>NC_081179.1:11517829-12215329 GCF_012432095.1 Onychostoma macrolepis | reverse complement strand
AACTGGTATGCATGTGGAAACATGTTGATCTGGATTTTAATATGATAGATCTGTTCAGATATAATGATTCTTTATTGTCTCTTCAGCATGAACTCGCCAGAAAGGCTGTCTCTGAACTCCAGTCTTTATATAACACTGCCTACACATATGGCGACGTCATTACTACCATCTGTAAGTACATTTACAATTAAACTTAAGCTCTAATTTTGTCAATATTTTTGTCAATAAATGTGTATCAGAATGACTATTATTTATGATAATCTCATTACTCTCTCTGCTCTCAGACCAAGCTGATGGAATCACTATTGACTGGACATATGAACAGGGCATCAAGTACTCCTACACCTTTGAGCTGAGAGACACTGGCCGCTATGGTTTCATCCTGCCTGCCAATCAGATCGTCCCCACTGCTGAGGAGACCTGGCTGGCCCTGATGGCCATCATGGAGCACACCAAAAATAATCCATATTAAACATATGACATAAGCGTCGGATAATGTACAGTGAATGGGTCAATATGGCAAAAAAAAAGGGTCATTGCCATAATGACTGTCAGATTGTAGATTATCCAGCTTATTACATTGCCTCTTGATTAATAAATGAATAGGCCTACACTGACATGAAACATTGATTTGAGTTAAAAGTTTTTTTTTATAATCTTACCTGTATTTTCTCTTAAAGCTTCTGCTAAAAATATTTTCATACAATGTGCAAAACATAAGGCTTAGCAACGACGAACACTACAACACTAAAGTAGTATTATATTAGAGTCCTCGGAGGCTCTTTTCACTTCAGTCGCAAGATGGATATAAAATATGGCTTAACAATACGGCACTGAAACGGTACAGTAATATTAATCTTAAAGTCCTCTGGGGCCATTTTCACTACAATTGAGAAAGTAGCGAAATAAAAGTAACGCCAGTTAATTATCGCTGAATAGCGCAACTGACCAATCAAAATCAAGTATTCCAGAGTGTAGCGTAGCTACATTGAGTAAGAGCATAAAATAGTAGCTACAAACAGTTAACCAATGGGAAATCTTACTTTTCGGATTCAAATTAGACCAACCTACCTTTTGTAAATGATTTCAAAAAGTTATGTTTTGAAGGAAAAAAATAAAAATTACATGACTAACTAACGTGTAGCCAGCTGAATAATTGGTATGTTGTTAAACATCTGTGCAATCCATTGAATGCACTGTACTTGTATCCCTTTGTTTCTATTCTTGTCAAAAATTATATATGTCGCTCTGTACACACATGAGAAATAAGCTATTATTACAAAATCATGTAGGTATCACTTGGGTCTACAATATAAAATTGACTTTATTCAGCTTTCAATACAAATGAAACAAACCAGGTAGTTTTCATTGAATAGATTAAATTAAATTACTTAATTGGTCAATAAAACAAAGTCTACGATAGAACAGGGATAACTGATTTCAGTCAATAAGCACATAAACACAGACAACTAAGGCCAAACAAAGCACCTTCTACCACTTCATGTACACATTCCATATGACTGCAATAAATGCACTTTAAGTTCCTTCATCAGGCCCTGCGACAGACAAAGCAAAGTTTCACACAGAAACATCATCTTCATTAATGCCCGCAATAACATCTACAATTCATAACATTCAAATCACAGTTCAGTAGATGCCAATTATGAAGGAAAATTCTGCACTGGCTGTTAAAATAAATGCACTGAACAAACAGAGAAACTCTGGCTTTAAGGCAAGATCAGCACATCTAAAATATTTCTAAAGCACTGCGGCATACATACCGTACCTACTGAGCAAGTAAACATACAGCATGCTCAATGATCAGATCATGTCATAGCACAGTTAAAGCAAAAACGATGACCACCAAGAAGTGGAGTCCTTCCACTAAGACCTGCTTGTTACTTACATAACATATAGAAGAACCTACATATGCATTAAATGGGATAAGATGTCAAACCCTAGACATCTTCTACCATCATTATAGTATTAATGGCCAATGATGCCAAAAAAATGTACAGTGGCAATGTAGATCTTAAACATGTAGTTTGGATTTGGAGACTGCAGTGCAAAGATATGTGAATAAACTGAAATAATAATAAAACAGTGCCATTTGTGTGTACTACCAGAACCAAGAAATGTTCAGCTTCTCCCAGTGTAGTTCTGAGAATGTGCAAGTGGCATAATAAGAGTGAACTTAAAACAAAACAAAACAAAACAGTAGATTAGAGTCTCCATGTTCACAGGAATCCCGCAAAAGCAAAATATAAAGGCTTTATTTGCATTAGAGTAAAGATGACAATGATGAAGGTGAAACTGAGGGTTATTTCCAAGGTCGACTACTCCGTGAACGAGCACTTTCTGATCCTGCTATGGATGAGCCTTGTCGACTGCTCCGAACTGTAGACGCTTTGGAGCGAGCGCTGCTAGTGGACATTCTGCTGCTGAGACGACCTAAAATGGGGGGGGGGGGAAATAATGATCACAAAAGTAAACAGTAAAAAATATACACATTATTAAAAACTGAGCATTGATAATTTTTGATAATAATAAGTATTATGGCAGCAAATCAGCACATTAGAATGATTTCCAAAGGACCACGTGACACTAAAAACTGGAGTAATGGCTGCTGAAAATTCAGCTTTGCCATCACAGAAATACATTTTTCACAATATTGCTATCACATATATGCAGCCCTGATGGGCATATATTACATATATTGTATGTAAATGTGGCTCAAAGAAGCATGCTAAGATGGCCGTGATTGCATTTAGATATTTTGTTGCCATCTACTGGTAAATTGTTTGTAATGCAGTGAAAATGGTTTGTTGGTTTGATCAGATTTGAAATGATGACTCACTGCTGGGCTCACTGGGTATGTAGACTTCCTCTAGGTAATGCTGGATTTTGCTGAGGTCTTCTGAGGTGAACCGCCGCTTTTTTTCTGCTGGCTGTGACGTCTGCTGGGGAACCGATCGCTTCTGACCTCCAGGTCCCGAGGGTGACGGCAGACAGGAGATGGGAATGGAGCCGATTGTCATTCCCTCAGGGAACTTCTGAGCAACCACTTTTAAACCTTTTTGAGAAAGGAAAAGAGAAGTTAATGAATAAATGCCATTAAATACATTAATCTCATACTGACAGGATGAACCCACATGTATCTATTGGAGATGCCTGAAACTTCAATGATCTATTTATAAATATATTAATCTGAAAAGGAACTTCTTATTTTCCCTTCGCCGATTTTTTTCATGATGGACTTCTGTTTGCTATCGGTCTCTTGTCTGACTCACCCCCTGACAACATGAAGAGATTCTCGAAGCCTCTCTCGCACATGGTGGTGGCGGCTTGACTTGCTATCCTCTCATCCTCATCATACAAAATTATGATCTTTCCTGATGCATTTTTCTGCATAATTGTAAAAGATTTTACCACTAGCAATGAGCATGAGTACAGAACTTGAAATGACATAAATCATTAAAACACAATAACAGCACAATTTAATTTTTACAATTTCAAGAGACTGTTCCAATACTAACGAATGAATAAATAATAAATACATAAAATTATAAAAGTTAAAAAAAAGTGCATTTCATATATGTACAATAAATTAAACATATTACTTATTTATTGTGCTAATGTTCATTACAGGCGCAGTATAGGTTTGCAATATGATTCAATAGAGAACAAACATTTTCAAATTCACATTTCAGGAATAAAAGGATACATAATCGAGAACTTCTTTCGTGTATGGGTTCATTGTCCTTGATAAGGTCGCAATGGGGTAACTATATGCTGTAAGCAAACAACAGATACAATTACTAACAGATAACATTAATATTAATGATTTTAATGTCTTTTATTCTTTGAGCAAAACACGGTTTCCAGGTAAGTTTCCTACCACTGATAATATGGCACTGGTCATACTGTTCTCTGTCCCGCACATCCAGCAACAGATATGGGCAGTCAGAGTAGGGGCACTCTGTGATGCTGGAGGTAGACACTGGAGAGTTTTGGATGCGCTTCTGTCCGTTCTTGTCCAGATCCATTTCTCCCACGCCACTGATGACACTATGAATGAGCCCAGAGATTCTCAGTTACACCGAGTGAGGACAGTCAGGGGTTCTCACTGTTACAGGCTAGATCTCATTGTTTTCCCCCCACAGGGTCTCTGAGGACGGAGTCTGATTGCACTGACTGCCCCTAAACAAGCTCAATGGAGCTTGAGGCCATGAGAAAGCAGCCCGGCCAATCAGAGCTCTTGTGAGCGCACAATAGAGGTAATGTTAGAGGGGGCATCAGTTAGATGCATAAAATGATATTCTGATGCGGCTGGTTGAATTAAAGTGATAGCTTTATGTGCTTGTTACAAACACAAAGGTGATTCGGCTACCTTTGGAGTGTAGATCTAGGAGAAAACGCATTGTCGCCGGATTCATCATTGTTGATACTCTGTGGGGGAAGAAGCGTCGGCTGGGGGGAGCCATTCGTCTGATCAGAGAGACGGTCGAGGCCCGGTGATGCAGAGAATATTGAAACATCATCTGAAATCATATACAAAAAATGAACACAACCACAAATTGTCAGGGAGTTTCTCTGCATTTGCTTAAGTATGGAGCCCCTAAGGCAACATGGTGATGGGAAAAAAAAGCTCTATAAATTTTCCACCAGTCTCATAATATTATAATATTTTTGCGTGTCCCAGATAAATTTTTAGTTCAGTTGCAAACTTTTAAACTTTTGTGTTCCCCTGATGACCTTTATCTTTCTCTCAAAAAAGTATTTCATTACACTAAGGAACTTTGTGATCACTTGCAAAATTATTGTGTTCTCCCAAACTTTTTGCTTGTTCACAAAATAATATAATAATAATGATGTCAGCAAAAACAACTACTAAAAAAAAAAAAAATAGAGTAACATAAAAGAGAAATGAAACTACCTTCTAATCCCATCATTTCATCTTTAATGTTGTCATTCTGATCTGACACTGAAGCAACTTGGATTACCTGGGAAAAAAAGATAAGACACACAAAAAATAAAAGCATATATTCAGGAATATATTAAAATACAATACTGTTCAAAAGTTTGTGGTCAAAGATTTTTTTGTAAAAGAAATTAAAACTTTTATTCAGCCATGACACAGTAAAGGCATTTATATTGTCACAAAAAATATTTCAAACAAAATAAATTAAACTTTTCCACAAAAATATTAAGCAGCACAACTCTTTTCAGCATTAACAATAAGAAGAAATGTTTCTTGAGCAGCAAATGAGCATATTTGAATGATTTCTGAAGGATTATGTGACAAATTCATCTTTGCAATGACAAGAACAAATTACATATTAAATTATATTTAAAAAAGAAAACAGTAATTTTAAATTGTAGTAATATTTCACAAAAATACTGTTTTTACTATACTACAACTGAAAGTAAACCTTATGCTCTATTTAATTTATTATTCACATACCAGCTGTGCAAATGTAGTCACTTTCAGTCTTTTAAAAAGCTCGTCCTTCCTATATCTGTAGTCTGGAAAAAAAATTACATACTAAGCATGCATTTCAAATTATACAGAGCTGTTGCACAGAATTTAGCAACAATTTTGATGCATTTTACCTGGATCCTGAGTGTTACCATTTCTCTCTTCATCTTCATTTAAAGACAAATCATTTAAATTCACTCCCAATATATCAAACTCCATTTTAATACCAGTTAAACTTGATTTTAACACGCCAATTGCTGCTACAAACTGAGGCGAGCTCTGCCAACATCTCTTTATATCTTTGGCAAGAAGTCCATAGTCCAGCCTCACCACCAAACCCACTGTAAGATGCCAAGTGACACCGCTGGATGAGGTTATGTATCTCAGTTTCACTACAGACAGTCTCAACAGAGGAATTACTGTAATCTACAGTACAATTACCATCCTCTGCTTGTGTAGCCAAAAGAAGGAAGGATTGCTTATCCTTGAGAAATCACAAGGAACCTGTAACAAGATGACTAATGTGGACAAAGGAGACTTTCTCTCCTTATCAAGTAAGTAAATATCAGTAGGACAAGCATATCTGGAGACAAAATAGCTGAAACAAGTCATTAAGTGCCTGTTCACACAAGATGCATTTTTGTGTCATTCTGCACTGTTTTGTAATTACTTTTTTAATGTAAATACACCATTGTGATGTGTTAGTTAGAATCACCCTTTACTTCTATGTAAATGCACCACGCAATTTTTATGTATGAAATATATTTCTCCACTATAATATATATAATTATTTCATGTATAACTTACTTTTCCTTGCCTCCTCTAGTCTCTCCATGTACTTTGTCAGGCTGGAGCCTGAAAAATAAACTGGGTTATTCATCATATATTTTATCACATAAGCATTCAAAAATGTTTATGATTTCACAAAAAAAAGTGAATACCTGTATCAAGTCGTGTTTTTACATGTTGATATTTTGGATTCTGAGGAATCCTCTTCTTTAAATACTGGGGGGAAAAGAAGCATTCATTTCAAGAAAACATTTTACAGATAATGTTAAATACATTGTATAAATATAATAATTATTATAAAAATGAGTGTTTTGTCTCTTTTGTTTTGGGGATCAATGTAACCGGTGGTTAAACACTGGCAGTGGCTCAGCACATTCTGAGAACATGATGTCTATGAAACAAACACTGAGTGTAATAGAGCATCAGTGTTCATGAAAGCCACTGTAAGCTCTAATAACATCCATTAGATTAGACAGAAGGTTCATTTATTGATAAACATTGTTACAAATGAATACAACATGAAAGCATCAGCAGTAAACTGGTGTTGATGGACAGACAGACAGGTAACGCTATGTATGTGATGGTAACGGAGGAGCAACACCGGTGTCACATTCCCTTTAAACCGCAGCTCTCCATGTCAAACATTCCTGGGCTAGCTTTTAAAATATTACAAACCATAACATGTTGTTCAAATTGCACTTTGCATAAAAATAATGACCCGCTGACCTCAGAGTCGCCAATGCCCCGCTTCACCGACATCTTCCAGCAGCTGAGCTTCAGCGGCTAACGTTAGCTTCCAAAATCAAAACTCAAAGCGTCGCCTCTTTGAGCGACGCCTTCACGGATTGGTCCGTAGATTTGAGGATCCAATCAATGACTGCGTTCTTATTATCTCAATGTTGAGTTCTACTAGTTTACCGTTTGGGTTGTTGCTAAGCAACGGAGTTATTTCCAACGCTGTTTTTTATTCTATGGTTACAACTCTTCAGTGACAGAGAGCCGGTTGGCCGTTTTTATTTATTACAAGCTTTTGCAGATCGATATGTTTTTTTTTTTTTTTTTTTTACAAGTAATTTCTCTGAAGACATTTGTTTGTAATATTTGGCTGGGATATGCAACTCTCTGACTCTACAGACAGTTTAATCTTCGCAAGACAAGCTTGCAAATTTTAGATTTAATCCCAACACGCCTTCTGTTGCATTAGGAGGATGGGTTACTTTAGCGTTCTCCTTTGACTACATTAACGCAGACGTTTATATGTCTAAATTAGTATTTTTTCAGTCCAAATAGGAGCGTATACATGTACATAATAGACACAAACGGGATTTTGGGTTAATTTCTCGCCATTCTGTTTAACTAGCCGCACTGACTCGATGATTCTGAGCGTGATTTGTTTGGTCTGGGTAAAACGCGGCTTGTTTGACAGATGGGAAGTGGCTCAACATGAAGGAGTTTCACTTATTTACTTCTAAATCCAAGACCAAACTGTACCAAATTCAGAAACTTTTTTGACTTTTACCGGAATAATGGCGTCTGTAATGGTAAGAAGACTTATCAGAAACATATTAAAATGCAGATATGGGCATTTTAGTTAGTTAATGGTTTAATTACGTTAGCTCTGTGCAAACTGCTGGAAAGTTTCGTGTTTATGTTTGTATATTTGGATACATTTATTGGTTATATTTGTTCGAATTCGAATTTGACCGAGTTATTGATCAAAAACAATACAATTAACTATCACTAACAAAAACGTGCTATGAAATTAGCGTAGTTTTAGACATGGTACTACCTACCATCATGGTGTTTTGGACATAGATATATACTTGGGTAAAGTTGGTTTTATATTCGCACATTCGGACAGTTGCATTCAGTTACTTTGTTAATCACACTACATTGGACATTCAGCGGACATTCACAAGCAAATATGACATTAAAACAATACTTGCCCATTTTGATCGATTGTGAAAAAAATGTAGTAGGTTGACAATGATGTCGCTGATTAGGATTTTCAAAAAATAACTTTATTGCACATATAATTAGAAAGTTATTGAAATGTGTGAATGTTGTGAATGTGCGAATATAAAACCAACTTTACCCAAGTTAGATACAGACTGATATATGATATACATACAGACTGATATATTTCAAATGATTATTTCTTTTAATTTTGATGATTAGAGCTTACAGCTCATGAAAGTCAAAAATCAGTATCTCAAATATTAGAATATTTACATTTGAGTTTGAATAAATGACCATCCCTACAGTATAAATTCTGGGTATCTCTCGTTCTTTGAAACCACAATAATGGGAAGACTGCTGACTTGGCAATGATCCAGAAGACGACCATTGACACCCTCCACAAAGAGGGTAAGTCACAGAAGGCCATTACTGAAAGGTGTGGCTGTTTACAGAGTGCTGTATCAAAGCATATTAAATGCAAAGTTGACTGGAAGGAATAATTTGGGTAGGAAAAGGTGCACAAACAACAGGGATGACTGCAAGCTTGAGAATACAGTCAAGCAAAGCCGATTCAAACACTTGTGAGAGCTTCACAAGGAGAGAACTGAAGCTGGAGTCAGTGCATTAAGAGTCACCACGCTTAGACGTCTTCAGGAAAAGGGCTACCAAGCCACTTCTGAACCAGAGACAACGTCAGAAGCATCTTAACTGGGCTGTGGAGAAAAAGAACTGGACTGTTGCTCAGTGGTCCAAAGTCCTCTTTTCAGAGTAAAGTAAATTTTACGTTTCATTTGGAAATCAAGGTCCCAGAGTCTGAAGGAAGAGTGGAGAGGCACAGAATCCATGTTGCTTGAAGTCCAGTGTGAAGTTTCCACAGTCAGTGATGATTTGGGCTGCCATGTCATCTGCTGGTGTTGGTCCACTGTGTTTTCTGAAGTCCACAGTCAACGCAGCCATCTACCAGGAAATTTTAGAGCACTTCATGCTTCCTTCTGTTGACAAGCTTTATGGAGATGCTGATTTCATTTTCCAGCAGGACTTGGCACCTGCCCACACTGCCAAAGGTACCAAAAGCTGGTTCAATGACCATAGTGTTACTGTGCTTGATTGGCCAGCAAACTCGCCTGACCTGAACCCCATAGAGAATCTATGGGGTATTGTCAAGAGGAAGATGAGAGACACCAGACCCAACAATGCAGAAGAGCTGAAGGCCACTATCAGAGCAACCTGGGCTCTCATAACACCTGAGCAGTGCCACAGACTGATCGACTCCATGCCACGCCGCATTGCTGCAGTAATTCAGGCAAAAGGAGCCCCAACTAAGTATTGAGTGATGTACATGCTCATACTTTTCATTTTCATACGTTTCAGTTGGCCAAGATTTCTAAAAGTCCTTTCTTTGTATTGGTCTTAAGTAATATTCTAATATTTTGAGATACTGATTTTTGACTTTCATGAGCTGTAAGCTCTAATCCTCAAAATTAAAAGAAATAAACATTTGAAATATATCACTCTGTGTGTAATGAATGAATATAATATACAAGTTTCACTTTTTGAATGGAATTAGTGAAATAAATCAACTTTTTGATGATATTCTAATTATATGACCAGCACCTGTATGTGTGTGTGTGTGATATAACATGTTTTAATGTTATAGAAAATGTAAAAATATTGTTAAAAAAATTAAAAAAAGGTTTTCTGTATATTCACTCACATTATGCTAAAATATAATTTGCACTGGGAAAAAAAAAACTTGTATATAAACAAAAAATTCAATAACTGTAACATTCTAATTCTGTCATACTTTTTGGACTTAATTTTTACACCTTATTCTACTATGATGTCTTTTTTTTCAGGAGGATCCTACACTTGAGAGACATTTTAAAGGTCACAAAGATGTTGTTTCCTGTGCCGACTTCAGCCCTAATAATAAACAGCTTGGTATGTCATATTTGTCTTATTTGTTTTTCCCATCTGACAACATCCCAGTTTATCCACTTGCAACTTCTCTTGCAGCTACTGGATCCTGTGACAAGAACCTTATGATCTGGAACCTCACTCCTAAAGCCAGAGCGTTCAGGTTTGTGGGTCACACAGATATCATTACAGGTGTCCATTTTTCTCCAAGTGGTTCCTTGGTGGCATCTTCATCCAGAGATCAAACAGTTCGACTGTGGACGCCCAGCATGTGAGTGAGAACAGATGCCCACTTTTGAGTTTCAGTGTTTTATTTTTATGTTAATGCATTACACTATATGCATGTTACAGAAAGGGAGAGTCGACTGTGTTCAAAGCCCACACAGCGAGCGTTCGAAGCGTTCAGTTCTCCAGCGATGGCCAAAGGCTGGTCACAGCTTCAGATGACAAGTCTGTGAAAGTGTGGGGTGTCGAACGGAAGAAATTCCTCTACTCTCTCAACCGGCACACCAACTGGGTGCGCTGTGCGAGGTATGAGACTATGCGTGTAACCCTTCTGGTTTGTCGCATAAACTGGGATTTCTCTCATTGTCACTTGGTCTGTCCCCGTCAGGTTTTCACCAGATGGTCGTCTTGTTGCTTCCTGTGGTGATGACAGGACGGTTCGCCTCTGGGATATATCCTCACGTCAGTGCATCAACATTTTCACAGACTACGGAGGGTGAGAATTGAACATTGTTGTTTTTTCCAGAATCTTTGTTTTTTGGGTTCAAGTTAACTGATATTTCAAATTGTCTGTTTAGGTCAGCAACATTTGTGGACTTCAATTCCAGTGGCACGTGCATTGCATCATCGGGAGCGGACAACACATTAAAAATCTGGGATATTCGTACAAACAAGTTAATACAACATTACAGAGGTAGTAGAAAAGTTTTTTTCACATCATACATGGTTATTTATTTTTAATAGAGTCAAGGACTAGTCTTGTTTTCAAGCATTTAACTTGAAACTTTAGTATTTGTCTTGCAGTTCATAGTGCAGGGGTCAACTGCTTTTCCTTCCATCCATCCGGAAATTATCTCATCAGTGGTTCAAGTGACAGTACAATGAAGATCTTGGACCTCCTGGAGGGGAGGCTCATTTACACCCTTCATGGCCACAAGGTGTCTCTCTCTCTCTTGCTAATAGTGAAGAATTTGAATCCCAACTGCAACAATCAGGAATTCATCCAAAAAATGACAATTCTGTCACCACCCTCATGTCATTTCAAAGAAACATTCTGCTTTTTCAGTAGGACACAAAGGAGAATTAAAAACAATTAACATTACGATTTTGTTTCCAATTTTTTCAATTAATTAATTTTATTTTAATTGAAAATATTTCACATCTAATTTTGGTATTAAGAATTCAAAAATAAATATTCTCTTTTTAAAATTAATTCCTAAATAATAAAAAAAAAAAAAAAAAAAAATATATATATATAATTATAAATGCTATATAATTTGACCGGTAATATTTGATCTGTTATGTTTCGCTTTTTTATGTTGCTGTTCATAATGTCTGTGGTAAACCTGAAGACAATTTTCCATAAATTATTAATTTTTAAATTAATTTATTTTTGTACAGTTTTGGAGATTTGAGGTCATGATTATTGTATGGCAAGAGTCGCATAATACATTTTTTATTTTTTTTTTTTTTTTTATTTTTATTGTAAATATTAGTTAGCTACATTACTTGCCATAAACTAAAAAAAGCTAAATACTTCTAAAGCATTTATTATTCTTAATAAATTAAGTTAATATTAAATTCAACATTCACTGATACATTAAAATCAAAAGTTCTGTTAATGTTATTTAGTGAACCTGAGCTGACATGAACTAACAATGAACAGTTGTATTTTTTTAACTAACATTACTAAAGATTAATAAATACTGTTACAAATATATTGCTCATTGTTTACAGTACGTTAGTTGATGCAGTAACTAACATTAACTAATTGGATATTATTGCAAAATGTTTCTGAAAAAAATAACAAAAGACATTTTTACAATGATATGAGCATGTTTTCATTTCTGGTAAACAATTCCTTCAGTTGTATGTGTATTTTGTGTTATAGACCTGCATTAAACATCCCACCTTTATAGGAAAAGCCATAAAGGGTCTCTTTTCCCCCCTGCTCTCAGGGTCCAGTGGTGGCTGTGGCGTTTTCTCGAGACGGAGGTCTGTTTGCTTCAGGAGGTGCTGATTCTCAGGTAATCGTGACCTAAAGATTGTTTTGCCATCCGATCACTATCAGGCTGATGTCACTCATGCTTGTGATGGTCTGGGTTTCAGGTTCTGATGTGGAAGACCAACTTCGATTCGCTGAATTACAGAGATCTGTTGAGCAGGCACAGCAAACGAGTCACTCCAGATCCCCTTCCACACCTGATGGACATTTACCCTCGATCACCTCACCGACACAGTGCTCAGAATGGCACAGTAGAGGTCAGTGGCCACAGCTGCACTGCTACTACAATACCCATGTGTTTCACAAACAGTACTGATTTTCCCCTCGGGGGACGGTCGGTACAGCATCAATGCTGTAGATCAATCCAGTACTTTTCAGTCGGTGTGTTAGCTCTGTGACGTGCACACTACATTCATCATTTGTATTAATCACTTGTTGACGTCAATACTCTCATTTCCTTAGATTAATCCCATTGTTGCTGATACTCAGTCTGGTGACCCTCAGGTGGTTGAAGTGGGACGTGTTCTTTTCTCCACAGCGGTAAGATCTTAACTGCTTAATGTAATCAGTCCAAGCACTAGGGGGAGATATAGGCCAGCGAATGTTGAGCCCTCACTGAACAGTGTGCTGTCACTGCAGTCACTGACACTCTGTCATGTTTTTATCAGTATTTTTAACATTATTATGGTTTTGTCTACTCTGTTCACTTCTGTTCTCTGGCAAATGTCAGTCACTTTTTTTAATACAGTGGGGTTTAAATATCGGAGACCATATTGAAAATCTGGCATGCTGCCATGAAAGGAAAAGGAAGACAAAATCTTTAGAAATGATTAAATTTCTGTTCATTTTCCACTTTATGATTTCCACTCAAATTCTTATTCTGATATATGATTTGTAATGAAAAATAAATGTATATTGAATGCAATTATGAAATTGCTGCCAGTATTAATTTTTTTCCCTCAAATTGCTATTTTGATGCTATCATTTGCAATGAAAAATTAATTAATAATTATATTTAATATAAATATATGTTATTTTTTTGTTGAACTTCTGCTACTATAATTTGTTAAAAAAATCTATATTTATATTAAATATTATTAATTTAATGTTACAGTTTTTACTCAAATTGCTATTCTGATACTATAATGCATATTTAAAACATCTATATTTTTATTAAATATAATGTAATTTCTATATAATAATTTATAACAATTGCAATAATATAAAATAGCTGCAAGCAGCAATTACCGGGGTTCAAGCACTTAAGCTTGTTTACATGGCTGTAACCACCTAAATCAATGATTAAAAATAGCATTTTGGGCAAATGCAGATGCAATATGGCGATTTTAAATATTTATGACTGTTTTAACGCCACCTATGGTCCAATCTCCATGAAACTTTGCATGCTTGCTATTCATATGTTAACAACATCTCACTGAGTGAGATGGGAAAGAAAAGAAAAAAAGCATTTTCAAGTTCTGATTGTTGAAATGACATTGCTCTCTCTGTCTCTCTCACACACAGACAGAAATGAAAGGTTTAATAACACTGATACACAGTAAGCATGCAAACACACACACACACACACACACACACACACAAGAAGAAATTAAATGGTTAAACTATCATATTAATAATCATTAAGCCTGCTTACACATACTCATACATGGACTCACATGCATACACATTTTGTTGCAGATATAGATATTTGAAATAAATGATAGGTGACAATAGTTTTTGCAAGTCTTCTCTTTTTAAGAGTTTATATTTCTCTGTGATCATAATATGGGAAAATGGTAAAAACTGACATAACAAAATGGTAAACTTGAATTAAATTTGATTTTAAATGTTATAACAGTGATTTTATAATATCTACATGAGAAAAGCTATGAACAGTTCTGTTTGAGAGTTTAATAAGCCCATTAGTGGTCTTCCGCTGCCATCTAGTGGTTATAAATAGCAATTTCTCATACAATACTGTTTTTAACCTTTATAACTATTATAGTGGTATATCACTATGTAAAGAACATATTACAAGATGACCGTTTTATAGTTGTCCAAATGCAAATGATCAACTTGTTTTTTTTTTTGATAATTATTGACCTACAGAGCCTAGAGAATAGTACTGCACTTATTTGATTGATTTTCAGTTAAAATCTGAGGGCTAGTTCACAAAAGCAAGTTTTTAAAATATTCTCAAATACTTAAAGAACAATACTTGAAGATCTATTGTATGATATGAAGATGTAGTGTATAAGTGAATATTACACCCATAGTCCGATCTCCATGAAACTTTGCATAGTTGTTAAGAGTCATGTGACACATGTTTTCACCAAGTTTCGTAAAGTTTTGAGTTTTCCTTTAGGTTTTATAGGCTTTGGGGTATATTTGGCCAGGCCCCTTTACTAAATGACCTCGTTAAAAGTAACCAAAGAACAAAATTCAACATTGTTTTGATAATTATTGATCTAGAGAGTCCATAGAGTATTACTGCAGTGGTTTGATCGAGATGGAGCGAAAAACCTGGGACTAGTTTGCAAAAGTAGGTTTTTAATATATTTGAGAATATTTAATGAACGATTTGATTGACAGCATTAGTCCCGGAGGCAAAGTTGTTCAGAATGAGGAGATCTATCATATGATATGAAGATCTAGTGTTTATGTGAAATATATGACCATGTTCTAAAATTTGAGGTCATTTTCAATAGAAATTTTCTGTTTTTGAGGCTTTTTTAACTGTTACAGTGCCACCTATGGTCCGATCTCCATGAAACTTTTAATGCTTGGTAACAAGTCATGTGACACATGTTTTCACCAACTTTCGTAAAGTTTCAAGTTTTTGTTTAGGTTTTATAGGCTTTTGGGTATGTGTGGCCACGCCCCCTTTTAAAATGAGTTATAGTTAACCAAAGGACAAAATTAAACATTTTTTCGATAATTATTGATCTAGAGAGTCCAGAGATTATTACTGCAGTGGTTTGATCGAGATTGAGCAAAAAAAACAGAGACTAGTTCGCAAAAGTAGGTTTTTAACATATTTGTGAATAATTAATGAACGATTTGATTGACAGCAGTAGTTCTTGATGCAAATTTGTTCATTATGTGGAGATCTATCAATCATATGAGTTCATGAGTTGAACATGCCCACCGAGTTTTGTTCCGATCAACCTCCGTTAACCTTGTTTAATAAGCGTTTAAATTTCATTGGCCAATGGCGGCCATGTTTTATGAGATAATCAAATGACCTCATATACACAGGTGCCCCTTTGGACCAAGATGCTGCATACCAATTTTCAAGTCGATTGACTAACGGTCGCGTAGTTATAGCTGTTTTTATGGTTTTTCAGTCTTATAGTGTCCCCAAGTGGCAGAGCTGCGCAATTTTTTTTATTTGACCAAAGATTGAGCTCATACACATTTGTACCAAGTTTGGTGCAGATATCTCATTCCGTTCCAGAGTTATGTTTCAAATAACAATTGGCTAACGTTAGCCAAATTGATGTACTGTTTTGCGCGAAAATCAAAATTTCAACTCTTTTTTGATAATTATTGATATTCAGTGTCCATAGAATATTTCTGCAGTGGTTTGGTTCCGATCAGGTGAAAAACCTAGGACTAGTTCGCAAAAGTAGGTCTCAGATATAACTCAATTTTGAGAAAAAAACGTGTGTTTTAGAGAAAATCTGGCTCAGTGCACTTTTCTTCAGGTTGACGCAAGGATCGCAACGATGTTAAATTTTGAGCCTACGACAAACGGTGTACGAGCTAGGGCCCAAAATGTGTAAAATGTTAGGTTTTTGCGCTGTAGCGCCACCGTTAGGCCGATTGGGGCGAGGCTTTGTATCTGAGTAGCGAGCAATACTACTACGATCTGACCAAGTTTCAGCTCTCTACGCCTTACAGTTTGGGCTGCACGATCAGTTTTACCAGAGAAGAATAATAATTTTAAAAATCCTTACAATTACAAGAGGGTTTCAGCACTTCGTGCTAGAACCCCTAATAATATAAATATATTCAGTTAAAAAATGAAAAACGGAAGCATTTGCGCTTGTGGCCTCTGATTTTTGAACCCAACTGGATAATTATAGCGAATAAGACACATGATCACTATTACTGTAGAAGGTTTTCAAAAACAAAAAAAAAACAAAATTTGGACTGTTTATATTCAGCCCAACAAGCTGCGTGCCTTGTTCTGATCCGAATTATGGGAATGTCCTCATGCTTCCGTGCAAAATGCTGCGCTTTCTGCTTTACAAGCGGATTGAGGAAATGCTTCGAGATGGCGCATAACAGACTGTGTGTGCCTCGCGTGTTTACAGGAAGTCTCTTTCTTTGGCCCTTTTTCTCCCCCTTTCTTTTTTTTTTTGGGTGCACTGATTCTGGCTGTGTAGAGTAGCTCGAGCGTGAAAGCAAAAACACACCGAGCACACACACGTGCCTAAAGCTGGGCTCTGATGTGACCTCACTTTGCCACTGGAGCCATAGACTAATAATAGACTCCTCCACACTGTGACTTCAGCTCTCTCCCTCTCTTCCATTTGTCCCTTTTGTCTGCACACACTGTACTGCATAGATAAAAACAATTGTCCGGCTTGGACGCCTGCTCACTCATTGACTAGTCGATTAGTCCTGCCACTAGACTCACTGGATGTGTGTTGACTTGTTGTTGATCATGTGACTTGTGTTGCTATGCATCTTTAACCACATTCATGTTTTTGCTTCAAATTCAGTTCCGATTTAAATTCAGTTTGATCAGATTCTGTATAATTGGGTGTATTTCAATTGTTATGATGAGATGTGAAAGACATTTGCTCTCTGCTAATGCTGTAAATTACACAGGATAGTGTTTTGGACTGTTTTGAACCAGTCTTTTTAAACTAATCATTAAAGGAATCAGCTCATAGTAGTCTTTTGTTTGTGAATCAAACTATATTGGGTGAACCGCCTCTTGCCAAAAACAAAAAAGGCTGCTGAAGCTGCATGGCACATGGTGAGTCATTCACATAAGGTAAACATTAACTCACTGACTATGACAAGTCAACTAGTAAAAATTAGCCATAGTGCACGCGTTCACCTTTTCCAATCACACTTAACAACGTTGGCTCAGTCCAGTCCAGGATGCCCTTCCGAATCTGACCTGTCAAGGCACATTTACAGGGAAGCCCTGTCAGTATCTGACCCTGAGCATCCCACAGCCCCTTAGGGCAGAGTTTCCTCATTCTGCTTCCCTGCCTTTCGTGCGTGGGAGCAGAGACAGGAGGAAGTGGACGGCAAAGAGAAGTATGACCCGTGGCGCCTTTTTGTGTGACGCTTCCTGCCATCACTTCCTCTTGACTGACTCTCTCTGGATTCCTTTTGGTTTGAGAGTGTGTGTGTGTGTCCAGTGATGCAGTCTTCAATTGGTGGAACTCTTCAGCATTTTCGTCCTTGTTGACTCCCTGATGTTTGACATGTTTGTTTCTTTGAACATTTGTACAGTGCAAAAAAGATTGAGTTAGTTGCAATCCAATTAAAAAATATAACTTGTATCACATGGAGAGGTAGTTGTTGATACTTGATGTATATTAACAAAAATATCTATACACCATCATAATTGTAATAAATTAGCTAAATGATTCATTTAATGAATTACTGCTACTAATACTACTACTATAATTCTAATAATAATAATAGAGTTTTGTTTTATATATTGTTTTGAGTACATTACAAAATTAATAATTTTTTTAAATTATGAATAATTGAAATTTTATGACCACAATATCAGTACTTAAAATAATTCTTCAGATGCTAGAACAAAATTAGTAATTTGTGCTCTTTATATGGTAAAATTTAATTATTTTTGAAGCTAATTTTTTATCATGGTTTTTGTACAATATAAATAGCTCCCAATTTATATTATACAAAAAATGAGTTGTTTGGTACAATGTATTCATTTTGTATTGCACATTTTTTTTATGTATTTACAGAATTGCATGTGTAATTTTTAAATACAATGTAAAACAAGTATGTGAACGATAATTGCATTATATCAAATGATTAATTTAAATGTAAGTACATAGTTGTAAGACATATAATATAATATATTTATATTATAATTATTTTATTATAATAATAAGTGTATGGAAAGTATGTGTGAGTGTATGTTTATGTATATATACAGTATTTGAATTTTGCAAATTTAAAATGAGTATTTAATTAAATTAAAATAGATTAACAGGTGAACTAATCAAGATGAAACCTAATATTGCTAAACTGTTTTTATTTAATATTCTATAGATGATTAAATTACATATGCAACTCAGTGTGTGCATGTTTGTTTGAGGGTCTGTAAATGTGTGTGCACCACCTGGTATTACGTTTCTGAAGGTTGCTTGTAGGGGTGACAGACAGGAAGCAGGCAAAGAGCCTCTTCCTGTGTTGTAAAGAGCAGGAGATTGGGTGGCCGCGAGGTGTGGATACCAGCTTGAAGTCCTGCCACCGGCTCCGGTGACAAGACGTGACATGACGGAAGTAAATCGCTAAAGATAGAATGGCCCAGGGGAAGGGTCACTTTCCACCGGGAGAGCTTTGAGAAAGATAGCCTTACACGGAGAGAGAGTGACTTGCCATCCTCAAACAAAAAAACAAGAGCCGTCTGCAGGAAGCGCTCATTGATTTGAATCGAATTGCACTGGGAGACATCCGATGCATTGTTTGTGCGTTTTCGAGTTGTTTACCCTACCTATACGGTGAAACATACATCACACCTTGTCATTGCTGAAATGTAGGTGGGAAAGTGTGGAAATATGTGTTATGGTTATGTAACCGCAGTCGTGTTATCGCAAATTTCTTGTTGTTATGTGGGCGGCATGAGCACTGGCGTTATTGCACCTTTTCTGGATTCTCCTGAAAGCGCAGATAATAGAAAAGGTCAATGCAAAAGTCTCATCCAGCCCATAATCCCCAGCACTGACCCAGGGACCTCAGACAGGGACTCCAGCAGACAAACAGGCGCTCACACATCAAAGACACAGGAACCCGGGCAGGTTCATCACTTATTCAGTGTAGGGCGCACCCAGAACTCAGTGTGTCCACCTTAATATTTCATCTGGTTTCTCGCCCATTGTGTCCGTCTGCCTCTGTTCCTTTCCTTTTTTTCTCCATTAAATGTTGTTTTTCGTCCATCCCTTTCATCTCATTCATCTGTTTTATCTGCGAGTTCCACCAAAGGCTATTGACCTCTGTTCTAGAATAGAACCGTTCCATCCTTTGAGTCACACTGGCACTTTAACTTAATGGCTGATCTCACTTCCTCCATTAAAGCAGATGGTTCCTAAACAGTCCAGACCTCATCTTAAGTACCTGTCAAAACGGAGCACCGTCACATTAAGTGTAGAGTTGAAAGGACCTTATCAGAATCTGGCTTAGTCTGTTTTTCCTCTCTCACCTGACATTTTTTTTCTCTCTCTCTCCATGAGCTCTCTCAAGGGTATATGGTGGCCCGGAGGGGCATAGCTTAAAATACGCTGACAGTCCATTGACATTGATTCTAAAAATAGTGGGCCTGTACTATTGCAGGTAACAGGGACACCTCAAAGGCAAACGGTGAGCTGCTTGTCCTGCATTTCACTCACTGTGCTGTCCATCTACACCATGTCTTCCATTCAGATATTATTTACAGCAGAGCTGTAAAATTGTAATTGTGTAAGATTTTTTTTTTAAATTTTGCTTTATTTATTTTTATTTAACTGGAACTTAAATTTTTTTTTAATTTATTTACTCCAAATGTTTGGAAATGATGATTAGTGGTACTTTTCAGTGGGGAAATAAAAATAAAAAAATAACTTTTCTGTATGTTTTCCCTATCATTCGAATAGATGGGGTTCTTAAGGTTTTTCAAATGTTTTTGAAAAGAAGTCTCTTGTTCACCAAGGCTGCATTTATTTGATCCAAAATACAGTAAAACAGTAATATTATTACAACTTTTCTATTTTAATATCATTTATGTATTTTTTTTATTATAAATGTTTGTCAATTTATTATTAATATCAATGTTGAAAATAGTTGTTGCTTAATATGTTCATGCTAAACCTTGATTATTATTATTTTTTTCAGGATTCAAAAAGAACAGTATTTATTTTATTTTTAAAATGTCTTTACTTACTGAATGGAAGTATTAATTCCTTTTAAAAATCCAAAATGACCCCAGACTTTTGAAATTTACTGTATTTTGGCTTTATTTTATTTTATTTTCAAAACAACACTCTTATGACTTTTCAGTCATGAAAAATATTTAAAATATTCATTGTTTTTTTTTTTTAATAAAATAAAATAAAATTCTACACATTTAAATCTAACAGTTATGAGATTTCAAGAAATTTAAAGGCACACTAGAAACAGTTATATATCATATTTCAGCATTTTTACAGGGACACGGAAAGCTTATTAAAATTTTCAAGGCAGCATTGAACCACCGCAATGAAAGAACAGATTAACTGCTCAATACTTTTGAATACCTACTCAATCCTTTATATGATGCTAAATATACACTTCTCAGAACAACAGGTTTGTGCATTATGAGCACTTTTATGCAGTAAAGTGTTTGTTTGTGTACATGTTTTTTAACACCACAGCTACAGTATGGCCTCTTCAGAGCTGTGGAACCTCTGTGAAAACATAGCAATTAAAAACACAGGTCATCCCTCTATGACCCTGTGCTTTAATAGAGAGGTGCTGCTTGCGCGGTTTCGTGATTTATTTTGATGCTCCATTTTACTGTCGCTTTCCTCTTCACCTGTATGAGTTATTTTTAACGTAGCATGAATGGAAGCTGGAAGCGCCTCTGTGAACTGCGTAGGATGAGCTATCAAAACATCGCTTTTCACTGATGGAAAAAAAAAGAGCTAATTTGTCTAAGCTCAAAAACAGCTATGAAACCTAAACAAAAAATCAACCTACACAAACTCTTGGTTAATTTGTTGAGGAGGTTTTATTTTTAGGTGGTGAACAAGTGAGTTTTGGTTGGGTTTGTTGGAAAAATAGAGCTCAGGCTTAGATAAAAATATTTTTTTTCTTTGCATGAGTGTTTGAAATGAACAGGGGTAAGAAAACAAATCGGCTTCCTCTGAGTGAGAGTACAGGAGGGTCATGGGCTCCGGAGGTACAGCTGAAACTCAATGCTGGTCAGGGTTAGAGGGTAAGTTGCATCCCCCCGGCCCACCTGTTAGGAAGTCATTCATTTCTATTCCTAAACCAGCATTCTCTCCCTTCTCTCCCATCTCGTTCACTCTATCTCACTCTTCCTGATTCAAATGTTTCCCTTCTTCTCCCAAAGCTCTTGTAGCTGTTGTAGTCTTTTTTGTATTGTATTGCTTTCTCTTCTGGGTCATTGTAAAAATATGGTAACAAACATAACACTCCTATAAATTTTCAGTTCTGAAAAATATTTAAAATATTCAAGAAACCTTATTTTAAGCATCAATACATGGACAAACTTTTTTTTTAAATACTTTTTATAAAAATATCTAGTCTATAATATGAGGGTGAGTAATGAGTGACAGAATTTTTATTTTGAACTGTCTCTTAAAAACTGTCTAAAGAAATACCTTTTCCCATTTATTTGACATACCACTTTTGTTTTGATGTTTTTTTTGCCATCTGTTTTGACTATTATTTTGTTCGTTTTAAAAAAAACTATATTTTTAATTTTCCAGGTGCCTGAAAAACATATTGTTCCCTTCATCTGATATACCTGTTTTGTATGTTTGTTTGTTTTTTTTGGTTGTTTTTTGTTGTTTGTGATTTTTGATTTGTGTTGTGTTTTGCTTTTCGTTTAATTTTTTTTTAAATTTTAATTTTAAAGATTTTTACAATTTTTATCAGCTTTTCCAGATGAAAACTGACCTGAACTGAATACGCAAGTATTTTTTAAGTCAGAAATCCATTATTTTTTTGAGAATGACCTTTGTGCACTTACCTTCTTTCTGTTATACTTTTTACACTCTTTTCCTGTTTGTTTTTCCTGAAGTCTTACACCGTGCCCCTCTTTCTCACACCAACCCTTTCCGACTTTGTTTTCCTTTCTCTTTTACGCAAACACCACACGCACGCCGACAGCATCGCTGTTGCCTGTTTGGCGTCAGCTGGCCTCGGCAGCTCATAATGAAACACGCGGGGAATGTCCGTGACCCTTTGAACCTCAACCCCTCTTGTACCGCTCTCCCTGCCGCCCATTCCTCCTCTTCTCTAAGCCCCAACATCCACCTCCAGCCACAGACCCGCGAGGGCTGTCAGGCGCCTCTCTGCCGACCCGTCCGGGCCTTACAGGCTTAACCCCGCACAAGTCACAGCATTCTTCCTTGCCTCTGGGAAATGTGTTAGCATTACTCATTCTCTGTCCCCTCTAACCCCTCACACCTACTCCCTTGAAGATGAGGGGAAGTCTTCGGGTTGAACTGGGCCATGGGGGCTTTGACGGGAACTTTGAAATGAGGCAAGGCCCAGCTAAAGTGCACTTAACCATAAAGCTCCACATTCCTCACAGGGCCTCCTCGTGCGAGAGCAGTGACTACGCCAACCGCATTATTCACGTCTATCTCAAACACTCTCCAAATATGCGGTGTTAAGAGATTGAGGTCAGTGCAGTCCTTATCTCAAAGTGCGTTAAAGTCTGTTTACACATGACCTTTTAACCCCTCAAACACTGCTTTAAATGCATTTCCTTGGCGTGACCTTCTATTTTCGCAAGCTGATTTTAATGCAACCCGTAATTGTAAAAGGATGTTATAAAAAAAAAAAAAGTTGTTTTGATGTTGTTTGTCAAAATCTAGTGAAGTTGAACCATTTTTAAAGATGAAAACCAATGAAATCCTGCAGTGGTTTCCGAGTAGAATTGGTAGAATTCCTGTTGTCTTGCTGGCTCGCAATTAGCAACAAGCTCATTGTGTGTCGCAGTTTCCCACAGCTACTTTGCAGTCGATTTGGTATTACCAAGTTCGAAAAGCAGATTATCCAGCATTTGTGTAGCAATGGGGTTTAGCTTAAATTAAATCCCACACAGTGACCCTCTTGTTTCCGTGTTTTTGTAGAATGTAGAATTTACCTACATTGCTTTCTGATGTTTGTAAGTGACTTGTTTTGCTGTTTTTAAGCCTGATAGCAAGCAGTAATTCAAAAGGATTTACACCAGTTTACAAAAAAATGAAAAGCTGTACAATGTGATGTGAAGTTAATGTGAAGTTTAGCCTGGTGCACAGGAAGGGATTAATGTATTTTTGTTGCTTTCAAGTAATTCATACATTGTATATTATTCAGTGTTTGCATGCTAACCATCGTGTTCATACTTGACGATTAAAGGGACAGTTCATCAAAATATGAAAATTCTGTCATTTATTACTTATTCTCATGTCGTTCCAAACCTGTAAGACCGATATTTTTAATGAAGACAAAAGTTGTCTGACCCTGCAATAGACCGCAATGTAACTGACACATTCAGGGCCCAGAAAGGTAGCAAGCAGCACATCATAAAAATAGTCCTTGTGCACGACATCAGTGGTTCAGCCATAATTTTATGAAGCTACGAGAATACATTTTGTGTCCAAAGAAAACAAAAAATTACTTTATTCAACAATTTCTTCACATGGACTATTTTAATGATGTCCTTACTCCCTTTCTGGGCCTTAAATGTGGTAGTTGCACTGGTGTCAATGCAGGGTCAGAAAGCTCTCGGATTTTATCAAAAATATCTTATTTTGTGTTCTGAAGATGAATGAAGGTCTTACAGATTTGGAACGACATGAGGGTGAATAAATAATGACAGAATTTTCATTTTTGGGTGAACTTTCCCTTTAAGAATGAATTGCAGTCATTCATCACTAAGACATACCATGATCTTAGGAATCCATAATATATTGGGTCCATTTCAGTTATCAAGTTCTATTAGAGATTTAAAAAAAAAAAAACTAAAACATATTGATATTGGATATTCAATAGTACAAGCTCATTTTCTCTATTTTTACAATTTAAATACCCCAAATCAATTTTTAATGAATATTTTTGAGTAAATGTTATCTTTACAACGAACAGTATGAAAAATAGATATTAATTTTTAGAATTGCTAATGTTGTGAAGCCTCATTTGTAGCATTTGAAATGATTAATTGTATTTTTAGCAATTTATTGTCCATTTATTTAGACAAAATAGTTCAGAATTTGTATATTTTGTCATTTTCAATGTTGAAAAGTGTACCTTTTACATTGGGTTAACACTTAATGAATATTCCACTGCTCTAGCAGCCCAAATTCTGAGGTATTTTGCATATATGAGACTGATTTTATTGACGTATGATGGTTATATGATGTATGTAATGACCAGGCAGGTTATTGGGCGCCAGTGTGGGGCCTCTTTTCCATTACGCCCGGAAGCTAAATCACCATTAGCACAGAACTGAGAGAAACCTCCACAACCTGAGAAATGACCCAAGGTCAGAATCTCTCCATCTATCTGCTCTATTGCACTTTTTGCCCAAATCTTTGTTTAGAAACCCTTAGAGAGCCCTGCAATGGTACCAACCGGCAATTTTGTTTTAATGTCATATAGGTTTCCTTGTCATGGTTTGTTTATTATAAGCTGTGTCATATAAAGTAGAAAATACAGATATTGGGAGAAAAAAATATGTAGATGCATATTTTCCCCTATATCTGGATTTTTACATCTGGTAAGATGCCCGATTCTGAAAAGCTGAACCTATTTTACTATTCACAGTTTCGAAACATGCGAAATGATTGGGTAATTTAACGTAACTACCAACGACTCTGATTTCTAATACCTTATCTTCCTGACCCCCTGACTCGTGACATCCTTCCAGACCTCGAGTTAGCATATTCAGACACTACAGCCGTCTGAAATCTCATTATCCCTTCTTCGTTGGCCATTTCATGATTGTATTTTTAGAAACCTGCGCCGCTGCTGGGGGGAAAATTGGTTGCTTGCTTCACCTCCGCTTCCCTCACATCTCTCATGAAAACTGCACTCATCCCACTCGCTCTGCCACTTTCTCTTTGTGCTATTTACGGACTACCTCATGTGAGGGCAATGAGTTAGGAAACACGCTTAACAAGCGCTTCGCTGATGTTCCTGATTTTGCATGGATCAATCGGATTAGCCAGAATCAAATTACAGGATGTGCATCCCTAGAATTGACTGGCACGGTGGAAGTCATATGTCCTGCAATGTTCTCTCTGTGTTTCTTACTTTTGTTCAGCCAGATGTGTTGAGGCTTAACTTGGGAGTCTGAGTACTGTATATTATACATAATGGAGGGTTTACATCATGCATAAAATTGCATGAAGTATAGACACGGGTAATCATTACTACTTGAATCTGGCTAGACAAACTATATGCTTTCAAATTACCACTCTGTCTATGTTATAGAGATGGATAGGATGGTCAACTAGTCATCCAACAACAGTGGCGGTGGATGATTTTAGAGATGCTGAGAGGGTTTTCGCATGTTATGTTTAGCATGCAGGTGACCTCCTTTTCCTTCTGGACAGTAATTCAGATTTCTGCTTGTCCTGCCAACATTTTCACTAACCTCAACAGAAAAATACATTTAAAAGTCTGAAATATGAAATATGATTTATATATTTTTAAAATGATTTTTAAAAGAAATTATTTTTGGTTGCATTTTGAATATGTATTTTTCAATTTATTATTTAATATTTATTTTAAAATATTTTAAAATTATTTATTATGCTTTTTCTCATTGATTCTTAATGATGCTACCAAGACTGTCATTCTTGCAGTTTCAACAAAACTTTTTGTATGAATATATGACTTTATTTTAAAATTACATATTAAATGTATCATTTTAAATTTGTTAGATTTATTTTATAATATTTAAAATAATATATAATTCTTAACTAATTGTTTTGAAATATTTGAAAATTAATACACAGTTATAATTTTTACACTGATTGTTATTACACTGATTGATATTTTTATTACTACTATTACTAATAATGTATAAGTAATATATAAATTATTTTATATATTTTATATTTAATATATAAAATAATTATTTTAGTTTATTATAATTTTTTATATTATATAGTTTTTAGTATTTTAGTTTAGTATTTTATATTATAAAATTACAAAAGTAAAAATAACTTATATTAAAAATATATATTATGTATGTATGTATGTATGTATGTGTAAAAAATTATAGAATTATTTTAAAATAATTGTAATTAAGTATTATAATTGTAACAAGTTTTAAAGGGATCATGTGATGTTGCTAAAAAGAACATTTATTTTGTGTATTTGGTGTAATGCAATGTTTTTGCACGGTTTAATTTTTACAAAGCTCATTGTTCTGAAAAGCACGGCGTGCTCTGATTGGCCAGCTATCCAGTGTGTTGTGATTGACCGAATACCTCAAGCATGTGAATAACAGAATGTTATGCCCCTTACCATATTTGGAAACACACAGCATCTCCACGACATGGCGGCGGCGGCAACAATACTGTACCGAGAATAAAAGTTACGCCTTCTTTCATTGCATATACATTTGGGCGGTGTTATGCAAATCTTCCCACACAGTGACGTAGAGTTGTGGGGCTGGTTTGAATGAGGTGGGTTTTTTTAATATGACCCCTTTAAAGCAAAAATTTGCAACCAAACATCACAGAAAGATAGCCCTGACCCAACAGGCTTTATGTATTGCTGCCATGTGTCTATCACTATGTTTGTATCAGTGTATCACCCCATCATGAAAAAACAGGTGTTGTGGAGTATTGTTGGGGTTAAAAAGGGGTCATCAGGCCAAGTGATGACCTCAAGTAAGTGAAGCCGTTATGGAGGTCACTCAGCAGGAGCCCTTGTTGAATCAGATACCACAGGAAGAACTGCTTTGAATTTAAAATGACTGTATTGTTGAACACACTTTGGGTCGGGGAAGTCCTCTGTTGCATGCATTGTTCTATAACTTGTGGTCATTGTCGTAAGGCCAAGATTAAAATTATAAAGGTTGTATTACGCCCACTCTGGTCTGCTGCATCCCCTTTTAACACTGAAATCTTTTATTGACTTACTATAAATAGCCTTGGGTTTCGGGAGAACCGCAGTAATGGGTCTCCACTGCCTGACCACCTTCAGTATTACCATGCAAAAGCACAAATGTAAACAGTGGCACTTACTTTAGGTTGCAGAGGGAGGATCTGCTTGACCTCAACCTAACGTGCAAGGAGGTGATGGAAGAATTGCGGAGGAATGGTGTAGGTGACTCTCATGTTTACTTACCCAAGTGCGTCTACATTTTTTCCAGGCCACTGTTGGAAAACATCTGTCTCCTCATGCCGGTCCTCTTTCCCATCATTCTCTTGACCTGCATTGACCCCCTCGAGGCAGCAGTGGGTGAGGTGTCAGGCCCAAAGCTCATTCTGGACACGCCACACCATTTTCGCTTCCTGATTATTTTTCTCCTAACTGATTTGCATCATTCTAGCACATGGAGGCATAGGGGAGGAGATGTCAGTGTTTTTTTGGCTAGGGATAAAATTGGCCACTAGTTTCACATCTTTCAAGTAGTAGGTGAATGTGATATGCCAGAGATGCCCAAACTCTGTTGCGGTTTCAATGCTACGATCTGCTCCTGTCTGGAGAATGATGGGCTGTCTACTTAGCCTTGCTCTGGGAACAGCATGCTGTAGTCTGAGCTTAAGTGTCATGTTTAACATCCTCTTCCATCCTATTTTCAAATGACACTGTTCGTTCTTGGCCTATGTACTTCATTCTAGAATTTTGTCTGGTATGATACATATCCAATTTTATGGCCACTAATGGAAATGGCTAATATTAAAATCATATTATTATTATTATTGCTAATAATAATTATATTAATATCAACATCAATAATAATATAAAATATATAATACATAAAATATAATTATCATTTCAGCTATTATTATTATTATTTCTACTACTAATTATATTAATAACAATAATACTGTATATAAATAACTATATATAATAATTAAAATGTTTTAATATTAAAATCTTATTATTATTATTATCTGTACTACTAATTGTATTAATAACAACAATAATGTATAAATATTAAAAATATATAATACTTAAAATATATTATTATTACTACTAATGCTAATAATAATTATATTATTATCATTAATAATATCATAATTCATGTATTTAATATATTGTTAATATTCCATCTTCTATCAATATCAATAATAATATATAAATAACAATATATCATACTTAAAATATATTATCATTATTCCAGCTAACAATCCTATTGTTGTTGTTGTTGTTGTTGGTAGTAGTAGTATCTCTACTAAGAATTATATTAATAACAACAGCAATAGTATATAAATATTAACAATATATGGTACTTAAAATATATTATTATTATTATTATTATTATTATTACTACTACTGCTAATAATAATTATATTATCATTAATAATATATCATACTTCATGTATTTAATATTGTTGTTATTATTCTACTACTATTATTATTATTAATAATAATCTTTATTTACAAAATTATTTCAATTAAAAAAAACAAATTATGTTTATTTTTTATTTTATTAATATTTTATTTAAATTTATTTAAAACATCTAATATTTTTTTTCAATTTGGTTAAAATTAAAGGTTACAAAATATTTTAAGATATTTTGAGATTTAATAAAGATCACATTTAACATTGATTAACTTTAAGG
The DNA here is from genome assembly GCF_012432095.1 of Onychostoma macrolepis. Classification (NCBI taxonomy): domain Eukaryota; kingdom Metazoa; phylum Chordata; class Actinopteri; order Cypriniformes; family Cyprinidae; genus Onychostoma; species Onychostoma macrolepis. The sequence continues at coordinate 12,186,231 of NC_081179.1, read as the reverse complement.
GTTTATTAGATGAGAGCAAATAATTAATTAAATAAGTGATCAAGTAATTTTAAAAAGGGAAATTCTAAAAAAATTCTTTAGCTTTTAAAGTAATATTAATGGAGTACAAAGGCCTTTTGAGTCCAAAAGTTTTAGCAGACTTCTCTAAAGCTGTCGGGTTTGGACTAATAGGTTTTCAGAGGAATCAAATCATGGGAACTTACAAAGAAAAAAACCCAATACAGGCATGATTTTTCTGCGTTTAGCCTAATCGGCTTGAACTAGAATTAAAAGTTTTTACTGTCTGTTGTTCTCGCTCATGCTGCTTGAGCAACACCTTGTATCAGCTTACATCCAGACAGATAACCTTTGTGGAAGTCTGAGCTATAGTGAGACGGCATGAGATCTTACTGGATGCTATAGGCCCTCGATTGATCACAGAAAGCAATGTCTATAAGTGAATATTGTAGATTTTCCATTTATACTGGAATTATCATTATTTGACTCGTACATGGCAAACCACGCACACCAACACCACACAGCAAGTGGAAGAATGCACCTGTAGTTTTACATTTTCAATTTGAATTGCAGAGGTCATACCTATTTAGAGCAACAGGAAGCTCTTCTCAGTAATCTGCAGCCTCTGGCTCCGGCTCAAATGAGAGGAAGCGCAGGGGAGTCTTGATATTCTGCTTTATGGGGTTGACCTACGGATATGCCGCACTCAAGAGCCTGTGGCCTTTTCACATGGTGACACTATTCCGAGACTCCTCGCCGCCGATATCATCTCATCAATGCCTCAGTTCTCCAGCAGCACAGGGAATGTGAGAGCATCCACACACTGTGCCTCTGGAGACACATGCTGTATTGATTTCCAATGAGTTTAAATTTTGCACGTATGCTTAGAGAAATACTCTAATAAGCTTAAAATTTAGGGATGTATAATATATCTGGATGTATAGGATATTAATTATTGAAAGGTATTAGAGATTTCTTTTCAGTTTATTATTTTGACATTTATCAGTGTCTATATTGGGTATTTAATTGTTCATACTCATTTCCTCTATTTTTACATTTTAATTTCCTTTGCCATCTACCAGCAGTTAATCTCTTTAATTGATTTATTTAATTAATGTTTAAAAATGTAATTAATCTTTAATAATTTATTAATGCTGTTAAATGTAGTCGTCTTTAACCAGCCACAGGATATTAAATATGATTTCAAATTTAATATCAAAATATTAAATGTATAATGTTTTGCATTTTAATGTAGAAATATTAATAATAATAGTAATATTTAATAGTCCTCAATAATTTAAAATGCTAAAGAATCAATTATTATTTATCAAAATAATAATAATAATTATTATTATTATTATTTAAATATGATGTAAATATTTTAATATAATTCAAATTATTATTTTGCATAATTTAAAATGATTGATTTATGTTTACTAGTGATTTTAAATTTAGTGTATTTTTATTTAGACAAAATTTAATTTAATTTATCATTTATCTGCCAGAATAATTATCAGCTTATCAGTGATGGGCAGAAATTTAATTTGGGTCCATCCACTGGTCCATTGGGTAAAATAATAAATTTTAATATTGATAATAGTCAGTATAGAACCAAATAAAAGTTTATTTATCCACTGTATTCTTCCCGTAAAAATGGACCATTTGTAAATTTTGTGGTTCTTGCTTCCGGTCTCATTTGCTTCCAGCAATTTTTAGCTGTACAAAACTGTTTGTTTTGCTGCTTAATACTGCAAATTGGTGTGTCTTACCATATAATTTTATAGGGCTTGGACAATAAATCGTTGCAGAATCGATTCCTGGATCGATTCTGATATTTTCCGAATGCATTGCGATTCCTCTGGAATCGATTCTGAGCTTAGATTTTAACAGCAGATGGCACTGCATGCCTTAGAAACAGCCATATTCTGCTTGTTTCCAAATCTTTACACACACTTGAACCTAAAATAATCATTCATAAAATTCTTAATCTTTTTTTTTTTTGACATTTTTTTATTTTACTTTGATAGGACAGTTGAGTAACAAGAAGTGACGTGGGAGACTCAATGGGGGCGGGATCAGGACAGGTCCACAAGCTGGAATTCGAACTCGGGACGACTGTAGTGCAATGGTGCTACATGTCAGCGCGCTCTGCCCACAAGCTTATTCACCATCTTAAACTTGTTGCGGTGCATTCTGGGATTGCCTTCTTCGTAAAAGATTCGCACAGTTCTATAACTTGGCTTAAATTAGGTATCTGAGAAGGAAGTGTCATTAAAACAGATAGTGTTTGAATCAGCATTTTGTAAGTGGGTAATAGGAGCAGGTTGAACCGTACGCCAGCTCCTGTTGCTCTCAGGCTGATTTGACGTGAAGGTTCTGTCTGTCCAGTTTAGGGAGTAATGGTGAAGTTGAGAGGCAGCATGCTGAGGCTGAGGCTCCCTGGCGGAGCTTGGTGAAGGGCAGAGGCTCAGCTGGACCCTGCACCACCTGCTGCTGTAGCTGTCAATCAAATGGCTGAACTTTCACTCTGGCCGCTCTATTTGCTGCAGTGCTGAGAGCATGTATGCATGGATTAGTGAGAGACTTTATGCTCCACTTCAATTCAGAAAAATTATTCAAAATAAAGGAGACTTGTATGTTTTCTTCTTTTGATCCACTGATTTACAGATTAAATACAACAGTTGGTATTCATTACTGACTCATAGTTAGGGCGTTTTATGTTCTGACCGGTTCTGCTTATTTGTTTTGTGTATTAAGCACTGTAATGCGGAAATGATTTTCTTTCATGCCAGCTGAGTGCGTCATTTGGCATGTGTTGCAGAGAGGGGTAAATATTTTAAAAAACTGCCTAATTCTTTGAAAGCGGATTTAAAATAGGTTAATGATACGAAAAGACGCACAGCAGACTCCTGCGAGGGACACAGCCTGCCTGCCTGTATTACACTCAGCAGGGAGCAGAAAAACAAGCAGGCGAGATAGTGCAAGAACACTTTTTATAGTCCATAGTAAATATGAAAATTACATGGCATTGAACAGTAACAGTTCAGTTTATTTCTCAAGAGAATTTTTTTTCTCCTTTCTGAATATCTTTCTTTTTTTATATTAATATTTTTTGAAGGAAACCTCCACCTTCCGTTTGAGGATGCCCCACAGATGCTCAATAGGGTTTAGGTCTGGAGACATGCTTGGCCAGTCCTTCACCTTTACCCTCAGCTTCTTTAGCAAGGCAGTGGTCATCTTGGAGGTGTGTTTGGGGTCGTTATCATGTTGGAATACTGCCCTGCGGCCCAGTCTCTGAAGGGAGGGGATCCTGCTCTGCTTCAGTATGTCACAGTACATGTTGGCATTCATGGTTCCCTCAATGAACCGCTGCTCCCCAGTGCCCAGAGCACTCATGCAGCCCCAGACCATGACACTCTCACCACCATGCTTGACTGTAGGCAAGACACACTTGTCTTTGTACTCCTCACCTGGTTGCCGCCACTCACGCTTGACACCATCTGAACCAAATAATGAATGAATGAGGCATTTATAAATTAAATAAGTTTATCCTGGTCTCATCAGACCACAGGACATGGTTCCAGTAATCCATGTCCTTAGTCTGCTTGTCTTCAGTCTTTCTTGTGCATCATCTTTAGAAGAGGCTTCCTTCTGGGACGACAGCCATGCAGACCAATTTGATGCAGTGTGCGGCATATGGTCTGAGCACTGACAGGCTGACCCCCCCCTCCCCCCTCCCCTCAACCTCTGGATATGAAGCTGAGCATGTGCACTCAACTTCTTTGGTCAATCATGGCGAGGCCTGTTCTGAGTGGAACCTGTCCTGTTAAACCGCTGTATGGTCTTGGCCACCGTGCTGCAGCTCAGTTTCAGGGTCTTGGCAATCTTCTTATAGCCCACACCATCTTTATGTAGAGCAACAATTATTTTTTTCAGATCCTCAGAGAGTTCTTTGCCATGAGGTGCCATGTTGAACTTCCAGTATGAGAGACCAGTGACCAGTATGAGAGAGTGAGAGCGATAACACCAAATTTAACACACCTGCTCCCCATTCACACCTGAGACCTTGTAACACTAACGAGTCGTATGACACCAGGGAGAGAAAATGGCTGATTGGGCCCAATTTGGACATTTTCACTTAGGGGTATACTCACTTTTGTGGCCAGCGGTTTAGACATTAATGGCTGTGTGTTGAATTATTTTGAAGGGACAGCAAATTTACACTGTTATACGAGCTGTACACTCACTACTTTACATTGTAGCAGTGTGTCATTTCTTCAGTGTTGTCACATGAAAAGATATAATAAAATATTTACAAAAATTTGAGGGGTGTACTCACTTCTGTGACATACTGTGTATATATACTGTATATAACAATATATATAACTTTTTACAAAATATATCAGGTATTATAAAATTATAAAAAAATCTGTTTTAATTCTTTACATTTATTATAAAATCGTATTTATGAATATTTTTTTATTACTTATTATATTTAATTTAAAATTAAATTATTAATATAAAAATATTATTATTTTTTAATATTCATATTATATTTAGTTTCACATATATATATATATATATATATATATATATATATATATATATATATATATATATATATATATATATATATATATATATATATATATATATATATATATATATATATGCCTATATTTTATATTTATTTTAATATTTAATGAGGAAAATATAATTTAAATTTATTATATAATTTAAAATGTATAATAAAATATCAAATATATAAATAACAATGTATATGTATAATTGTATCAGTTTTATTTATTTACATATTATTTATCAAATAGTGGTAGGTGGCAGGATGGTAAAGATATTTATTGGCCATAATTTAAACAACAGCTATAATGTTCCTATGACAGAAAATAAAGATGATGAGGCTCAGGTCAGATCATTTACAGATCTAAAGCATACTTGGAGCTGCTCTCCATTATGTACTTGGATTGAGAGAATATCCGCAGCATTTCAAAGCAGGTCTTTTGACACCAACAAATCTTCAGGAATTGCCACACCACTTTTCAATTATCGAGTGCACCTTAAACACCAGGGCTACCGCCACTCAGCTTCTGTTCCCTTCCCAACCTACTTGCCATTTTAGCGTTTAGCATTCTGCTTCACAGCAGTAGTTCTTGTGAGTTCACATCTGACAGCAACTGGGGTGTCGCCAACTCATCTCATTTCAACACCATCATGTCTTGTCTTTGTGAACTGCGGTTTGTGCCTTACTAATCACAATGTTCTGTTGTAGCTAATATGCATTTGGATCGGTCCGGAGTCCACGGCTTTGGACCAGGCAATTTCTCACAATGTCCCATTCTTAAATGGAAAATCCACAGTATTCTGGCTCTGTCTTAGCTGCAGCTGTGCACAGCCGACGCTGAGCAAGAGAGTTAAAAATTAAAGCAGAAGTGGCTGATGGAGAGAGAGGAAGAAAGAGAAGAGGAGGGGGGTGAGATCGGAAACAGAAGTGCTGACTGCACCTTAAAATAAGTGGAAGTGCAGTGAGGATGGCGACAGGGCGGGACAAAAGGACAAAAATAAAAATATTATGAATTACACATACAATTGTTACTTTTATTAGAATAATTATTAATTTGCCTATCGTGCTATTAGCTGTGTTTTTAGACACCACGATAAAAAGTTTTATATAATGATGATAATAATAATAATAATAATAATATTGTCATTTGTAATAATTAGTTAAAATATATATTAAAAAAAAAAAAAAAAAAAATATATATATATATATATAATATAATAAAATAAAATAGTTTTGTCTGCACCAATAGCCACGTGGGCCACGCGCTGTCATATAGCTCCGTTGCGCTACTGGCATCCTGAGTTCGAATCCCGGGCTCGAGGTCCTTTCCAGATAACAACCACCCCCCCATGAGGTTAGAGAACACCTGATAAGAGATCAGAGACCATTCCTTCATCCAGAATCACTCCAGACCCTTTAGATTCCCAGCTCCATGTTGGTGCTTCTTCTCTTTAGTTCACCCACTCATTTTCTATAGGGTTCAGGTCAGAGGACTGGAATGGCCATAGCAGAAGCTTGGTTTTGTGCTCAGTAACCCATTTTTGGGTTGTTTTTGAGGTTGATGTTTGGATTATTGTTGGAAGATCCAAGCATGGCCCATTATAAGATTTCTAACAGTCAGTCACTTATTGATTTTTTTTTTTTTTATCTGTTGGTATTTGATAGAATCCATGATGCCATGTGTCTAAACAAGATGTCCAGAACCTCCAGCAGAAATATAGGCCCACAACATCAAAAATACAGCAGTATATTTCATTGTACACATGGGGTACTTTTTATCCCTGTGTTCATCAAACCCATCTTGAGTGTTTGCTGCTAAAAAGCTCATTTTTTAGTTTCATCTGACCATAGAAGCCAGTCCCATTTGAAGTTCCAGTCGTGTCTGATAACTGAATATGCTGGAGTTTGTTTTTGGATGAGCTAGGAGAATTTTTCTTGAAACCCTCCCAAACAACATGTGGTGATGTAGGTGCTGTTTGAGAATTTTTTTTAAAAGGTTTTCTGACCCCGAGACTCAACTATTTTCTGCAGTTCTCCAGCTGTGGTCCTTGGAGAGTCTTTAGCCACTCAAACTCTCCTTCTCATCATGCATTAGGACGATATAGAGACACGTCCTCTTCCAGGCAGTTACATTTTATGTTGATTGGAAATTCTTAATTATTGCCCTGATGGTGGAAATGGGAATTTTCACTGCTCTAGCTCTTTTCTTAAAGCCACTTCACTAATTTGTGAAGCTCAATTATCTTTTGCTGCACATCAGAAATATATTCTTTGGTTTTTCTCATTGTGATGGATGATTAAGGGAATTTGGGCTTGGTTTTCCCTCCTATTTATATTTCTGTGAAACAGGAAGCCATGGCTGGATAATTTCATGTTCATAATCACCCAGGAGTGCTGAAAATTGTGAATATGAATGGGAATATACTTCAGAGATATTTTACTCATAAGAATTTTTAGGGGTGCCAATAATTGTGTCCAACGTGTATTTGAGAAAAACATTTATTTCATAATGATATTTCCCCCCATTTTAAATTCTTATTATCCAATGAAAGGTTAGATTTTTGTGAATTTTTAAAATAAAAGCTCAAAAGGATTAACAATGCAGATTAATTTTCACAGCCGCCTTTGGTCATATTTACCAAGGGTGCCAATATTTTTGGCCATGACTGAAAAGTGAAAGTGACGTGACGTACGGCCAAGTATGGTGACCCATACTCGGAATTTGTGCTCTGCATTTAACCCATCCAAAGTGAACACACACACACCCGGAGCAGTGGGCTCGGTGCCTTGCTCAAGGGCACCTAAGTCATGGTATTGAGCTGTACATTCACTACAATCCCTGCCAGACCTGAGACTCGAACTCGCAACCTTTGGATTACGAGTCCAACTCTTCCAGCATTATTGATTCATATATGAATGAATGAATGAATGAATGAATGAAGAGTTTATTTGCAAAAACGGATAACTGCATTTTTTTAAATATTCAAAAATATTGAATATCGAAAATGTTTTTGTTATCATGTTTTTGTGTTAGTTAACTGTTTTTTAAAGTTATTTTTTAACCTAGTCAAAATAACCCAACTGCAGTTGGATTGAGATTAATTGGAATGCACAATGAAAAAAACCTGATTTATGAGAATTGTTAAAACGGAGATATCTGTTTTGCAAATAAACTCTTCATATATATATATATATATATATATATATATATATATATATATATATATATATATATATATATATATATATATATATATATATATATATATATATATATATATACATACATACATATACATATACATACACACATACATGCATACATATACTGTTATTTTATATATTGGCTATAATTTGGCCAGAACATACACTCTAAAAAATGCTGGGTCAAAAACAACCCATCTTGGGTTAGCGCTGGGTAAATATTGGACAGAACACATGCTGGGTTATTTTGACCCAGCTGGTTGGGTTAAACGTTTTTACCCACCATGCTGTGTTGTTTAATATATTGTTTAAAAATGATTATATTGCTGGCTTAAAATGGGCTGGAAATAAAAAATCACACACAGAATTACTATAGGCAACAGCAATAATCAAAAGATGAACATTTATTATTAAGCAAGAACACCCATGGACAAAATATAAGACAATTTATTTGGGTGAATACAGCATAGTTTACAATATTACATACATTTAAACTCGTTTAACAAGCATTTTAGAAATTAAAAAGGCATATAGAAGTAGCATTTTAATTTTAGTGTATTCGACCTTTCTCTGTAATCATTATTTACCGAAATAGTGCTAATTCTTGTGCCGGTGTGTCGCCGAAATCTGAGCCGGTGAAGGGCTGCTGTTCACGGTGGAACTGCGAACTTTAGACCGCGGCCTCACGTTTCACTCGTAGCTGAGAGATGGCGTGACTGACTCCAAAACCTCCAAAACATATTTTAACATCAAATTAAATTACACTCAGTATTATAATGAATAAATTCCATTTATGTTATGCAAGGCAAAGGCGTTTCCAGCGCGAAATGACCGCTGCTGAAGCAGCTGACTATCTCGTCCTTGCGTTGTGTTGTGTAAAATAATATAATTTACACCACATTAAAGACTTTATAAATAAAATGCATGCAAACCTTTATTTCCCCGAAAGAGTGCACCAAATCGGCGGCAGCACTGAGTACCGCTCTCTCCTGTGGACTTAAAAAGCCTGTGCTCACAGCAGCTGTGTTGTTAAGAAGTTTCACCGGAGACAAGCTCAACCCAGCGGTTAGGTAGAAAAAAATAACCCAATAAAATGACCCAACAAGCTGAACCCAGCATTTGGATTAAAAGAATAACCCAGCAATTTTTAGAGTGTAGGAGCATATTTTGTCAAAACCAGGTCATATTAAACAGTGTTGGCCACTTTCATCATAATGTTTGACAATCAGCCTCTGGCTTGTCATATAACCTTAGTCCCACTTTCTTTTCACACATTTGATGAGATTTTTATATGACAGCGCCATTAACACCATTAGATCTCCCACGGTCACTTATGTTTGCACAATGTGCCACATGTACAGCACACTGCCTTTTTGTGTCAAACATTTTTACAGCATGGTAGGACATCATGTTCTCATTTAACCTTGAGCAAGTGTTTTCTTATCTTTTTTCTCCCACGCATAAAACAGCATTGAGGCCACGAAAAGCAGAAGAGAGGATGTGGACTCTCTCTCTCTCTCGGTGTGAACAGTTTGCCGATGAGGGTTGGATCCAACACGTCTCAATGAGGTGTCAGTTGGCTGCGTGATATCTCCTGCTGATAGCAAAGCTTTTACAGGCAGTGGGCTGTTGACCCTGGTGTTAATCATTGTCTGTAAGATCAGTAGGGTTGAGCATTAAAGCCAAGATAAGCACGGTGCTTTGGTGCTCATTGGACAGCTAGTGTTTTAAAAAAAAAAAAAAATTTATTGCAGTTCTGAATTTTCAATACTATTGGACTTTGGCTCTTTCTTTTTTTTTCGCCCCATGCTTATGCAGTCTGGCTGATATGTGATATGGTTATCAGCATGTGTTTACTTATATAACCTATACTTTTGTATGAATGGCTTGGTTATTGGTACCAATTTCGCTTCTGCTTGTCCCTGAGTATAGTAGTAAATGTAGGTGAATGACCTTATGTAAAGTCAAAACTTTATTGGCTGCGTAATATTTTTTTTTTTTTTTGCCACTATTTGGCCAGTTTTATTGATAATTAGAGAGGACAGGAAATGATGAGGAGGAAAACCGGATAACACAGGCCATATTTTTTCACTGAGGTGATATGACCCGTATATAATAAATTACAATAAATGAATTTTGAATTAAATTGATGCCAAAGTTAAATTATACAATGTGTGTGCGTGTGTATATGTATTGTATGATTTAACTGATTTTTCTGTAATAGATCATTTATTGTGTGATTTATTTTAATATTTTATCAAGAATATATGAGGAAATATTTTTATATTTTTAATATATTGTATAATTGTTTATTTTAGATATTTTATGAGAAAAATCTCTCATAACATAAATGTATATATTTTTTTAAATCAGATGTCATGTATAATTTCTATGTAATTGTGTCAGTTTTAATTCATTAAAATAATTGACATTTTATTTTAATTTAATTTTTTGATTGCATTTTATTTGCGATTTCTCTACCTCGGTTATCATGACTTCCTTATCCTTTTCTTCCTCTTTTTAACTTCTAGGCAGATTGCAAAAGATAGACGTGGCGACAGGGAGGGAAGTAGCACATGAAGCTAAACATATCATAAAAGCAACTTCTGTCTTCTTAAGCCATACAGTAGCTTTGAATGAGACAGACTGAAGTATAAATTGTTAATAACTTTTCTTTCAATCCAGATAACTAAACTGTTGCGAACAGATTGTTTCAGTGAGTTGAATTCGAGATCTGTTTAGTGAACTAATCATTCAGACTCGAGCTCACCATACCTCTCTCTGTTTTCCCCATTCCTGCATGACCCACATCCACGGTGCTCTTAGCCAGCGGAAGGCAGTAATAATCAATTACCCACAGGGAGAACTGTGACATCAGTTACTCAAAGACAGCCGAATTTAATTTCCTGCCCTCCATCCGCCGCGTAATGCCATCTTAATGGTTTCCTGTTCTGAAACATTACGGTTGCCACAATGAGCATCAATTTGTATCTGCTACGAGCAGCACCAAAGTGAGCTGACCTGAGCCAAACACACACTTTGCTCTTCCATGGATTATATTTAGGCAGTAGAGTTTAAACTTTATGCTGCCTTTGTGGCTTTCTGCTTTTTCTTCTGCTTATTCTCTTTATTACATTGATTATGTAAGGGATAATCAACGGCTAGCTGTGCATTAAACGATTTGAATGCATGACGTGGAGGCGAAGAACCACCCGACGTGCAGCGGAGGGTGGTTGCCTCCGCGAAGTGCATTTATGCCATGGTCATTTGCCAGAATTCACATATTAAAGATGTTAATAATATTTGTGCTGCAATATTTGACCGGAACGATAAAAATGACGGTTATTTTCGTCTGTATTACTATTTAACTGTAACTGTATGTTACTATGGTTACCAATGTTTATAGGAAGCGCATTAATATAGAACGTGATTAAACTGACCTGGAACTACCTGTGCGGTTCAACGAATTTAATCAACACCTGCCAGCCAATCAGAATCGAGTATTCAGACAGACCATGGCATAAGTAGCATTGACAGTGTTGCAACAGCATTGTTGCAATGTTGCTGCAATGTTATGTTTTCTATGACAATTTGTATTTTCTGTCAGCTTTTTAGATTCAGAAACACCACTGTCCGATTCATGAAGTAATCAAAGCAAAACATTAGTAAGTTTCATTCTGAATAAAATAGAAACATAATCTGAATTAATCAATCAAAAAGAATGCTAATTGTAGTATTTAGCATGTGGGCGATATATACCAGTAGATTAACTGGTAGAAATTTTTTTGGTAGAGATTTTGGACTATTGTCTCTATCATACTTACATGCTCACGTGATGTTGCTGTGATACATGGTCACGGAAACTAATCATTTAAGTTAAATATACGCACTTGTATGTCAAAATGCCCGTCTTTCCAAGTATCTTCGTAAACACAGTACTCTTAGGTCTTAAGTGAAAGCAAACAGCTGAGAAAGAAAACACATGTGTAGCAGTATATTGAATCTGGGTAGCTCTTAAAGTGACAACAGTCTAATATTCCTCCTGTCCGTCATTCATGTTAATCAAATAACAAAAGAGAGAAAATCTCTTGCTGCTCTTGACTGAATCACTTTTATAACTTTAATAAGAAGAAATATATTTATTTAAATGTATTATAATATATTATATTTAAATGTATATATTTGTTGAATATGCTGTTTTATACATTTGATCACTTTTATACAATGCATGTAGCATTTCTTAATTGTTCTACTATAGTTTGTTTGTCCTGTTGCTTGTAATTAGTTTCTTTTTTTATTTATTTGCTGACTGTTTACATGTCTTTATTGAGCATTGAGTTTTTGTTTTTTTTAATTTAGGCTAGTATTATTTTTTTTTTTTGTGATATTGACACTGGTGACATGAATCCATGACATTTCTATGGTATCGAAAATTTTGATATCATAAAGTCCTTATTTAAAGCAAAAATATCTGTATTGTGATATTGTTACTGTGAAATAAAATGACTCATATCGTGATATAAGATTTTGGTCATGTTGCCCACCCCTAGCTTGTACTGTACCCAGCTGCTTTGTTTAAAGGATAATTTATTGCTTAGCTAGCTTCATTTTCCGAGTTTGCCCAACACTGAGGCCAACTATGTGTCATGCAAAGTCTGTTTTTAAGATCTATATTTTTATCCACTCCTACAGTGGCATTTTACCCGAGGATAGTAAACCAATGTCTTTGTTATGGCAAATTAAAATAGTGCATTAACTGCACCTTCAAGACTTAACCTTCAGTTTTCTCGCAGTGACTCATCTTTGCCTACTCCGAGGGGCTAAATTTCCACCTACACATCCTCAGTTGACACCACCACCACCTACAACGCAGCCTATATGTTTAACCTTGCCTGCATTCCAGGCAACAGCACGCAAACAGTAACAAAAAGGAGCCACGTCCCAGACAAAACAAGCTTTTCAGGCGGCATGCAATAAACTTTGGTTGCTCTCGCAAGGTTATTTAATGCTGAATTTTTCCATCACGACTCTGCCGAGCACCGTGAGTCACAAGCTCTTGAATGTAAAATGAATGGAGGGGCTTGAATGCTGTAGAACGTGCTGGATAGGGAAATGATGGACGTGGATTCCAAGAACTTGGTCACTTTACTGTACTTTTCATATTCTTTGTGGAAAAAAGCGAAGCTACAGTATCAGCGAAACTAAAAGGGATTCTCAGGCTTAGATCAATTATAAGTATTAATTCTTTCAAAGGAAAACAGTAAAAACTTGGGTCAGTAAAATATTTTTCTTTTGCAAGAAATAAAGACTATTCAGCTGCTTTAAAGTAAACACAAATAAATGCTGTTCTTTTGATCTTTCTATTCATCAAAAAATCCTGAAAAAAATATCACAGCTTCCACAAAAATATGAAGCATTGATAATAATCAGAAATGTTTCTTTAGCAGCACATCAGCATATTAGAATGATTTCTGAAGGGGCACTGGAGTAATGATGCTGAAAATGTAGCTTTACGTCACAGGAATAAATGACATATTACAACATATTCACACAGAAAACTATTTGAATTGTAAGAATATTTTACTATATTACAAACATACTATATACTACTACTATAAATAAACTAATAAATTAATAGTATTTTATAAAATGTAATGTATTTTTATTATAAATATACCAATTTTTTTGATTGTTAAGAGAGTTTATTAGGTTATTGATGTTCTTGTGATGTTTACGTCTGCCTTCCTTTACGTCAATGTCACCCAACCTTCTTGATGCCAAATCACCACAAGGACATGCCCTCCATTATATCTGATAAACATGTATTTCCTATAGACGTTATTTTCACTTTCCATACATTTTGGTTTTGTGATTCCTTCAACCTGATTTTGGAGCGCTTGGAACCATTTAGGTGTGTGTGCAAATGTGCCTGATGACTCATCCAGTCTGTATGGATCTGAAACTGTGCCTCCGATAGGAATTGGGTCAGAACGCAGCATTCGTTGTCCCTCTTTGGCCATTTTTGTAGAGGGATCCCCCTTTTCTTCAAACGAGGGCTTTTGATTTGAGTTCCACCAGTCGAATTCATGCTTTCAATTCTAATTTAATGAATTACAAAGAATCCCCTCATTATGATATTACATCATTCTGTCTGATTGTTTTTAAATCCATTGTTTTTATTCCAGATTGATGAAGCAGGTTCGTCTGTGCAGCCTGGTTTGCATAAGCGAGTTATATCATATCCTGTGGACTTGGCATTTAGTGGTTTCAGGTCACTGGCAGTATCGGCACTCATTGTGAACGCAGAGCGGATGAGAGGGTACTGACAGAGATCTGCGGGTTTTATTGCAGTGTTTGGTTGTGTGTTGTTCTCGATGAGGGCGTACACTTCAGTCACAATCGAAATGTGACATAACCACTTAGTCACAGAGCTGGTTATAAAATGCTGCAGTTTTGTGGTATCTCTGAAAACGGATATTTATCTACCCTGAAGCCAACGTGTGGGCGAGTGAAGAGTGGTTTGATACGAGAACAGACGGAGAGGGAAAAAGGAAGCGTCTGCTTCCCCTACCATAGCGTGCGGGAGCCATCTCTGATATTCCAGTCTTTCAGTTCGGCTTTGTGTTTTCTATCTTTTCATCTGGAAGACTAACCAAACAGCTCTGCTTTTGAAGCCCAGGGTCAGGGTTTGCGTGTACACGCGTGCGTGTTCATCTCGGAAGTGTGTGTTCCTCATTTAGGGACAAAGCCCCGTTTCAAAGCCCATTTCCTGAGCATCGATGCACACCAAAGCAAAGCGGGTCCTCTTTGGGCTTCACCCGTCACCTGACCTCCTGTGTGAAGCTCATGATGCTGCAGACAGCTGTGGTCTCGGTCCCCTGACAGGATGTGGCCTACATTCAAGTGACAAGTGTTGGTTTCACTTTTCCACTAGTCCAGCCAGCGTGAGGGGTCAAATACAGCGTATCATAAAGAAGTGTCAGAGTTGGCTTGCAAAAATAGCCGGCATCGTAATCATTGAAATAGGACATGTGCAAATATGATAACATGACATAGCGTTGCAGTGATTTTAAACTATGATGAACTATCCAGACTGTATATGCAACCGGCTTATCATTCACTGGCTTAAATGTGTGTGTGTGTGTGTGTGTGTGTGTGTGTATATGTATATATGTATATATGTCCTCTGCTGATTTTGTACATTTGCCCACTGACAAAGAAATGATCAGTTTATAATTTTAATGGTAGGTTTATTTGAACAGTGAGAGACCCCAGGTGTCTTTTACACAGGTAAGGAGCTGAGATTAGGAGCACTCTCTTAAAGGGAGTCTCAGCTTGTGACCTGTATAAAAGACACCTGTCCACAGAAGCAATGAATCAATCAGATTCCAAACTCTCCACCATGGCCAAGACCAAAGAGCTGTCCAAGGATGTCAGGGACAAGATTGTAGACCTACACAAGGCTGGAATGAGCTACAAGACCATCGCCAAGCAGCTTGGTGAGAAGGTGACAACAGCGATTATTCTCAAATGGAAGAAACACAAAATAACTGTCAATCTCCCTCGGACTGGGGCTCCATGCAAGATCTCACCTCGTGGAGTTTCAATGATCATGAGAACGGTGAGGAATCAGCCCAGAACCCAGAAGATCTTGTCAATGATCTCAAGGCAGCTGGGACCATAGTCACCAAGAAAACAATTGGTAACACACTACGCCGTGAAGGACTGAAATCCTGCAGCGCCCACAAGGTCCCCCTGCTCAAGAAAGCACATGTACAGCCTGTCTGAAGATTGCCAATGATTCAGAGGAGAACTGGGTGAAAGTGTTGTGGTCAGATGAGACCAAAATCCAGCTCTTTGACATCAACTCAACTCGCCGTGTTTGGAGGAGGAGGAATGCTGCCTGTGACCCCAAGAACACCATCCCCACCGTCAAACACGGAGGTGGAAACATTATGCTTTGGGGGTGTTTTTCTGCTAAGGGGACAGGACAACTGCACCGCATCAAAGGGACGATGAATGGGGCCATGTACCGTCAGGGTCAGGGCATTGAAAATGGGTCGTGGATGGGTATTCCAGCATTACAATAACCCAAAACACACGGCCAAGGAAACAAAGGAGTGGCTCAAGAAGCAGCACATTAAGGTCATGGAGTGGCCGCCAGTCTCCAGACCTTAATTCCATAGAAAATCTGTGGAGGGAGCTGAAGATTCGAGTTGCCAAACGTCAGCCTTGAAACCTTAATGACTTGGAGAGGATCTGCAAAGAGGAGTGGGACAAAATCCATCCTGAGATGTGTGCAAACCTGGAGGCCAACTACAAGAAATGTCTTACCTCAATGATTGCTATGTCAAGTCATGTTTTGCGAAGGGGTCAAGTACTTATTTGATTCATTAAAATGCAAATAAATGTATAACTTTTTTGGAATGCATGGATTTTTTTGTTGTTATTCTGTCTCTCACTGTTCAAATAAACCTACCATTAAAATTATAAATTGATCATTTCGTTGTCAGTGGGCAAACGTACAAAATCAGCAGGGGATCAAATCATTTTTTTCCCCACTGTATATGTGGGTAGTTGACACATCAATGTGTACTATGGTGTGACGGAAAAATGTGAAAAAACAAAAACTCTAACATTGAAGATAAACCTCTTTCATGCTATTTGTAACTCTGGAAGATACATTTTTCTCATGTTATTTGTTTTCTCATGTTATTATCACACCAGAGGACACAGTCCAATTTGTATTTGTCTATATATATATATATATATATATATATATATATATATATATATATATGAGCCAGTTGCAAATAATATTCTCTGTAATATTCTAAAAGTGTACAATGTGCATGCATTTGATTTTTTTTTTTTACTTTCTATATGTGTGTATTTATATTTTAATATAAATAATTGTATTGTGTATTAATTGTAAATTATTTGTTTTGAGCATGAAGAGAGTGTTTTAGGTTTAAAATAATTTAATTTAAAATAATATAGTCTTTTAATATATCTTTAATATTATTCTCTTTTAAAATAGGAGTTTATTAATTATCTGCTAAATCAGCATAGGAAAAAATATTCACTTAAAAAGACTGAACAACAGCATTTTTAGGCAATAGTTTTGAATATGAAATATGATTTCCTTTTTTTAAAGTTGCTTCAGAGTCTAAGTTGAATCTTAACAGTCTTATTGAGGCACATTTCAGGTTCCGTTTCGGATTCACAGATTATCTCACAAATTGTGCTAGTGAAATGGTGAAATAAGTGGGTTTAGCTCTCATTTCCTTCCCAACTTTAATACTATCAACCCTGTTAATAGTGCAGGAAGCATAGGACATGTGCACGCTAATATGAAACTTAATCCGTCCCACGACTGGAGCCAGATACTAGCTTAAACCCCATTAGCCAGCCTTTAGCAGATACTTAACACGGCAGAAACCAGCCTCTGATCGACAGAATGACTGTTAAAGGAAAGAGAGATAGAGTAGGAGTACTGAAAATGACTTGGGGTATGAAAAGGCTAGCAGGTCAAAGAGCCAGTGCCTCCTTTGATATCAATAAACATTTCCTTGTACAAGACAGCTCACTTTAATGATATTACATGGCATCCTGCGACAAGGAAAATCTATCTGCTGTCACAAGACTAGATCAGTCAGTGGTTTAGTGGCAGTGAGAGCAGGCGTATGGTTTTTAAAAATAAAAACTAACCATTTTTGGACTTTCAGTGCCTATCCTTGAGAACAAGCTTGGGTTACATCAAATGAAGGACGATTTGACATTTCTCTCACCAGCACGGACACATCGTTCTAATATTAGCGCTAATGAGGAGCCAATATTGTTGTGAGGAGACCGTTGGGAAGGTGTCTTCCCATTTCTTAATGAGTATCCAACCATACACGACTTCAGTGGCTGCTCTGATCTTGTCAAGTATCCAGTCATTATGCTCCATTTCCCGGGTGTTCAATGAAGAACAGAGTGATATTTCAAAGGGTTGTTGGGGGGTTTTGGTGTTGTTGAGGGAGCTCATAAATATTCCCAATGGCCCAGTGAAGTACCTGCTTAGCGGCCAGCAAGCCTGTTGACATAAATTATATCAGCGCTGGCATAAAGACCCTCGGTTTTGGCCTCGGAGCTGAATATGTACGAAATGTAATGACCCACCTGTGCCCACTTCAAACTCCAGACTGCAACACTGTTTTTGACTGAACACAACAGTTGTTAATAAGGTGCGTTCTCTTCACATATCACTTGCACTGCCACCAAGGGAACAGAATGAGTGTAACTCTTTGTGAGGAACCACAGGTACGCTGTTGTCATGGCAACTGGTGAAGCAATCAAAAAGAGGACACTCATTCACTCTGCAATACAGACTAGTTTCTTGCCCAACCAGAGCTCATTGAGTAAGAAACACTTGGCCAAATCTGACCTTTCTGCTTTGGTAAGGCAGCGTTATGTGCGCTTAACAAAGCTCTAATATTAGAGCTGTTAAAGGTTCCCTCTGATATTTCCTAGAAAGCCCTAGAAAAATCATATAAGTGATATTCTTATGCAATTAACCAATATGGTCTGAGTCCATACTATACTACTACATGAGTCTTTTGAATGGGTCAAAAACATACAGCATCACTAGGTTTAATTCCATTACATATTTGCGCAAAACTTTTGCAATATTTCATAAATGTCGATAAAAAAACTATTGTGACATGGCTGCTGGTATAAACACAAGCAGTGACTAGAGTGGCCGTCGTGTTGGAGCCGTAATGCGCTGCAGACGTGTGCAGTGAAAATAAGGAGTTACGGCATATGCCGTTAAATAAGCATTATTAGGTGTTTCTTGGAGATGATAGTACATTAAAGTACATGTGACTTACGTACGTCAAGTGAGCTGTAAATAAAAAAAAGTTTCCATTGCAGTTTTGCGAAATATTCTTTTTTTTTTTTTAATTGCCTAAAAACCACCTCATGTGACCGTATAAACTTTTTTGCTGTATATTGGAGTTTGTACAAAATTGACGTGTTTCCATTTGGCGTATTTTCAATTCGCAATTTCAGTTTGCGCAATTTGAAGGGCAATGGAACAGCAACTACTGACTGGTTGTTCATGTGACAGTTTGTAGTTAAAGATGCACATTAGTAGTTTTGCCAGGAACATTTTATTTAAAATAATACAACTGTTTTAATTTAATTGGTTTTCTTTTTGTTTGTTTTTTTACTTTTGAAGAAGTAATTATTTATAAAAATATTAGAGGCTTAATATACCGTTAAGGCCAGTTATTAGATTGCATTTTTGTTGCCTAAAAGTGTCTTAAATTTATTTAAAATTTAAATGATCTCATTATTTGCCAATGAAAGTTCATTTTTTCCAAACATTTAATGTTTACTAGTACTAAAATTATCGTTGAAGTCAGCGTTAAGTGAAAAATCACCCTATTTTCTAAACGCATGTTATTGTGAACAATTCATCCATACAATGAAATCTAAGTATTTTTTCTTTGAATAATAAAAGAATTGTTGGAATTGGCATGTAATTAAAATGCATCCTATCGTTGTAATTGCATCATCTTGTGAAAAATTTATCCATGCATATTTTATTTAAAAAAAAAAATCATAATTTTTAAATCAAAATATCACAACTCGATCTTCTGGTGAAAACAGTAAGCTTCTTTCTGGTGGCACATTCATCTGCCTTCATTTTTGAGTGCAACGGCATCTCAAAACACAATCAACTACCGTTGGGAACCAAATCCCACCCTACGCTTTTTCTTTTACGATAATCCACTGCACTCAGATGAACATCAGAATACAGAACAAAAGATTTGTCACTACTTCCGTTTTATCGCAACTTTACTGGAACTGTTAAGTGGGATTGATCGTAGGAATCTGAGCCAGAACTTTTATGATTCCCATCCGTAGTTAGTCCCAAAGATGTGAGATTTCCTGGTTTGAACCTTAACATCATGGAAACATGTAGATCCTCACCTTCCAGTGATTTTTACAAATGACATGTCACTGCTACTAGCACAGACAATATTTTCCAAATGCTGTTTTCCACAATGTTACAGAATACACAGAAGAATATACAAGGTTTGGAGCATAGCGTGAGCGAGGTCTGAGCGTGAAGCGTGTAAATGAGGCTAGCAGATGTTGCCCAGATGTGGATGGTGGGTGCCGGAGGACCCCAGAACGGACCCTTCCACACACTGACAGCTTTGTTCACCTCCTCCCCTCCCTTCCTAGGCCGTGATGCTGTCTCTCAGCCCTGCGCTTTGAAGTCAGGACGCTGCACAGGAAGTAAGGGGCTGCAATCGATTTTCTTCCTGCATTAGGGCAGGAATGTATGACCCTCCCCTCCTCCTCATCATTTTGTGTCTCTGTTCTGGAGCTGGTCAGGATTTAGGTTGTGTGCATGATCGGGTCAGAGGCCCATGTACTAATTCCATGTTTCTATCAGATCTTATTAGCAAAAAAATGATGTTGATGTGGTTTTTACATTTCCTTTCATCTGTATACCACAGTGAACCTAACAAATAAAACAATTTAATGACCGTAATGTCAATCCAAACCCATATGATCTTCTTTCATCCATAGAATACAAAAAGAGAAGTTATTACATAAAATTAGTGATGCACTGAAATTTACTTTTTTGGCGCTTTTGCATTTTTCTTGATAGCATAGTGGAGATCTGACAGGAAGTGAGTAAAGGGAGAGGGTCAGGAAAGGTCCATGAGGCGGGATTCAAACTCAGGACACTTGAAGTGCTACTGCGTCATATATCGCGCACTACCCATGAGGCCATTGCTGCCAAACCATGCACTGAAATTGCAAATGAAAATATTCAGCTGAAACTGCAAAAAAATTAAAAAAAATACGTTGGAGGGCCTTTAACTTTGGTTTTGGTTTAATTTTGGTTTTGGTGTTTCTGTAAAAGAATTCTGCATTGCTAAATATAATGAAAGTGAATGGAGACCAATGTTTTTGAGTTCCAAAAACCACAAAAAGTACACTAAAAGTAGTCCTTAAAAATCATAAAATAGCTTTGAGCCATAAAATAGCTTTGTTAAATAGTTTATTGTTAAAAGAGCACCTGGGACATTCTGCTAAACATCTCTTTTTGTGTTCCACAGAAGAGAAAATTTCATACAGATTTGCACCATCATGAGTAAATCATAACCGATCTTTTAATTTTGGTTCTCATTCCTTAGGATGTAAGAAGCCATGACAGTGCAACAAGCGGCAGAGATCGGCCCATCTCAGGTCCAGGTCGAACTCATATGCGACACCGAGAAGAGGAGGATGAAGACCAAGATGAAAGGTTTGCTGGCAGCATGACAGCATCTAGAGAGGAGCGCTCAGGTATCCCATCAAGCCTTGCTAGCACTCTGGAGAACATTGTGCAGCAGTTGGACATCCTGACCCAGGTGAACCACTTTGTCATCTTAGTCCTGTTTTTTTTTTTTTAGATCTACAGAGCAAATCAGATCAGATGTAGTTTGTTTTTCTAGTCAAATCCAGTCATTTCTTTCTGGAATTTCAAGTAAGGGTGAAAGATTTCCATGCAGATTTCACAAATTAACTGCATTGAAAGTGATTTCTTTGTGAGCTGTGCTTTGCTATACTATTGACAATAAACAATGGACTTTTTTTTGGACATGAAATGGAATGGAATGGGAACACAACTTTAACTGTTGCTTCTCTTCTCAGACCGTTGCTGTCCTCGAGGAACGTCTTACTCTGACCGAAGACAAACTGAGGACATGCTTGGACAACCAGGTCCTGCTTCTGCAGCAGACACAGCAAGTGGACGGATCAGACGAGGAAGCTGAAGGACCGTCTGTGTGAAGGATACCCAACCCCGGTGGTCCTCACTTCAGTGGTAACTTCCTCTGGCCTGCAGGGGGGGACACGCCAAATCCCTTTTTTTTTTCTTTTTTTTTCATTTTAGCTTAAAGACATCCAGCTGTGTCATTCCGAATGAGAACATTGGACTTAACAATGCAACAACAAAAAAAAGACACAAGATGAAAAGACACAAAGCAGGATGAAGGAGGGGCTGGAGGGGATTTGAGGGATCATACAGCATTCTCACCCAAAAAAAAGTCATGGTAAGAGGACAGCTGCAGCTAAGACAACATCCCAGTCATGTTTTGACAGCAGCAATCAAGACATATCAGGAAAGAGACTGACAGAACAGACAAACATGCATAGATTTTTACAGTATCCAGATTGGGTTGTGTCTGCTGCATCACATGTATTATGTAAATATAGACCACTATGAATGAATTACAGTCTCTGGTGTGATTTAAGTCCCAGGCAGCATGAATGGTTTGTGTATGTGCATGTAAGGCCAAGTAAGTGTCCTCAGAGACACTTGCAGCCTTGTATACTCTTTCTCAATCAGCCGCAGCCTTGTGGCTTTCCTCTGGGTGGAGGTCAGACGGCAGCAGGCAACCAATCGACAGAAGGGCCCAGCGGTTCTTGTTTGCTTTTTTTCGTACCACATCTTTCTGTGTGTGGCAGCTCTGCTAAACTCTTCCTGACAGTCTTACATAAAAACAATGCATCCAAACGGCGATGAAAACAAATCATTTAGACCAGTTTCCCAAAGATGTGGCCGACACGCTTTATAAAGTATAACATTGACGTTTAGTGATGTCCATTACAGTGGACAGATGATTAAAAGCCATTTTTAGCCATTCAGATTGTGATGTTACAAATTTCACTGTACTTTTCAAATTGTATGTAAAGAATTTATCATAAACACAACAAAAAAATTCCAGCATGTGACTGTTGTTGTTGTTACAAATTACAACCAAACCTCTCTAACCACTTCCTGTGTAGTACAGAGTCTGGTACAGACAGCAGGTGTGCTCATGACCTCTCTGTGCATAACACAAGCCCCTTGTCTCTGGTGGGGCACCAAAAAAGGGTTAGAGCAACCAACTCATGAATGAAGAACAAAGAGATGATAATAGAAACGTATGCATGTGTGCCTGTGTAAAAGCAGTTGTG
Organism: Onychostoma macrolepis; assembly: GCF_012432095.1. NCBI lineage: Eukaryota > Metazoa > Chordata > Actinopteri > Cypriniformes > Cyprinidae > Onychostoma > Onychostoma macrolepis. The sequence goes on along the minus strand of NC_081179.1, from coordinate 12,163,439 downwards.
TGAGGCTGCCTGCTTGTGCATGTGCCTGTGTTTATGGATTTGTGCACATGCAGGTTCTTGCAAGACCCACATATGGTAAAGTGGTTGCTTGCTTACAAGGCAAGGGAAGGTAAACATTATCTTTAGCTCCCCCACAGACATCAGAGGACTAGTTCTTCCTCCTGTTACCCAGGCCTGGTTGGCATTGAATCAGAGCACTTTGAGGAAATTCCCTCTGACCTTTTGTTCAAGGAAAAAAAAAAGATGATAATGGAGTAATGGAAAAGAGCTTGCTCGTATTGTTTCTGTAATGCCACCTGCACAAAAGAAGCTTGCTCCATTTTTTTCATTTAGGGGAGCGTCTGTTGAGAGGTTTTCCCTTTCAACAAATATAGATAAGAGCGCAAAGTTTAAAGATAGGTATACACCTGTTGTGGGTCGGGTACCTTACTGAAGTGGAAGTTTCCGAACTGGTGAGAGAAGCCCTGCTTCGAGCAATGCTGGGTTAGAGAAAACATTAAAACTCTTGGAAAGCTGCTTGGCTAATCAAATTTGGGGACCAGAATTATCTGCTGTTTCAAAGGATTTTGGTCTTTAAGGCTGAATCGGATTCACTCATTTTACTCTAGTTATAAATCCCTCATGCACTTATCGTGAAATCTATGGCTTGCGTCACAACCTTTAAAACACTCGTTCCGATTCACATCTGTGTTTTAAAGCACCCCAACACCTGGGTTTTTTTTTTTTTTTTTTTTTTTTTTTGGAGGGGTGTTTTTCCAAAGACAGATGGTTTCTCCTCTTTCTTGATTATTTTTGGCTGGAACCTAAACTAGTTCCAGCCTCATGGGATTTTGAGATTTGAAATGGTTATTGTCTTCTAAAATGACTTCAAACAAAACATCAAAACAACAGACAGAATCAAAAATCAAAACGTAAATTACATTGAGTTAAAAAAAAAAATCTATCTATCTATTTGTCTGTAAGTAATAATACTTAAGATCTAAATCAATATTACGGTGTTGTACCTTAATCTGATCTTATAATTATATTTCTAATCATTATTATCTTTGAATAATTCAAAGCCTGTGGATAAATTCTATGCATGATAAAAATTGACATTCATAGCACTCGCTGTTATGAATAACTGAGTATTTGCACTATTTTTATCACAGCTGATGGAATCTTGTAAGCGTTTGCAAAAGAGTTGAGACTTTGCAATTTGCAATGGAAATTAGGACGAAATGATGAATGAAAAACAATGGCTTAGGTTAACACGCACTGTTAAAGTGTCGAAATCTCCTTAAAAAGAGAGGTATTTTAAGGTGCGATGGGCTAATAAGCCCCCACCCAGCTACTTTCCTCCTTTCCTTTTTAAAAAAGTCTTTCCTGCTAACGGAAAACCCCCTGTGCTCTTATCTCAAACTGTTTTTTTAAGCCCAACGCCTTTTGAAGTCACACATTTGCACGGCCTGCAGCAAATCCTTTGACCCCAAGTGTGTTTTAGTTTTCTTTGATTAAATAGCACAAGGAACCTGATGGGTTTTCTGAAGAGAGATGTCAAGTTCAAAGGACACGGAGGTGTTGATTACAACAGCTGCACTTAATAAAGTCTCAGAGGAACATGAAAAGAGAAGAGTGTTTTTATTTCACACCAAATAGGTTTTGTTGTTGTTGTGTTTTACATTTAAGTGGTTAGTAAAGATGTTTGTTATGTCTGTCTTTTTGCTTTTTTAAAACGTTTTGTCTCAGTAGGTCTTTTTATTCACCCGGAAATGCCATTTGTGTGGGAAGTGATTGGTGTTGGTGAGTTTTTATGCCATTTGTTGTGATTTTCCAAATATTGTTTCTGATAAAAAAGGAGTCAAACATTGATTCTGTCTCTACAATTTCCTCTCACATCTCAAACTACACTATATTCTTTGTTATGCTTACATTTCACAAAGTCTAGAAAAGGGCCCTTTTCCTGTAAAGTCTCATGAGCTTCCGGTTTTCATAGATATCTGTTTTTTCTTTCTCGTGTCCATTCAGCTGGTGGAGGAAATGTGGGAACAGGCTGTCCCTGCTGCTGATAAGAACGTACGGAACTTCCCACCTTCCACATATGGGACCGGTCCTTAAACTGGAAAGAGGTGCTGCCAGGGGTCATTGCAAAAGCAAGAACATCCGTCCTGTCTCCCCACGACCTGTTTGAGAAATCTGACCGTATTTTCTTTGTACTGTAGAAATGAAAAGAGGAACAGAACTTCCTGTGGGAAAAATATAACGTTTTTTTTTCAATTGTAGACCTATACATGTGATCTTATTAGTAATCGTAAGCATAAAATAAAATGTACATTGTTGACAGTATTTAAAACCGAAGCATTTTACTACTTTTAGGTTCATAGAATAGTATATTTATGGAAATAATAAGCTGATTTTATTGTTTATTAATATGTGACTTCTGGTACTGGACTATACTACTTTATTTATGGTGAATGAATTTTTTCACTTACCTAAATTTTAAATATATCATTATAATTGATTGCCTAAATTATAAATATATTAAGTATATTATCTAATAATTAATAATTTTTTACGTTATTGTGTTTACCATTCGAGAGATATGGCTTAAAACAAACATAAAATTGACACAGACAATTTTTATTTTTATAAATTGATTAAAATATCTTTAAAATATATATTAGCTTATTGTAACTGAAATATACCTATTATCTGCCTATATATTTATGATATAAATATATATTTTATTTTCTAAAACTGTACATATGCAAGTACTTTTACATTTTAGATCCTGTCAATACATATCACATTTTTAATGTAAACCTTATGTATTAATAGCTATGAATATTAATGAGATCAAGCTGAGAAATCATAAAAAATTATAATAATAATAAAATTAGGATACACTATGAATTGTGTATGCATTAATAAATCCAGTTATTCACTAGAGTAAAAAGTATGACAACTAGTCTCAGTCTCCCCTGTTTTATTTGTTACAAAGCCAGCATATTTTTAAAATGCCATTTAATTTTATTTTAAATGAATAAACTGAACTCTAAGTGTGGCTACAGAGATACACCACACGTTTGTGCCATTACATGTGTGTGTGTGTGTGTGTGCGCGTGTGTCTTTTGTGCTTGTGTTCTGTTCTAGTGTCCATGTGCCTGTTCAGTCATGTGCCACTCGAGCATCCAGACTCCATCTCCATATCTCAATCCTGATGGTTTTTCCTTAAGCAAGACTTTCAGCCTATTCCCTTGATGCCTCCTGACAGAGAGCTGGCAGGTGGAGACGTCTGTGTAATCTTCCTTCTCTACACCCGCTCTTGTTTTTTGGTTTTGAGTCTAGCCGGGTGGAGTGGGTCTGAATGAACCAGTGTTGTTTGTCAATTCATCCTGGAGGAGTGTATGTGACGGTGAGATTCATTGTCCTCCGTGGCTCAGCCTTCCATCTGGCCTGATTGGATTGGCTGCGTGACAGAGTTTCACTTTAGCTTGAGAAAGTTAGGTCAAGTTAGGCTTCTGCTCTGAGCTCCCTGAGCCTTTCATGCTTTGAAGAGCAGTCTGCTGCAAACATCAACACCCATTTTGGGGTTTTTGTTAACTTTTTAATGTTTCTGTGGGTGAATCTCATGAATACGTTTTCACCCCAAAATAGAAATTGTATTTTGAATAATAAAAGAATATTTTTTAGGATTATTAAGAATCTGTGACATTACCAGCAAATCTAAATAGTTACTGTTGTAATGCAGTAACAAACATATATATGTATGTATTTGTATGTTTATGTCTGCATGTGTATAGATAGATAGATTTACATAACATTTAAAAGATAGATAATTTTTTTTTTAAATGATTAAATTACAATGTACTTTAGAATTATATTTAATGTTACTTTACTTTAATATATTTTATATTTAAAATATTTTCTCTCATTTTCATATGTACTCATTTTTCATATATGCTCAAAATAATAATACAGAAAATCCTCAAAAATAAGCTTAATTTTCTTTGTAAAATATAATTTTAATCCATTTTAATAAATGTAATTGGAATAATTTTTTATGTTGTTATAATATATGTAATGTATAAGTATAATTTAAATGATAAAGATATTATATTTTCTAAATTAATTTCATAATTAATACATATAATTTAAATAAATGAATATAACTCTATGAATAAATAAATATATCAAATGAGTTTATTTTAAATTGTTGTTGTTATTTAAATATAATTAATTTTTATTTTATTTTTGGGCTGAAATATGACATTAATATTTCTTGACAGTCTTTGTGGAACTTACTCCTAGTATATTAAAGTGATAATTTTTATTTACATTTTTATTTTCTTTGTGTGAAATATAATTTTAATACATCATTTTATTTAATTCATTTTAATATAAAATAATTTTATACTGTTATAATATTTCGTAATGAATATTATAAAAGTAAAGTAAATAAAGATATATTTAATAAATTTATTTCATAATTAATAAATAAATAAATATACATAATTTATAAGTAAATAAATATATATGTAAATGAAATTAAATATAATTTTAATATTATTATTTAAATTATAATTTATTTTGTTTTTGGGGTGAAATTACATTTAATATTTCTTGACAAACTTTGTGAAACTCCCTCTATTAGTATATTAAAATTACATAATTTTTAGTCACAACACTAATCCTTGTTAGGTGTAGCTGAAATATTCATCATTTGTTTTCGTTCTCTCCCAACTGGTCACATTCCTTCAAATGAATCAGACTCTTCTTTCATAAATTGCTCTGCAATTGTCTTAACCTACTGCATGTTATTAGATGCGGCATAATACTCCAAGCAGCATTATGCAACGACCGTGTGTCTCGGTTACCTCATTTTTTATGACACGCAGTAGGATAATACACGCTTAGTCCACTTATGTCATGTCTTCTTCCTGTCTGTAAGCCTTTATGTAAGCGAATGGTCACCATCCATCCCACACTGATATGCAGGTGTGTTATGGGAAGGCCCTGCTAATCCTAAAAAGTGCCAACAAAGCAGTGCCCTAGAGAACAGAGCGCTTTGTGTGTGAGTCTCCTTGTCTGTAATCCTCTCCAGGTGCTCTCGGCCATTCTCAACTCTTCTAATCACTCAGCTTGTCTTCAGCTGAGGGGGGTGGTACCTGCCAACTGCTGTTTTTGTTTTAGATTAGCCGCTTCCCTAAGTCCCGACCCTCGGCCGGATGTCCCAAACCCATCTGTCACCGAACGGAGGCTGAGAGGATAGAGAGGAGGAGGACAAGAAAAGAGGATGAGCTAGTGAAAGAAGCTAGGAAGTAATTGCATCTGGTGTAAACCCTCTCAGCGCTAGTCATAGTGTTTTGTTGCTGTAGCAAGGGGCTACATGCTAATGTCCTACTGTTCGCCATGTTATTATTTGGTTCATTGAAAAAGCAAAACCAAATGGTTGCGTTAATGTAGCAGAAAATGTTAGCAGTGATTTGTAAGGATATTGCTAATTCCATAACTGTTACGGACTTAGCGATTAGCATCAACTTGCTTTCTGTGGGTTGTTCTTGCATACTTTGCGAACACATTTTAGTGTATAATTTGACCAGAAGTGCCCTGCGAAGTGGACTCCAATGATGTTATTGAGTTTAATTAGTCCCATGTGTGGTTTGTACATGGTTGTTCGTGGGGGGAAAAAATGTGTACAAATCAACAGTTACAATGCAAATGTTATTTTGGATAAATAAGACACTTCTAATATTACCCTAATTTTTATATTAAACATCACAACAGACATATACTACTTGGTTTAGTGATTTTAAATATGACAATTTATATTCATTTAATTAATTATATATATATATATATATATATATATATATATATATATATATATATATATATATATATATATATATATATATATAAACAAGGGAATAAGGAGCAAAACTAATGTTAATATATTCAGTTAGCATCATAATATCATTATTACTCCTAAATTTAACAAGAAAAGAAAAAAAGACAAAAGAGTAACTTTGTTTAGCTACATAGCAAGCTGAGCAAAGTTAGTAACTTGCAGCATAGCTACATATTTTTAATAGTTCAGTAGCTGGTTTAACGGGAATTAGCTTTGTTTAGCTACATTAGCGACTAGCAGCTTGGTTAAATTTTTATTAGTTCAGTAGCTAGTTCAGTGTGAATATTTGTCAGCCTTATTGTTTTTGTATCTGGGTCTTATTAAATTATATTGTATGATAGTTACATAGATATTTCCCCCTAGTTTACTAGCTTTTGTAGCATTGTTGCTGACGACACATTATTGAATAAACTTACTAGAAAAATCAGAAAAGTGGGAGACTCTCTTTTTAATCTGGTTTTTATGTAAGAGAACAATTGGGATATCAAAGATATCTCGTTAGTTATTTTTGTGCTTTCTATAAGTTTTCTAGTTTGTGCTTTCACTAGCATTTGCCTGCAGTGATCTGTTGTGGAAGTGGCTGTCACATTTGGTCAGGTGAGCTTGTGTGTGTGCCAGAGGTAGTTTTGTGTTAAGCAGGTTAAGAAGCATTTCCTAATCTCTTAAGATGCTGTTGCACACGAGACCATCCTGGCAGCCCGCCTGGATGATGGGATGACAGTGTTTCGTACGCAAACCTTCATCCAACAAGCTGGCAAGAGTACGTCACGCTGAGGTGGGCATCATGCTTTGTCTCAGGCCTGTCTCGCCACCATCATCTCGCTGGGAGATTAACTGGAAGGATGTTTTTTTTTATGTCTGTTCATATGGTTGAGCTCTTTAAAATAGCTTTTGTGGTTGATTTGTCATGTGTGGTGCTGGTGCATCATGCTAGCTGAGCTACTGTTAAATATGCTAAGTTAAATCACCACTGCATCTAAAATTGTTACTTGCTCAAGTAACTCATTATTGAAATAATCTAACTATTGAACAACAGCTACATGAACAAATTGGGACTGCATGTATAAGTTTTGTTAGCATTAACGTAACATTGCTGAAGCCCGGCAGGGGTTTTGGAAGTTAGGATTATGGTAGTTATATTATGCTGCATACAGTGAGGAAAATAAGTATTTGAACACCCTGCTATTTTGCAAGTTCTCCCACTTAGAAATCATGGAGGGGTCTGAAATTGTCATCGTAGGTGCATGTCCACTGTGAGAGACATAATCTAAAAAAAATCCAGAAATCACAATGTATGATTTTTAACTATTTATTTGTATGATACAGCTGCAAATAAGTATTTGAACACCTGAGAAAATCAATGTTAATATTTGGTACAGTAGCCTTTGTTTGCAATTACAGAGGTCAAACGTTTCCTGTAGTTTTTCACCAGGTTTGCACACACTGCAGGAGGGATTTTGGCCCACTCCTCCACACAGATCTTCTCTAGATCAGTCAGGTTTCTGGCCTGTCGCTGAGAAACACGGAGTTTGAGCTCCCTCAAAGATTCTCTATTGGGTTTAGGTCTGGAGACTGGCTAGGCCACGCCAGAACCTTGATATGCTTCTTACAGAGCCACTCCTTGGTTATCCTGGCTGTGTGCTTGGTCATTGTCATGTTGGAAGACCCAGCCTCGACCCATCTTCAATGCTCTAACTGAGGGAAGGAGATTGTTCCCCAAAATCTCGCAATACATGGCCCCGGTCATCCTCTCCTTAATACAGTGCAGTCGCCCTGTCCCATGTGCAGAAAAACACCCCAAAGCATGATGCTACCACCCCATGCTTCACAGTAGGGATGGTGTTCTTGGGATGGTACTCATCATTCTTCTTCCTCCAAACACGTTTAGTGGAATTATGACCAAAAGTTCTATTTTGGTCTCATCTGACCACATGACTTTCTCCCATGACTCCTCTGGATCATCCAAATGGTCATTGGCAAACTTAAGTCGGGCCTGGACATGTGCTGGTTTAAGCAGAGGAACCTTCCGTGCCATGCATGATTTCAAACCATGACGTCTTAGTGTATTACCAACAGTAACAGCTCTTTTCAGGTCATTGACCAGCTCCTCCCGTGTAGTTCTGGGCTGATTTCTCACCTTTCTTAGGATCATTGAGACCCCACGAGGTGAGATCTTGCATGGAGCCCCAGTCCGAGGGAGATTGACAGTCATGTTTAGCTTCTTCCATTTTCTAATGATTGCTCCAACAGTGGACCTTTTTTCACCAAGCTGCTTGGCAATTTCCCCGTAGCCCTTTCCAGCCTTGTGGAGGTGTACAATTTTGTCTCTAGTGTCTTTGGACAGCTCTTTGGTCTTGGCCATGTTAGTAGTTGGATTCTTACTGATTGTATGGGGTGGACAGGTGTCTTTATGCAGCTAACGACCTCAAACAGGTGCATCTAATTTAGGATAATAAATGGAGTGGAGGTGGACATTTTAAAGGCAGACTAACAGGTCTTTGAGGGTCAGAATTCTAGCTGATAGACAGGTGTTCAAATACTTATTTGCAGCTGTATCATACAAATAAATAGTTAAAAATCATACATTGTGATTTCTGGATTTTTTTTTAGATTATGTCTCTCACAGTGGACATGCACCTACGATGACAATTTCAGACCCCTCCATGATTTCTAAGTGGGAGAACTTGCAAAATAGCAGGGTGTTCAAATACTTATTTTCCTCGCTGTATTTCTGTGCAAATCCTAGCATGTTAAAAAGTCTTAGGGGGTTGTAAACCAATAATAATAATAATAATAATAAACTTATATTTGACATGCTAATATGTGATAATGCTAGCTAAGCTATTAAACTCAAGATTCATTCAGTTGAGCTAGTTTAAAATGACTAAACTCTTGGGTTGATGTTGAGGGTGTTACTCTTAATGTTATGTAATTTTGCTGTTTTGGGAGTTAGCATTATGATAGTTACATTATCTAGGCCTACTGTATATTGGTAAGCAAATGTTAGCATGGTAATACGTTTTCTCATTCTTGCGTGCTTGCCTATAATTTAAATTACATGTGGTAAAAAAAAAAGTTATATTTGGCATGTTGATATGTGCTATTGCTAACTAGTAGTTAACTGCAAGAGATTCAGTCAGCCTAGTTTCAAACTCCTAAACTTTATTGGGTTAATGCTGAGAATGTTACACTTAGTGTGCTATGTTGTCATTTTGGGAGTTAGCATTATGCTAATTAGCCTATATTATGTTGTATATTGCTGTGTAATTGTTAGCATGGTAACAAGTCTCCACATTCTTGTGCTTCCCACCTACAATTGACATTATATGTGGTTAAAAAAGTTACTCTAAGCATGTTAATACGTGCTACAACTAGTTAAGCTAGTAGTTAACCGCAAGAGATTCTGTCAGCCTAGCTTCAAATGCCTTAACATTATTGGGTTCATGCTGAGAGTGTTGTGCTTAATGTTTTATGTTGTCATTTTGGGAGTTAGCATTATGCTAGTCACCCTATATTATGCTGTATATTGGTGTGCTAATTAAACACACACTCATGGCAATTAGTTACTATTTTATGACTACTTTCTAATTCTCATTTGTATGTTTTCTTTTACAATCTGCTTACTGACGATTAAATTAAGGGGTGGACCTTTATGCTTACATTTGTTTTTCTATACATCGTATGTTTTTGTACAGATCTAACTGCATGAATTCATAGGAAATTGTAAATTGGGTTTATTTAGTGTCATGTTTCTACTACACATGGTATTTGAGTTTCATGTAATGTTAAAGAAATGCATTTCCAATGTGAGGATCCACTGTTCCTTTTTTTTTTTTGGATCATGTATAAGAAGCAAAGAATGGGCGAGTTGCGTTTCCTGCTAGATTTGCTGAAGTGAAAATACAAAGACAACCTGCAATATCTCACCCTTTTTCCTTTCGCCCACTTGCAGGTTGTGCGAATGAAAAGGTGGAAATGATTCAGTTGCATCTGCTCTTTTCCTCTTGTTAAACCTACATCCGCCAGACCATGACAGCTTTAACATACTCATGCTGACAGTGATTTTGACGAGCGGCACGGACATCCGCAGCTGGTGGGGGCTCACCCGACCTCAGCCTCTGTAATTATCGCAGCTTCTGTTTTCCCTCAAGTGCGCTGACTGTCTGCTAGCATCCAGAAGCTCTCGAGTGAGCACAGTTCACCTACACATTTCAAAATAAAGCTTCTTTATTGGCATCTATGGTTCCATAAGGAACCTTTAACATCTGTAGAAACTTTCCATTGCACAAAAGGTTCTTTATAGTGGAAAAAGGTTCCTAAAATTGTTCTTTTAAGAACTGTTCACTGACAGGTTCTTTAGGGAGCCAAAAATGGTTCTTCTACAGCATCACTGTAAAAAAAAAAAACATTTTTTGTGTGTATAGCAGCGATGCCATAGAACAGGGATCCTCAAATCTGGCTCGCGAGATCCACTTTCCTGCAGTGTTTAGCTCCAACCCTGATCAAACTCCTCTACCTGTGATTTTCTAATGATCCTGAAGACATTGATTAGCATGATCAAATGTCTTTTATTAGGGTTAGAGCTAAAATCTGCAGGAAAGTGTATCTCGCAAGCCAGATTTGAGGATCCCTTACATAGAAGAACCATTGGGTTCCACAAAGAACCTTTTTTTAAGTGTGAAGAACAATTTAAGAATCTGAAGCACCTTTTTACAGTAAAAAAAATATATATACAGATTCCATACATAAAAAGGTTCTTCATGGAAACATCAACGCCAATAAAGAACCTTTATTTTTAAGTATGCATAATGGTTCTCTTACGGCAAATGTCCAAATAATTACCCATTTAAACTCAACTTAGAAGTGAATAACGCAGTTTGGGATGAGACAACCAAGTGTAAACTCAACTGAAAGATTCAACACTCTTGTATTTAGGTTGAGGACTTGTTTAGTCTGGGCATTAAATATGGGCAGACCAGCGTGCCAGTCCGAGAACGCAACGAGTGCCACCCTCTCCGTTTGCATTAACCCTTAATGTGCTTTTCTACTTTCTAAACCAAACGGGACTGCAGCCCCTTAAGATTTTCATTTGTCTCAATTCCCCGTGAGAAAGTTCAAGTGGCACTTGAGTAATTGTTTCAGGCCGTCTTGATCTGGCTAAACGAAATATCTGATTTTCTCCGAAGAGGGGAAACAATGTTCCCATTGAGGTGGCGAAACTGCCCATAACCTTGTGGGTGGTCCTGGAGCAAAGTACCTCAGATATTATTGTGTAGCAGGACTGCTTTTTGGATCCACACACCTTCGTATAGCATGACCTTTGTGAGAGACTCCCCTCAAAGAGGGATAAAAGAGATGCTGTGAATATGCTAGTGGGGTGGCGTAGCACTCGAGCTCCCAGCCTATCGACCGTCTCCAGCGGCTCTATCCAGAATAACTCCGGTGTCTTGCTTGAGGAACTGTTGAAACTCTTCGAGGGCCGACGCAACACTTTGGGTCTGACTTACCTGGCTAAAAATGGGCATGTGCTGGACGAACACTCAGCCTTGGTGGGTGGTCCAGCCTTGTGAGCCGCTTTCTGTGCAGCTTTTATGTCTTTGTGAAGCAAGGTTGAATATGAATCCTGCCACTTTTGTGTAATTCTCGTCACAGATGTGAGAGAACCCTCGCTGAGAGCTGAGATTCATTTTGACACTGTTTCAACAAATTAAACAGCAAGAGTTCAGATTTATAACATCCACCTTACATGAACTAAGTACAAATACCCACCAAAATACCATATAAAATTTGCACTTTATTATTTATAATGTAGTATTATATATAATTTTATTGTAATTATTACATTATTTTATTATTTCTCAATTATTTTATTTATAAAGAACTTTTTTGTTTCCTAGCTTGACAAAGGATTTGAGGTGAAATGAGTAAAAATGTTTCATATATGACATATAATATTAAATCAAGTAATATTTTACACAAATTTTCAATTTATTAAAAAAATAAATAACTTCAATTGACTTATTTCAGGAAAATTCATTTTTATTTATAAATACTTTTTAAATTTCTTTTTTTTTTTTTTTACTTTTTTAAATACATACTTTGGCAAATGTAGTGAAGCTGAAATGCGCAAATAAAAAATGCAACACACACACACATATATATAAACATTTCTGAAATGTATATCTGTAAATAAAAAAGTTGAAATATTATTTCTTATTTATATGTCACAAACAATGGGGTCTATAATATGCGAAGAAAACCCATCTGTGGCCTTTCCATATATCTCAATGGCAGTTGCTTGGGTGGTGCAAGTCTTGGTCGGTGCCATATTTTTAATAGTACTAGATTTTTATACAAAAAATTATAGTGTATAGCATTCGTGCAAGAGAACAAAGCGCCGAGGTGCAAATATACTGGAAGTTAAAGGACAGAATAAACACATTCCACTATTACTCTGCAATTTGCCTTTCCATTACGTCTCAGCACAGACCAGTGGGTCGCTGCTGGGACTTGCAAGAGGATATAAAGTGTTCCCCTCTCAGCCAGCACTGTAATTACACGCCATCAGCTCCTCAGTTGCCATACAAACACATAATAACCTTCATCCTGCTCTCCTTCAATTACCCTCCCCTCTCTCCGCTATTACCCAGGATACCCCGGGGCCTCCTGTCTGCCTCTGTTTACAAATTCCTGTCATATTTCAGGATCTGCAGGGCCTCTGTTAAAGGGGTTGAGGAAAACAGCTGGGTCTGGAATGACGCCTTGCAGAAGGGTCTTTCTCAACAGCTCTCAGCCGCTCCGATTCATTCATCAAGAATGTGTTGAAATAAGAACATTCTCTCTTGCTGCGGAGGGAGGGATGACTGGAGAGAATGTGTTTATGGGTGTTACTTTAGGCACTTTTACTTCCCAGGAGTTGATTTTTATGAAAACTAGCAGTTTTCAACTTTTTGCTTTTTGTTATATCAAGGTCTCGTTACAACTTGGAAACTTTTTCAACGCTTTTATTGATTATATTTGCTACTCTACTTATTTATACAACAATTTATAAATGTTCATGTATTTAACATATTAATAAAAATGCATTTTAAGCAAGAAATGTATAGTTGAGTTAAATCTCAATCAAACAGCCTCACTGGGTTCGTCCATATTACACCCAGCGCTGGGTTGTTTTTAACCCAACATTTTTTAGTGTGTGCTTTTCACATTCCATTTATTTATACATTTTACTGTTCTAATAACCCAGACTAAGACTTTTAATCTTAATATTTGGAAATTTTATTTGAGTCATAAAAACATGGATTGTTATATTTTTAGATGTTTGAGAAAAGATGCAAAGTGTGAAAATATTCTTTATTTTCATGTATTTAGGATACATTAAATGCTGGCTATGAAATTATCCTTTGCAAGACAAATTAGCTGGCCATTTTTCCAAAAAATGCATCACTATGATATTAAACACAACAAAAAAATCAGATGTGATGAGACTAGGATTTTCATTACTTTCAGGAAAAAGAGAAAAATAAAATAAAAAATGATGATATACAAAAATGTTCAGACTTTTGGGGTCAGTAATATTTTTTAATAATTTAACACTTTTGTTCAGCAAAGATGCTTTAAATTGCATTAAAGACATTTACATTTGTACAAAAAAAAACCTCAAATAAATCAGTAATTAAAAGAAAATGCTGTTCTTTCTATTTCTCAAACAATCTGAAAAATATTGAAATAAATAAATATATATATCATGTGACACTGAAGTCTGAAGTAACCGCTGCTGAGAATTGAGGAAGGAATAAATTGAGGAAGGAATAAACTGTAAAATAAACCAAAATAGCAAACATTTACTTTAAATTGAAAATAATATTTCTCCCCAATTGTAAGTCGCTTTGGATAAAAGCGTCAGCAAAATGACTAAATGTAAATGTAAAATTCACAATATTACTGTTTTCCTGTATTTTTTTCATCAAATGAATATTATAAATGTTATTGGACATTGTTAACAGACAAAAACTGACTAAGACTAAATAAAATTGTGTTTCTTGTGTGTAACAGTTTACATGGTCAGTGCCTTTAGTTGAAGAAACACTGCAATTTTCTAAAAGTGATATTTCAGAGTTCAGGAGCTCGAAGGGTGTTAATGAGAAGTGACAATTGTGGAAACACTGGTGAAAATGAACCATCACAATGGGCTTTTGTGTTCCAGGGTGGTCCGACAACACACCCTGCAGGGTGATAATGGTTTTATAGATGAATATATCCTGATCGATAATGTGTCCTGGACATCTTTACATTCCCACGACTGAATGTATGCATGAAATCACATGAATAATGTACTGGAAGGCAAATCAATCAGAGTAAAGGCTGTCCAGTGACTTAATGGCTTGTTGTTTACTTCAAAACATTGGATCTCAGTTTCATCTGAACAATTTCTCATCAGCGCTTCCTGTTTGTATGGCTGATGTTGGAGGGCCCACCGGGGTCTGTTTGTTTACTGCGGTTCTCTGGAGAGACCCTCGTGGCTCTGCTTCCTGTTTTGATCCACTAAAATCAGCCCAGCCTTGAAACCTCTATTAGATTCCCAGGAGTGTCCTTTAATGTGTCCCTCTTCTTAGCCTAAGGCAAACCCATTTATTGTCCTACTAAGAGCACAAACAAGTCTTATTCAAATAGACAGACTGTTGTTGCATTAAGATTAATTCACAAGGATAAAGGAAACTGTATTAAATTAGGCAATATTGTGATCAGGTCAGTAGGTTTTTTAATGTTGGAAAGAAGTTTATTTGCATTTATCTGATCAAAAATATAGTAAAAACGGTATCATACTGTGAAATATTATTACAATTTAAAATAATTATTTTCTATTTGAATATATTTTAAAATGCTATTTATTTCTGTGATGCAAAGCTGAATTTTCACCATCATTACTCCAGTATTCAGTCACCTCAGAAATCATTTTAATATTCTGATTTGCTGCTTAAAAACATTTATTGTTGTTATTATCAGTGCTGAAAACAGTTGTAAAAAGAAATTTTGATGAAAAGAAAATTCAAAAGAACAGAATTTATTTGGAATTTTTCTGTAACATAAATATCCTTTTTAGTCACTTTTGATCAATTGAACGTGTCCTTGAATAAAAAGAAAGAAAGAAATTTTAAAGAATGTGCAAGAAAATGTGAAATTTATTCATTTTAAACCACATATTTACTGTATTCAATATTTTGAATCTAAATGTCTTCAAATGATGGTTCTCTGTTTACAAAAATATCTGATAAATAGATTGATCAATTTGAGAGCAAATTCATTAATATCAAAATACCTTTATTTGTATCTTGTATTTTGTTAGTAGTTTCTATATGTTGTATACGGAACAGTTATATAATAGCTACAGTCAATCTAGTTATGTTTTATATAATATATATAAATGTATTTCTGCTGAGAACAGCCACTTCACCTCAGCCGTTGTTTTACTTAATATTTAAATAATCACTTTAATGACTTCTATCACCTGCTTTTAACCTCTCAAACAGCTTTATTTACACACATTATCAGCAGTTCTGCTGTTTGTGAAAGTGCACCAACCCCCCAGCAGAAATCGGCACATAAAGAGCTCCAATAGTAAGTCAACAGTGAGAGAGGAAGTAAACATCACGGGAGCAGGAAGCTGCACTGTATCATAGGTGAAGGGGGAGGTGAGGGCAGCAGTTAGTTTAAGAAAAGAGAAACCCTGGTGATTCACAACACAATCAGATTGACCTTTCATCCCAAGAGCTGCTGTCAGGGATGATGGGGGGTCAGCAGAGACCCTGATGCAGGACAGAGACCTGGCCCGATGGAGCCGCAGATAAAAGCGGTGCCGGCATTGTCTAAAACTCACTGACCAGTGAGCCTGGTGAGTGGCAGAAACTTACAAAACATCCAGTCCCACCCAAGAACTGAGGAAGGGGGGTCAAAGAACTGTCATTTCTCTCCCCTGCACCTATATACACACCATCCTAAAAAATATCCCTATGTATTTGAATGTTTTGGATGCAAACAATGAAATTCATACTTGACTGCAAATGGTCTGTGACGCGAATTTGGCTAAAGGAAAATACCTGCAAAGTTCAGGACTTTTGGATGTTCCTGTACCACAGAGCTGTTTTATGCTGTGTTTGCTTCAGACATACGAGATATCATCGCACTGTGATAATAGCAGGAAGAACTGAGCCGTTATCAGTTTGCAGGCCTGTTGCTGGAGCCGGATGACCTGCATGTGTCTGTTTAAAGGAGAGTCAAACTTTAACTGAGTCTCAGCGACTATTACTTGTTGGTTTTGCATAAAAGACTCTAATAAAAACTGTTTTAAAAGGCACAGTTTGTTGGCGGCAAACTCCACAGATTGATGTGTTACAATGAGGTGGCAAAGCTAATAATTTATCGGAAATTTTCAAAATAAGTGTTCATATCAGTTTTATTCTATCAGTAGTACAGACATTCCATACGAACATAAGAGTGAAAAAAAATTATTTTGGATTAATTTATGAAACATTCTGAGGTATACCTTTACGCTTGATAAAACCTGCCTCTTCCATTTTACTACAAAATATTCTGTTCTTGAAATATTTTTTTGTAAGCAGCAGCCATTTTGCTGATCAGTGCTAGAAAATATTTTGATTATAGTTATTGTATTTATTTTATTAATTTCATTTATGTATTTTTTAATTGAATTATTATTAAACTATGTGATTAAATATTCCTTACTTCCTTTTTGTCTTTATAATGTCATTTTAAAAATAAAATAAAAAAAATGTCTTACTATTATTATATTTATTTTATTACATTTGTCATTTTTAAAATTTTGTTAAAATACAATTGATATTTAATTATATATGGTGCAGTCTGACACTTTTTTTCTTTTTTCTTTTTTTTTTTTTTTTTACAAAATATTCTTTTCATTATATTTTTGTATGCAGCCATTTTATTTTTGTGTGCTATGGGTATTATTATTATTATTATTAATCATCATAATGTTATTCTTAATTATATATATATATATATTTTTTTTTTTTTTTTTTACTGACAAGTGAAAATCTGTGGTTGATAAGTTTTCAGATTGTGGGAAGTGAAGGGAATATGTCTCTGAAGACAAAAGCTCATCCAGATGCAGTATCTTCAGGCAGTAAAAAAGCCAAAATGGATTACAAAGAGAATACAATTCAGCCTTCCCAGAAGGATCTCCACAAGCTACGGGATAATGGTCATTATCTAGGTACTGTGTGGTGTTTCATATGTTAAGTGGGGTGAAACTGAACACACCTTTGGCCCATGTGACCGCTGTGCATGTGAACGATGACAGAGAGCCTTGACGGACAATTAAAGAGCAATTCACTGCCAAATGACACAGGAGACAGGATGTCTGACAGCTTGTTAATCGGCTCACCCTAATCTGGCCCGCTACATTCATTCTGAACACATATTTCATTAGTATCATTGTTTTAATTCCAGAGGTTCATTTATAGCAGCACCATAGGCCGTGCCTGTAAACACGATTGAGCAAAATGATATTTTTCTCCGTCTCTCTAAACTCGCCTACTTTATGCAAATCGAACACATTGAATAACATTTTCGATCTTCGGCGTTTCTGAGCACCAGAGACCTGCCCTGACCTTTTAAACGAACACTAGACTTCAGTTTATCAGCATGCAATTCAAATTAACCTCGTTCTGCTGAAACCGATAGCAATTATAAAATTGTGGGTAATGACATGTAAAAGTATTATCAAAGACATCTGGTTTAATGTAGGCGCAGGAATCCGGTGCAGCTGTTGAAGGATTTGTGAGTGATATTTCAAAGCTTGCACACATGCTATCTCGACACACAAGATAACACGAGCTTCAGTGTAGGAAATGACTGGAGGAGGAGAAACTCACAGTTCGCGTCTGGTGTTAAACTATTTTGATGGCTCAATTTATGTGTTTATTGGGCGATCGTTTAGCACGCTTCCCACCTTCATTGATTCGGATTGAGCGACCGATCAACGGAATAATCAGAGAAGAATACGCGAGCTTTGCCTGATCTAATCTTATTGTTTCATATTGTTAATAACTTGAAAGAAAAGAAACACTACAATAAAAACCGTTATAGGCTATACTGTTTTTTTTTTTTTTTTTTAATCAGTTCTGCACACTAGGGGTGTTTATGCAATTTAATTAATAAATGCATTATTTCATATTAAGCCTGGGGTTTTGTCTGGCACAGCTGCAATTTTTCATACCATAAATTCATTGTTGCATGTTTATTTTATTGCGTAGCCTATTTATTTTTCTGAATTCGCCCTATTTGTTTGTTTAGTGAAACTAGTATTTGTGTGTGTTGATATTTTGTGGCGATTTTTTGTGTAAAACATTCATACCAATTATGTAATATGAAATGTAAATTATTTACAGTGTAAACTAGGCTATATAAACACAGATGGCACATATACGAAATATGGTAATAACTTTGGTTAACGTTCTGGTAAAGTTCTCTCAAAGAAGTTATGAATAAACATTTTTCCAGTAGGCTTAGCTATTGTGTCATGTGGTCTTTAATAATGTTCTCAAAACGTTATAGATCGTTCATGGAACGTCTTTTTTCTGAAATGTTTTAGTTTGACAGTCAGTCATGTATATTTGTTTCAGAATGTTTGAAAATTCAAAAGTAACGTTCCCATGATACTTGCAAAATGATTAAATAGAATGCTCCCTTAACGTTCGAATAACCAAAAACGTTTTCGTAACTTAACAGGAACGTTAGCAACTTTTTGTTAGCCGGGTTCAACCGTCTGCAGCAGCAGCGACGTACGTAACGTTACTAGACTCGACAAACAGCAGCGGGACGAAACTGAAATGCGGCTAAACGGAGTTCAAGTGTGTAACCTGAGCATGAGGTATATTGACCCCTCACCAAATACACTCGCACTCCTCCTTCCTTCCCGCGCAGTGCCTCTCCACTGTTTGTTTGCACTCCGCTGATCCGGAGCGGAAATTCCTTTCCGTTTTTGTGAATGACAAACTTATTAACAATTCATCAACACAGTCTGTTCCATCCGGCCCCGTTTCCACGGCGACGCTTGTTCGGCGCCTCCTGATTGGCTGGCCGACATAATGTATCCATTGAAACGCCTCGCGCTTGTATCCATTCACTAGCTCGCAGTGACAGAGAGCGCATCTAGGACTAGAGCGAAGGAAGACGCAGCGTTGCTTTCTCCGGGCTAAATCTCGAAAGGAAATAAGCTACGAAGCGTTTTGCTTTCGCGACGCGTCTGCGATCGATAGTCGACTGGATATCTAGATCGATTCGTGCGAAAATCGACGGCGAGAGAAGAGAGGTTATATAACAAGAAGACAACGTCAGTGGCTCGCGCACTCACTGGCTAGTGTGAGTCATTGATAAATGCACACAGTTGCATGAATGGGCTGGAAGTAGAGCGAGTCTGCGCTTGACTCTCGAAGCAAAACCCGAGGATTTTAATCATCTCGACGGTGCAGAAGAGACTTGGACTTGAGAATCTCAATGCTCCAGGCCTGAGACGTCCACGGCCTCTTGCAGCGCGTCTTCTCCGCAGTTTAAGGTTTCACGGTACCGTTACTAATGCTTGATAAGTTCAAACCCGTGCAGCTCGAATCGGTCATGGCCATAAGCAAGACGGTAGAGTGGCTGAAGGAGCAGCTGGAGACGCGCAGGGACTGTTTGCTCGTTATGGACTGCCGAGCGCAAGAGCTCTACGAATCGTCGCACGTCGAAACGGCCATTAACGTGGCCATCCCGAGCCTCATGCTTCGGCGACTCAAGAAGGGCAACCTGCCCATCAAGTCTCTGCTTTCCAACGGGGAAGACAGGGAGAGGTTCGCGCGGAGGTGCAAGACGGACACTATCGTGTTGTACGACGAGTACAGCCGCGAGTGGAATGAAAACATCGACGGCGGCTCTGTGTTGGGTTTACTGCTGAGGAGAATGAAGGACGAGGGCTACAAGGCTTTCTATCTTGAGGGTACGTTCATTTGCACCACGTTTTGTGATTTTACGTGCTGCATTTTTGTGGTTTACTGCAACTAAAGATGTTACTAGAATTTATTTTTAATCCACGAGCGACTAGCATGTTTTTCAATTTCACTTGAAAAAAAAATTCATTAGATACTTATAGTACCAATATCTATTTATTTAGTCACTTGTACTTATTATTCATTAACATCCGTTTTTATCTATTTAATTGTTAATAGTAACACATTGTACCTTTTACATTTGCAAATTTGTGGTTCATACTTCTAACTAGTATGTGCTCCAACTGAAATATACGTTACTAGTGGTTGTTTATTAGAAACTAGTTATGATATACAAGCAAATATCTCCGTATACTTACTAGTCACGTTTTGTATTTTACTGGTTACAGTTGCATTTTGACTTCCTTTGAATGGCTTTTTTATAGTAGAATTCAAATTAGTTCTAGTCATATTTAAAACATGACTAGTAACAATAGGAATTCACACTAGTGTACACTAAATACATAATCTAGTGTATTTAGAACTGGAACTGGAATGTAAATAATCAAGTAGTTACTAGTAAACAAAGAGTACTAGTATCTAATGAATGGATTTTTGTGAAACAAAAAATATGCTAGTCATTATTTGTCATTTTAAAAATGGGCACTCATATAAAAATATGTGGTTAGCTTTAAGGCATGAATTTTAAATGTATATCTGACTTGAACTTCACAGGTGGCTTCAGCAAATTTCAAGCTGAATTTCCCACAATGTGCGAGACGAACCTCGACGGTTCCTCCAGCAGCAGTTCACCGACCTCCCAGGTCCTGGGTCTCGGAGGGCTCCGGATCAGCTCCGACTCCTCAGACATCGAGTCGGACATCGACCGAGACCCAAGCAGTGCCACCGACTCGGACGGCAGCCCTCTTTCCAACCCCCAGCCCTCGTTCCCCGTGGAGATCCTGCCGCATCTGTATCTGGGCTGC
The DNA here is from genome assembly GCF_012432095.1 of Onychostoma macrolepis. Classification (NCBI taxonomy): domain Eukaryota; kingdom Metazoa; phylum Chordata; class Actinopteri; order Cypriniformes; family Cyprinidae; genus Onychostoma; species Onychostoma macrolepis. The sequence continues at coordinate 12,142,560 of NC_081179.1, read as the reverse complement.
GCTAAAGACTCCACGAACCTGGATATCCTGGAGGAGTTTGGCATCAAGTACATCTTGAACGTGACCCCTAATCTTCCTAACATGTTCGAGAATGCCGGGGAGTTCAAGTACAAGCAGATTCCCATCTCTGATCACTGGAGCCAAAATCTCTCACAGTTTTTCCCAGAAGCCATCAGCTTTATTGGTAAGCAAACACAATTATTGTTGCTTTAATTTGCTTTTCATTCAGTCCCAGTTTTGATTAAACCTACCGGGTCCTTTCAGTGTTTTGAAACTAAACGGATGGCACCGTTTTTATTGTTTGCATAGTAAAATATCCCACGGTTGTGCAATTGTGACACAAAGGCTTATGATGAAACGGGAGATGGAGGGGGGAGGCGGTAATTTGAGCTCAACAGGAAGGAAGCAAGCAGCATTGAAAGTAATCTAGGACAGAGCAATGTTTCGCCACACAATGAGGACCATTTACAGGGCAGTGTTGACATCCTGTTAGCCTTGACAGGGCACTGCCATGACTTCTACATTTACACGTCCAAATGGTACCATTGTCGAGTAACCTGGCAAGCGGAAGGATCATTTGATTAACCTTAATAGCCCATTTCCACATCACGTTCCCTGAGAAAATGGGCGAGTTGTTTTCTCTCAGCCTGCAGTCATGCACTAGAAATCCTGCTGAATGAGGCCCCTTTTGTCAATGCTGGGACCGTAATGAATTCTGACAACCGAGCTTATGTACAATTGCATATTCATAAGTCAGTTAACTAACCGTCTCGTCTTTTCCCCCCCACAGATGAGGCCCGCGGACAGAAGTGTGGCGTTCTCGTTCACTGCCTGGCCGGTATCAGCCGTTCGGTCACCGTAACGGTGGCGTACCTCATGCAGAAGCTCAACCTGTCCATGAACGATGCGTACGACATAGTCAAAATGAAGAAGTCCAACATCTCGCCCAATTTTAACTTCATGGGCCAACTTTTGGACTTTGAGCGCACGTTGGGACTCAAGAGTCCTTGCGACAACCGAGTAGTGGCTCCGACCCAGCCGTTGTACTTCACCACGCCGACCAATCACAACGTTTTCCAGTTGGACCCTCTCGAGTCCACGTGAGGTCCTGCCCTGACTCGAATCGAAAGCGAGTTTCTTTATTTCGACACCTGTCGAGGGGTTCCTGACGTTATTGATGTTGGCTTGAGATGACGGCCGACCAGAGTAGCCACTGATGGGGCATGCGGTTGCCCAGAGCTTCTATGCTGCTGTTTAACGGAGAGAGATCATGTGACTCTATATCTCCAAGACTCTTTAAAGTAGTTTGTTTTATACATACATGCATATATATATATATATATATATATTTATATATATATATATCCGTATATATACATATTCAAGCATGGAAAGACGTCCGATATATTGGGCCTGGTGTGCCAAAGAGACTTGACTGGAACTGAACAATGACAAATACTGCATTTGTTTTGTTTAGCACTTGCACCTTGACATTTTCTAGGTGTGCTCTTCTTGTCTTCAATGAAGACTTGCCTGTTTTTGGGACGAGACTTCCCTTCGGTAATGATGGCAGAGTGTACTGTACTCCAACTTATTTGCGTGGAGAAATTTTTGAAACATTTATACATGTGTATATTAAGATGTCGGTAAGCCTTGCCGTAGTTAGAATATACGTTTTAAAGGAACGGCTGTAGATTTTTCTTCTCCTTTTCATCCTCTTTATGTAAACAAACTGAATATCGATCAATATTATCTTTATCGACGAGTTAAATGCCAAAAATTTGAACAGGTTTTTGCAATGTGTATATGTATAATATATTTCCACTTTTGCTTTACGGATCGATTCCGCCTTTCTCAGCCTTTTAACCACCATCACCAATCAAAGTTGTCATTCTCTTGCCTTAGTTCTGTACATAAGAGTGTTATTGTGCGGTAACCTTTCAGAGCAGTTCCCATAAGCTTCTTCTTTTCATCAGTACTTTTTTAGTGGACTTGACCATAAGAGCTTGCACGTTCAGAAGGGTCGTCCGAACTTGTATGTGTACGAGGCATTCCTCGAATGCTATTCGGCGGGGTTTCAGATGCATGCCCATTTAGAACCCATACGCCTTTATACTACTTGTTTTTTGTACATTTTCTGGGGACGTTGGAGAGTTGAAGCAAGTAAGGCTGATTTTTTTGTGTGCAAGGATTTGAGGTCTGGGAGAACGTTTTGTGTCTCCTGTTCAGGGAAGTTCTGAGACATGCAATTTTTTTGTGAGAAAAGTGATGGTTTTCAGGAGGGTTTTGTTGTCCCTCAAAGCGAAGGCCTGGTTGGGGGGAGGGGCTGTTTTACAAAACCACTCCCCCCAATGTTACGAATGTAAAGAAATGATAAGTTATTAATAAATTGCTATTTTGTCTATTCAAATCTATCAATGTCTCTCTGTTTTCTTTTTCACTTGAAAATAAGAATAATAAGTGGCATTTATTGGTTTTATCCAAAGCCAAATCATAGATTTACTATGTTTCTTTAATTATTCACAATACATACTTTATGTAATGTATGTGCATGCAATATATATATATATATATATATATATATATACATACATATACACACACACACATATACATATATATATATATATATATACAGTATATATATATATATACATACATATATTCACACACACACACATATATATATATATATACATATGCACACACACACACATATATATATATTTAATAATTACATTTATTCAATTTTTTACTACATCAATTTAAACTAGTTAAAATCATTAAGATATTTTATTAGTAGATCATTAAATTTTCATAATTAATACATTTGATATAAAATTGTATAGGTGTATATGTAAACGTTATTTCTTATGTTTATTTCTTATATGTATATATTATATGTAAATAATTTCATATTCTTAATATTTATAGTACAAAATAAATTAATGTGATTCAAATGTAGAAAAAAACATTACAGGAGTGTCTAATATGATAAAATCCATTCTAATACTACTCCTACTCAGTGTTCATGTTGGCAGATATGTACAGTAGAAAAGATTGTTATTATTACAACAACAATACACAGCTATTTTGCCATCAGAAATAATAATTACTCATTTTAACCCTATTTCTTACTCCCACACGGGGATTATCCCTTTATCTGATGTATGCAAAAGCCAAGGGTGTCAGGTTGCGGCCTGTTTTGCCAGGACTTGCTTTTAGAGCCGAAGCCTGATCTCCTGTCAGGAAGTGCCGCAGGGGGGGACATTTTGCTGTAACCAGCCCGTACCTGGAAATACCAGCCTGTCTGCATGGAAAATTGTTTTGTTCACTTAACAACACTGAGTAACACTTTATTTGCAGGAACTTGTATTCTCATTCTACATCAAAGTTTAATCTAGTCTTTGAATCAGTGGTTAGCAGTAGTAACTCTATCAACTGAAAACTAGGTTAAATATTATTGTGAATGCTCAAAGAAACATATGCATTATATTACAATTTATATTTTAATATTTAATTACATGTAATAGCATGTTAGTGACCAAGACACAATGGTTTTAAGGCAACATGTGTCCCAGTGTTGTCCCAGTATTACTGTTACAGGTCTGTAAGTCTTTTAAGCAGTGAAAATAAACCCAACAGATTGTGACTATACTTGGCCAGTGTGTTAATCCTGTGTGAAGGGTTTCAGTCCCTGTCGTCCTCTTGTGACAGACTGCGCTGTGAAGGATTTGCCAACATGCCCAGCAATTTCCGGTGCTCAAGTTCCAGTGACCCTAACACCACCCTCCTCGCGAACCCCACCTCCTGTACTCCTGTCAGGCATCATCCGCCCACCACCTCCCTGCTCACCAGCTGCACTCTTCCATTTGTGTGCTTGTGTGAGTAGTGGCGTAGTGAAGGCCACCCCTGACTAGATGACCTCATCTGTTGTCAGTCACTTTTAACGGGCAGGTGCGTAACCACACAATCATTTGGGCCAAAACAGATGGTTTGATCCACCCCTTTTCTGTTCAATTTCTAACCAAGTTACTCTAAAAATAAAGCTTCTTTATTGGCATCTATAGTTACATAAAGAACCTTCAACATCCATGGAAACTTTTCTTTGCATAAAAGTTTCTTTATAATGGAAAAGGGTTCTTAGATGTTCTTCACACCAAGAAAAAATGGTTCTTTTAGAATTGTTTACTGAAAGTTTCATTGAGCAACCAAAAATGGTTCCATGGAATGTTCCACTTTGGAACATTCATTTTTAAGAGTGGAATCAAAAATGTTTTCTAGAGTACTTTTAATCCAAAAAAGGATCTCAAGAACCTGATACAGCTAAAATGGTTCTTGAAACGTAAAGGTGCTGCAAAGAAGCTTTATGTAAGAGAGTAACTCAAGCCGCCACATACATACCAATTAAAAGCTGACACATCTGTACTTTTTCTGTCAACATGGTGGAGGTGTACTGACTTGAAAGAAATATGGTAGTATATCTATAATCTCATCTTTCTTTTCTTCCATAACAAACAGTTTATCAAGACTAAACATCCTGGAGGTTATGCACAGGGCAGAAGAGAGTTTGAGTGTTGTGAGTAAACAGCACAGTGGGCACAGTGGATACGCTGTTATCACACTTAACTGCTACGGGCTCTTCTCCAAACCACCCACATGGAGAGTAAGAACTTCCGCCAGCGTGGGGAGAGAACTCACCCCGGGCAAAGTGATCTCTTTACCTGCTGCTCTCCATCTCAATCGCATGTTGAATACGAAGAGGCTTTAGAACACACCAGAACTGCTTAGAAGATGGCAGTAATGGTGATGCTTTTCATGTTTTATAAAGTTATATATATATATATAAATATATATATATATATATATATATATATAATGTATAGTGTACATTACAGTAGGGTTGGGAATCCAGAATATTTCACATATATATATGTACACACACACACACACACACACTCACACACTATTCATAATAAATATTAATGTTCATATATCTTATTTATTTATATTTCATATATATATATATATATATATATATATATATTGTTCATTAATATTATAAATTATTAATATTTTTATATTATTCATAGATTTTCTCATGTCAGACACATATTCACATATTTCAAACCCATTATTATTATTTTTTCTAAACATTAAACATAAGAATTTGTTACATACATTTACATATATAATACACACGTGCAAATTAATAATTTAATATATTAGCTTAATTTCTTTATTTAATAATTGAATTTATTAGCTTTTGAAGTAGTCTAAATGCATTTTTAAAATAGAATAAATGTAGATTTCTCTATAATATAATATATTATTATTAATTATTATTTATTTTAATTTATAATGACAAAATATACTAACAAGTATGTGTATAATTGTAAAATTATTAAAGTAGTGAAGCTTATATAGTTATAGTTTATAACAGTTATAGTATTTATTATAGTTACAGTTTATTTTTATATAGTTATATAATATATATTAAAATATTAATATGATGTATACATTTGTAAATATATGTATGAATGAATGGGGTTCATATGTAGAGAAGAACATTACCGTAATAATAATTAATAGTAATTATATTAATGTAATATTATAATATATAATAACTGTTACATATATTTTAAATATATTATACATTATAATAATTCATATTAATTAAATTTTTGTATATTATATATAATTTATATATGTGTGCGAAGAGAGAGCCAGACAGACAGAGACAAAGAGGTTTTAGGACATTCAGTGTGTGTAGGTGGGACATTTCATTAAAAATTACAAACTTAATTATCCTCAGAGCCAGTGGTCGAGACCTCCACCTCCACACGCTCTGGAATGCTGGAGAGGAATGTCTTCCAAGAAGCGCCACATAGAAGTGCTTTGTTTGGAAATAAAGCTTTAGCTTTTTGTGTTTTCACTCGCTTCTGGACTTCAGCAGCGGCAAAACAAGAGCTCTGTCGCTCAGCCCACGCGTGTCTCTCCGCGACAAAACTCCACGAGATTCCTTCCGTTCCTGTTTGCTGTTGATTTAGAGCACGACGGACTTGTTGCCTCATTATCTAATCCACCAGAACCAAAAGTGTGTGTGTGTTTGCGTTATTAGCAAACACATTTGAGTTCGGTTCAGCACTGTACTTCTCATCACAAGCTATGGGCGCAAATGAAATAAAGACATTTAAACCTTGAGTTTCTTCCTCGGCTATGAATAGATTCACGGCGTGATTGCTAGCCCAGAGCTCACAGCTCCCGTTTGTGTTGCTTTCATCCATTTCAAGGCCCTTCGTGGCTTCATTTCTGTGAAGGCCATGTTACAGCAGAGATGTGGCGGCAGCAGTTCACAAAAGGAGCACTCCAGCCGATATGAATCATACACCGCTGTCTCTGTGTGAGCCCACGCGGCTTGATGGAAAAGGAGTAAAAATAGTCATTATCATTTAAAAGCGCCTTTAAAAATAACATGTATGAGGAGGAGAGAGCGACAGAGACAGAAATGGTGAGAAAGAGCAAAAACATTGTGCCTCAGCCCACCTACCTCCTGCAACCCAGGTTTAGACCCAAATATTAGGCACCATTGTTAGACAGACACACCAGGTTCAGTGAGTTCAGTGCCAAAACACCACTGAATGTGACTGAAACACACAAGATAGACAGCTGAAATGTGCTTCACAGTTGCACATTTTAGTTTAGTATTAGGGATTTAGTGGTGTTTATTTTATCTTTAAAAAACCTTAACTTAATCATTTATTTGTGTTAGTCTTTTATGCATATTGCAAGTATATATAATTATTTTGATACATAAGCATTGGAACGCTGTTTCATATAGCATGTTGAATATTGCTAGTTAACCATATTTATAGTAATTAATAAATAAAATATTAATTTGATACTGTGTTTAATATTTATTAATAATAATTTTATTAATTTATTAATAAATAATATTTATTTAATATTCATACATTTTATATTATTAGTAATAAATAAAATCACATTCAGTGGTGTTATGTATAGTATAGGCTAGTTGTATTGTGTATATATTGTATACATTTTACATATAAAATTATAAATATAATTCCATATCATGTATATGTATAAAAGTTTTAACTTATTAAATATTAAATATATTAAAATATTAAATATATGTTGTTTATAAAGTCTGTATAGCTAACTTTTGTTGCACGTAACATTATATTATATTAATTTGTTTTGAAGAATTGTATAGTTTAGAAAACTATTAAAAACTACAAAAACTTTTATAAATATAATTGTAAAATATAATAAATATAATTATATAATTAAATATAATAAATTGTAAACAAAACTAATTAAATGTGAAAATATTATATATATACAAATATTAAGTATATAAGGTTTATAAAGTCTGTATAGCAATAAAACAACTTCTGTTGTTCTCAGTGTTAGTATTATATTATATTATATTATGTTATGTTTACATATTTAAAGATTTTTAAAATATAAAATATTTCTAAATATATTAAAATATTAAAATAATATATTAAAATATTATATATAAATATACACACATATACATATAATTACAAATTATATGCAGATTTTTATATATTATTTTATTTATTATAGATGATAAAATAGCTTAAAGAAAGTACAAAGATGTGCTAATTATGTTAAAAGGCAAAATAAAGTTTAAAGGGGAAAAATACAGGCCTCATTTCATCAACTTTTTTTTTCTGATGATTTTCTGATGCAATTTTGCCATTTTTAATATAATTATATTATATTATATTGTTTTATAATAATTATTAATCTTTTATTAAACTGTAACATTTTTGAAGAATTATAAAATTTTTAGAAAAATGTATTTGTTTTTAAAATGTTTTTAAAAAGTAACAACTACAGCCATCAAGAGATTTTAAGTTAACTCTTTCTTTTATTTGACCAAAATAAATATGGTTAGATAACAAACATGCTGTCGAAAATCAACTTCAGAGGGCAAATATTGCTCTTAAAATAAAAGTTAATTACTGACAGGGTTACACACCTACAGACTGTCACGCAGATTTATATTCTCTCTGCATCTTTGTCTTTCTCATTCTGTTTCCAGTGCTGTGACACGGCTCTCACCCACTCAGCACCAGACACAGGAAGTGAGTTAAGACTCACTCAGATCACAGGAGCTCAGACCTGCCTTGCGAGTGGCTGCACTCCAGGAAATGATTAATATGTCTCATGCTTCAGAAACAAGAAGAGAGGAGTGAGGGAGCGAACTGGGGTAAAGAAGAAGTGGGGCAGTGTGAAACTGTGAAACAATTCAGTATCGCAGCATTTGAGGTGCCTGCAAATGAGTCATTCTCAAGGAAAATAAGGTCTAGAAAAATTGCTGGTCTTTGTGCATCTGACCTCTGTGACCTCACCTTAACAGAAAGCAGTGGTTTCCAGACCTGAATGGCTCCAGTCCCTCACCTTGTCTGCAGTCTGACAGCATCATCTGTCCTTCCATCTCTCGTCAGTACGGCGGCAGGTTGACTCACCGCTGCAGTGCTTCACTTTGCGGCGCGGTTGCTAAGCAAACTCGGAGATAAATAAATAAAGAAAGTGAATGTGTATGTGTGTGTGTGTGTGAGAGAGAGCGAGCGAAGGCAGGGCTTGTGTTGAGCATGAATGAGTGCACTCTGGGCTTCTGAATGGACTGGTCTCTGTTTGAATGAACGTTGCCAGATAGGCAGAGCAGACCATGTCATTTCTAGAAAGGACTGCGTTTGGGAGTGTAGAGTCCAAATATGTTATTATACACACAAAGGTATAATCCAGATGTTGCTACGCACATGCCTGGCCTGAATCGCATGAAACCTGGGTCAAACTTAACACTAAAATGGAGAGAAATAAGAAACTGTATTTTACAAAAAGGAAATGAAGCCTATTTTCAGGACTTTGGCTTTTTATTGCACTATTTTTGTAATTAATTAAGCACATTTTCCCATCAAATTCATAATGCAAAAACACTTTGATTTTTTTGATTAGATTTTTAGATTTTTGTATTTTACATTAAAATACAATTAAACAAATCATAAATATCAAAGAGACACATCGATTTATATTATAAAGTTATATTTACCTAAAAAGAAAAACATTAAATATCAAAATCGATCTTTTTACAAAATATTTAATATCTTATTTCATATGTATTTACTTTTGTTTACAATGTTTTAATATTTATATTTTATTATTTATATGCTTACATAATTGAAAGATTATATATAAAGTTTTATATTTATATATGAATATATTTTTATTTACTATTACTTTTAAACAAATCAGAAATATCATAAATCAAAGAGACACTTTGATATATATTATATACATTTATATATATTATTTTATATTTTAAATGTACATATAAAGAAAAACATTAAATATCAAAAATCAAAGATACACTTCATCTTTTTGTTTAATATTTAATATCTGATTTATATTTTCAATTCATCTATACATAAATTCGTTTACATAATTTAAAGATTATAAAATAACTTTAAAAATAAAGTATTACTAAATATAATAAATATAAAAAATAATATATTCACTGTAAAAAAAATGGAACGAGCTACTTACTTTACAAAATGATGGTAACAATATTACACTTAATATTTTTGAGTAGTTTTTAAGGCTTAAAAATACATAAATCATGTAAAATCTCCTAAATTAATTAATCTATGACACAACGAATTTAATAAAATTAGTGAAATGTGCTCATTTATTTTAAGTTGATTCTCAAAAGTCTGTGATTTTGAGTGAGGCCTGTTTGTATTTGACTTTGAGTTATTTTGTACATTTAAAAGACTGTATACAGCCAAGCAGCTCAAGTAGGAAAATACTTGAGAAATACTAGAAATACTGCAAAGCTACTGCTCATTGAACAAGGCTTTATGCCTAAGAGGAGTAGTATCCATAACCATAAGCCCTACTCTTCTGCACAATGGTAACGACTGCACTGCACAATGGAAACTTGTCACATTATAATATAAATGTCACATTAATAGATGTTTCTCTTCACTCAAAAACACATAAAATAGCATTTCATTTCAAAATTTACTCTCCATATCCAGCCATATGCAGAGCATACTGGGAACTAACAATCACCTCTAAAATAAAACTGCAAAATTGAGCTAATTCTCTTAAAATAAATAAGTAGCCTTCTTTCCTTATTTTTTTTTCGTTTAATCAGTTCCTTAATTCAAGCCTCAAAACTGCTTAAGTTTCCTGTAAAAAAAAAAATGAGGAAAACACATCTCTTGGTTTTATTAGTAAAAAGTCCTCAATATTTTCTATACAACACTGAACCACAATTTCTTTAATGAAATATACACATTATTTTGAATTATCACCTTAATTTTTTTAATGAAGACCCACGATTCATTTTTTACAAATATATTATATAAATATACACACATACATATAATTACAAATTATATACATATATTATAAATTAACTTACAGAAATTACAGTGATGTGCTGCTTGCGTTAAAAGGCAAAATAATGTTTAAAGGGAAACAAAACAGGCCTCATTTCCTCAGCTTTTTTTTTTCTGATGATTTTGTGATGCAATTTTGTCTCTGCTCAGTGATGTGTTCTTGTCTGACTGTCGTATATACACACACACAGTCTGTCAGAACACTGTGTTCTCTCTGAGGATTGACACCAGAGTGAAAGCTAAGAACAGGAAACACATTACAATCAATATGTCCCTTTTAGCCCTGTCCTTTCTACCTTTAATGGAGACTCAACAAACACTAAAACGGATACACTTCTCTATAATTTAAGGCACTTCAGCAAAGCTTTATCTAGAGTACAACTCTTATTGGATCTACTGTACAAAACCATATTTAAAAATGACATCCCTGCAGGCATTAAAACATGCAATCGGAGGTAAAGTAACGGCAGGCATATGGCTAAATAAGCTAGTTTTGCAACACACACACACACAGAGACACAAACTAAGAATGAAACTTCACACTGGCCCTAAATGACTCACTCACATCCTAGTGTCATAGAAACATCCTCATAAACAAGCTCAAACAAACACACACTGAAACCCGGAGACGCAACAGGAAGCTAGCTAGCGCTGAGAACAACCACCACTTTTTTTCTCTTTTCAGGACGCCAGCCATTGTGAAACCCAACACTGCTCAAACCTCCTCCCCACCACATGCCAAAACACTGATGCTAGCAGTCGTATTTCTGTTTCAACCAAAGCACCCCCATCCCATATCTCTCACTTTCCAGCTTCCCATCGCTAGATGCCTGTGCTGCTAGTTATTAGCATAACGCTTCTGTTTCCTGTCCTGCACAAACACACACAGAATGCAGGCGCTCTTTCGCTAAACTGACCACCACCTGCCCGAGAGTGACCTTCCTCTTTGAGCGAAGTGGTGTTAAATTGCTCTGACCTCTCATTCAACCTGTCCAAAATTCACTTGAGGCAAAGGCGAGGCTAACGTCTTTTTTTGCCATTGTTTTCTTCTCAGGTTTATTGCTGGTGTCAGGATATTGCCATCGTAATACTTTGATGGGTTTGTCCCATAGCTCATCTTTTGGTGGTAAACAACAAAGCTCATCTTTTGGTGGTAAGCATAAAAAATAGTTGTTCTAGCAAGGCCTTTGGGTGTATTATTTAAAAACAAACTCGATTCGATTTTTACGTTTTGTTCTCATAAAAGCTGTCGGTAATGGTATTTTGAAACGGTAGGGTGGCAAGTTAAGCTAATCCTAATTTAATAAGCAGTTCCACTACAGTAGTGTTACATTTTGGAAAAGTAGTTGGCTACATTACGCTACTAATAAACATTAGCTAACAACACTGAAACTATTTAAGGTGGCAGTATGTTCTTAAATATACATTGCTGGTCAAAGTTTGAAATAATTAAGATTTCAGAAAGTCTCCTGTGGATTTTCTTTTTGCTACATTAGTCTGCAGTGTCACATGGCCCTTCAGAAATCATTCTAATATGCTGATTTATCATTAGTTATTATTGGTGCTCAGTCATTAACAATAGTAGGCTACATATTCAGTGTTGAAAACAGTTTTTGCTGCTAAATCATTTTTGTCGTAAATATGAAACATTACTTTTTAGGATTATTAAGAGTATTAATTAATTGGAAAGTTCAAAAGAACAGCATTTATATGAAATATAATTTTTTTGTAACATTACAAATGTCTTTATGGTCATTTTTGACGTTTTTAAAAGCTCTAAAAGCTAAAGGCATTTAACTTGAAAAGTTAAATTACTAAAAAAAAAAAAAAAAAAAAAAGAAATGAATACACCGTAATCATGTTGAAGACAGTTGTGAAGAACAAGTATTTTTAACCTGACTTTAAATATTATTCAACTATATTAGGTATTTAACTATTTAGCTAAAAATGCTTCTGCACAAAGTTTTGAATCTGTGAATCTGTTTTTGTGAAAGATTTATTTACCAAAACTATGCAAACAAACTGATTCAATGGGATAAATCTGTGAATCCTTTATATTATTCACTCCAAAAATATTAGCCAGACCTTTAAAACTCAAGCGGTAGCGCTAGCAGCAGCAAGGTCATGAGGGAATGGGAAGTTTCTACAATGTATCCCTCAAATTCATGTTGCTTTGGATAAAAAGTGCCTGTCAAACATGAAATATACCAGCATGTTGCAATTAGCAAACCAACCATTGCCTCACAGAGAGAGAGAACGGCCGCTCTTCTGTTTGATCCAGAGCTCTAATCCCTTCAGCAGAGCCCTGACTTCCTCTCCTCAGGGACGCAGGAAGAGAGAGTGAAGGGGGAGCAGCACCTGTTCAGTTTCCCCCACATTCCCTCCCTCCAGCTCTGGCCCACCCCCGGCCCAGGAGCGGCCCTCAGAGCGCTCACAGGGGGTGGGAAAACTGAGAACTACAAATGACAGCTGCACTTTTACTCAGAAGGAGGGTGGCGTGGAGAGGAAGGAAGGAAGGATGGATGGATAGATGGGGAAAAAAGGAATTCTTTTCAAGTGGCTAAAGGGATTGATTGTGGTACCACCAGCTTCAAGGCTACCTGTAGAGCAGTCGTCCCTGTCACCTTCTACTTCTTTGCCCTTTGTGCTGTGGACAGAAATTCAAGAACACTTTTATTAAAACTAACAATTTTTAATTTGAACCTTTTTACTACTATTTATTTATTTAGGTCAAATTAAATCCGACTTGGAATTTTTGTCTAAATGTTTTGTCTAAATTTCTTTTATTTATACATTTTATTGCTACTGTATATCCTACCATATACCTACTATGTAAATCCATTATAAAAATAGATTTTATTTTATAAATTTTATTAGTGTTTATTAATATTTTGAATTAGTTTTTAATTTTATATTTCAGTTTTCATTACCTGAAAATATTTTATTTAACTTTTGTAATTGTTTTAGTTAACAATAATTTTTTAAATATGATTTAATATAAACATTATGACCATCTCACAGCTGTGATGTCATTTTAAAAACATAAAAAAAAAAAATCATCAACTTTAAAAAAAAAAAAAACTTTAAAGGATAGTCAGTAGTAAAGAAAAACTTGAGATGAAGAAAACAAAGAAAAAGTCCATATAAATATGAATATTATATAATATATAAATATATATTATATTTATACAATTATTACATTCATATTATATATTATATTTTTATTATGCATAATTTCCAATCATTCTTGTATCTTTGTCAAGTAATGCAATAAGTATAAAATGATCATCTATTTGTCTGTATCTCGTATGCATAAAATGCTAAAGAAGCCTAAGTAAGACAAATTAGTTTTTAGACAAAGTCATTTCTTTCCAAAAATGTTTAAAATGTCATTTCCACAACAGAATGCTATACATGGCAGAAATTAAACTCTAGTGGAAATTTTCATTCATTTCAGAAAGTTAAATTAAAGAAACTAGTTCGAGTGTAAATTATATAGTGTATCGTGTCAGTTACATAGTGAAAAGTAATGAAAAGCACTTGCTCTGAAGAAAGACAAGAACATCGTTTGGGATACATCCACGAATGGCGTCACAAGTCAGCTTCGCTGCCAGTAATGTCCATGTCTGCTTGTTTGAGCAGTGTGTTGGTTTCTCTTACAACAGCAGGCCATCAATCTCAACAAAGGGGGTTATGGGGCCCCTGAGCCGAGCCGTGGAGAATAGATGAAGCTGGGGTCAGAAAACGGCCGGACGTCCCCCCGAAACACCCCCACTTGTCACCCCACCCAACACCCAGCCCCCCCACCCGCTTGACCTGGGCTGAATAACAGATTTCACGCTGTCTGAGGAGGGAGGTTGAGAGCAGATTGTGTGTGTGGAGGAGGATGGGAAGTGGGGGGCCGCCATTGAAAGGTGTTAAATGATAGTAAAATGGTGGGATTAAGGCAGGACAATGCCGGGCAGTAATCCCTTTTTCCACAATAACCTCCTTCTATCCATTTGCCTTGTTCCAGTCCTCTGCTCTCTTTCTTTCTCTCCCCCTTTGCTCCTCTCAGGGGTCTCTTATAATGCGGATGGGAGAGAGTGATGAAAAAGAGAAAGAGCGATGCGGAACAAAGACCGAAGACATTGAATCAGGACAGCGTTCCCGAATGTACCGAGTGTGTCACGTTTGCAAGTCTGAGAAGTTGAATATCCTTAAACGTTTAAACACAGAAAGCCACGGTGACTTGAAAGTGTGACTCTTGACACTTGCCTTGGACTATTGTGATGAATGCAGGAAGGTCAAGGGTTGGGAATTCCTAAGTGATGAGCGAAGTTGTTGTTCTTGTCAAGTCCCTTTCAAAGAAACCGAGTAAGGGTTTGGGGGCCAGCGAGGTTGACAGCCGGGCCAAAAGGTCACCTTTGAGTCTCAAGTTAAAAAATCCGACAGAGAGATTCAAAGAGATAAGAGCGGCCCGCTCTAGTAGAACATCCAGCATTACAGATCTGATTAGACCGTGACCGTGATAAAGAAAAAAAAAAACAAGCTTGAACTTCCAGTCGTTTACATCTTTGACAAATATTACACTGATCCTTCATACAAACATTCATCTAAGACCTAGACAAATGAAAAACAGGAAAAACAGGTTTTAAATTATGTTTCTCTACCAATCTATCAATCAATCTATCTATCTATCTATCTATCTATCTATCTATCTATCTATCTATCTATCTATCTATCTATCTATCTATCTATCTATATATCTATCATCTCTGTCTGTCTGTCTATCTATCTATCTATCTATCTGTCTGTCTGTCTGTCTGTCTGTCTATCTATCTATCTATCTATCTATCTATCTATCTATCTATCATCTATCTATCTATCTATCTATCTATCTATCTATCTATCTATATGTATATATAATTATTTTCTATAATCTAATTTATTTCCAAAATAATATCACTGCATATTCTAAAGCTTTGGGATGTCACTAATTCATTTATTTATTTAAAAGACAGCTATTTCCTATATAATTATGTATTCAAAGCTTTGGAGTGCTCTGAAAAAATGGCTTACATGTATTTATTTGTTTATTGAATTAAACTGAATTAAATTTAAATCAAGGCTTGGTTGGCCATGGTATTTGTATATCAAAAGCCCTCATGATCACATGGACTCTTTCAAAATGTTACTGAATCATTGAATTACCTTTTCAAGGTTTTTTTTTGTTTGTTTTGCATTTCATGCATTCAGAAACCTTCAGTGCAAGTGGTTTGTCTGGTTTATTTGTAGTCTTGCATTTGAACATGTGTATGTTTTGGGTTTATGCTCTGTGCAAGAGCTGGAATGCACAAAGCGGTGGCAGGCACGTTGAAAACACGTCGCTGAAAGGTATGCCAGCTGCTCACCATATCACACTCCTATCTGGGGTTCATGAAGGGGGCATGAGGGAAAGAAGTGTTACAGAGGACGGATATGAACACACACCTTCATCTACCCTCTGAGCTGTGCTGACAACCCTGCTGTCACTTGGTCCATTTGACTGGAACATTTTGTAAAGTTTTTTCTTGAAAGACATACAAACAGATTCCCAGTAACATCAGATATGTGTCAATGTGTCGGCGCTGATCCTTTAATAAATGACAGATCACAAGCTTCCTGTTTGAACATACCATGACCAGAAAAGGTCTGAACACTTAAGCCACACTTAAAATTAATGATGTTATGGTAAATAGCAAACCAAGATGCATTACTTTCACAAAAGTTTGAAATCATAAAACAATATGTATGCTATTATTCAACAGTTTGTTTGTTTATTTCAAAGAAATTAATACTTTTTTTCAGCAAGGATGCATTCAATTGATCAGAAGTGACAGTAAAGACATTTATTTAATGTTAAAAAAAGATTTCAATTTCAAATAAACATGGTTCTTCTTAACTTTTTATTCATGCAGTTTCCACAGAAATATTATTAGGACAACTTTTTTTTTAACACTCATGATAATAATAAATGTTTCTTGAGCAGCAAATCAGCATATTAGAATGATTTCTGAAGGATCATGTGACACTGAAGACTGGCCAAATGATTCTGTAAATTCAGCTTTGATCAAAGGAATAAATTACATTTTAGAACATATTAAAATAAAAAACAGTTATTTTAAATTGTAAAAATATTTCACAATATTACTGTTTAATGTATTTGTCATAACATAAATGTAGCCTTAAAAGGCTTCTTTTAAAAACATTAAAACATCTTACCGACCCCTAACTAGTGAACATATAATGATATAATGTTCAAAATAAAGACAAAGAGCATTTAGATCTTTTCCATTTGTCAAACTGACTTCATACATCCACTAAAATCGACCAAAAACATCATATCTTGTAAAATATTGTGTAAATTCCTAAAGATTTTGAACAGAATGGCTGAAAGGTGGTTCAGGAGGAAGTGGAAAGACTTGGGGGTGTTGAGAAGGTGGCAATAACATTGTAGCTGTCACCACAGCATCTGTGTGCCAGTTCTATATTGTGTGAGCCCACAGTCAAAAGAGAAAATCCAGCTGTCTCGCAGGTCTAATCCACCTTATTCTTCAACGCAGAAGTAAGCCGTTTTCTGTGAATGTGCGAGACTTCCGGTTCATAAGCCGCCGTAGAGAAATAATGAGAAGAATAACAAAGTGCAGTAAACGGTAAAACTGCTTGTACTACAAACCAGTGTGTTCATAATTAAGATAATACATTAAAATAATATGGTAAGACTCACCAATTTGCAATATCAAGCAGCAAAACGAGTGGTTTTGTATAGCTGGAAGCGGATGACACCGGAAGCCAGACACATTAAATTTACAAATGGCTGAGAAAAATAAGGTGGATACACTAAAAAGCTTCACTGGCAATCTTGCTCCACACACACTTAACAGAAGTTAGCTCTAAATCTATAAGTTCCCATCAGCACAATGTAAAAAAGTGCTTAATCCTCCACTAAATAACTGAAGCCAAATTCCGGTACTGCCGCCACATTAACAGATTAACATGCATTCACCTACAGTTATTGGGGCCTGTATAAGCCCTCGTGACCTTTTGTCTGGAGACAGAACAAATGCGATAGAAAATTAGGCTTTTTACGACACTCCAGACAGGAAACAGCCACGCCACCTCCTCCGGTTATCATAAAACTACACGAAAAGGCAACTAAAAGTTGACCGGCGTGTGTGTTTGTGCGTTGTGGGACTTATTTAGCCTGACCTTGAGGAAAATGTTTATATTACGTGGGTGCTAATGAGAAGTAGAGGTGCCGTTGTCTGGCCTGCTAGCTGTGAGGTCAATAAAAGCGAGTGTCCAGCGCTAATCAGCTAAGGCAGGAAGGAAGGACAGAGGGGGACGCATTAGTTTGCTAGAGGCCCTTTTGGATGGAGCGGTTCAGCTGTTTAATGAAGTAGAGGATGGTTGGGTGAAGCTGTTACGAGGCAAAACCACAGGAGCCTCTACAAAGACCTCCACATAAACCCCACTACAGTCTTTATGCCAGTTAATGGACGCACAAGAATGTTTTTGCCGGAGATGAGGGGAGTGGGACGGGTTTCCTCTGTAATAAACAACTGTTAGCCAGCAATTTCCAGTCTGGTGGCAATAACAGACTGGCTAAACAGGAACAATGACAGAGTGAATAATTAGAAAGGGTGTATGATTGAAAGAAGAAGTGTGATTGCCTTCGTTTCTGTGTCTTTACTTAGAGTTTTCATTCTGGGCTACTGATCAGGTGACCAGAAGCTGAATGAGTAACTTAAAGTTGTTGTAACATACAGTGAACAGAAATCATATTTGAACAATTAAACCACAGTTACAATGTAAAACATTACATTAAAAAACCAGGAAACATTTCTTTTAAATAAATAATTTTTTTTATTCATCAAGGACACATTAAATGGATGAAAAGTGACAGGAAAGACATTTATAAAATTACAGTAATGCCTTATTCTTTTATCAATCACTCTTTTAAACCAGTTCTTTTCAATGAACTGGTAAAAAAAAAGGTTAGCAAAATAATCTGAATCTATGAGCGATTCATTTTGTGTGATTTATTTCATTTACCCTACAGTGCTTTAATTACAGTGCTTGGTATTAACAAGTGTTTTGGAAATGTACTATGGTAGTAGTGCCATGGTATTCTTTTAAGTACCCTGTAAATACCATGCTTTTGATATTATGTGGTTCTACATTGATTTTCTGTTGTACTTCTTTTGGAGATATTTAATAAATAAATTTTTAAATATTGAGCTGCATTATATTCTTTCTCTAAGTCTGATGATACACAGGGCAACTTATTTTGAGCAATGTTCCCTGCTAAAAAAAAAAAACAATAGAAGCCCAATAGAAACCATCACAGAAATTCCAATGGTTTCCATTAAAATACCATTATAAACCAATAGTTTTTTTCCAGTAAAACCATTACAAAATTCCTTTTTGTAGTGTGTTTTGGGCATTTTTCCAATAGGATTTAACATCCCACCAATAGAATCCATCACATACCAGTAGACACCATTATAGTTTCCATTAAAACCAATACAATTCCCATTATAACCATTAAAACCATTACATTTTCTATTGTGTTTTGGGCAGGGTTCTGTTGTTTTTTTCAGCAGGGTTGCTTGGGCACTCTACCATTAAGAATAGATAACAAATTTCTATTTGGATATTTTAGATCAGTCGTGGGCCCTGTGTTTCACCTAGTTGCCCGTTGACGCAACATTGTCCAAAGTTGCCTGGCAACACTGCTCAAAAAGTAGCCCCGTGTATCATCAGCCTAAGGGACAGTTTTGGTTAGCCTAGCTTGCTATGTGTTTAAGTTAGCATGTTTACTCATAGGTTTGAACATGTTTCTTGGAAGCCAATAAACTTTAAAATGCATTTTCAGTGGGTCAGCTTTTGTTTTCTGGGCCTAAATGTTCATTTACAAGAGCACTTCCAATAAACATCGGAGGGCAATGTCACACTTCAACAACATAAAAACAGGAGCTCCCAAGCATATCAATTATGCCCTAACACAAGTCTCAAATGGACTACTTGCTTAGTTTGGGTGGAGGTCACAGGCAGTCCAGCCAGGCTTCTGTAGAGTGATTGATGACAGAACACCAGCCATTGGTTGCATAACCTGGACACACAGCCCTTACCCCCATTAACAAAGAAAACAGGGATCCAGTTCCACATTAACACCAGAGTACATTGGAAATGGAGAATCTCTTAATCTGAAGAGTTGTTAAAAGCCAGATCCGCTTAAATTAGATTAGATCAATGAGTTAAAACGCTGGTTTCTGAATTAGGAAATGGCCATGACTAATTTTTTTGTCTAAATATTTAAGACATGAGTTGCAAATGGA
Organism: Onychostoma macrolepis; assembly: GCF_012432095.1. Taxonomy (NCBI): domain Eukaryota; kingdom Metazoa; phylum Chordata; class Actinopteri; order Cypriniformes; family Cyprinidae; genus Onychostoma; species Onychostoma macrolepis. The sequence continues at coordinate 12,122,735 of NC_081179.1, read as the reverse complement.
AAAGAGTAGTTCATCATATCCTTCCATTCACGAACAAAGCAAATAAAATATAAAATGATTACATATGTTTGAGCAAGGTATTTGTTCAACAGGGAGTGGTGGCAGGTTTGGTCTTGTGGGTGTTGATTTTAAACCCACAATCACAATAATCAGGTTTCCAGAGAAGTGATGACACACCTTCACAAACAGGTGCCATCACGTCTTTTTCTGCTCTGCCGGACGTGAACCAGGTGACCTTGCTCTTGTTGAGCACTCAGGAGGCTGAACACCTGGTGCAGAACAATGACAGTTTGGTCACATGACAAAGGTCTTTTCAGGTTTGATCAATGTGAAGTTAAAGGGATGAGCCAGATTCCTTCACGGTGGAAATAATCCTGCAGTGTGTTATGGGAACACCTTGACTTGACTTGCTGAGGTTGAATATGTGGAATGCTGTGGATTCCACATATTCAACATCATGCTGAACCAGTGAATCTGATTAAAAATAATAATTGCACACATCTGGAGCTTCTATGACAAAATTATGTTTTCTTGCAATATGTTATTTTTAACAATTAATGATTATTTTAGTAACTACTTGTAAGGATCACATATTCAGACAAATGAAGTGCAAATTTATTTCGAAATGATGATCATTTAAAAAATAAACATTTAAAACTATTTTAAAGCTATTTAGTATTTTTATATTAGGATACTAAATGAACTAAAAAAAAAATGGGTTAGCATATTGTATTCTGTAATATTTATAAATAACACTGACAAAACGCATGGTGTAGGCTATATTAACTATGACAGCCAGTCAACTACATATAAAAGTAAGTTGTATGTTTATGATTTACTGTTTAAGAATTTTATTCAGTAACATTTATAAAATACTACCGACAAAATGCGTATGTTTATATTTAACTACGCCTCGTAATATGAAGTCAGTCAACTACTGATTTTGATTCACTAAAAAGAATCGGCTCATAAGAGTCATTCGTTCAGGAGTTAGACTACAGTGGTTGCGCTATATGTTTTTGATTAACTAAAAATAACCGGTTGTAAAGCATTTTAATCACACGTTTGGAATCACGCTACACTGATTTTACGGTATTATTTATTTATTCATGATTCACTAGAAAAATAATCGGCTCACAAGAGTCATTCGTTTGAGAATTGGTCTACACTGATCGCACCGTATCTTTCGCGCTGTACTCTTCACGTTGCACCTGATTTAGACATAGTGTAGAACACCAAGGTAAAAAAAAAAAAAGTTTTTTGATTATCAAAGTCTGTTTTAGTCACAGCACTGCACTGCATTTTTCCAACATATCCTCATTTGCCCTTGTGAGAATGATCGTTTCAGGCAACAAACCGAGAGCATAAACAGTCTGACATGAACTAAAAATAAAACATCCTAGAGAATGTTTCTCTCTCACGCTTTCTGTGCTTCCTCATCTTCTGTACAAACGGTATCATGAGATATAAAGAGGAGACCAGATATAACTGCTACTGTTTTCTGTCGCGGTCCACATGACCACCAGATAAATGCGGCTATTCATTAGCTTTCACAGCGAGAGAAGAACCTACTTTACAACTGCAGAGCAGACTGGGTTTTACTGCCTCAGAGGGTTTAGTCTTGTATGACCTCTATTTAGGTTTCATTGTGTCACATCAATGCTTAACAGTTAAGTAATCTTTTGTGAGAGGTGATTCATTGGTTTAGACATTTATTAATGAACTACCGTGAACATCCTACACATTAAGTCATTAGTCAACAAGTTACAAATGAAGAGAGTCAAAACAGAACAAATGAATGGATTAGTCAAAGCCGACTGAGGCAATTTTCCTCAAAATAGTTTTTTTTTTTTTTTGCAAACAAATGGAACACCTACCCTGTGTCCCAATGTGCATACTATCCACCCTAAATAGTATTGAAAATTACTAATATCACATAGAATTTAGGATGGATAGTATGCACATTTGGATGCAGGCTCAATCTTCCTGTCAGGGTGTCATTTGACCCTTCAGATGAGGGTCAAACCTTTGGCTCCTCCTGTTATAAAATTATATCCTGTTATAAAAATTCCACTGTGTTCTGGTTGCAGCTTGATGACTGAGACTCATCAAGACAGGCGGTTTGAAGAGGCAGATCAAAAGTTTACTGCTGAGGAGGGGGAAGCGTCGTACCTGATAAGGAAGAGATGCAGGAGGCCACAGGCCGCTTTGAACCTTTTGATCTGAGTAAGAGGTAAAGAGGTTTGCACTTGGAGACCACACAAGCTCCAAACAGGAAGTGAGAGTAGCATGTTCTTTCAGTCAGTGACAGTCTAATTAGCTATATAAAATTGAATGTTATTATCACATAGTCAGTGATACAGTATTTGATGTTGATGTGAATACTTCTTTTTCGCTTTTGTTGTCTTCCTGTTGCTGAGCTAAGAATGCATTAAAGTCACATTATGCGAGAATTACCTTCACTCAAGCATGAGAGAGAGAGAAGGAGAGAGAGAGAGAGAAGCTGAAAGCTGGCCTGTTTAAATATTGATGAGTTTAAAACAGTCATGCCGTGCTCAGTAAACTGTTCAGGTCTTTTCCTTTCAGAGTTACACAAGGGGTGTCAAATCATCCATCATGTTTTATCTTGCCCCTTGCACAAGATAAAACAGATGACTCATTGCCCACATTATACATTTATTTAGCTTTTTTAAATAAATATAGATAAAAAAGTCTATATGAAGTTATATAGGCTACACAATTATGCAAAATAAAAAGGTAAGCTAACAAATAAGCAATAATAAATAAACATGTAAATAAATTTGTAAAAACAAAGTTTTAATGAATAAAATTAAATAAAAAAACTATTATTATATTGTTTTTAAGACACATTATTTTTATTCAATGTCAATTCAATGATTGAAATTGGAGTTGTAGACACATATAAATAAATTATTTTTAATTTAAAACCAATACCAAAATGTTACTTAAAACTAAATTTGATTTATGTGTTTGCATTACAGCAATAAATGTGTGTGTGTGTGTGTGTGTATATAATTTTTTTTGTTTTTGTTTTTTTGCGCATAACAGTAATGAAAGTTTTGAGGTAAATAAAATAAAGATAGATAGATAGATTCCTTAATCATATTTGTATTAATAAACAGATTATACTTATTATTATTAAGATTACATTTGTATTACTGTAATGCACTTTTCTTTTCTTTTTTACAGTAACTGTTAAATGACTAAATATAAATGTAATGAAAATGTAGGGAGAAATGTGCTCAAACTGTCATAAACAATAATGTTAATAGTACTAAAACCTAACTTCTTTTTTTTTTTCTTTTGTTTTATGGGCTAAATATGACTCATAAATTTCTTTGTGAGATTTGCCTGGTTATTTATTACTCTTGGCGTGTAGTCCCGTCCTCTAGCTTGACTATAATACAGCAAAGGTCACAGCGCTGTGTATGTGAGTGTCTACTGTGAAATAGCAGTCATATCAGTAGGAAGAGCGCTAAACCAGAGTTCAGGATGTGGTCTGCGGCTGTTGGTGACAAAAGGAGGGCTTCAACTGTTTAACAACAAGGAAGGAACTCATGCTCAGATGACACCATAGCAAAACTTATGACACCATGTGGCTACTGCCAGTCACTGCTCCGCTGGGAGCTGTTTACTCCCTTTCATGCTAAATCGCCCTTGGCTCTCAACCAGCAATGGTTTCCCATTACCACCAACTTCTACACCCGAATTGGCAAAAAAATGTGAAGTTTATTCTAAAAGGTCACCAGAGACAGTTTAATGGATCATCTTGTGTGCAGAAACATCCTGTACAAAGAGTCGCTGATTATCGTTTAATTTGATAAAAGTGGCAGATTCTACATGATTAGGGATTTTGAAAGATGTTCACCTCAAAGTTTAAGTGTTGTGTGATAGTAAACAACAACAACAATGACAAAGCAAGAGGAATCAATGTGACTTGTGCACACATGCTACGAGCGCATGCATTGAGTTAGATGTATTATTTACTCCTTTTGAAGGTTTGGCCTAGTACACAGTGAAAACACTTGAATCTTTAACAAGGGTACAGTGGTAGTGAATGTATTTGGGAAGCTGACGTGTTTCATGCCCTCACTGACTCAAGGATACATGGTTGATTATCTTTAGGACGCAACAGGCCGTGAAACAGCATTGGTGCACCTGAGCTGGCAGGAGGTGACGTGACAGTCTCATGTCGCACTTCTGAGATGAGATAAGTCGCGGTAAGACTCACAGATGAGCTCAGCGTTTGTCGCAGTGATAGCTAGAGAGGTGCGTACCGACTGCCGAAGCTTCAGGTTTCCTGTCGGGGAACAACACTAAACAAGCTGTTTAATCCTTCCTTATGGTATCAGACTGGATGATGACAATCTTTTTTTCTCATAACTGCTATATCTCACAATATGACTTTATATCTCGCAAATGTGGTTTTATTTCTTACATTTGCAACATTACTTCTCAAAATTGGAGCTACTTCTGATACTTTCTGGAGCAACTTTGTTTGTCACATTAAGACTTTAGATTCCCCAACTGTGACTTTGTATCTCATAATTTAAACTATATTTCACGAGTTCACCTGCCCTGCCACGTAATGGTAAACAAACTGGACTTGCTGTCCGCGGATGAGGGTTGAAACCCGAAGCTCGGCTTGAGCTCCGAGTAAGAACACCCCGCCATCATTTCACAATTTCACATTCTATTTTTCTCATAATTACGACTATATATTTAACAATATGACTTTATATCTCACAATTAGGGTGTTTCTCAAGCTTTGTTTCTCAAAATTGTCACTTGATATCTCATATTCGTGACTGTATTCCTCAACCGTGACTTTGTTTTTCACAACTGCAGCTTGCATTCACAACTTTATTTCTCATAATTGCTACTGTATATCTCACAAACGATGTTATATCTCACAGCTGCAACATTATTTCTCAAAATTACTGCTTTGTTTCTCATGGTTTCAACTTTGTATCTCATAATTTTGACTTTATTTCTCACATTGTCACTTTATATTCCTCAGCTGAGACTTGGTTTCTCAACTGCAACTTGCAGTTATGAGAATTATCTTGCATTTGCAACTTTATTTCTGAAAAATTAGACTTTATGTCTCAATATGACTTTATATTTCCTGACTATTTTATCCTACACTTGCAACATTTTTCCCAAAATTGCAGTTGTTTATCATAATTACAGCTTTATATCTCTCATTATGACATTATATTTCACAATTGAGACCTTTTCATTATTGCAAATTTATATCTCCCAATTGCAGTTTTGTTTTTCATAATTGTGACTTTACAGCTCGCATTCACAACTTTTGTTCTCATAGCTGTCTATATATATATATATATACTGTATATAATATAACCAACAAAATATATAAACACAATTTGACTCTATATCTTACAATTGCAACACTATTTCTCAAAGTTGCAGCTGCTTCTCGTAATCACCTTTTTAGATCTCATATTCTGACTTTATATTTCCTAATTGCGACCTTCTCACAATTGAACCACTTGGCTAAAATCAAATAGAAAACATCCTTCTAAACTCAGTTAATTCTTTTAACTGATTTTGAGTTAAACTGAAGTTAGCATGGACACATAATTACTTATTTAATCAGGCTTCTCCCGGATACTGAGCCAGCAGGAAGAAGATAAACTACAGAATACAAGAGACTTAGTCATTCAGGCAAAGCATGAACAAAACAGCCAAATATACTTGACTACCTCATTTGAGTTTACATCAGCCTGAAGAATGAGTAAACATCACAATGCACTGAGAATGAATAAAATATAGTTGTAGCCACATTGCACATTAAAATTGTAATATTCTAATGAATACTTCAGGTTATGACCTCCGTTCATTCGATCTCTCTAACATCTTTAAAAATTCTGACATCATAGGCAAGGGCATATGAACTCATTTCCCCAATATACCTTCATCTGCTTGATTTTTGATTAGATGATTTCACAGCGAAAGATTTTACGAGCCCCTCATGAGATCTTCACTACACGTGTAATGACATCATATTGTATAATGCACACTAAGCTCCCAGCACTTACCAAAAGCACATTAATAATATAGATCACTTTTGCATTTTAAACATCAGTCATTGCATGCTTTCAAACCAGCACTTTCTACTCAGACTAACCAAGGTGGATTATGAGAATAACAAATTTAAAGGTGAAGTGTGTAATTTCTGCACCATTAGAAGACTATACAAAACTATAATCTGTACGTCAGACATCAACATTGGTTTGACCAATGACGTGGGTTTGGGGTGGGGCTTTCTGGTTGTTTGACCAATGGCAGCTTGTTTTTTTTTTGTTTGTTTTTTTAAACCTGTTTGAAAACAATTATTTTTTGCAGTTTTTGGGGTGTCAGTAGTAGCACTGAAATTACACATTGCTAAGCAGTTGCTAGGGTGTTTTAGTGGTTGCTAGGCTATTGATATTTGGTCATTATAGGTTGTTCTGGGTGATTGTTTGTTTAAGTCTCAGTTATATGACTATATTCCCATTTCTTCGTTAGTGTCTATGGGTTTTTATAGGAGATCACAGCAGTTTTCTGCATCAGCCTCACACACACACACGCCAAACTTGTGTGTAAGTTTTGTGTTACTGTGTTCTTGACACTTTCAGATGACACACATTCTGAAACGTGAGATTAGAAAGAGTGTGTGAGGTTTTATTCTTAGTCTGCGCTCGGTGTTCCTGTCGCTGGCTGGCCTAGAGGATTTTAAGGCCTCAGCCACCTCATGCCCACCTACAACTTGACTTTCATGTGTGACTTCTGCTAGAGAAAGAGAAACCATGCCAACCACCATCACCACAAAATTGAGAACAATGTTGAACTTCACCTGACCAGATGACTGCCTTCTTATTTCTGGGAATGATGGATGGATATAAAATGAAGTGTGTGGCGTCAGTGCATCTTCTCTGGTTCTTGTTTTGAATTTGTGAGGGAAATATTACACCTTTCCTGTGAAACAGGCATCAAACGCATTCCTTCAGTCTGTTATTGACCTTCTGGCTCCGCACACACCTTGGTTCTCCTTCAAACCATGTGTTCCCACACCTCTCCAGTATTCCTTATTTAGTAGACTGGACCTCTGGATTGTTGTAAACATTGATAAATGAAGGGATTTATCTTAACAGACAACAATATAAGCAAAGATCAGAACGGGAAAAAAGCTAATTGCTAAAGTATGAATTCCCATGCAATTCATTGACTGCTAAAAAATTTTATGGGTATTCTGTTCTGTGTCTGATTAAAATGACAGAAAATTTACAGTGTATGTAGTTTTAATTACAAAAATGTTAATTATTCACTGACATGAAATAGCAATAGCTTAACATATTAGCTGAGGAAGATGAAAATTTGTATGAAATGAGCTCTTTCAATTAAATATATATTTTTTTTTTATTTTGCCTTTCAAATAGCTTTGCCTATTAGTATAGTTCAACAGCTCTTTTGAATTAGAGCAAGATATCCCAATAACACCCTAAGTTGTTTTTTTTAATCAGGCATTAGCCCCTTTCGCACCGCTTTAGTTCCAGAACTAAAAGTACAGTACTAAAGTACTGGGACGATTTTGAACTAACTATTTCCCAGTACCATTTAAAGGGTTGAATGGTACTGGGAAATAGTTAGTTCAAAATCGTCCCAGTACTTTAGTACTGTACTTTTAGTTCTGGAACTAAAGCGGTGCGAAAGGGGCTAATGCCTGATTAAAACAAAAAAACAAAAACAACTTAGGGTGTTATTGGGATATCTTGCTCTAATTCAAAAGAGCTGTTGGACAGTGGGTACTAGGAAGTGACGTAAGCCGGTCGACAGCGAGGTCATTTGTGCGCGGCGTTCAACAACGAAAACAAAGAAGAACAACGTTAACAACAGGAGGATGGAGGACGCTGTGATCGGAGCTGTGTTTTTGTTGTGTCTTGCGGGGTTCACAATAATGGACATGGAATGTCGACGTATACGTCAAGCGATTGAAAGATTGGAAAAGAGTTCAAAATGTTCAAAAGTGCCTGCACTTCAGCGTCCGTCCATCTATCGCTGTTCTCCAATCTTGCAAAATATAAGTTGATGCGATGTTTACACAGTATGTGTTTACACAGCGTTTTAAATCATGGCGGGTGAGGGCGTTTTCATACGCGTTTAGCCAATCAGCGTACACTTACGTCACGATAGTTCCTATGGAACTGTTTTAGACCCTACTCTGAAGCAGGAGCTAATTAGTTCCTCCAAACGGAGTTCCCGGGAATTAAAACAGTACCTAGTTCCTGCGGTGCGAACACGCCAAAAAGTGGGTAGTTCCACAATTAGTTTGGGTACTATGAAAAGGTTCCTGCGGTGCGAAAGGGCCTATTAAAGGATTGGTTCAAGTCCAAAATAAAAATTTCCTGATAATTTACTCACCCCCGTGTCATCCAAGATCTTCATGTCTTTCTTTCTTCATTCGAAAAGACATTAAGGTTTTTGAGGAAAACATTCCAGGATTTTTCTCCATATAGTGGACTTGCCAACGGGTTGAAGGTCCAAATTGCAGTTTCATTGCAGCTTCAAAGAGCTCTACAGGCTCCCAGCCGAGGAATAAGGGTCTTATCTAGCAAAATGAATGGTCATTTTCTAAGAAAAATACAAATTTATGTACTTTTTAACTATAGATAGTATCATGTATGGCACTTTCAATTAAAAAAAGAAAGCAATATTTTCTGTCAACCTTCGGTTAGCACATTTTTGGTCAGGCATTGAGAAATGAAGATAGTATTATGTATGTATTTTACATTCTGAAAAGAACGCACGTCACACCTCTGTTCATCAATTTGCACTGGCTACCAATAGCTGCTCGCATAAAATTCAAGGCATTAATGTTTGCCTACAAAACCACCTCTGGCTCTGCACCCCTTTACCTAAATTCAGTACTTCAGACCTATGAGCCCTCTAGAAGCTTGCGTTCTGCAAGTGAACGACGCTTTATTGTGCCATCCCAAAGAGGCACAAAATCACTTTCACAGACTTTTTCATTAACTGTTCCCACCTGGTGGATTGACCAATCCGAGCAGCTGATTCCTTAGCCATCTTCAAGAAATGGCTAAAACACATCTCTTCCATCTTTATTTGACCCTCTAACTCTAGAACTCCACACACACACACCCTTGAATCTCTATCAATAGCATATTTATTCTCTAACTGCTAGCGTTTCTTGAAAAACTAACATTAGCTTTCTTTTTCTATTCTATCTACTTGATAGAAAACAAACAAACAAACAAAAAAACCTTGCTAACTGAGACTTGTCATAGCACTTGTCTGTTGTTGCTCTTTTGTTGGTTTTGAATGCTTCTATTGTCCTCATTTGTAAGTCGCTTTGGATAAAAGTGTCTGCTAAATGACTAAATGTAAATGTATGACTGGCATTTTGAATTAAAAATGTAAATAAAAAAAACCCTGCTAAGACCATCCTATGCTGCTTGGCCTAGTTTGTTTAAGCTGGTCTCCCAGCCTGGCTAGTTAAAGAAGTGTTCAAAACCCCTCTAAAATCAGTCTGATAAACAAGCTATGACCAGGCTGGAAGACCAACCAGACCAAATCAACCAGCTTAGGCTGTTTTTTTCTTCTTCTTTTAAATCAGGGATGGGCTATAAATATTTGCAGTTAGCCTTTGTTCAGCATGCTAAAAGTTTAGCCTTAGTGTTTTTGAGCAGGCGTTGAGTAAGATAATTTCATGTGTAACACCAGCACTTTCAATTAAAAAATAAAGATATTTAAATATTTTCAGCTTTTGGTTAGCATGTTAATAACTTTGCTTATTAGCTTAGCATAGCGTTAACAAGAACTGAGGAAGGTGTATTGGACTCTACAGGGGATTCTTCTGTTTCCAAATGTGCTTCAGTCCAGTTTTTATTTGATGTAGTAAACACGTTACGTGTATGTAAATAACGCAACTGAACTATAATTACGCCATTTCTAAAATTCTGCTATTCCTGATGTACTTATGGGCCACTTCTACATCCACTTTATTCTCAAAATTCAGTCCCTGTGCAACCAGCCTCTTCAAGATGATTCCAGATGATTCAACTCTTCTGCTGTCAGCACATCATCCTCAAACTCCCGCTAACTTCGCTAACACCACGACTCATGACTCAAAATAAGGCGTGACAACCGGAAAGCACTGAGATGCTAAAAAGAGCAAACAGAGTGGGTGCTGGAAGAAATGCCCCACTTGGAAAAAAAGAAGAAAGGAGAAGAGAAAGACGCATCGAGACTCCCTTCAAATACGTAATACTGAGTGAAAAAGGATGGAATGGGAATAGGGAGGAGGGAAGAGGGGGTTGACTGATTCATCCGGTTTCATAGGCAATTTATTTTGGTTCAGTGGAATAACAAATTCTCGAGGGGGAAGCTGAGGAGAGAGAGTGAACATAATACAGGCCAGATATGGCTGATGACGTCAAAGCGGAAGCGAGCTGGATTCTCCATCGCAAACAAAGTAGGGCAAAATAAAGAGATGCGTAGTTGTCAGACATGACATCCTTGAGGAATCCCTTCCAAGCCAAGCAATGACATTCATATTTCCAAGAAGCATTGAAATATGTACACACTTTTTGAGAGGTCAAGTGAAATTTGAAATATTGACGTCAGAGTCGGCGTTTAAGTATTTTATCATCTGACGACAATGCATCATTCAACCTACATTTCTCTTTTATAAACAGAATCTGTTTGCTTTTGACTGCGCAATGCGGTTTACCTATGGCGGCTTGCGATGATTGGCGGCTGTGAATATTCACAGGTTTTGATCTTTTTGAAGGGAATGTGGGAGGGTTATGAAATCCAGCCAGCCCACCGCCCATTGATAAACACTAGGAGGGATTCTCAGGCAGTTATGCAAGACATTAGTCATCCTGGCATGATTCATTTTGTCTCTCTCTCTCTTATCACACTCCCCCGTTCGAAATCTTCTTCTGTTATTATTTTTTTTTTTATGAGACGGAGGGGGTGCTGACCTGTTTTTCAAAAGGATGCTATTCTGGGTCAGTGGAGGATAGGCCGGTCAAATGCCCGTTCAGCAAGAGTGGGAAAAGGTTTATCTGTTCTCATGCACCATTACAAACATGATTCTGATCATAATGAAGCATTTGCAGGCCAGACACAGGGTTAAACATCACAACAGGACTTCATTTATGACAGTGGTTCTCAAGTTTAATAAATTAATATTAATCCATAAACAATAAATGAATAGCAATAAATCTTTGTAAAATATATAATTAAAAACAATTTTATTTTAAATAAATGTTGTCCATCAGCGAATCCTGAACAATATTTCTACATAAACAATAAGCCGTTTCCAGCATTGTTAAAAAATAAAAAATGTTTCTTGTGCACCAAATTGCCATAAATGAATAATTATGTGGCACTAAAGACTGGAGTAATACCTGTTGAAAATGTAGCTTTGACATCAAAGGAATAAATTAAATATAACATATATTAAAATAGATGTCAGTTATTTTAAATTGTAATAATACTTAATAATATTAAGAGACAAAAACAACAAAAGAAAAATATTACTGACCACAATATCTTGAATGGTAGTGTATTTTAATTAATCATTTAAATAATAATAAGTTAATAAAAATATATATTTTAAGATTTAAAATGAAAAAAAAAAAATTATTTAATGCTTTTAAAAGCCCTCTAAAGAGAAACAGGCACTGATTAAAATCTATACTATAAAGAAATATTTGTTGTAGGTTGTTTGTAAAAAATGCATTTACTCAAGAATAAACAGTTACTTTTGAATATCTGTCAATGGAGAAAGATTTTGTGATATGATGTAGTTATGTCATCTACCAACAGGTCAAACCTTGACCCATTGGTTGAAAGCCAATGCTTTACGAATATCAAGCTCTGCTTCATAAGAATTCATAATTCATTCTTTTCTCTGACTGATGGTTGAATGTCTGGCTCATCGGTGGATCTATTCTTAAAAGAGGTCTTTTGTCACGACATAATTATTTTTTTAGTGCAATACCATGCACATGTGCACACCGTTTTGTCTGTAGGAGTTTATAGGCATGTTTCTTTGTTAGCACTGTCTATCCTGACAACTACAGCGCAAAAAAAAATAAAAATCAAGACTGCACCTTATTCTCTGCGCCCTGAATCAATGACATCATCGTGCTTACGTCAAGCCCGAGCCACTGCACTGGCATGCGCTCTGCCCCCCTTTTCCGAAACGACCAGTCCAAAAAAATAACTTGCGCATGGAAAGTCTTTCCACAGTACTATCCTACAAATGCGTTTAACCATTCCCAGCCAATTTAAACTCACAACTTCAGAATTGTGCTTCAGATCCATTTCTGCACACCAGCGTCAATTCGTGGGATCTTTGGCAGAACGAGTGCATGTCTGTATTTCATTGCAGCCCGCAGAACTTTGCCTTTGTACTGCGGTGCCTTTGCAATGACGTCATTAGCTCCCTCCTCTTCCTCACTGCTGATGAAGATGGGGGTGTGGATGGATGAAGCCCGGCTCGTCCTCACTCGCCCTCACTCATTTTAGTGATGCTCAGTTTTCGCTGCCCCCCGGTGCAGGCCGGGAATGTGAATAGAGAGGAAATTATGAATGAATCAGCAGCCATTCTTAATCTCATCTCTTCTTTCTATCTGCCCCGTCCCTCCCTCCCTCCCTCTTTCCTTCCATCATCTCAGTGAGAGAGAGAGAGCGAGAGTGGGGCTGTTGCCGTGCAGATTATGTGCTGTAATCCTCAGGCAGGGTGAGTGTGAATGACAGAGTTCCCTTACACCCCCCCACTCTTCCTCTACATCGAATGGGAGGCTGGATGTTTCAAGCTTGCAGCACATGTAATGGCGACAGAAGCCACTAATTCCTCCAGCATCCCTCCCTTTCTGAGCCACAGCCGCAGCGTGGAGGCTGCCAGTCCCTGAGCTTCAGCATCCATTCAGGAAAAAGCCAGCCGGAGGGGGGAAGGGGTGGCTCATATACCGCAGCATGTGTGTGAGAGAGTCGCATTGTGAATGAAAAGGTGTGTGTGAGAGGCAGGGTTGTGTACCATTCACAAGTGGACTGAGAACTAATTTGAATCCAATTTAAATTGAGGATGCAGAAATGTAACTGGAATTTGAATCTGGAAGTTTACTGAAGGAAATGTAAAGGTCTCATATATATATATATATATATATATATTTAACCTGTGGTTGCATGCAAATTCAATTTCCAACTCACGATTGAAAGGAAGTCAGCCAACGGAAAAGAGAGAGTCTGTGTAAATGTGAGAATGTGTCTAGATTTAGGCCACATTTTCTTCTTTTGTAAAGCAGAGCTAAAAATAATACCTAATGGATTCAGCAGATATTAGCATTGAGTGTGGCAGACGAATCAAAAGAACGAGCGATGAGTGAAAGCATAATGAATAATGAAAGCAGGCAGACAAAAGAAAACAGATGGATGAAACACACAATGACAGATGTGAGAGAATTTTGAGTTCCAGTCCGGACTGAATCAGCCATCATGACTACTGTTAGATACTGATAGATAGTAACCATCATGACGTCCATTTTACATAATAGTACACAATGATTCCCCATTTTGATTGGCCACGCGATGTAAATTAGTAATAGTCTTTTCTGTGGTGACAAGTAATAGTTTTTTTTAAGAGAGATTTATTCATTCAGTCAGTGTTTATTTACTGAGCCAAAGCATTCAAAATGCTGATTCGCTCAACGGAATGAGTGAGTCGTTAAATCAGTCACTCATCTGATTTGTTCAAATCACTGGAATGAAACAAGTAAACTGTCTTTATGAGTGAGTCATTGAATCATTCACTCAACTAATTTGATCAAAAATGATTCATTTAAGAACAAAATACCACTACAATATTGCATGCAAGTAGCATTGCTTGAACATTTTTTGGACAGAGCAAAAACAGAACATAAAGGGCAGATCATAAAAAGGATGATAACTATACCTATAAATATATTAGCACCCACACCAACGGACAGTGGCATTCTGTTTATTTACATGCTGCAGTTTTGTTGTCTGGTCACTTTAAATGCTCAAGCCTTTTAAAGTTTGATTCTGATTGGCTGTTGAGGCCACAACAAGGATCAATAACTATAATGATAACTACGATGTTTTAATAATTGTTCTAATTCTATGACAATAGGGAAGTCCACACCACTACTTTAACGATAACGACAAAGAGCAACAATATTGTTGGAATCACTTTTTTCCAGCTAATTAATAATTAAAATATTGACGGCCAATCAGAATCCATCCAACTTTAAAGAGCTTGAGCATTTAAAGCGACAGATTTTAAAACTTTGTTGAACTGATTTTACTGTTATTTTACAGATTTTTCTTTGTTTAAATTATGATATTTTACTTTAATTTTACGTTTTTTGTTTGCCAGTCATTTGAAGGTTTTTTTTTTTTGTTTTTTTTTACATGACTTTTTTTTACAATGTGGAAGTCAATGGTTACCGTCAACTGGTTACCATCAACTGGTTACCAACCTTTAATTTTCATGTTAACATATTCCTGTAACTCTTGGTTGGAAACAAGTCTGTTAGATACCCATTAGTAAAAACAACAAACAGAACTGTTTCAACAGCAACCAAGCTTTCATTCATGCTGGGATGAGAAAAGTAGTGAATTTGTGTGCAGGGAAACATGACGTATATTCCCGTATCACTAAATATGCCGTTTTCCAAAAAAGGCTAGTCATAAAGTGATCTAATGCAGATGTAATGTAACACAGATGTATTGGAATCTATTGTGTCTTTGAGAAGTCGTACTGAGACTTGAACAAATCGTGCATTCTTGCTGCATGAAGCAATATAAATTCAGCCATCCACTGTATGATTCATAAGCAAATAAATCAGAGGAAAAGCACACTGTATCCCCTCAGTTTTTCGCCACCCGCAAACATTCGTTCTCCGTGTCTCTGTGACATTAAACCAGCAGTGTGTTTCTTTATAAGCCAACACAGAGTAACAGAAATGTCATTCAGGGCACAGTTGCTGGTGGCAGCGATGACATCATCCCTCGCTAATCCCGCTTCCTCTCAGCATGTCATTAAGAGCCAGTGGCCAGTGACCCCTCCGTGTCACTATTGACTGTCCACTCTGTGTTCACAGGAAGCTAATTGGCCTGATTCGGTTGAACAGACATGTTATCAGTCTCTTCCTGTTGGACATGTAACCGTACTGGAGATTAAGCCCAGATGTTGTGTTCTTTCAGAGGTCTTTGTGGTTACCTGGAGAAAGACAGAATGGTGTAGTTACAGCATCCAACAGCAGAGGCTAACTGGACTATGAACCAGGTTAATCTTGAGCTCTATACATAATGTTAAATATTCACAGAGAGCAAATCCTAATAGTTAAACGTACATGTGATAGGTCTCTCACAGGAGCTGCGTTTTTTCTTCAGCTTTTAGCTTTTGGTCCACTTCATTCATTACAGTCAGCTGTGTGAATTCATTCATGGGTTACCATGGATATGTCTACCCCAAGGTTGATTATGTCAGGAGTTTGCATTGGTGCATAAGATGAGACATGCTGCCATCTGCTGGACAAACTGCACTATATGATTAAATAAGGTCAATCTACTGTATAGTTGAAAGAAATTGATATCAGTTATGGAACAATGGAAATTTTTGGATTTTTTTAATCATCTAAATGATCATTTAAATTTTAATAACCAAATAATCTAATAATAATTATATACTGTAATCTTCAAAATAATCACCAAAAATATTAATGTAGTTTTACATTGACCTTTTTGTTACTGTACCTTTAAGGAATTACTTACGTCAAGCTGAAACATTCAGTGTTCATTTTTTTCCTGCAAAAACAAAGAGCATATGCAGTCTCCAAAAAAAAAATATATATATATATATATCACAAAAAAAATGACAAAAAATAAAAAAATAAAAAATACACACACACACACACACACACACACACACACACATATGGGTGCACAAAAGTTTTAGTTTCAATGGGAATTTGAGGGGCAAAAAAACATATCTGCATGTCTGTATATTTCTCTGATTCATCTCCAAAGTTAAATAGCTGCACAGATTTCCATAAAGTATTATACTTTATTATTCTATGTTGTATTGTTGGATTATATTCATTATGAATATAACCGCTATATTACCCTAGTAGAATCGTGTAGCATAATCATGTAAAACCCGATCTGTAGCAATATGGACATGCAAAGAATGATCAAAACAGATGTTCATTGAAACTGTCATAACTTATATTTATGATGCATATTTTAGGATATTGTGGCCCGCATATCTGTCACCACATGCAAACAAATCCACCGCAAACGTCATAAATAATCTGAAAATTATTTGAGCATGTTTGTGGGGATTTTAGCATTAGTAGTAGCTGTCGTCCATATGGAAACTCTGACCATTCCTGGCCAGTTGTATGAGAAAACAGCAGTATTTGGTTTCAGCCAAGATCATGTTCATTTAATGGAAAATGGAATGGCATGAAACAGGAGGAAAATGTTTGTTGTTAATTGCTAATGTTAATTTTTAAATCACACTGATCTCCTGTGAATGGAAAGGAAGTTCCTTAAAGTATTGAGTGTTACAAATCTATTTTTGTTATCCAATATATGTCACATTATATTCTATTCTATATATTATTGAAGTGTACTATAAGTCATGCAGGGCATGTGAGTTTCATGTAAGTTAATCTATGTCGAACTGAGGTTTTCTGCGAATGAACAGAGGAGCATCGATAAGGCATGACTACAGATGTCATGCATACACGACAGATATCTGAACTTTCCATTTTGTGTGGTAAACTGTGTTTCTGCCCCATCAGAGTCTAAATTGATTAAACTCTCTCTTTCAGGGTCAGACTCATGAATGTGGGCTACTCATTGTTTCATAACCCCACTCTGTTTTGGTCAAATGATTCCCTCACGAGACCATGCTAGACTCCTTTTTTCTACTAGCCATTTTAAATTACATTTTAAAGGGGTCATATAATGCCCATTTTCCACAAGTTGATATTATTCTTTAGAGTCTTAAAGGGGTGGTTGATTGCGATTTCACTTTTTTAACGTTAGTTAGTGTGTAATGTTGCTGTTTGAGCATAAACAGTATCTGCAAAGTTGCAGCACTGAAAGTTCAATGCAAACAGAGATATCCTCTTTTAAAATACTGGCAGGTTAATGCCTACAAAAACCGGGTCTGATACATCACGGACCCAGATAAACCCCGCCCCCAATAACATGTAATGAAGGGGGCGGGACCATGTTGTGCTGCAATAATAACAGCGTATCTAAAAGTATGAGACAACAACAAACAAACATACCATTAAGAGCCGTGCTTGCACAGGTTCTGCGCGATCCTCTTCACTAATATCCTCTGTGTCTCAATCGGGCTCAAATTGACCCTTCGCTAAGCCCCGCCCTGCTTAGTTACTGTTGCTACGCCTGTCAAGCTTTCGCGCCTGGCACGTCTATTTCAGTATGTATGCAGCGGTGTCAGACATTCCCAAGGAGATAATTACGGTAGTAATTTTTGGCGAACAGGTGAAATATCTGAGAGAGCAAGACAAAAGGGACTGCAGTATGCATTCGAGGGATATATCCATGACATAATATGCAACCGATTAGAGAATAATTTAATCAAAATTGAAGCTAAAGCCTATAGGTCCCATCGCAGGCAGCAGCCGCCCATACGCTGACCATTCAAATGGGAAACACACAAATTGAGGAACAGCTATGTTCATGCACAGCAGGGTAAGTGAAATTCGAAAATAATCTAATAATTATAAATCAAACAGCTTATCCATAAATCTTGTGGAATAAACACAAGACATTAGCCTAACCACTTTGCAATGATAATATTTTCCCGCTTATATTTTTAGCGCGCCAGGCTACTGCTCACACGTCTTGGGTCTAATCTACGCCTTGGACCTGGCAAGAGCCAGAGATGCTGAGCTGAGCCATACATCATCAACAACACAAACAAAGTCCTCCTGCACGAGTCTACCACAGCAGTGGCACAAGCCAAGGCGCAACACTATAAGGGCAGTGCCAATATCATCAGTAGTTGTCGCTAAAGCCAATGAAAACCGTATGTGGCGACCAATCGACTGTCGGTATGCAGGAAGCAGGTAAGTTGAAAATTATGTTTATGGCTATAGTTATGGGATTTGGCAGACGCTTTTGTCCAAACTGACATACAAATAAAAACAATACAATAGTTAAAATTAACAGTGAACAGTTTTAAAATGTTGGAGAATTAGGAGACATTAGGCCCTTTCACACCGCAGGAACCTTTTCATAGTACCCGAACTAATTGTGGAACTACCCACCTTTTGGTGTGTTCGCACCGCTGGAATTAGGAACTGTTTTAGTTCCCGGAACTGTAAGTGTACGCTGATTGGCTAAACGCGTACGAAAACGCCCTCACCCGCCATGATTTAAAACGCCGTGTAAACACATACTGTGTAAACATCACATCAACTTATATTTCGCAAGAATGGAGAACAGCGATAGATGGACGGACGCTGAAGTGCAGGCACTTTTGAACATTTTGAACTCTTTTCCGATCTTTCAGTCGCTTGACGTATACGTCGACATTCCATGCCCATTATTGTGAACCCCGCAAGACACAACAAAAACACAGCTCCGATCACAGCATCCTCCATCCTCCTGTTGTTAACGTTGTTCTTCTTTGTTTTCATTGTTGAACGCCGCGCACAAATGACGTCGCTGTCGACTGGCTAACATCACTTCCTAGTACCCACTGTCGGTGCGAATGCAACCCTTTAAATGGTACTGGGAAATAGTTCGTTCAAAATCGTCCCAGTACTTTAGTACTGTACTTTTAGTTCTGGAACTAAAGCGGTGCGAAAGGGGCTATTAGGAACATTAAGGAGAATAGAAATAATAAACAATAATGCAAATTCAATCAATAGCCTAATGAAAATAAAACAATACTATAATATACAAACCATAGCATTAGAGAGGCAGGTTTCCAAGTACAGCAAAGTGTTGTCCTATAAAACCCCTAGCTTTGTATTGATAGGGTATTCTTCTTCAGGACCTTCTCAGTTACAGAGGAGAAAATTGCTTTATTAAAAAGTCAGACAGGAGCACCCATCAGCTGCTTGGTAAACAGACCCCCTGTTGACATAACTGTAGGAGGAGAGAGATACCCACTAGGAAGTGGTTTGAGCCATCAGGTAAATGAATGAGATGAGGCAGTATTAAAGTAGATATTCTTTATTGTGTACCTTATATGAAATTCACTCAACTTGTATAGGGCAGTGCAGGACATTGCACCACGTCAGCGTTATCTTCCTTGACCACTCAGCTCTAATACACACAGACAACCTTAATCTTTGATGATATGTGGCTGAAAGTTAGACATCATGCTGACTACATACCATATTTGATTTATGTTCACAAGCCGGGAAATCGGGATTTGGCCTGACACAATTTTAAACTTATTCATCTTTGCAATAGCTCTTTCAACATGAATCCTGTGCTTGGCTATTCTTTTGGTCATTTCAACATCTGCATGTGGCATCTGTCTGTTTGCTCTTGCAAAAGGTGGAATGTTAAGTTGCAAACCAATCTCCTCAACCTCCTTCTCCTACATTGAGACAATGTACAATGTACCCCTTCAAAATGTCAAGGATGTTGCACTCATTGAAAATCTCTTTGTCAGAAATTGCTCCAGTGAAGAGGGCAGACACATAAATGACTGCACCTCGTGGATCACAGGCCACTAGAGACTTAAGGGTGTTAGTAGACTTGTAGGTGGAGTAAGTCTGACTCTGAAACACTAGTGAGCTTGGTCTCTGAATCTTAAGTTCAGTGCAGTCTAAGATGGCAAAAGTATTCGGAAATTCTTCCTTAAATTTAGCGGGAATGTTCTCAGAAATAACATCCCTGTGTGGCCAAATAGACAATTTGCCAAGACTATCATACATATAGTCCACCCAGGAGTTGATCAGTGTGCTGACACTCTGTAAACGGATGTTAAATCTGAAGGCTAGGTCTTTGTGGTCCAAATTTTGTCTTAATTTCATTAAGGTCAGTAACAATTAAGTACGCAGTGAAAGTTGTTTGATCTCATTATTGACACGTTTGTATGAGAGAGGAATGTGTGTTTGTGGTGCACATGGATCAGTTGGAATGTTACAAAATTGACACAAGCTGTTCAATTGCTCATAAGAAAACCCTGTGCAGTAGTGAAAATAATCAGGCACATGGCTTTGGTTTAAAATCTCAGGGTTTAAAGCATCTGAGGTGCA
Organism: Onychostoma macrolepis; assembly: GCF_012432095.1. Taxonomy (NCBI): domain Eukaryota; kingdom Metazoa; phylum Chordata; class Actinopteri; order Cypriniformes; family Cyprinidae; genus Onychostoma; species Onychostoma macrolepis. The sequence goes on along the minus strand of NC_081179.1, from coordinate 12,102,390 downwards.
TGCATACTGAAGTTCCTTTTGAAGATGATGGAGTTGGCCATCCTTTGCCTCGAGTTGAAGCTTCAGATTTATGATGTCTTGCTTGTGATTGGCTAATGCGTCCTGCAGAGTTCTCAGTTCCTCTCCATGGTCGCCCATATCATGTTCTTCTGTAAAAAAGAGAAAGGAAACATGGAATGTTAATAATTTATATGATTTTCTTCTGTTTTCAGCTTCCTCTCTTTGACTCTGCAAACCAGCCGTCAAACGACTTCCCGGATTTCCCTCTGCCAATACAGCCGTCAAATTTCTGTGCAGTGCTGCATGACAAAAACATGTGTAGTTACAGAAAATTGACAATCACACCATCCCAGTCTTTAGCTTTAGAAAGAGAGACCAGACAACAAGATGCAAATCACATCTGGCATCTTGCCCGGGCTCCCCGACTAACGTCAAGTGCATTCAAGACAGTATGCTCTAGGAGAGCCGACTTTGACACCTTGGCTGTGAGAATCAAAGGCACATCCAAAATGCAGACCAAAGCAATGAGGAAAGGGGTAGAGCTAGAACCTGTGGCAGCGCAGAAGTACTCGAACGTAACAGGTAATCTGGTATACCCTTGCGGCTTTGTAGTGAACCCCCATGCTCCACACCTTGGCACATCCCCAGACAGGAAGGTCGTAGATGGTACAAGCTTTGGCCTTTTGCAAATTAAATGTCCAGCAAAGAACAGCTGCCAAGACTGTCCCTATCTCCAAAGACAGGCAGATGGTGGTCACAAGCTAAAGGAGACCCATGCGTATTACTACCAAATAATAGGGCAGCTGGGACTCATAGGCATGCCTTGGTGTGACTTCTTTGTAATGTGCGCAGAAGACTACCACTTGCAGCGGATACATTTAGATGTAGAAAAGTGGGGTGAGATGAAAGACAAATTAGATTTGTTTTTCTTTGATTACTTCCTTCCCAGTAACTAAAAACAGATACAAATAGCGGTTTAAACTTACCATAGGTAGAGTCACTCTGTTGTGGTGTACTGTGAAATGTGTCCTCAGTGGAGTTTGAGGTGCTGGCTTCCTGTCACACATGATTCAGTAAACAATCAGTTTAACAATTGTTTAGTTGTCTTCATGAAATCTTTAAAGTTTAACAAATCCTTCTAATAACTTAAATTTTGATAGCCCCATGGAATAAAATTGTATTACACTGTTGTTTTGTTGGTGTTTTGATCCTGTATTGGTTTCTTACAAGAAACAAATAAAATGCACTTTGTATAAAGTATGAGAGCATGCTATGCTCTGTAATAAATCTCGCTGCCCAAATAAAGTCTACACTGTAGCAAACAGGTATGACAGCACATAAGTTACTACTGTTAATGAACTGATTAAGTTTGCATACCAACCTTTTCCTTGGAGATCTTCGGCAAGCCCCCTGATGTTCCCTCCTTAGAACTAACCGCGAGAAGAGCCGCGATCGGATTGGGGTACTCAGGGGTAGGCCGTCGATTAACAAAATGCTGAAATATATTTTAAAGTATGTCAGTCAGCCTTTATTTTATCTTATGCACATTAAATATGGTAAACGGAAGCTCAAACGTGCATGCCTGATGTGAGAACCAATGATCATTGTTTTCATGCATCAAGCACACATATTTCTACTTCACTTATGACTTTCATCAGGTAAATGTCTGGCTTCAAAAGTTCACCATCAAATCCGAGGAAGCATATTGAGGTAGCAAAGTTGCATTTTCCCCAAAAAATGTTTATTCATTATTTGTTCTGTTTTGATAGAGCCATTAGCTGTGTAATATATTAGCTGAATGCACAAGATTGAGTGCAAATAAAATCAGTGATGAGAATTTAAATGCCATTAATATTTTTGTGGAAATATTTTCTTAATTAATTAAAAATCTCCAAAAGTGTTTAAATAAGCATTGTTTGTTAAATTAATTGTAATTCATGTTTAGCGATGTTCTCACCAGGTAGTGGATAAGTTGTATTTATAATATGTCATTATACAACGCATTGAGTAGGAATCAGGACTGTCAATGTTTTTTTAAATCTTAATAATTACATGATTTGCTCATTAATTAATCTAAATAGTAACAAATAATTATTTATCAATATTTGCGGAGGAAAAAAAAAAAAATCTAAAAGCCCCAAATAAATAATTAAAAGATCAACAACACACAAAAAGTGGCCTTTCAAAACGTTAATGTTGTATGTTGTAATTCTATGACTCTCCTCATTAATTCAACACATTCTAGTATTCTGTGTGGAATATGTTTCTAGCCTCTGCATCACATCTTGCTCTTCAAAGGGATACTTCACCCAAAAATGAAAATTCTCTCATCATTTACTCACCCTCATGTCATCCCAGATGTTTAAGACTTTCTTTCTTAAGATGAACACAAGCAAAGATTTTTAGTCCAGATAATACAAAACAGAACCACTTCAGAACCCACACAAAGTGAACACGACGGTCAAGTTTAAAATATTAGTATTTGTATCCTTTTTACATATAACTATCATTTCACTTAAGAGGACACTGATTCAATAACAGGGGTTGCATGCGTTACTATCATATTCACTTTGTGTAGTTTTTGAAGTGTCATTTTTGGATGTCCCATACAAGTGATTTTTTTTTCCTAAAACTCTTATTTTGTGTTCATCTGATAAATGAAAGTCACATGGGATGGCATGAGGGTGGAAAGGATGGAGTTTCCTTTTAATCCCTTTCCCTGTATTTTTTTTCCCGGTGTTCCGCTGTGCTGCATTTTAATTGTTGTTGTTGCACTAGATATATGTGTTTGACCTGTACCATTGCATTTTGTTTCGTTTTCTCCCTTTAACCAAACTTCTGTATGTCTGTCAGAAAAGAAAGTACTTCTACTTTTTTAATACTTGAGTACAACTTAAAGTTGTACTTTTTTACTTTTACTCAAGTATGTTTTTGGCCAGATACTTGTACTTTTAATTGAGTAAAATTTTCACTGAGTATTTGTACTTTCACTTGAGTAAAATTTTGGAGTACTTTTTACACCTCTGACGGCTGCTAAGCCAGGATTGGCCTGTGGCGGTTTTCGGGCGTGGCTTAGCGAAGGGTCAATTGATAAGAGGTATAGAGGACGCTATTGTTTACAATACAACTGGAGCACATGCCTGAGGTGAGGGGCGGGACGTTTAGACACGCACTAGAGGCGGTTTAGCCAATCACAACACACTGAGCCAGCTAACCAATCAGAGCCCATTACGTATTTCTGAGGGAGGGGCTTCATAAAAACAGGAAATAATCGAGGCCTTTGTCAGAGAAGGGACAGAGCGGAGTGGAATAAAGGTAAATTATGTGAAAGACGAAGCATGAACACATGTTAGACTGCACCCCATAAACACAATCAAGCCTAGAAAAAAAACAGTCACCCCTTTAATGAAAAGTCTGTAACGTAGTTTGGTTAAAATTTCTCATTGGTAGTGTAAAAAACACCTTTTTTTACCCTGTCAAAAACAGCTCTTTTCAGAACAAGTGGTATTGTGTCATTCTCCTTTAAATGTTAATGAGCTCTGCTGACTCCGCCCCTCTCTTCCAAGCAGCTCTGAGGGACTGTTTACTTTAGCCGCATTCATCTTGAAACTTGCTAATTAGCACATTATTAGGAAAGGCGATTTGCAAAGATTCATTTAAAAAGCTGGATCACGAATGATTCACGTGAACATAGATGCATTTATGTAGATGGAGGGCGCATTCCCTTCAGAACCAAACCTAATCCTCTTCAGCGGCTCAGATGTCGGGAGTAAATGACTACTGCTATGTTCATTATTACATCCAACAGCAAAACACCTCAATCGCTTAGGAGTCATTCTTGTCTGTATCTGCTCCTGCGGTGAAACAATGGTGGATTGATGACAGCTCACTCAGGGCAGGTCTGAGGTAAGACACCAGTCCAGTCTGTGCTGAAATGCTGCTGTCAATCAAACTATCGTGGGAGGGGCCTGTCTGTGTGACATCACACAGAGTGACATCTGAGATCGGCTCGATTTGAAAAAGGGGTAAAGATTTTAGTAGTTTAAAAAAAAAAAAAAACACTGGGTGGATTTTTATCATTATAGGGTGGTTGTGTACACAGCGCCAACACATTTCAGTTCAAACAACTTGTAAAAGTGCATGTAGCATTATATGACCCCTTTAAAAAACAGAAAAGAGTTATTTTAAAATTGTAATAATATTAGACAATATTATAGCTTTTACTATATTTTTGATCAAATATATGCAGCCGTTGTGTTAATGAGTGACTTAAATTACGTTATATATGTATACAACAATTCTTTCTGGTCCTCGAATCTGACTGGCTGAGAGGAGTGTAATATTCTAGTGGTATCAGAACTCCAAGCATTTCATTGTGTGTATTACTCTGGTTGCTTTATTTCTCACAATGAGTGGCATGACAGAGGCCCAAATTAATACTGTATAGTTAATACTGTTCTTGTGTCACGGAATGTAGTTTTAAGAGTTCTTACACGAGAATGTAGTTGTTTAGACTTTAAATTTGTGGTTTGTTAATAAAGAGAATGTCTATAATGTCTGCCAGATCTTCCGGAAAGTGCCTCTGGCTCTGATGTCTCTATAGTGGTTAAACATGAGATATAATTTGTTTTGGGTAAATCTAACAGGCAGTCTTTGGTCTCAGTGATCTATGATTTGTTCCAGAGCAAATAGCTTTGGCTAAGGGCAAAATCTCATCATGTTCTATTTTGTGTAACTTATGTAACTTATGTAGGCCTAATGCTGTATATCAGAGCGCTGCCTTTGTACTTTTGACTGAATTGCCTAGCAACTTTCATGATGGCTGTTGTTGTTTATTAAATATTAATATTGAATAAATAATATTTATAGAAATAATAATAGTATTTAATAATAGTATTTATTTAGTATTGAGAAACAGTATGTGTTTTCATGATGGCGAGAAGAGTCTGTTTTATGAGTGAGTCAGCAATAAAGACTTTTATATTGAAAGAGACTGAAACAGGTTTGTAAACAAGGAAGTTATTTTTACTTTCAACAACATCTTGTAAGACACAGCCAACAAACTCACTGAGCAGCGCCTTGTCCCTATGTACCATATCGCACTGCTACTCATGTGATATTGCTCATATATTATATTATATTACTAATTAATTTACTAAAACAAATCATATATTACAACTATTAAAAAAGCAAATTCTGGAAAAGTGAACCAAAAGGAAAAAGGAAGCATTTGCAATTATTAACAAAGGTTTAATCTTGCATAACCTTGAAGAATTTTAGTTTTTAACCATGGAAAAAAAAAAATGTTCTGTATATTTAGACATCTGTCCAGCTGTTCGGCATGGGGGGGTTGGTGACCATGCTTGAAAAAGCAAAAGACACAAACAGTAAAATTCCAGGTGAAAAGTTATACAAATCACATCTGAACATCTTTAATGTATCACTCTGACCCTGAGAGCGGAGCTGCTGTCACCTTTTACCCAGTTTATGATGACAAACTCAGAGCGGCTGTCAGTCGTCCTCTTCTGATGAGTTTATAAAGGCTTGTTGAATGCAGTCTATTGATTGGCAGTATTTTATTTGGCTGATGGCTGATGAGGGGGCAGAAAGAGGTCTGCTAAAAAGGGGTCAAAGAGATCGATTGATCCTTTCACATATCAATTCAGCAGACAAGTACAAAGTCATAATGACAAGACAGTTTATAGCAAGCTGCTGTGAGAGATCCTGATGACACACTGTTAATCAGTTAGATTTGTGACAGTGAAAAGGCATTTACAGCAAAGGCGGTCTGAACTGTCATAATCAAAATGACGGTGCATGTAATGATGATTCCACAAAAATTACAGTTTTCCATTTATTAGAATGATAAAATAAACAGGGGTTTAAATAAGAGAAACAGAATTCCCTGTTGAAAAGACTGCCGTCAATTTCCAAGCTGGTCTGGGCTGATTCCTGCTGGTTTGGAGCTGGTCCAGTCGGTGGATCTGCTCTGCCATGTTCCTCACAAGCAAAACTTGACGAGACTGCAATAGCATGGTCTTTCTGGTGAAATTTTACTGGTTAAGCTAGTCAAGAAACACGATGGTTACACTCGTACACCAGCACTCAATGCTTCACATCCACTAATGACCAGATGTGCTGGTTTAAGTAATAATAATAATTATAATAATCATCCTCATCATCATTTAACAGGAAAATAATTTAAAAAGCCTCAGTAAAAACCTGTTACTTGGTTTCCTTACGATGGTCAAACATCAAATTAAATTGAACAGGACAACATATTATATTATATTATATTATATTATATTATATTATATTATATTATATTATATTATTGTTTCAAATTTACTAGAATGTTACTGATAAAATTATGTTTTAATAATAATAATAATAATAATTTATTATTATTATTTAAAATAATTATTCAAAAAAAAAAAAAACCATAAGGATGTTCCCAGAAGTCTTGGCATGGCACATCACATTATATTTCAATTTTCCCTTGTATATTGAAAGGCCTATTTTAAATAATAATAATTTAAAGATAAAATAGTTTCTTTAAAAACCTGTTAACTGATGAATTTTAAATAATCCCGTGTTCTATTTTACCACAAAGCAGATTAAAGTAGTTCAAGCTGACATTTCAATATTATGTCAGTTAATGAGCTGATGAATATAAAGACAAGTTTTCTTTAGGTAGGTAATAAGGGCTGCTGTTCAGTTCTTGATGAATGCTGGGTATTCTCATGGTTTCTGGTTAAACGTGTCCCAAATTGGAGCATAGATTTATGATTTTCACTGCTCTAGTCAGCATGTTTCCTGCTCCACTGGTCCTCCTCATGCTCAGTCAGGGTTGCTTTAATATGCCTGAAATCAACACAAACACTGGGAGCACTCGCGTGGTCCTGCGGCCCTATCAGTGTCCGCAATGGCGGTCCTCAGGCAGGCACATGACTCCAAAACCCTCAGTCAGTTTGCCGATTGCAAAATGCTGAGTTCAAGGCACATGTAACACACAGCTCCGGTTTCCTTGACGACCAGCCTGACCAGCTGACTGTAAAGGCCAGTGTCTCTCTCTCAACTTCTCAGAAGCGTGGCCGCTGCCTACAGGTCAGCTATGCATCTCACTCAACAGGACCAAAAGCTTGACGTTGTGTTGAGAAACCAGGGCGCCACAGACTCAACTTTCGAAGTAAGTGCCAAAAAATTGTTCTAAATAAAAACAGCTCGATCCTGATAAAACAAAAACAGTCTTATCAATTGCTGTTTGTTTCTCTTCATCACATGTGTTTTTATGGAAAGTCCTGGAATTGTTCCATGGGCCTTGTTTTGTCAGTTTTGTAACTAGTTAGCAAATACATGTTATTTGAATGTGAAACAGTACTACACATCGTTTTCTGGTGGATTATGGGTCAACAGAGGTTAATATACATCAGTGGTCGTGCTTATTGAACAACAAGGTCAACATTTTACATAACTGAATGTAACTGTTGTAGTTAAAACTGGATTCCAAACTTCTTAGGCTCATAACCATCTTGTCATTATGGAATTATGCAGCACTGAATGAGTAATCTGAGAAGTTAATAAGACATAACATGTGGTCTTGAGAGGCCCTTAGCTGAAGTTTTAGTGAAATTCTTGTTGCCACCACATTATGTATTATTAAAATGCTTTACAGTGCCAGTTTTCAAACACACATAACCGCAAAATCAGAAAAATGTAATATTTCAAACATCAGACTAAACATGCTCTCCGTTATTGAATATACAATATTTATTTTTAAGTATAAACCTAAATAAATAATAAAATCCTTAAAATAAGATGCTATTTTTTTAATTACTGAATATCACACATTTATTGAACTAAATAAATTATACATTTTATAAATAAAATCCACCATTGGGGTGAGAAAAATAAATTTAATAATTAAGGATATATTTTCTGAGAATGAATCAATAAATAATTTAAAATCACACACATTTGTTTATTTAGTCATAGAATATATCTTTAATAAATCAATTATGTTTATTAATTTAACATATATTTATATAGTATATTACATCTTATAAAATATAGCATAACAGATGAATAAGCTCCTGCCTGTCATTTTGTTTCATATGCTGAGGAGGAAAAGGCTGATAAAGACCAGAGTAATATAATTACGGTCTGAAAACAGATTTATAAAGGTCAGATGGCTTCGGGGGAAACAGTGGGACACCGTCGTCTTGTTGTTTCAGATAAACACACCGTTTCTCACTTCATCCTTTTCTCTGTTTACTTCTTTAAGTGCAAAATAGTCCACCAACCAACCCTTCTCCCCCAACCAGCTTTGAATATTTTGCTGATATACTGAGTTTTATGAAAGATCAGTCACTAGCATGTGGAATTTCATGTCATGAGTAACTAAACCCTTGATTAAACATTTGCATAAAATCTGCAAACCTAAATGCAGCATTATTAAACAATGGTGCATAACAGCATGCAGCATATTGTGAGTCTCTGGCTTCTGTGAAATAACACAAATGACTTACTTTAGTGTTATATTTAGTAAAACTACCACTTAAACTACTTCTAGACTAAGCCAGTAGAGGTATCCATGTCAAGTTCACCAAGGTGGATCAATCCATGAGTCAGCTCTGACAATAATGTGACTGTAAATACCCAACAACTACCACTAGGAGGCGGTAGCAAAGAATGACATTTATAAGCTATTTTTGTCCTGACTTTAACCGCTAAATAAACCCCAGATATGTGCAGAATTTGTTTACTGTATGCAAACCTTTGACAACATCAACAAATATGTATTTATATCCTTAATTGCGGGTTTGATGTATTTGAAGAAACTACTTGACTGGCACACATTATCACAGCTTGATCCTGGAGCAAGGCAGAGTTTACTACACAACAACAGCTAATGGATTTAAATGCCACGCGTACACAAAGATGGTGATCATTTTCTTGGGAAAACAGACTTGGGGGGTTTATAAGTGCTTTCAAAACCCACGGTGTTGATAAAGAGCAGTAGGTGGCAGTCTATACCGTTCAGAAAAGGCTCGCACGTCTGCGGAGAGCCTGAGGCGGCGGGGCTCAGGTAAACACGGTTTATTTCATTGGATGAGTTCAGTAGAGTTCATGCCAAATTCAATCCCTGGACCGCAACCAGAAGGAAAGTAGTATGTTTACTAGGTGAATTTTAATATAAATTCTTAAAGCACACATCTTCTCATTGAAACATTTGCACACACACTTTTCCTTATCAAAGTGAGACGCTTGTCAGGACTGTCATTATAGTGAGTAGATGTAGGCTGTAATATGTTTGCCAAAATACATACGTTCCTGTAAAAACATTTGGGCGCGTGTATGACATTAATCAAATAAAAAAAGTAACCATAAATCAGTTTTACTTTGTCGGTCAGATAAGTTAACGTTAATTATTTATTGATTTAGTCTTTCTGTCTGTGTATCTGGCAAGCTATCTATCTATCTGTTCACCTGTAGCCTATGTTACTAGCTGTCTGTCTTTGCAGCTCTGTAGTTCTATCTATCTATCTATCTATCTATCTATCTATGTGGCGGCTGCTGGTCTTTCAAAGAGGGGAAGCTCATTTTCGGCCTACATCATAAAAACTGTCCATTTATTTATACGTGTAAATTCTGCCCTACCTTCCTTTTCAAGAAAATGCTCTGTGACCCTGTTGTACCAACTAGGCGTCTTTTCCAGTGACACTAGCCTACTGTATGAATGAATGAATGAACGAACGAACAATCTAAAAAAAAAAAAGATATTAAACTCGACGGAGGAAATGTGAGAATTAGGTTAAACTGAAACAAGGAATGTGGTGTAGAATAGGGTTGTCACGATACCATAAAAATGTCTTACGATACTATACCAGCTTAATTTATAGCCTAATCCAATTCTACAAAATGAATCAAAATGTAATAAATAGATGTAAGTGAAAACAGACAATATTATTCTCTGAATACTTAATTAATGTGAATGTCCATGAAATGTTCTAAACAAAACTCATCTTAGCACTGCACAGAGTGCTATCTCTCTATCTCTCTATCTATCTATCTATCTATCTATCTATCTATCTATCTATCTATCTATCTATCTGTGTCTGTCTGTCAATTCTGTAAAAGCTGAAAATGCATCTGTCATCATTTACTTACACTGATGTTGTTTTAAATCCATATGTCTTCTGTGGAAAAGACAAAAAGATGATGTTATTCAAACAGCCTCAGTCACCATTTACTTTTGTTGCATCTTTTTTCCCCCATTCAATAACAGAAATGGTGACTGACACTGTCATTCTGCCAAAATCATCTATTGTGTTCCGAAGAAGAACGTACGTCATACAGGTTTGGAATGACAGGATGGTGAGTAAATGATGACATTTATTCATTTTTGGTTAACTATCCCTTTAATATATCATCAATCTCACATCATCATAATGGCTTTTTTGTTCACACATGAATTCCCTCATTTTAAAGAAACACTATGTATTGAATTTGAGCTGAGGGCATGCTGCTTACGATAACAAAAGAGAAGTCTCTTTAAAATTGTTCGTGCTTACATATACACTGGATCATAACACGTTAAAACGAATAACTTTTTTGTTGTATCGTATATCCCCCGTGAGGTGCTCTGTCCTGGTTTTTCTTAACAGCAGATGAGCCACAGACCGAACACTGTTTAAAAGGCTCATTATTGGCTGATAAGTGCTTCTTTGAATGGACTTCACAACAACAATGAAGCACAAGAAAAAAGGGTGGTTGGGGAAACTCGTTGACTTGACTGAGTCATGTAAGAAAGTAGCTAAGTATTTGGAGAGAGAGTCATAAACCACAAAAAAAAAAAAAAATGCTGAAAGGTGCCGCCATTTCACTGTTAATGGCTGATTACAGTGTCAGCAGGATAACATTGACTTATCATGTTCATATCCACCGCAAATCAGCCTGAATGGGCCAAACTTTTAGAACTGGACAGATCTAATTACAGACCGAACTGTCATGTCTGAATTGCAGTTATCTTAAAATTATTGTAAATGAGCCCTCAGACTGCTTAAATAAATGTTTCCTGTAATATTCCTGTCACAACAGTTAAAATATGATTTTTTTTTCTGTGTTATTGTAGCTATTTAAACCAGTGTAAAAAGTGTTCAGTTTAATGAAACTTCACTGTGACTTAGTTTTAATACATATGAGGTACAGATACATACATATACAGATGAGGACGAGGAATAACACACTTAAAAAAAAAAAAAAAAATTGTAACAAAACTGCTGCCAATATAGTGTTCCAAAATGCTCACTTATGAGTTTCCATAATGGTTCAGATAGTTCCTTAGAAGGCAGCTGCCTATGCAGGGAGCAAAGCAGCCCTCTAGGTTTTAGAACCTTTAGACATTGCAGGTCTCCGTATCTTGTTTCTTGGAAGGATTTGGTGGTCGCTGTCCTTTGCTCTTTCAATTAACCTCAATTCAGAGTCTCTTTAGAATATGTTGGAATAATTTCCACTACCCTCAGATTTCAGATGGCAGCCAGGATCCTGAGAAGATCGTCATTGCTGACCCCCATGCTGACAGTCTGGTAGAGTGTCTGGACTCGAGGCCTGAAGGCAACCTTATCTACTCCATAAACTGCCGCCCGCCCTGGTACCTCTGCATTCTTCTGGGTTTCCAGGTGAGAGATGACTTGCAACATATGTGGCTTAACCCCCGTCACACGTGAAGCATCTTAAAGCTCACATCTCCTAAGCGGACAGGCCTCTCCTTATTTGAACTACTGACACCGGGGACCTTTAATGGCCTTTTAGGGTTAAACTGACAGCTTGAGGCTTGAGGCTTGAGGCTCGGTGCATGCCAAGAAAAAGTGAGTGTGTAATCATCCGGGTGGGAGAGTTGCCTTGAAGGGCATGATCAGGGTGACTAAAGATAAAGTTCAACTCTGTAATACCCAGGAATGCTGCCCTGACGCTTGGTCACTCCTGATATCTCACGAAATCTGCTCGTTTTTTACATATCCACTCTTTTTTGAGTTTACAGAGGCAGCATTGCCCTAATCACCTGTATATTGTTTACAGACAATGAGGCTAATTTCATTGACCCTTTGACTTCAGGTGCTTTCTTCTCCACATTTCAATATAAAATTAAATACATCAAAAAACGAATCACTCCAAGGCATTTAAAATTATAGTGAAAAATTAAAAATCCTTTATTCACCTGGCTTTACATTAAAAACAACTCACAAGTGCACTGACTCGTTCATCAGGGTGAAATTCTGACACCCGAAACTCCCAATTGTGTGGATTCTTGTTGAAATGACTGGATTTTACCCGCAAAATTTTGCCGAACAAGTACCTTTAGAGTTTGAGCGATTTTGAAAACTGTTTGGTTTTAGTAAACGTTCTTGGCCTTCACAGTTTCCAGTTTACAAAATGTTGCATCGCCAATGGTCTCTTTCACTCAAAACCACCAATTCTCATTAAAATGAATGACTTCTGGTTGCTTTGATGCTTGAAATCACCATGATTGCTGTGAGCACCTCAAGGCTTTGCTGCCACTCTAGACAGTATTATTCCTTCTTATATGCATCTGATGTTTAAAGTGAGGGGAACATGAGCCAAAATCAGGGTTCCCACGGGTCCTTGAAATCCTTGAAAGTTTGTGAATCTGATTAAAGCCCTGGAAAGTTTTTGAAAATAAACAAACATGGATACAGGTCCTTGAAAATTCCATATTATTCCCTCCAGTCCGCTAATGTGTTATTTTGCCAACACTTTGTGCTTACTAGCTTGCTTGACTTACGTTGCACATTTATGCGTTACGTTAAGTGTTTCCCACGTGAGGTACTTTGTGTTGTTCGTTGCCATGACGTTCACACGCACACGAAACTACTAAGATGGTACCTCAACGTTTCACAGACACCATGAAACAATTGCAAAAATAGGCTGAAACCGCTGAAACGTGATGACTGGAAAATGCAAGTTTCAAGATATTTGGCTCACCAAAGAAGATTACAAAGAATTGCTTGCCAGAAATCTAAAGGATGTAATGTTGAATTGCTTTGCTTGTTAAGATAATGTAAAGCCATGAGGCAAGAAAAACTTAATAGCATATTCATATATCTTAAAACTTCTGGTTACATGAGCCTAAGCTCTTTTCAATAAAATCCATACAAAAGTTAATATCAGATCATTTTAGAATACAGTGTAGTATGTACCAAATATTATTAAATTTTATGCAAAACAGAAATATGAAAAATATCAGATTTCTGTCATATGGCCAAAAATACAGTGAGGAAAATAAGTATTCGAACACCCTGCTATTTTGCAAGTTCTCCCACTTAGAAATCATGGAGGGGTCTGAAATTGTCATCGTGGGTGCATGTCCACTGTGAGAGACATAATCTAAAAAAAAAATCCAGAAATCACAATGTATGATTTTTTAACTATTTATTTGTATGATACAGCTGCAAATAAGTATTTGAACACCTGAGAAAATCAATGTTAATATTTGGTACAGTAGCCTTTGTTTGCAATTACAGAGGTCAAACGTTTCCTGTAGTTTTTCACCAGGTTTGCACACACTGCAGGAGGGATTTTGGCCCACTCCTCCACACAGATCTTCTCTAGATCAGTCAGGTTTCTGGCCTGTCGCTGAGAAACACAGAGTTTGAGCTCCCTCCAAAGATTCTCTATTGGGTTTAGGTCTGGAGACTGGCTAGGCCACGCCAGAACCTTGATATGCTTCTTACAGAGCCACTCCTTGGTTATCCTGGCTGTGTGCTTGGTCATTGTCATGTTGGAAGACCCAGCCTCGACCCATCTTCAATGCTCTAACTGAGGGAAGGAGATTGTTCCCCAAAATCTCGCAATACATGGCAATACATGGCCCCGGTCATCCTCTCCCTACCACCACCATGCTACCACCCCCATGCTTCACAGTAGGGATGGTGTTCTTGGGATGGTACTCATCATCATTCTTCTTCCTCCAAACACGTTTAGTGGAATTATGACCAAAAGTTCTGTTTTGGTCTCATCTGACCACATGACTTTCTCCCACGACTCCTCTGGATCATCCAAATGGTCATTGGCAAACTTAAGTCGGGCCTGGACATGTGCTGGTTTAAGCAGAGGAACCTTCCGTGCCATGCATGATTTCAAACCATGACGTCTTAGTGTATTACCAACAGTAAACTTGGAAACGGTGGTCCCAGCTCTTTTCAGGTCATTGACCAGCTCCTCCCGTGTAGTTCTGGGCTGATTTCTCACCTTTCTTAGGATCATTGAGACCCCACGAGGTGAGATCTTGCATGGAGCCCCAGTCCGAGGAGATTGACAGTCATGTTTAGCTTCTTCCATTTTCTAATGATTGCTCCAACAGTGGACCTTTTTCACCAAGCTGCTTGGCAATTTCCCGTAGCCCTTTCCAGCCTTGTGGAGGTGTACAATTTTGTCTCTAGTGTCTTTGGACAGCTCTTTGGTCTTGGCCATGTTAGTAGTTGGATTCTTACTGATTGTATGGGGTGGACAGGTGTCTTTATGCAGCTAACGACCTCAAACAGGTGCATCTAATTTAGGATAATAAATGGAGTGGAGGTGGACATTTTAAAGGCAGACTAACAGGTCTTTGAGGGTCAGAATTCTAGCTGATAGACAGGTGTTCAAATACTTATTTGCAGCTGTATCATACAAATAAATAGTTAAAAATCATACATTGTGATTTCTGGATTTTTTTTAGATTATGTTTCTCACAGTGGACATGCACCTACGATGACAATTTCAGACCCCTCCATGATTTCTAAGTGGGAGAACTTGCAAAATAGCAGTTAAGAAGTTAACCAAGGTGTGGGAACCCTGCAAAATGTTCCACTTATTCGTCCGGATGACACATGGAGATCAAAGACAACTGGGTGGGGGGAGAGAAAGGGCAGGAAGGTACACAAGGGACTCGCATCGACGTGAGGTAAGATGATGTGCTCACTTTCATCTCTCCGGCATCACAGAGGGGAGGAAAAAGCATGGAGAGACCTGGTATTTCATGTCAGTGCAGACTCCCTTAGTGCCCCTGACTCATTTCTGCTTTCATTACCGCCGTTTTTACACTAATACGATCCCTCTAGGCTTATGAAATTAAATTCAATTTTGCCCGCTCTTGACTTCTGGGAAAAGGCAGCTGTGAAGGCATAAACCAGAACAATAAAACAACAGGAATTTAACTGTGGACAAACAAGTTTATTTCCTGTTTCTCCTGCTGTGTAAATTCTCTCCTGTGCATAGTCTCCGTATCCACACCATAATCTCCTGTCAAAGATGCTGAGCATTCAGCCAAGTTTTACTTTTTCGGAGCCCGACAAATTTATGAAGCTTACTGCTGAGAGTAAAAAGGGGCTATCAATTCACAACAGATTGGCCAACATCTGTCTTCCATTTTTCACACGTCTCCCTGGCTCAGTCAGGCCACATTTAAGATTTGCAACATTTTTTTGTGATCATCTGTCTTCCCTCGTGTCGCGCCCCTCATAAGGGGTTGTTTGTGGTGAACCTAAGCCCGGTGTCATCGCGTTTCATCACTATTTATTCCTGTTTCTTGCGTCACACAGCATTACATATTGGCGTTCGGTGGTATCCTGGCAATTCCTCTTATCCTAGCTGAGCCGTTGTGCATCAAAGAGAACAACTCTGCCAAAAGTCAGCTCATCTCCACCATCTTCTTCGTCTCAGGCATGTGCACTTTGCTACAGACCACCCTTGGGACCAGGTACTGGGATAAACGTTACTCAGAGTGTGAATAAAATACCTTGCCTGAAGAAAAAGTGCAGAAATCATAACTGATTTTACTATTTTCCTGTTTATCTCTGAAGCTTATCTCTCAATCTGTATTGTAAAAAGTGATATAGAAATAATTGACTTGATATTATGCCATTTCTAAGGTTGCTAATATTGTTTTATGAGTCTCCTAAAACCGGTTTACATGCATGCAAGGTCAAAAAACACTTTAGTTTTCTCAAAAATATTTATTTAATTTTACCTCATTTCTAAATGATTCATAAAGGACTCGTAACCCCTCCTTTCCGTGAGCCCTCACTGCTTGGTCAGATGGTGCAGTCCTTTGTGATTGGTCTGCCGTGTACAGCGCGTGTCGGAAACGAAACGCCCATGACTGGAGACTTGTCAATACATAGAAAAGATGGTATCGATTGTACCTTACCAATTTGAGCTGGAGTCTGATGATGAAACAGTTGAAGTGGCTGATCGACAAGAGACTGATTCGCAAGCATGACTGTAGCAGGACGTTTCTCAGTGGTAAGTGTCAAGTGTTGACAAGTTTGTGGTAATTATAAGATGTGATAGCACGTAGAACGTGGGCGGACATTATGCAAATGTGTTACTTTGTGACGTCCAGCCGTAACAGAATAAGATTCGAATTCCTGAAGACTCGTTTACTCAATTGCGAGTCGACTCCTTTTTTTTTCTTTTTTATAGACGATAACTTTATTTATCGTGCACTGTCGGCTTCACAACTTTGCAGATAGTTTATGTTCACATACAGCTACATGACGCACTGCATGAAAGGTAATATTCGAAAAGGCATAATAGGGGCACTTTAATACACAACCTGCCCCAATTATGGATTTTATTTTTTTTTTTTAATTACCTTTCATGCAGTGTTTAACACATCTCTAAGTGAATGAAAACATCCTGCAAAGTTTTAAATCTGAAAGTGCACAGTGTATAAAGTTATTGTCTCTCAAAAGAAAGAGTTGAACCCACTTGTTGGTTTTTTTCCGTTGGTCTGAATGAAAATGCGTATTCATTCTTTGCCACTAGGTGCTGCTTTTGGAGCAGTAAAAATAGCGGTTTTCCCGGTAACGCTGTACACAAAGCAGCACTGCACTCACAAATGCTGCTTTATCAGGTATTACAGGCAAGATGAAATGAAAATGAGACCAATCGGACCAATCAGCGCAGATTAGCTTCACGCAAAGGAGGGGTTTGGAAAAATGAATCATGGAGCGAATCATTGAGCGAGTAAGGTAAAAAAAATAATAATAATTGCATATTATAGGACAATGAAAGTGTGTTTTGATCTTGCATGCATGTCAAGGTGTTGTTGGGCCAAAACCAAAATATGAACCTTTCATTACCCATAATAGGGGCACTTTAATCACTGAAACTTTGATTTTATGGACAAAATTGCTGTGGTAATTGCCAAGTCACGTTTATTTTACTTATAGAGCAATTTAATTCAGATTGTTTCATAGCATCTTCACAGTAATATAATAAACAGGAAAACAGCAGTGGTGTAACATTACAGCTTCAATTTTAGTACGTCTTTCCTGTAACTCAGTCGAACTGGGTTCGATTCCCAGGAACAGCAGTGTGTAAAACATGTGAATGCAATGTAAGTCACTAGATTTAAGTGTATGCCAAATGCCTTAATGTTATATTTCAGCTCTACCAAAGACATCTGTCATTATTCAGGTCAAGTCAGTTCAATTGCGGAGACAATGTTACAAAACAATTTTTATCTAGCTATAAAGGAGCTCAAAAGAAGACAGGTCATACAGGTTTGAAATGACATGAGAGTGAGTAAATAATGACAGAGTATTAATACAACATACAAGTACCTTAAAATCATTCTGGCTCTGTTGTTTTTCAGCCAGAACATTTGCTTTTAATGATTTTTTATGAACTCTATAAGTCAATGAAAGGAATATTACATTGTTTTCTTTGACTACTGCCAATGCTTTTATGATAATACATAAATTAGGTTTGATGCAAAATCCTTTACGTCTTCTCAGGTTGCCGATCCTCCAAGGGGGGACGTTCACCTTCATTACCCCCACCTTGGCTATCCTTGCCCTTCCGAAGTGGAGATGCCCAGACACGAGTGCCACTCCTCACCTCAACGCCACAGATTCTGCAGCGCTCCTCGTGGATGCTGATGAGGTGTGGAAAGTCCGCATCCGTGAGGTAATGTAGGAAATATCACTTCAAAACTGATCAAAATAATTGCAGCATTCGCTTTATGCTGGAGTTTGAAACAAGCGTGGCTGTTCTGAGCTGTGAGTCATGTGTCAGAAGGAATTGTGAGTCACCAGTGACCGACAGAAGATAATGATCCACTTTGTGCTCAAATTATACTGGGTGATCTCATTCGTATGCATATGGAAAGTGCAAACATACATTTTTGTGAGTTTTAGAGACTTGCATATCTTTACAAAGCCTGGTCTGAAATGAAATTGCTGGAAGCTTTGTGAGCATGTTCAATCCTCAACGATGCTCTCATTGAACTTCCACATTTATGCATTGGTGGATGCTTTTGCTATCAATTTATGCTTAAACTGTTGATTTACGTACACAGTACAGTGAAAAAAATTGTGACATGATCATACATACATATACAAAAAGGATTCATAAATATATGCATGTCTCTAAAGAGATTTATATGTAGAATGGTTTGTTTTAGAAGCTGCCAATACAATGAAATTATCCATTTTAGTAATGTACAAAAACATATGTAAGTATGCAACTAATATTAATGAGATCATGTTGAATTATAAGTTGTCTGCTCATTTAAAATAATGAGTGTTTGCTATAAGATTATTAGATCATTTATATTTTATTAGTGTAGTAATTTTACCTTTTAACTCTCAGGTTCTTAAATGAGAAGGAGCAAAATTAATATTTATTATCTTTATGACCAAATATTTGAACTCAAGGGCATTTTGAGCTTTAAGGTTCATTTTGAGTCATACTGTAAAAATATGTTGGTGCTTTATATAAAATATGAAGTTAATTCAGATAATATAATCATTCACAGATTTCCATGGCAAAAACAAATAATTTTTTTTATGATGAAAAAAAAAAAGTTGAATACAGCCAGCCTGCACAATTTAAACCCTGCCCTTCCCAGTAAGATGAAAACACCTGACCATTATTGCTTTAGAACAGAAAAGATGTTGCCATTTTTTTTTTTTTTTTTTACCTTGTTTAATGAATAAAACTGAAAAATTTTGTAGATCCAGGGTGCCATTCTAGTGGCCTCAATGCTTCAGCTTGTTCTGGGCCTGTCGGGTCTCGTGGGCCTAGTGTTGAGGTTCATCGGGCCGCTGGCCATTGCTCCCACCATCAACCTCATCGGATTGTCGCTCTTCATCCAGGCCGGGCAGAAGTCAGGAGCCCACTGGGGAATTGCAGCTTTGTGAGTTACTGTGGAGTTATGGGTAACTTTGAGAGCCGAGTCCATACAGTAATTTGTATTTCTGGTTGTGTAGGGCTTCTGCAGACTATGCAATGCAAGGCCCCTTTAAAAACAAAACATCCTACAGGGTTGAGCCTTTGTCTGTAGAGATCAATCCTCTTTACTGTTTTCATTTACATGATAATACATCACTCAGATCCTTTGTTGAAAAATGTTGTTCATTACTCATCCTCGAGCATTCCTAAGAGAATACAGTAATGTTGGTAAGTTTTGAGCTTCTCGCCCCTCAGACCCTCCCTGTCCAGGTGCCTCAGAGTAAACAAAGGTTTAAGGCACATATGTTTGTGTCAGAGACTCATCAGGACACATAGTAAATGTCTCATCCTAAGCCCTGTAAATTAGATTTAGGTTGTGGCTTCTAGCAGCATTAATTAGTGTACAAGCGAAGAGATGCTATTAAAAAAAAAAAATTTTTGTGTGTGTTTGCATGGTTTTAATTTTTTTTATTGCTGATATACTTTTATTTGAAGTTCATTGTTACCTAATTATAAAAGCAGATGCTATTTATGAGGATTTTAAATTAAATATCACATTAAAACCAATCCTTAACCATAATCCTATTCCTCATTCTAGTACAGTCCTTAATCTGATCATCACTAATCTTAAACCTCTACTACAACATATAGAGTGTGGAACCCTTTGTTGCTGAAATGAATCAGAAAAATGCAATCAAATTATATTTGTGGTTACAATCAAATCAATATGCCTTGGTTACAATCAATTTGTAGGTTATTTACATTTTGTTCTTTAAGGTAAGATTACATTTAAAATGGTTCAACGTGGCAGATACGTGGAAAGAATTAGATTTTTCTTTGCTAAGACTGCGTTTACACTTGGCATTAACATGCGACCTGTATCCGGATGTTGTCCACATGCACATTGAAAAGATGAGTGTAAACGCACTTCTGATCGGAATGTTATGTGATCAGCGTTTCCCGGTCCAGAGATAGTCGAGGACGCATTGTGCTTGGATCTCAGTGTAATATAAACGCAATCCAGCCGTCGTACCTGCATTCACAGGTTGACGCCATGCAAAACCACACCCCCTCTCTCTAGAACTGTTAGAAGAACCCTAGGGCAGAGTGCTAGTGAGACTCATACACTTTTTGAGTTGTAAAATGTCCCGTGACTGAAAATGGTCGGTTATCCAGATTCAGTTGATGCTGCCAAGTGTAAACGCACAGATTAAAATAACTAGGATCAGAATTTTAAGTTACGGTATTTTAAAAGGAAGTATAAATGCAGCCTAAATCTACAAAACAGATAAAGTAATAGATTAAAATAACTATGATCAGAATTTTAAGTTATTTTAAAAGGATATATATATATATATATAATTAATAAATAAATATATAAATAAAATGTTTATTAATAAGTACAATTTATTTAAGTCTGTAATGATGTCTTCTTTCTACAGGACCGTTTGCCTGATCCTTCTCTTCTCCCAGTATTTGAGCAAAGTTAACCTTCCTCTCATAGCTTATAAGGACAAGAAGTGGAAAGTCTTCCAGTACCCTCTCTTCAAACTCTTTTCTGTAAGTGTATTTTATTTGTATTATATTGTAATTATATCTGTATAATGTAATTGTGTAGGTATGTCTACTGTGGCAACCAAAGGTCCGAGACCACTAGAGAAAATGAGCTCAGTGTTGCTTTTCAAATCGTCATTACAAATAATATAATTGCATAACAATTTAAAGTGCCCTATTATGGATTTTTGAAAATTACCTTTCATGCAGTGTGTAACAAGTGAATGAAAACATCCTGTAAAATTTTAAATCTGAAAGTGCAGTGTATAAAGTTATTGTCTCTCAAAAGAAAGAGTTGACTCTGAATCATTGAAACTAGTCTTTTTAAAATGAATCCCAAGTTGTTTCATGAAACATTAGCATATTGCCCGCCCACTTGTTGGTCTTTGGTCTGGATAAAAATGCAAATTCATTCTTTGCCACTAGGTGCCGCTTTTGGAGCAGTAAAAATAGCTGTTTCCCCATAATGCTTGTACACAAAGCAGCACAGCCTCACAAATGCTGCTTTATCAGGCATTACAGGCAAGATGAAATGAAAATAAGACTAATCGGACCAATCACCGCAGATTAGCGTCACGCAAAGGAGGGGTTTGGAAAAATTAATTGTTGATCGAAACGTTTGGGAGTCGTTGAGCAAGTAAGGTCAAAATAATTGCATATTATAAGACAACAAAAGTGTTTTTTGATGCATGCATGTCAACGTGTTGTTGGGGACTCCCAAAACCAAAATATGAACCTTTCATTACCCATAATAGGGGCACTTTAAGTGAAAAATTACATTCGGTAACACTTTATTTGGATAGTCCACTTTAGACATTCTACTAACAGTAAGTAACTTTGCAACTACATGTCAACTAGCAGTCATTAGAGTATTAGTAGACTGTGTGTTTAATATCTTCTAACACTTTATTTTGATGGGTCCACAACATACAACATACTGACTATGAGAAACTTTGCAAGTATATGTCAACTTATTCT
Organism: Onychostoma macrolepis; assembly: GCF_012432095.1. Classification (NCBI taxonomy): domain Eukaryota; kingdom Metazoa; phylum Chordata; class Actinopteri; order Cypriniformes; family Cyprinidae; genus Onychostoma; species Onychostoma macrolepis. The sequence continues at coordinate 12,080,616 of NC_081179.1, read as the reverse complement.
ACTAACTTAATGAGAATTAGTTGACATGTAGTTGACGTAGTTAAAAAGTTACTTATAGTAAGTAGAATGTCTAAAGTGGACTATCAAAATAAAGTGTAACCTTACATTCAAATGTAAATTTCTAAATATTGGATATGTCCTCATTTTACTTTAGTGATAGCATGTGCTCATGTTTTTCAAAATCAGTGACCTAGAAATAGTGCAGAAACTTATTCAAAAAATATATATTTTTTTTATATATAGTTTAAAATGTTTTAAAAACTTAATTTCCAGGATTAAATGGGATTTAAAAATCCCATTTTGATTGGGATTTGTATAAAGTGTCAAACTTTGTATATGTTTTACAATTATCTCATATAATTGTCTATAATGGATTAACTAAACAATAGAAATAACATATGGAACAGTTGACAATATTATTCTAAACGTTGAAATACATATGACTGCAAGGTTTCCACCGTATTATGTAAACTAGTCACCACTGATTACAGAGAAGATATGTGATCTAATCTGTCAAATGGGGGTTCTTCACTCTTGTCTAAAATGCAGTCTGTGAAGATTTTGTCAAAAGAGGTGTGGGAAGGGTTGGCAAAAATTGAGAAATGCCCCAGGCCCCAGGCGCTTGTCACATTTTACAAGCAACAGATAACAAAAAAATTGCTAGCATTGTTAACCTAAGCTCCTGACATTATTTAGCATGAAGGTGAGCCAATAAATCCAGCCTTTAAAGGCTAACCATTAAAAAGAGAAAAAGTACAGTACATTGTGAAATCCAAAGAGATAGAAAGCTGTAAGTTTATGTATGTTGTGTCTAATGTAAAGGCTTTATTTGGGATGTGTGGAGCCTGGCTGGTGTGCTTCCTGCTGACATATTTCAATGCCCTGCCCTCATCTCCAAATGAGTACGGCTACATGGCCAGGACGGACATCAATCTTGATGCAGTAAAAAGTGCTGCATGGTTCTATGTGCCTTATCCAGGTGAACCTCTTTAAACTATACACCAACATTTACATTTATGCATTTAGCAGACGCTTTTATCCAAAGCGACTTACATTGCATTCAAATTACAGTTTTTACATTTTATCAGCTCTTGCTTTCCCTGGGAATCGAACCCATGATCTTGGCGTTGCTAGCGCCATGCTCTACTATTTGAGCTACAGGAAAGCTTCCGAACAAAAGGAAAAATATAGGCATATCGGATATCGGCAAAAATCCAATATCATGCATCCCTACAACACAATATAATAAACATTTTTTAAAGTGTGAAATTATGGGTCTGAAACAAGGGTAACAATAAAATATTTACATAAAACCACAAAATTGGGTTTTTCGAATATTTTTTCGAAAACCTGCAGGGTTGCAAAAAAAAAAAAAACGTTTTTTTTTTGCAACCCTGCAGGTTTTCGAAAAAATCCGATATGCCTATATTTTTCCTTTTGTTTGGAAACAACACCAACACCAAGTCTTTCCTGTGCAGAAATTAGAAGCAAAATATTTTTAATTTTGGTTAGTTTTTAACAAGAACTTATTTGTTAGAATTAAATAAAAAAATAATGAAGGTTTTTTGACAGTACATTGAAGCTTTGAAAATAACTATAAATAAACTATATATTAATCGCTGCATTTTTTTCCGCCAGAAAGATGCAGTGTTAACCCTAACATTTTATTTTAAGATTTAACATTTGTAGATGGTCTAAAGCAAAAGTTGTAAAAATTCGGAAAATCTTTTAGACCTTATGATTTGTTTAAAAAATAAAACATATTACACATTAATGAATAAATCAGAATATATAAAATTATTTAATTTACAGGTGTTATGTTTGTGATGTTTTTTATGTTTTTTTATTTTTTCACGTAAGCTATAGCTTCTGGCCATTAAATCGAAACATACTCATTATTTTATGACATCAATTACTGCTTTATTTAATCAGAATCACAGTCTAAATGTTATTTGTGTAGGCTATTTTACTTTTAATTTAATTAGAAGTAGACCAACAGCGCCCCCTACAGATTAAAACTCCTTACTGAACAGGCATTAGGACCTGGGGGAGGCTGCCTCTGCACCTGCTATTACTGTTTACTCTACCACACACTGAACGCATCATTCTGTACGTTTTCACAGATTAAATGCAGCAATCCAAAAGAGTGAATCTAATCATCATTCAGACAAAACTTTGCTTCAAGAATGAGCCACACTGTTGATGTGATCTAAACAATAGCACACCCTGAGCACATGTGAATTAACATATTCCTCTTATCGACAAGATACTGTATATCGGCATAATTTTTCATATCGGGCCGATGCCGATATTTACATTTAAAGCCATTATTTTGCCCCCATTTTTCATGAGCTGAACTCAAAGTTCTAAGACTTTTTCTATGTACACAAAAGGCTTATTTCTCTAGAACTTGCACAATAGCAGGGTGTTCAAATACTTATTTTCCTCACTGTATATATATATATATATATATATATATATATATATATATATATATATATATATATATATATATATATATATATATATATATATATACACATATACACACACACTGAACAAATTTATAAGCATAACACTTTTGTTTTGCCCCATTTTTCATGAGCTGAACTCATGACTTTTCTATGTACACAAAAGGCCTATTTCTCTCAAATATTGTTCACAAATCTGTCTAAATCTGTGTTAGTGAGCACTTCTCCTTTGCCGAGATACTCCATCCACCTCACAGGTGTGGCATATCAAGATGCTGATTAGACAGCATGATTATTGCACAGGTGTGCCTTAGGCTGGCCACAATAAAAGGCCGCTCTAAAGTGTGCAGTTATTGCTGTATTGGGGGGGGCCTGGGGGGGCTGAAAACAGTCAGTATCTGGTGTGACCACCATTTGCCTGACGCAGTGCAACACATCTCCTTCGCTTAGAGTTGATCAGGTTGTTGATTGTGGCCTGTGGAATGTTGGTCCACTCCTCTTCAATGGCTGTGCGAAGTTGCTGGATATTGGCAGGAACTGGAACACGCTGTCGTATACGCTGATCCAGAGCATCCCAAACACACTCAATGGGTGACATGTCCGGTGAGTATGCTGGCCATGCAAAAACTGGGATGTTTTCAGGTCCAGGAATTGTGTACAGATCCTTGCAACATGGGGCCGTGCATTATCATGCTGCAACATGAGGTGATGGTCGTGGATGAATGGCACAACAATGGGCCTCAGGATCTCGTCACGGTATCTTTGTGCATTCAAAATGCCATCAATAAAATGCACCTGTGTTCGTTGTCCGTAACATATGCCTGCCCATACCATAACCCCACCACCACCATGGGCCACTCAATCCACAACGTTGACATCAGCAAACCGCTCACCCACACAACGCCATACACGCTGTCTGCCATCTGCCCTGTACAGTGAAAACCGGGATTCATCCGTGAAGAGAACACTTCTCCAAAGTACCAGACACCATCGAATGTGAGCATTTGCCCACTCAAGTCGGTTACGACGAACTGCAGTCAGGTCGAGACCCAGATGAGGATGACGAGCATGCAGATGAGCTTCCCTGAGACGGTTTCTGACAGTTTGTGCAGAAATTCTTTGGTTATGCAAACCGATTGTTGCAGCAGCTGTCCGGGTGGCTGGTCTCAGACGATCTTGGAGGTGAAGATGCTGGATGTGGAGGTCCTGGGCTGGTGTGGTTACACGTGGTCTGTGGTTGTGAGGCCGGTTGGATGTACTGCCAAAAAACTCCTTTGGAGACGGCTTATGGTAGAGAAATGAATATTCAATTCACGGGCAACAGCTCTGGTGGACATTCCTGCAGTCAGCATGCCAATTGCACACTCCCTCAAAATTTGCGACATCTGTGGCATTGTGCTGTGTGATAAAACTGCACATTTTAGAGTGGCCTTTTATTGTGGCCAGCCTAAGGCACACCTGTGCAATAATCATGCTGTCTAATCAGCATCTTGATATGCCACACCTGTGAGGTGGATGGATTATCTCGGCAAAGGAGAAGTGCTCACTAACACATATTTAGACAGATTTGTGAACAATATTTGAGAGAAATAGGCCTTTTGTGTACATAGAAAAAGTCATGAGTTCAGCTCATGAAAAATGGGGGCAAAAACAAAAGTGTTGCGTTTATAAATTTGTTCAGTGTGTGTGTGTATATGTGTGTGTATATATATATATATATATATATATATATATATATATATATATATATATATATATATATATATATATATATATATATATATATATATATATATATATACAGTGAGGAAAATAAGTATTTGAACACCCTGCTATTGTGCAAGTTCTCCCACTTAGAAATCATGGAGGGGTCTGAAATTGTCATCGTAGGTGCATGTCCACTGTGAGAGACATAATCTAAAAAAAAAAAATCCAGAAATCACAATGTATGATTTTTTAACTATTTATTTGTATGATACAGCGGCAAATAAGTATTTGAACACCTGAGAAAATCAATGTTAATATTTGGTACAGTAGCCTTTGTTTGCAATTACAGAGGCCAAACGTTTCCTGTAGTTTTTCACCAGGTTTGCACACACTGCAGGAGGGATTTTGGCCCACTCCTCCACACAGATCTTCTCTAGATCAGTCAGGTTTCTGGCCTGTCTTTGATTGAGCTCCCTCCAAAGATTCTCTATTGGGTTTAGGTCTGGAGACTGACTAGGCCACGCCAGAACCTTGATATGCTTCTTACAGAGCCACTCCTTGGTTATCCTGGCTGTGTGCTTCGGGTCATTGTCATGTTGGAAGACCCAGCCTCGACCCATCTTCAATGCTCTACCTGAGGGAAGGAGGTTGTTCCCCAAAATCTCGCAATACATGGCCCCGGTCATCTTCTCCTTAATACAGTGCAGTCGCCCTGTCCCATGTGCAGAAAAACACCCCCAAAGCATGATGCTACCACCCCCATGCTTCACAGTAGGGATGGTGTTCTTGGGATGCTACTCATCATTCTTCTTACTGATTGTATGGGGTGGACAGGTGTCTTCATGCAGATAACAACCTCAAACAGGTGCATCTTATTTAGGATAATAAATGGAGTGGAGGTGGACATTTTAAAGGCAGACTAACAGGTCTTTGAGGGTCAGAATTCTAGCTGAAAGACAGGTGTTCAAATACTTATTTGCAGCTGTATCATACAAATAAATAGTTAAAAAATCATACATTGTGATTTCTGGATTTTTTTTTTTAGATTGTCTCTCACAGTGGACATGCACCTACGATGACAATTTCAGACCCCTCCATGATTTCTAAGTAGGAGAACTTGCAAAATAGCAGGGTGTTCAAATACTTATTTTCCTCACTGTATATGTATATATATATATATATATATGTGTATATGTAGAAATAATTGCTTTTAACATTTCTTTTTACACATTACGACAATGAAAAGCATGCTTGAGACGACAAATAATTAAAAAATAGTAATATCAACAAAATATTTTATATTCAAATCAAGCTGTAATGTTCTCCAATTAAGTGTGGAAATCTTAATCTTGTTTTTTAAGATGAGTTGAATGCTAAATAAGATTTTTAGCTTTTGTAAAAAATTCTGGATTCTGGAATTTTACAAAAACATTTTCCAAAAATCTTTCAAATGTTTCTGCCACAGAATTTTATCTGACAAAAACAAGTTACGATGTGGTAGAAAGGAGATTTCAGGGGGGAAAAAATTGTTTGTCTAAAATCCACAGGCCCAAAAATTCCCATAGTTGAAAAAACATTTTATCTATTATCTCTTCACTGTAAAAATGCCAGAAGAAATAATCAAATTAATCTTATCATGAATAAAAATACCAACAAAAAGACAATGAGCAGTTTGATGCAAAGATGCATGGTTTCCCTGGAACTCATAAAAAAATAAAAAAATAAAAACATTTTGTCAACTGTCTGGCATTTATGAATAAAATACTGTATATCACATGAATGCTGATTTTCATAGTCAACGAACATGAACGTTAACTGTTTCAACAGTACTGTCACAGTTGTTTCCCAAGTGCTATTTGCCAGCTGTTTTTAAAAGACATGTCTGTTTAAAGAAGAATGAGCCTCTTGAATGGCAGTGTTTCTTTCTGAATCTACAGATGAGAGATACATCTGCTCCGAGGGCATTGGTGATAAAGTGACATGAATGGGGCTCCTCTAGTTCATCCTAAAGAATATTTAACAACTGTCATTCACAAACCATAGTTTGCTTTTGCTACCCATAAAGGTGTGGTGTATTAATGTCTAAGACAACATGCAGCAGTCAGGCTTACGATTCTTCACCCCATTTCAGCTTTTTTTCAATGGCTCCATTATATTAAGAAATGCTTTCAACACCCAATGCCCCTCTGCTATGAATCAGCTAGCAAATATATGTATTTGAAACAGCTTGAGGTTTCCAGCATTACACTGCACAGCAACCCATTTGACTTCTTTAGATAAAGCCTGTAAGTTGTACCACCCAGAGGCTTCCATGTTGGGGAATGTGGTATTTTAATCTTCAGATAGCTAATACAGGTTTGACTGCATCAGTGTCTGAATGTTACTGAGGACAATTCATAGTTTCGCTCGACTCACTTAAATCCCTTGAGACACCTATGCGCTTCAGGCTGATATATGAGAATAAAGAAGCATGGGCCTCCTCTCAGCCATTCACTTTGAATGAATGCAGATGTCTTTTGAAGCCATCCTCTGTCAATACATTATTAGATTTGATACACTATAATTAAATAAATGTATCTATGTTATAGTGTACAAAAATATATTTAATTTATATTTTTAAATAGAGGTAAAATCTTAGCAAAAGATATAGGACAAATTCTATGCTTTTAGTGAAATATTATATATGTATTATTTTACAAAAATATATACACAACTATACAAAAGTTTGGTGTCAGTAAATGTTTTTAGAAGAACTGTTTTCTATTTTAATATTTCAAAATGTAATTTATTCCTATGATGGCAAATCTGAATGCTTCAGTCTTCAGTGTCGCATGATCCTTTAGGAATCATATTAATATGCTGATTTGCTGCTCAATAAACATTTCTTAATAGAATCAGCAACAATTTTTCTGCTTAATATTTTTGTAGAAACTGTGATTCCTTTGTCAAATTAACCCCTCTGACCTTTCATTCAATTTGGCTTCGGCTAGTTACCAATTTAACTGTTATTCACAGCCTTGAAAAACACGCTTCCATATTACTCAGGAAGGCTGCTTAAAATCTGGTATTTGAGGTATTTATTTGATTCAAATCTTGTAGAATTTGGATAGGAGTCAAAGTAAACATACCTCTGTGACACTGTAACAAAAAAATAAAAAACAATTCAAAGGTTTCTTGAGTTTAAGTGCATTGAAAAATGATTTTCCTAGTAACCTCATAAATGTGTAGTTATGTATTTAGTCTCAGCATGCCAGTATAAAAACTATGTACTTATTATTTTTATTTCCATCATAAAGTATATACTGTTGCGAAGGAACTTAGCTCATCTCTTAACTTTTGTTTTTTTAGGACAGTGGGGTTTGCCGACTGTGAGTGTGTCGTCTGTACTGGGCATGATGGCTGGAGTACTGGCTTCAACAATGGAGTCCATTGGAGACTATTATGCGTGCGCTCGTCTCTCTGGAGCGCCTCCACCGCCCACGCATGCTATTAACCGTGGCATTGCGGTGGAAGGCGTGGGCTGCATCTTGGCTGCCCTGTGGGGTAGTGGTAATGGCACCACCTCCTACAGTCAGAATATCGCTGCTCTGGGAATTACAAGGGTAGGAGAGTTTGTCTGTTTATTGATAATATTAGCTATAACTATTATGAACTATTTACTTCTGTTGTACTTTAATAAAGCAAGTTATTTATTATTTAAACACTTTTATGTTACTATTCAACTAAAACTTTGACTCACCCGAAGACACACTTAAGTATACCACCGGTCAAAATAATATTTTAATATTTTTGTGGAAACTATGACACACTCATGATTCAATCCATGATTCAAAGGTTTGGGGTAAGTAAGAAAAAAAAAAAAAGAGAGAGAGAGTGCTTTTTCAGCATAGATCAAATAAACTGATCAAAAGTGACAGTAAAGACATTTATAATGTTGTGAAAGATTTCTACTTCAAATAAACGCTGCACTTTTCAACTTTCTATTCATCGAAGAATCCTGGAAAAAGTTTATCACCGTTTCCAAATGTTAATCAGCAAAAATATTATGTTTTGGTAATAAAGAACCATTATTAATACTTGAGCAATAAATCAGCATATTAGAATGATTTCTGAAGGATCATGTCACACTGAAGACTGCAGGAATAGCTGCTGAGAATTCAACTTTGCATCAAAGGAATAAATTACATTTTAAAATATATTAAAATAAAGAATACTTATTTTTTGTAAAAATTAAAGGATTACAGTTTAAAGATTATTATTGTGTAGGCTACACAAATATAAAAATGCCTACATGTCATAATGGATAGTAATTGCATGTATCAGAATTAGGCTACCTATTTGCTCATGCAAAGTCTGCTCAGTTTCCTCTTTGGAGACGCGTTCAGTCTTTGCGCTTTCAAATTCTGCCGTGTAAATAGCGAATTCGCCATGGTGCAAATGCAACTGGCTCTTAAAGGGAATGGGAAATCTCTGATTGGTTTATTGCACATTATGCCCAAAACACACCCATTACCCAAGGGGTCATCGGATGCAAAATTCACTTTTACATGTTTGAACTGAAATATGTCTTGGTGGTATGTGTTCACAACCACCCTATAATGATAAAAATTCACCCAATGTTTTTTTTTTTTAAATATCGATAAATCATGACCCCTTTCTAAAATCTAGCCGTTCTCAGATTCTTGGCTGTGTGACGTCACACAGGCCAAGGCCCCTCCCACGATTGTTGATTGACACTAACATTTCAGCATTGACCCGGCTTGAGTGAAATGTAGACAGTCCGCCATTGTTTCACCGCCGGAGTAGGTGTAGGCAAGAATGTCTCCTAAGTGATTGAGGTGTTTTGTTGTTGGATGTAATAATGAACATAGCAGTCATTGTTTAATCTCGACATCTGAGCTGCTGAAGACGCAGTGGATGCGCCGATCCCGATCTGCCTAAATGTGTCTTATGTTCGCGCAAATCATTCGTGATCCAGCTTCACTTCTAGAAGAAGTGAGTATAAGTTTTTTTTTTAATGAATTTTGCAAATCGCTTTTCCTAAGAATGTGCTAGTTAGCAGGTTTCATGATGAAAACGGCTAAAGTTTACAGTCTCTCAGAGAACTGCGTGTCACCCCATGGAGGGAGGAGGCGGGGTGAGCAGTGCTTATTAGCATTTAAAAGGAAATGCACCATAATGGCTTGCTGTGAACAGAGCTGTATTTGACAGGTTAAAAGTGTGTTGTTTTACACTACTATAGAGAAATTTGAAGTAAAGTATGTTATAGACTTTTCATCAAGACCTTAAAGAATCATGTCAACTTGTGGAAAATGGGCATCCGATGACCCCTTTAAGAGAATAGGGACAAACGTTTTAGACCATATGCTGACTGTTTTTCCTGTCGTTAAACTAGCAAAAGTGGATTCAGACATGCCCTAAGTGCACCTGTGCCTTGCGCTTCAAACCATGTGCTTACGTCGTTAAAATAGGGCCCTAAGTGTTGCCTTGTCAAACATCAATGACTATTTGTACCTTTTATGATCATTCCTGTGCATGAGTCTTCAGTGATGAAAGCGTCCCCTCTTCTCGAAAATCCTTCAGGTCCTGTAAATTCTTCTGGTTTCACAGCATTCTCTGCACTTTTGAATTCTTACCCATTAAGGACAAGTGAGGGACTTTTTCCACATCTGTTACAAGCAGCTTCAAGGCATCATTGGTGCTCGAGGAGGCAACACATGACATTAATGTCATTTTTGGAGGAATGTTTAAACATCCATTATGCAGCTTCTTCAGAGATTCTCTCTGTTTTAAATATTAAACATGCTAAGTTTTTTTTTTTACAGCTTTATCTTAATCTTTTTAAGTTAAGTCGTGACGTATTGTCAAGTATGGTGACCCATACTCGAAACTGGTGCTCTGCATTTAACCCATCCACACACAGCAGTGAGTAGTGAACAAATGCACACACACACGGAGTAGTGGGCAGCCATTACTCCAGCGCCCGGGGAGCAATTAGGGGTTTGGTGCTTTGCCCAAGGGCACCTTAGTCATGGTATCAAAGGTGGAGAGAGTGCTGTTCATTCACAATCCCCACCGGCGCGAGAATTGAACCGGCAACCTTCAGGTTAAAAGCCCGTCTCCCTAACCATTAGGCCATGACTACCCCATCATAACATTTTTATTTTAATCTTTTTTTTTTATCTGTCTCCATTTCATGAGAATGGAAATGGCATTCCCTGCATGTTCAGAAATGTTTTTTTGGTTGTTTGGTTTGGGTTTCATCACAGTGTTTTGGATGACTTTTCTTTTGATGGTGCCAGGTTGGCAGCAGATTGGTACTTCAGACCACCGGGCTTCTTATGATCATCTTGGGACTCTTTGGTAAATTCAGCGCAGTTTTTATAACTATTCCAGACCCGGTCATTGGTGGAATGTTCCTCGTCATGTTTGGGATGGTAGCAGCAGTGGGAATTTCCAATCTTCAGGTACACCTGATAGTCATCATATATATTTATTTCATTTTTCATTTCATTATGATTTCACTGTGACTTTATCTGAATACATACATACTAATGAGTCATCATCTCATTCATATTTCGTTTTATGTTTATGTTTTTCTTGCAGTATGTGGATTTGAACTCCTCCAGGAATCTCTTGATTCTTGGCATCTCAACCTTCAGTGGTCTTGTGCTCCCAACCTGGTTTCATTCAAACCCAGGCATGATTGACACAGGTGAATATAACATTAAAACACGTAAAATTTTACATCAGCTATAGGTATGTAAAGAAGTGGTATTAGTCAGCAACAGCAATAGTTAAAACTACATGCAACTTATAGATCTTATTATAAAAACCCAGGATAGAAGCATTCAGCGTCTGTGCCGTTTTAGACTGCTGCTAATATAATCCTTGAACACATGGGTACCCTGTAGTATGGCCAAAAATATCAAAAGATACCAAACCTGGACAGTAGACAAGTGTTTGCTCGTGATATTAACCTGATCTTGTGCAAACACTCTAGGCATTCATAAAAAAATTAGTTGTTTTTATCAAATTTAGTTTGCTTTGATATAAATTTTATTTAATATAAATAAATTTGATAACGTTTTTTTTCTCAGTCTTATACGTGTCTGTCACAGGACACTTATTATGTGTGTGGGAGTTATTTTGATTTATGGAAAATTCATGAAATTAATTGTTATATATTGAATTCATTTCATGAATTTTCCGTAACTCTAAACGTTTTTTAATTTTTTAATGATGGAAAAAAAAGTTTTCGTTAAATGATGAAAACTGTAGTTAGTTTTAGGTAATGTATTCTGACAAATTTTTTGTTTACTTTTTATCTAACTTGTCTTAAACTCACCATTGAATATATAATATTGAAATAAAAAAGCAAAGAGAAAGAAAATATACAGTCAGGTCCATATATATATTTGTAAATTTGAGTTATTTACACTGTTAAAGAATTGGATTCTCATGCTAAACATGGCCAAAGTTTCAAAAAACGATTTGGACGTATAACAGAGTATTTCTGTGCCAAATGCATACTTTCGGGTTTCTTACAAGTTTCTGAAAAAATGTTTTCAATCATGGCTCTTCATGACATAATTAAGGGTGGAACTCCTTGTATGGGCATTTCTTCCGGAAGAGTGCGCCTGCGCACACATCGACCGGAGCGAGAGCAAGGGCGTGTCCATCAACGCGCTTCATTCAGCTGCACTGCATGGGACATGCTCGAGAAGAATGTCTCTAAAGAAGTGTGTTTTTGGTTGTAAGGGGAAGATAACCTTGTTCAGCTTCCCGAAGAACCCAGCGTTACGTGAACAGTGGATGCAGTTTGTTTTTTCGGGGCAGCTACGGAGTTTTTCCATTGTAGTGGTGTATAAAGGCAAATGCACAAAAACTCAGACTGTCCGAATACTTCAGGACCTGACTGTATTTCATTTACATTGAACCAGAGTTTCCCAAACTAGCCTTAATGTTAGAACTGCAGTGGTTTTGTGAGTTAATTTATTAAACATCTAAAAAAACACTGAAATATTTAATTTGTTTACCTGCATGCCAGTGTGACCATTAAGCGACATTGAATTGTAAATATGCAAATGTTTTGTTAAATTATTGAAATATTAACTTCTTCAGAGATATTTTAAGGAAATATTTCAGATCAAAGTGGTTTTGGCTGACAAAAACGTTTTGGAATCCCCTTAAAAGAAAAATTAGAGGGAATCAGTAAATTATCAATCATTTACTGCCATTGTGTGAATAATACGCAATCATGTAATCCATAAAAAGTAACTGTAATCTGATTATGAGCATTATTAAATTTAATATACTCTAATTACGAGTACTTAACCTAATTATGATTTGTGGAATCTGATTACGAAATCCAGATTACATGTAATCAGTTACTACCCAGCTCTGTTTTTACATTTTATTAATTTAATTATTAAATAATTTTGTGCATACAGTGCCCTCCAAAAGTATTGGAACAGTGAAGACAAAATTGTTCTGTTGGCTGTGGAGTCAAGACATTTGCAAATATGATGAAAAGATGAACATGAGACAAAACTACAGAATGTCACATTTTATTATTAGCCGTTTCAACACATATTTACCAAATAAAAAAAACAGCACATTTAGAGTTCATCCCACTCATTGATGTGAGCATAAGTATTGGGACAGTTGAACATAAGGCAGATATAAAAGATTAAAATCTATTATTTAGTTGCAGATCCCTTGTGCACAATCACAGCAGTGAGTCTGTGACCCATAGACATCACCAGATTCTTGGTCTCATCCTTCGAAATACTTTTCCCAGCCTTTAATGCAGCCAATTCTAATTGTTGCTTGTTTTGGGGAGTTTCTGCCTTTACTCTCCTCTTCAGCTGGTGAAATTCATGTTCAATCGGATTTAAATCTGGAGATTGACTTGGGCAATCTAAGACTTTCCATTTCTTTGCCCTTATAAACTCCTTGACTGAACTGGCAGGGTGTTTTGGGTCATTGTCCTGATGCAATATGAAGCACTTCCCAATGAATCTGGTGGCATTTTCTTGAATATTTGTAGGCAAAATGGTTTTGTACTCTTCCAAATTAATTCTGCTACTGTCATCATACATTAAGTCATCAGTAAAGTTGAGAGGGCCTGTTCCAGAGGCAGCCATGCATGCCCATGCCATGACACCACCTCCACCATGCTTTACAGATGAGGCTGTATGCTTGGGATCATTTGCAGTTCCCTTTTTTCCCCACACTTTTGCTTTCCCATCACTTAGATAAAGGTTCATCTTTGTCTCATCTGTAAACCATCTTGGCTGCCAATATTCAAGAAATTGCCACCAAACAAAAAACGCTTCATATTGCATCAGGACAACGACCCAAAACTGCCAGTTCAGTCAAGGAGTTTATCAGGGAAAAAAAACAAAAACAAGGAAAGTCTTAGATTGCCCAAGTCAGTCTCCAGATTTAAATCTGGCTGAACATAAATTTCACCAGCTGAAGAGGAGAGTAAAGGCAGAAACTCCCCAAAACAAGCAACAGCTGGAATTGGCTGCATTAAAGGCTGGGGAAAGCATTTCAAAGGATGAGACCAAGAGTCTGGTGATGTCTATGGGTCTCAGACTCACCGCTGTGATTACACGCAAGGGATCTGCAACTAAATAATAGCTTTTAATCTTTTACATATATATACAGTGGGTACGGAAAGTATTCAGACCCCCTTCAATTTTTCACTCTTTGTTATATTGCAGCCATTTGCTAAAATCATTTTTTTTCCTCAATGTACACACAGCACCCCATATTGACAGAAAAACACAGAATTGTTGACATTTCTGCAGATTTATTAAAAAAGAAAAACTGAAATATCACATGGTCCTAAGTATTCAGACCCTTTGCTGTGACACTCATATATTTAACTCAGGTGCTGTCCATTTCTTCTGATCATCCTTGAGATGGTTCTACACCTTCATTTGAGTCCAGCTGTGTTTAATTATACTGATTGGACTTGATTAGGAAAGCCACACACCTGTCTATATAAGACTTTACAGCTCACAGTGCATGTCAGAGCAAATGAGAATCATGAGGTCAAAGGAACTGCCTGAAGAGCTCAGAGACAGAATTGTGGCAAGGCACAGATCTGGCCAAGGTTACAAAAAAATTTCTGCTGCACTTAAGGTTCCTAAGAGCACAGTGGCCTCTATAATCCTTAAATGGAAGACGTTTGGGACGACCAGAACCCTTCCTAGAGCTGGCCGTCCGGCCAAACTGAGCTATCGGGGGAGAAGAGCCCAAAGATCACTGTGGCTGAGCTCCAGAGATGCAGTCGGGAGATGGGAGAAAGTTGTAGAAAGTCAACCATCACTGCAGCCCTCCACCAGTCAGGGCTTTATGGCAGAGTGGCGCGACGGAAGCCTCTCCTCAGTGCAAGACACATGAAAGCCCGCATGGAGTTTGCTAAAAAACACCTGAATAAGATTCTCTGGTCTGATGAGACCAAGATAGAACTTTTTGGCCTTAATTCTAAGCGGTATGTGTGGAGAAAACCAGGCACTGCTCATCACCTGTCCAATACAGTCCCAACAGTGAAGCATGGTGGTGGCAGCATCATGCTGTGGGGGTGTTTTTCAGTTGCAGGGACAGGTTGCAATCGAGGGAAAGATGAATGCGGCAAAGTACAGGGATATCCTGGACGAAAACCTTCTCCAGAGTGCTCAGGACCTCAGACTGGGCCGAAGGTTTACCTTCCAACAAGACAATGACCCTAAGCACACAGCTAAAATAACGAAGGAGTGGCTTCACAACAACTCCGTGACTGTTCTTGAATGGCCCAGCCAGAGCCCTGACTTAAACCCAATTGAGCATCTCTGGAGAGACCTAAAAATGGCTGTCCACCAACGTTTACCATCCAACCTGACAGAACTGGAGAGGATCTGCAAGGAGGAATGGCAGAGGATCCCCAAATCCAGGTGTGAAAAACTTGTTGCATCTTTCCCAAAAAGACTCATGGCTGTATTAGATCAAAAGGGTGCTTCTACTAAATACTGAGCAAAGGGTCTGAATACTTGGGACCATGTGATATTTCAGTTTTTCTTTTTTAATAAATGAATAAAATGTCAACAATTCTGTGTTTTTCTGTCAATATGGTGTGCTGTGTGTACATTAATGAGGAAAAAAAATGAACTTCAATGATTTTAGCAAATGGCTGCAATATAACAATATAACAAGCAAATACTTTCCGTACCCACTGTATATATATATATATATATATATATATATATATACACACACACACTTGAGCAAAATCATTCTGAATTGCAGAAAAAAACAGAACAGAAAATGACAGAACAAATTTATTAGAAGAACAATTCCAGTCTGAACTTCTTGTCTGTGCATTAGATGGAAATGTTGCTTCAGCAACTGAGCAAGACGAGAAACAGAAGTTGTTTGAGATATGCTACGTGGGAGGTCACTCGGTGCAAGTGGCACGTCCCAAGCTTATCTACATTGGTAAAAAGCATTGTCTGGACTCCTGAGGTTAGGGCGACTTATCTGCCAATC
The DNA here is from genome assembly GCF_012432095.1 of Onychostoma macrolepis. Taxonomy (NCBI): domain Eukaryota; kingdom Metazoa; phylum Chordata; class Actinopteri; order Cypriniformes; family Cyprinidae; genus Onychostoma; species Onychostoma macrolepis. The sequence goes on along the minus strand of NC_081179.1, from coordinate 12,064,897 downwards.
CTCTTTACAAGTCTCCGTTTGACTCTGCTTGTAATCTCCTCCCTTCAATTCAGCGCGACCCTTTCACGTAAAAACCAACGGACCTCCGTTGACATCCGTTCAAGTGCACTCTTTGGATGAACTTTGTCCTATTCTTCGTCCCAAGTTTTTTATTAACACTTTAAAATGAGGGGGCTTTTCAATCAACAAAAGTCCAGTAGTGCTTTATCAGGGGCTCTTTTAAGCAGTTTATTGATAGGCTTTCAGGAATTAGTGTTTTAAGCTGACACATTGAACTCCTGACCAACGCTTGCTGTGTGGGTCTCGTCAGATGGACGTTAATTGGCCCTAGAACATCCACCCTCTTAAGACATAATCATAAGATATCTTATACCAAGAGTTTTTACGCCCACCCGTTGCACAACGTCTATATGCATGCATTGGACATCTGTCACTGTCCACCCGGTTCTTTGTGATCTGAATGGTTTTGTATCTGTCAACAGGCATAAAAGAGCTGGATCAGCTCATAATGATTCTCTTCACCACCCACATGTTCATCGGTGGGTTCTTTGGGTTTGTTTTGGACAACACAATTCCAGGTAAGTTGTAAAAACGTATGACTGTTGGGCATGTTAATCTGCAGGGGCACATCATGGTCAAAAGACTTGTTCTGACTCTTTGGAAGCCATATGAAAGCCGTTATTCAGTAAAAATATACATCTGTGAACATAACAGGAAAGGCTAATGAATACACACTCTTGAAGGTGCATTATATAATATTGACAGCTAGCCATTGAAATGGGTACTGTGGTCCAAATTCAAAATATTGGAGATAATTATTTCTCCGTCCCCCACCACCTCTGAATCAACACTCACGTGCGTTGCCAGATTGAGGACACGGCAATGGAAGGTGACAAGCCTTACACTGTAAGTTAATGAGTTAAAGGGATAGTTCACCCAAATGAAAATGACTCCATGATTTACTCACCCTCAAGCCATCCTAATTATATATGACTTTCTTTTTTCAGATGAATACAATCGGAGTTATATTAAAAAAAAAAAAAAGTTTATAATGCTTCAAGATTTTGAAGGCCAAAAAAGCGCATCTATCCATCATAAAAATACTGCACACAGCTCCGTGGGTTACAGACCAAAACAAAAACAGACATTTTTATTAAATTCATTACATAAAGCACCTTAAAAATATAAAGGTTCCAACAGGGTTTTTTAATAGAAGCATTTTTCCTCAAATTAACTTTCCAGTGATCGGTTCTTAAAAGAACCATTTGTTTTTTTTTAAATGTAAAGAATATTTTAATAGTCTAATAAACAATTTCCACAATATAGAAACTTGTGCAATGGAAAGGTTCGTTGGCTGGTTCCTCATGGAACCATCAAAGCCAATAAAACACCTTTAATTTTTGAGAAATGCATATTACTTTGCTGAAATGTTTTTCAATGAGTGCATTTCCTCATTTAAATCTGGCAACCACTCTTGTAATATCTGCTTTGTCTTCTATTTGTGTCAATGTAGCGTTGGTATAATTAATAAAAAATTGTTTTTTTCTCAGGAACAGAAGAAGAAAGAGGAATAAAGAGCTGGAGGAAAGCGGCTCATGAAGGCTCTCAAATACACGTCAGCGATCACTCCTGTTACAATTTGCCTTTCTGTACAAACTTTATTCAGAGGTTCAAATTGCTCCACTACCTCCCATTTCTCCCGTCAGTTAAGTCACAGGAACTGGGAACGCATCTGTAGCGCCGGAGCTTCCTGTGGTGAGGCTTAGTTTTTGAATGGCACAATCGGGGCAAGAGGTGAGCAACATTCAGGCCCGGCTCCAGAGTTAAACTGATCAAAACCGCCACAGAATTGCTGTGATTATCCACGCAAAATACATGAAGATCTAAACTTCATTATGTAACCTATTGGTAAATTTACACCATAAAATCAAAGTTACTTTTTCAAATAAGTAACATGCATTACTAAACCCTTTGGTTTCCATTTTGGAAATCTAGGCATTTTGTGTAATTTGAGTTCTTGAGCATGTGATCACGATGCCTGTACATGACGTACAGAAAGTGACGAAGTCCCACACTAAGATTTAGATTTCAAAAAGTTCATGATACTGATAATAAATCAAAATGAGCCCTTTTGCGTCAGTGAAATCCAGTTGCGCTTGTTATTTGTAGCAGGTAAAATAACATGTCACCTCAGGGCTGTAACGGATTTGCTCTGTCCTGGAGCTCACAGGTACCGTTGCCATAAACTTTGCTGTTGTCATGACAACCATTGCGCACATTTTGAGAAATAACCTATTTGTCATTGCATGCCAGCTTTGTTGGCATACTTATACAACACGATTCTTTTTTCTCAGCTTTATATGAGCTTTTGCTGGTGTTGATATATGAAATATCTAAGCATTAATATCATTCATTTGATATTTGAGCCAGGCCTGGTGTCTTTTCAGTTCTGCTTTGTGATGTTAATTAAATTTAGTAAATTGGGTAGAGAAATGTACTACTACACAAGAAATGTCATGTCAGTTCTGTGAGAACTGCGCATGAGGCATATGAAATCCATATTGTTTCTTTGAACACATTTCAATTTAAATTTTTGATCCTGATTTATACTTACATAATTATAACCACGCGAATCAATTTTTAGATATATTTTATTTTAGACTTGTGGTTTTGTGCACAATATTTAATTCATATAAATAAATGCATTTTTAAAAATAGTTTTAGTTAGAATAGTTTTATGATTATTTTAATGATTAATGTTTTGTTTTTTTACATGTCTGTGCATATAAACAGATCTGTCACATTTCAGCAGGATTCCTTTTACAAAAATTATGAAATATTCTTTAAAAACTCTTGCTAAACAGAGGACTGTGGTGCTGTCCTCAAATGCAAATGTAACTATTATTTTGCACACTTGTGCATTTAAATGACTGTGTGCTGAAAATAGACAAAAGCAACGATTCCTTTCAAGCTGAATTTTTAGATCAAAGGCAAGAAGGCCTGTGAATAAATACATCAGATTATGTTTATCTTCCTTGAACTGGAGGATGTAGTTCATGTTTACATTTGTACCCAAATGACTTGTCTTCCAGTTAGTTTTGTTAAAATTTTATTGTATTTGTATGTTTTATTGTAAGATGTATTGTTTTTATCTTGGAAACTAATACTCTGAGAGATAATTACTTTTACTTCTTTTGAAAAATGTCATGAAAGTGAACCAATATTGAGTCCAATATTCTTTTGTTTCTTAATATTATCATCTTTTGTTTTCTGCAGAAGAAAGTCAGAGGTTTAGAATGACATGGGTGTGAATAAATAATGCCAAAAGTTTCATTTTTGGGTGAACTGTCACTTTAAGACACAAGCATGAAGCAGAGTCTAAAGCGTTTTAGATAATTGAATGGGTTTAGACGCTGGTCAGTAGTGCATCTGGACTCCTTGGCACCACAATATTTAGCTCACTTACCTAAGAACCATCTTTATTCTTTGACGTAGGGCAGTTGCATCTAAGTATCAGTAAACAGAAAGACAGAGTTTGTCCTGACATTTCAGTTGTGCCAAATGAAATAATGGCACTGCCAGTTCTCATTTCCTTTTCAAAGGAATTCATGCAACAACATTTGTTTAAAATGCCTATGGGAATCCCCCCTGGTACTGTCTGAGGCCATGCTTTACTAAACAACTAAAACACAAGCAACCAATTTTCAAAGTCACCCTCAGTTAATCACAAATATCTCATATCTATAAAAGTGGATGGGATGAATTTAGTTTTATGTACTTTTGAGGGGGGTTTTATAACACTAATTTCAACTTTTAGTTTTAGTGGCATTATAAGGCAAAAAAAATTCTAGTCTTAGGAACAACCATACGTGCAAGGCAGGCCACATCCGGAGCCAGTGTCTAATCAATGTGTGCGTGTGTGCATGAATACAAATTTCACAGTCAAATATTTAAGTATAGTGTGCCATTCAGCTTCCCTTTTTTTTACGCATGTAAACACACATTCTGCTGAAATTCTTATGAATAGCCGCCAGGCAAAAAAAATCATAAACATATAAAAAGGTTTAACAAATAAATACTGGTTTCTGCTCTTTCGGCTCACTCACTCACGTGGCCTCTCAGCTGATATCAGTTGGCCCAACTGGGGACGTCATCAGCATTACTGACTTGATCAAGATATGGGCTTTCTTGGAATAGATGTAGAGAAAATGCGCAAATGAAAGCATCATATTAGCAATGGAATGCTTTCTCTTAATGAATCCAGCCCTGATTTGTAGAGAAACCACCCTGTCACGAATAAGCTTTGATCAAGGTATAAAGCATATGTGTGTGTGTGTGTGTGTGCATGCACGTTTTTGTGACTAATGAGGACATAAATTTGTATAATGACAAGGGCATGACATAGGGAGAAGGTGATTTTCAGGACCTTACCCCATGTCCCCACTTTTCAAAACACTTATAAATCACACAGAATGGAGTGTATTGAAAATCTGAAATAGCACAAAGTTTCCTGTAAGGGGTAGGGTTAGGTGTAGGGTTGGTGTAGGGCAATAGCACATACAGTTTGTACAGTTTTAAAATCCATTACGCCTATGGGATGTCCCCACTTTTCACAAAAACAAGCGTGTGTGTGTGTGTGTGTATATATATATATATATATATATATGTATATATATATATATATATATATATATATATATATATATATATATATATATATATATATATATATATAATTTATTTTTTAAAGAAAACTTATTTTGCTAATAAAAATTATTTGCCAGGTATTTCATAACTCAGTAGTACAAACTTTGCTAAAGTGATTGTTTTGAACTAGAAACTTAGACATTATTTAAAAAAAAAAAACATTATTTTAGCTGAAGTATTTGTATCAATACCGTGTGCCTTTTACCCCATGCTGTGTGTGGGGTAAAAAGCCCCTCTTGCCACCTCATACATTTATAAGATTTTTAAACAAAATAAACAACTTGAATGATTTATTCTCACAAAAAAATCTGTTGCTCCATTAATGTTCAATACAAACGTATATATTTTTTCTGCAATTATACATTTTAGGCGCAATGAATAGCACATTTTTTCTTTAGGTGTGCCTTTAGCCCCGTTGTACCCTATACAGGTGCTGGTCATATAATTAGAATATCATCAAAAAGTTGATTTATTTCACTAATTCCATTCAAAAAGTGAAACTTGTATATTCATTCATTACACAAAGACTGATATATTTCAAATGTTTATTTCTTTTAATTTTGATGATTATAACTGACAACTAAGGAAAATCCCAAATTCAGTATCTCATAAAATTAGAATATTGTGAAAAGGTTCAATATTGAAGACACCTGGTGCCACACTCTAATCACCTAATTAACTCAAATCACCTGCAAAGGCCTTTAAATGGTCTCTCAGTCTAGTTCTGTAGGCTACACAATCATGGGGAAGACTGCTGACTTGACAGTTGTCCAAAAGACGACCACTGACACGTTGCACAAGGAGGGCAAGACACAAAAGGTCATTGCAAAAGAGGCTGGCTGTTCACAGAGCGCTGTGTCCAAGCACATTAATAGAGAGGCGAAGGGAAGGAAAAGATGTGGTAGAAAAAAGTGTACAAGCAGTACGGATAACTGCACCCTGGAGAGGATTGTGAAACAAAACCCATTCAAAAATGTGGGGGAGATTCACAAAGAGTGGACTGCAGCTGGAGTCAGTGCTTCAAGAACCACTACGCACAGACGTATGCAAGACATGGGTTTCAGCTGTCGCATTCCTTGTGTCAAGCCACTCTTGAACAACAGACAGCGTCGGAAGCGTCTCACCTGGGCTAAAGACAAAAAGGACTGGACTGCTGCTGAGTGGTCCAAAGTTATGTTCTCTGATGACAGTAAATTTTGCATTTCCTTTGGAAATCAGGGTTCCAGAGTCTGGAGGAAGAGAGGAGAGGCACACAATCCACGTTGCTTGAGGTCCAGTGTAAAGTTTCCACAGTCAGTGATGGTTTGGGGTGCCATGTCATCTGCTGGTGTTGGTCCACTGTGTTTTCTGAGGACCAAGGTCAACGCAGCCGTATACCAGGAAGTTTTAGAGCACTTCATGCTTCCTGCTGCTGACCAACTTTATGGAGATGCAGATTTCATTTTCCAACAGGACTTGGCACCTGCACACAGTGCCAAAGCAACCAGTATCTGGTTTAAGGACCATGGTATCCCTGTTCTTAACTGGCCAGCAAACTTACCTGACCTTAACCTCATAGAAAATCTATTGGGTATTGTGAAGAGGAAGATGCGATATGCCAGACCCAACAATGCAGAAGAGCTGAAGGCCACTACACTCTCAGAAATAAAGGTACAATAGCTGTCACTGGGGCGGTACCTTTTCAAAAGGTACACTTTTGTACCTATTAGGTTCAAATATGTACACTTTAAGTACTAATATGTACTTTTAAGGTACCAAAATGGACCCTTTAGGTACAAACGTACCTTTTGAAAAGGTACCGCCCCAGTGACAGCTTTTGTACCTTTATTTCTGAGAGTGTATCAGAGCAACCTGGGCTCTCATAACACCTGAGCAGTGCCACAGACTGATCGACTCCATGCCACGCCGCATTGCTGCAGTAATTCAGGCAAAAGGAGCCCCAACTAAGTATTGAGTGCTGTACATGCTCATACTTTTCATGTTCATACTTTTCAGTTGGCCAAGATTTCTAAAAATCCTTTCTTTGTATTGGTCTTAAGTAATATTCTAATTTTCTGAGATACTGAATTTGGGATTTTCCTTAGTTGTCAGTTATAATCATCAAAATTAAAAGAAATAAACATTTGAAATATATCAGTCTGTGTGTAATGAATGAATATAATATACAAGTTTCACTTTTTGAATGGAATTAGTGAAATAAATCAACTTCCCAACTGCTGTTCTGAGCTCTCTCCACAGGTGTTCTATGGGATTCAGATCTGGACTCATTGCTGGCCATTTCAGAACTCTCCAGCGCTTTGTTTGTAACCATTTCTGAGTGCTTTTTCTAAGTGTGTTTCGGATCATTGTCCTGCTGGAAGACCCATGACCTCTGGTGGAGAGGCAGCTTTCTGACACTGGCCACTATGTTGCGCCCCAAAATTCTTTGGTAATCATCAGATTTCATGATACCATTCACACAGTCAAGGCCAAACATCTTTGAACCTCCACCAAGTTTGACTGTAGGGACTGTGTTCTTTTCTTTGAAGGCCTCATTTCTTTTTCTGTAAACAGTGCCATGATGTCCTTTACCAAAAAGCTCTACTTTTGTCTCATCTGTCCACAGTACATTCTCCCAGAAGGATCGTGGTTTTGTCTCACAAGTTTTGGCAAACTCCAGTCTTGCTTTTTTATGCCTTTGTGTCAGCAGTGGTGTCCTCCTAGGTCTCCTACCATAGCGTCCCTTTTCATTCAGATGGTGACGGAAAGTGCGAGCTGGCACTGTTGTACCCTGTGTCTGCAGATCAGCTTGAATTTGTTTGGAAGTTAATGGGGGTTCTTTATCCACCATTCAAACAATCCGTTGTAATTTTTCATTCATTTTGCTCTTCTGTCCACGTCCAGAGAGGTTAGCTACAGTGCCATGGGCTGTAAACCTCTTGATGATATTGCGCACAGTGGACACAGGAACATTAAGATCTCTGGAGATGGACTTGTAGCCTTGAGATTGTCCATGTTTTTCCACAGTTTGTTCTCTCAAATCCACAGACAGCTCTTTACACTTCTTTCTTTTCTCCATGCTCAGTGTGACACACAACACAAAGGTTGAGTCAACTTTTCTCCATTTTAACTGGTTGCAAGTGTGATTACTATATTGCCCACACCTGTTACTTGCCACAGGTGTGTCTAAATACAAATTACAGGAGCATCAAATGCTTGAAAAGCAATTATTTCTTACAATTTTGACAAGGTGCCAATAATTTTGTCCAGTCCATTTTTGAGTTCTGTGTGAAATTTGATCAAGTACGACTTTTCTTTTGTTTGTTTTTTGTGTTGTTGCAGTGCAAACAAAAACAATAAGCATGTGAATACCAAAACATTTGCAATTGGAGCAATTTTCTGAGAGAAGCGTTGCATTTTTTAACAGAATTGCAAGGGTGCCAATATTTTTGGCCATGACTGTATATATTTAAAAATATTTCCAGTTTTTCTACTATGAAACGTCATGTCTAATGTTACTGACTGTTTCTTTGAAATTGTGAAGTTTTGTCATTTCTGGGTGAAATTTGTTTCTACACCATTTTATTTTCTGTTCAGTTCACTATATTTTAATAGTTTAACAATCCACCAACCACACAGACTTTATCCAACCTTTAGGTCAACTAAAGACCGCAGATGCATTGTCCAAAGTTGCAATATTTGAGTAATTAATCTGCATGTGTAATTCATGACACCTCTACTTGCAATGCAACAAGACTTAAGTGTGTAAAGCAGTTTGACTAACTAGTTTACAACTGTTGTAAGGGAAGGCAGTGCGGTAATTTGACTCTCAGAAGTGCAGGCATGAATCTAACAGCATTACCAACTCAGTTTCCTAATCTGAGTTGGATTACATTAACAGATGTATAGGCTGACTAAGCAACAAATCGCCTGCTAGGCCTTGAACATTGTGTATTAGTGAAAGTCTCTCCCCACCTGCCAAGAGGTTTACAGGTCCAGTAGAGGATTGGCACCCTTTCATCGAACTTTTCACTTTTATGACTTAATTAGGGATAGTTCAGCCAAAAATGAAAATTGTCATTGATTACTCATTCTCATGTCATTCCAAACCTGTATGACTTTTTGATTTCTCTCATAAAACGTGAAAGGAGAAATTATCCCCGGGCAAATAACAAACAGCTACATTGTTGCGATTCCTGTCTTGTACCTGTTCCAATAAGTCCCTTGATCCAGCTTTAGCCAAAGGTACATCATATTGAATTATCACCAGCAGACCAAACGGCCACCAGCTGGTGCTTGTGTCCTGAAATGGGGCAGTGCGCTTGGCACTCATTCAGCCAGTGAAGTGATCCAGTTAAGAGTCGAACGCCACAGTTGCCCCATTCCAGTAGCTTTATGAGATGTTGACACCTAGTGCAGTGATTTCCAAACAGGGCTATGTAAGCAGCTTCCAGGGGGTGCATGGAAAGATTTCCATGTAATAAAGTACAGATATTACGACTTACTTGTTTAAATCTTTTGACGGCCCACCACGGTGCAAGGACCCTCTTGGAATTTTGCATTAGTATTTTATAGTTTATCAAACTTAAAGCATGTTATTTTACTCAAGAACAGAATCATCAAAAATCAAAAGATCAGTTGTATGTTATTTATTTATTAGTTTTTAACATTTACATTTAGTTAAATGTAAATTTATTTACAAATGAATAGTATCCTTGAAATATTAAGGATGTCAAAAGATTTAAATAAGTATATTTTTAAACTACATTTAAACTTTTGTTTTTGCTCTTTCAGTTTTTCAGTTTTACTAATCTTAGGGTTGTCAGAATAATTAATAAATCATTAATCTTTAAAAGACTAATCTTTAAACTAATAATCCTTTTTATTTAATTTATTTTTAGAAAAAAGAAAGAAAGAAAACTCAGCAGAAAATATAATAAAGGTCCCAAAAAGTATAATTACTCTGAATAAACTTCCCTTTTCTTTATCTTGTTTATTGTAGTGTTTTTTGTTTGTTTGTTTTTGCCAGGGAGTTAATAACTCATGTCTTGTCCATGGTGCAAACCTGTTAAACTATATCTGTTTCACCATGTTCTATTGGCACAACTGAGACAACAGCTTTATTTAGTGAAGGAAGAGCGTGTGTGTTCTGAATCTCTCAATTCAGTGTCATTTTGATTAGTTAATACTTCATTTTGTGGCTTTGGGTGCTGGCAGAGTAGTCTAGCGTAATTAAATCTGAAAAGAAAAAAAAAATCCATCACTTTTTATGAGATGTAATGTTTATACATGACTGTAAGTCTAGAGTTGCATGATTTGAATTAAAACTAAATTTTTTCATTCTGTGAAGAAAATGAGAACAGTGCCTGCGTGCAAAACTCGCTAGGGTTGTTGCTAGGGCATGGCTATATGGTTACTAAGGTGTTCTGAGTGATTTTTAATGTGATGCCAAATGCTAGATTTTTAAATTTACATTATCTTTATCATCTAATACTCACTTCAAGTTAATTTAAAAAACAATAATTATTGATATATTTATATTAATAATATATTTAATAACACTGTTAAATGTAAATCTTTAGATTATCTGAAATCTGTACATTACAGTGTTTATTATAGTAGCCTAATTCCAGGGTTATTATACTTCACTAAAGTATGACTTTTGTTACTAAAACACTAAAAATATATTATCAATTTGTCACACACACACACATATATATATATATATATATATATATATATATATATAGTATAACTTGATAACTAAAACTGAAATAAAAATGAATACAACTATAGACATTTAAAAAACAACTAATAAAAATGACAAAATTACAAACTAAATTTAAAATAAAAAATGTAAAAATGAAAACAATTCAAAATATTTATAAAAACAAAAAGTACCTCGATATTAATTTACATTGATGGCTAAATTATACTGTATATAAGTGCTGTCAAACGATTAATCGCATCCAAAATAAAAGTTTTTGACACGATATATGTGTATGTACTAGGGGTGTAACGATTCACTCGATTTCTCGACGCATCGATTACAAACCCAGGCGATGCATATGCATCGATCTTGAAACATGGATTTTTTTTATCGTGAATCGCCGATTTCGGACAGGATTGAGTTCGCGCTCCGTTCGTATCACGGACACATTTTTTTGAGCAGCCGATGTGTGATCTCTCCTTAGTACTCGTGGTCGATACTGCTAAAGTAAAGTAGTTTTACTTTTCTGTAGTTTTTCAATGGCTCTCGGTCATACTGTAGACCTGAGCAGTCGAAGGCAGCGCATTTATGGACAGAGCAAACATGTGTCTAAAGTATATGCACAGTTCCATTTAATGATGAATGTGTTTTAGCAATGTCATTGAACCGAATGTACGAAGGAAATTGTTAAATAACCACAGCATTAACAACAATCTTGAAATAAGAGTGCAAGGTTTATCTGTTAATCAGATGCATGAAAGTAGCGTTCAAAGCATAAATAAACGTAGAAAACGTATCCATGTGGCGCAGCTGACACAGAGCAGCGTACGCAGTTTGCGTCCAGCGGATATTCTCCAAAATGGTGCTATGAATTGTTGAATAAAGTCGTAATTTTTATTTTATTTGAGTATAAAAAGTATTCTAGTCGCCTCATAAAATTCAGATTGAACCTCTGATGGCACAAGCCTCCCGGTTTTTATCCAAAATATATTAAATTGTGTTCCGAAGACGAACAAAGCTTTTACTGGTTTGGAATGAAATGGGGTAAGTGATTAATGACAAAATTTTCATTTTGGGGTGGAGTAACCCTTTAAGACGTGCCAGGAAATGCCTAATATGGACAAAGACATCTACAGGTGCATCTCAATAAATTATAATGTCGTGAAAAAGTTTCTTGTAAGTTATTTCAAAAAGTTAAACTTTCATATATTTTAGATTCATTGCATGTAAAGTAAAACATTTCAAAAGTTTTTTTTGTTTTAATTCTGATGATTAGAGCTTACAGCTCATGAAAGTCAAAAATCAGTATCTCAAAATATTAGAATATTTACATTTGAGTTTCAATTAATGACCATCCCTACAGTATAAATTCCGGGTATCTCTTGTTCTTTGAAACCACAATAATGGAGAAGACTGCTGACTTGGCAATGATCCAGAAGACGAACATTGACGCCCTCCACAAAGAGGGTAAATCACAGAAGGCCATTACTGAAAGGTGTGGCTGTTTACAGAGTGCTGTATCAAAGCATATTAAATGCAAAGTTGACTGGAAGGAAGAATTTAGGTAGGAAAAGGTGCACAAGCAACAGGGATGACTGCAAGCTTGAGAATACTGTCAAGCAAAGCTGATTCAAACACTTGTGAGAGCTTCACAAGGAGTGGACTGAAGCTGGAGTCAGTGCATTAAGAGTCACCACGCTCAGACGTCTTCAGGAAAAGGGCTACCAAGCCACTTCTGAACCAGAGACAACGTCAGAAGCATCTTAACTGGGCTGTGGAGAAAAATAACTGGGCTGTTGCTCAGTGGTCCAAAGTCCTCTTTTCAGATGAAAGTAAATTTTGCATTTCATTTGAAAATCAAGGTCCCAGAGTCTGGAGGAAGACTGGAGAGGCACAGAATCCATGTTGCTTGAAGTCCAGTGTGAAGTTTCCACAGTCTGTGATGATTTGGGCTGCCATGTCATCTGCTGGTGTTGGTCCACTGTGTTTTCTGAAGTCCACAGTCAACGCAGCCATCTACCAGGACATTTTAGAGCACTTCATGCTTCCTTCTGTTGACAAGCTTTATGGAGAGGCTGATTTCATTTTCCAGCAGGACTTGGCACCTGCCCACACTGCCAAAGGTACCAAAAACTGGTTCAATGACCATGGTGTTGGTGTGCTTGACTGGCCAGCAAACTCACCAGACCTGAACCCCATAGAGAATCTACGGGGTATTGTCAAGAGGAAGATGAGAGACACCAGACCCAACAATGCAGATGAGCTGAAGGCCATTGTCAAAGAAACCTGGGCTTCCATACCACCTCGGCAGTGCCACAAACTGATCCACCTCCATGCCACACTGAATTGAGGCAGTAATTAAAGCAAAAGGAGCCCCTACCAAGTATTGAGTGTATATATACAGTAAATGAACATACTTTCCAGAAGGCCAACAATTCACTAAAAATTAGTGCTGTCAATCAATAAAAAAATTTAATCGCGTTAATCACAGTCGTGGACTGTGATTAATCATGATTAATCACAAATTTAAAATACTAGGATTTACCTGTAAATGTTTTGAAATAAAGAAATGCATGACAAACTAGTTGAAGGAAACAGAACCTTTCAAACTTCCGCCAGGTATGAGACATAATCCTTATTATTCTTTTATCATTATTCTTTTGTTTTTATTCAGCCATTATCAGCCTTTAAACTGGCGGTAAAACGTTTACCAAGCCACATCGCTTCAATCCCAGTATACATTTACCCAACTATTATCAAAAGTATTTCTAAATAAATACAACAAAACATTTCTTGCGACCTTACGTGAATTATGACAAAATGCATTATGAAGAAGAATTGGACCTGTTCTGCAGGTGCATTAGAGCTAACATTAGCATCATGCTACATAAGACAATTTATGAGATTAATAGTACACTTTTCCTCAGAACTCACTTGAAACCACCATCGAGTGTTTGTAATAACTTCCTTTTGCAATCACATGTGGAATTTGGTCGTTTACTGTTGTTAAAATATGCTATTTATAGCCTTTTATATCACTGCACAAATTAGCATTTCAGATGTACACTTTCATCTCAAGAAGATCACATACAGACCATATCTATCGTAATCGTGTGTTTATTATCTTATATAATCTATAGTGGCTGTTGTCATGTTTATTTCTGCTGTGTAAAAGCCTTAACATATATGCTCTGCTGAAACTCACGTTGTTTGATGTTACAACCGCCTCTCCGTTCTTAAGTTGTCAGGTATACATTTCAAGTATAATACACATTAGTAAAAGGATCTATTTTCATTTGTATTTGTCTATATACACTTTGGACGGTCGCCGTACATTATAAAAGTAGCCCAAAAAAACGCAAACCACGGCTCTGTAATTTTTCCCTCGACTGTATTTTCAAAATAGCCCACTTGTGCCGTTGCCCTTCCACGCTGCGATGACGGCAAGTTGGGGTCAAACCTTATCAAACGATTAATCTGCGTTAAAAAAATATTAACGCGTTAAATTTTTTTTGATTAATCGAATGCGTTAAGGCGTTAACGTTGACACCCCTACTAAAAATGTTTTTTTTTTTTTATTGGTCTTATGAAGTATTCTAATTTGTTGAGATGGTATCGTGTCACATATATTGTGTCAGTGAATTGGTGGGTTTTTGTTAAATGTGAGCCAAAATCATCACAATTAAAAGAAGCAAAGACTTAAACTACTTCAGTCTGTGTGCATTGAATTTATTTAATACATGAGTTTCACAATTTGAGTTGAATTACTGAAATAAATGAACTTTTCCACGACATTCTAATTTGAGATGCACCTGTATACAGTGGGTACGGAAAGTATTCAGACCCCCTTAAATTTTTCACTCTTTGTTATATTGCAGCCATTTGCTAAAATCATTTAAGTTCATTTTTTTCCTCATTAATGTACACACAGAACCCCATATTGACAGAAACATACAGAATGGCTGACATTTTTGCAGATTTATTAAAAAAGAAAAACTGAAATATCACATGGTCCTAAGTATTCAGACCCTTTGCTCAGTATTTAGTAGAAGCACCCTTTTGATCTAATACAGCCATGAGTCTTTTTGGGAAAGATGCAACAAGTTTTTCACACCTGGATTTGGGGATCCTCTGCCATTCCTCCTTGCAGATCCTCTCCAGTTCTGTCAGGTTGGATGGTAACTGTTGGTGGACAGCCATTTTTAGGTCTCTCCAGAGATGCTCAATTGGGTTTAAGTCAGGGCTCTGGCTGGGCCATTCAAGAACAGTCACGGAGTTGTTGTGAAGCCACTCCTTCGTTATTTTAGCTGTGTGCTTAGGGTCATTGTCTTGTTGGAAGGTAAACCTTCGGCCCAGTCTGAGGTCCTGAGCACTCTGGAGAAGGTTTTCAGAGGGCTGCAGTGATGGTTGACTTTCTACAACTTTCTCCCATCTCCCGACTGCATCTCTGGAGCTCAGCCACAGTGATCTTTGGGTTCTTCTTTACCTCTCTCACCAAGGCTCTTCTCCCCCGATAGCTCAGTTTGGCCGGACGGCCAGCTCTAGGAAGGGTTCTGGTCGTCCCAAACGTCTTCCATTTAAGGATTATGGAGGCCACTGTGCTCTTAGGAACCTTAAGTGCAGCAGAAATCTTTTTGTAACCTTGGCCAGATCTGTGCCTTGCCATAATTCTGTCTCTGAGCTCTTCAGGCAGTTCCTTTGACCTCATGATTCTCATTTGCTCTGACATGCACTGTGAGCTGTAAGGTCTTACATAGACAGGTGTGTGGCTTTCCTAATCAAGTCCAATCAGTATAATCAAACACAGCTGGACTCAAATGAAGGTGTAGAACCATCTCAAGGATGATCAGAAGAAATGGACAGCACCTGAGTTAAATATATGTCACAGCAAAGGGTCTGAATACTTAGGACCATGTGATATTTCAGTTTTTCTTTTTTAATAAATCTGCAAAAATGTCAACAATTCTGTGTTTTTCTGTCAATATGGGGTGCTGTGTGTACATTAATGAGGGAAAAAAATGAACTTAAATGATTTTAGCAAATGGCTGCAATATAACAAAGAGTGAAAAATTTAAGGTGGTCTGAATACTTTCCGTACCCACTGTATATGCAGCTAAGCTGAATAAAAAGCAGAATGAACTGATGAAACGTTAACACAATAAATAAAGTTTATGAATGATGCAGTGCTAATTGACATATCATTTAGTACAGTACAGAACCTATAAAGTATATTTTCTACCTTATTCTGTGCAGAAAATTGAAATAATTGTTTGTAGTATATAAAGCAATCATAAAATTGAATTAGGAAAAAATTATAGATTACAAATGATTGATTATTGTCCAGCAGTGTATTTTAATTTGTCATAGCAAGAAAAAAAGAAAAAAAATACATACAGCGGGGAAAATAATTATTTGATCCCCTGCTGATTTTGTAAGTTTGCCCACTTAAAAAAAAAAAAGAAGGTTTATGGTAGGTTTATTTTAACTGATAGAGACAGAATATCAAACAATAAATCCAGAAAAAAGCAGCATACAAATGTTAAAAAAAGATTTACATTTTAGTAAGTCAAATAAGTATTTAATCCCCAAGCAAAACATGACTTAGTACTTGGTGCAGAAACCCTTGTTAGCAATCACAGAGGTCAGACGTTCTTGTAGTTGGTCACCAGGTTTGCACACATCTCAGGAGGGATTTTGGTCCACTCCTCTTTGCAGATCCTCTCCAAGTCATTAAGGTTTCTTAGCTGTCTCTTGGAAACTCAAAGTTTCAGCTCCCTCCACAGATTTTCTATAGGATTAAGGTCTGGAGACTTGCTAGGCCACTCCATGACCTTAATGTGCTGCTTCTTGAGCCACTCCTTTGTTGCCTTGGCAGTATGTTTCGGGTCACTGTCATGCTGGAAGACCCATCCATGACCCATCTTCAGTGTTCTGGCTGAGGTTCTCGTCCAAGATTTTACAGTACATGGCCCCATCCATTTGCCCCTCAATGTGGTAAAGTCATCCTGTACCCTTAGCAGAAAAACAGCCCCAAAGCATGTTTCCACCTCCGTGCTTGACTGTAGGGATGGTGTTCTTGGGGTGATAGCCAGCATTTCTCTTCCTCCAAACACGACAAGGCAAGGTGATGCCAAAGAGCTCAATTTTGGTCTCATCTGACCACAGCACATTCTCCCAAGCCTTCTCTGAATCATTTAAATGTTCATTCACTTCTTGAGCAGAGGGACTTTGCGGGCTCTGCAGGATTTCAATCCATTGCGGCGTACTGTTACCAATGTTTTGCTTGGTGATTGGGGTCCCAACTGCCTTGAGATCATTAACAAGCTCCTCCTGTGTAGTTCGGGGCTGATCCCTCACCTTTCTCATGATCATCCTTGCCCCATGAGGTGAGATCTTCAATGGAGCTCCAGACCAAGGCCGATTGATGGTTATTTTGTATTTCTTCCATTTCCGAATAATCGCACCAACTGTTGTCTCCTTCTCACCAAGCTTCTTGATGATGGTCTTGTAGCCCATTCCAGCCTTGTGCGGATCTACAATCTTGTCCCTGATGTCCTTTGACAGGTCTTTGGTCTTGCCCATGGTAGTGGAGCGGTTGGAATGGAAGATACAGATTCTATGGACAGGAGTCTTTAATACACACAGCGAGCTGAAATTAGGACTATCTTCTTAAAGTGACAGGACTAATCTGTGCTCCACATGTGCACATAATACTTATTTGACTTACTAAAATGTAAATCTTTTTTAACATTTGTATGCTGCTTTTTTTTTTCTAGATTTTTTGTCTCTATCAGTTAAAATAAACCTACCATAAAATGAGAAACCCTTCTTTTTTTTCTTTTTTTTAAGGGGGCAAACTTACAAAATCAGCAGGGGATCAAATAATTATTTTCCCCACTGTACAAACATACATAAGATTATTGTATTTGACATTTCTGTCATGTTCGTGGTGTGACAGAATGTTAAGTCCTATTCGGACGGTAATTGTTTCTCATGGGGAAACGTAAGTGATTTTCACCATTTACAGGAGGTAGTTGGTGATTTTAATGCCGTCCGAATCCAGGATGTCAGTTTTTCTCTCACCAGCCCCGTAAAAATCCCCGGCCGAAGTACCTACTGTTTTTTGACAAACACCAAGGTCGTGTGGTAATTTAATTGCCGTCCAAATCCACATCTCTGAGTTTACGAGAAAAAAATCGATTCAAAATTCAGTGTTTAAACCTATTTTGAGCACTCCTGAACACCGTAAGGTAACGTTGTACTTCGGTGTAATTTGCATAGATATTTATTTCTGAAATGCTGGAAAGTATTCAAAAGAACAATACTTCATAACTGCTCCACAGCGACTGGGAACAGAAATAGAAGAAAAGCACGTAAATATTCGAAATGGGTCTTTATTATGACAGAAGCAGGTATGCAATACGATTTTAAAATGTGTATTATAAACACATATATATCGCATATAATTATTTGCGTCTGTTTTCCTATTTTTAAACAGATTTTAAATAATCAAATAATAAATAGGACAAAATATGCTTGGAATAATAAGAATACATTATAAATAATAAGTATTTTAAAATACATTTTACACAATAAGTATTCATGTATTTATATATATATATATATATATATATATATATAAATGTGTAAATTAAATGTATAGATCAATTAAAAAATACAAAATAGTATAACATTTTAATATTGTCAATTTATCAACTATTAACATGAAAATAATTACAGTATTGGTGATACGGTATTAATGATGTATCCCTAGTTTTATCATACACTAAACAAAGTCCTAGTGGTTAAGAGTCAATTAATTATTAATTTGACCTTTCATTACTGATGTTGTTAAACACTAATGATGTCTTTTTTTTTAAACAGTGCACAACCTTTCTTACTGTGAGGGCACATAATTCGTTTTTATGGCACCTACTACAAAAAAACCTGTAGGTAAATTGTGATGCTCGCTTAACTAAACAATATTTCTTAGCTTGTAACAATACACAGTATAATAACTGTAACGTGTTTCATGTATTGCCAGCAAGCATTACTTGTGTCTACACCACCCCAAATATACTATCTGCGAGCTGTAAGCCTATCCCTAGAGACAGAGTCATTAAAGTAGTTTATGATCAGTGGTTTATGCTGGTGCCATGCATTATGTGGATGGGGAG
This sequence comes from Onychostoma macrolepis, assembly GCF_012432095.1. NCBI lineage: Eukaryota > Metazoa > Chordata > Actinopteri > Cypriniformes > Cyprinidae > Onychostoma > Onychostoma macrolepis. The sequence continues at coordinate 12,046,324 of NC_081179.1, read as the reverse complement.
GTCTTCACACAAATCAATTTGAGCACTTGTTATCACTTTTTGTGGATCATGCAAACCAAATTCTATCAGCCGCACCACTGTCCAATGTGTTTGAAATTGTAAACAATGTAATAAACAGTTTGATAAATTAAGGTACGACAATAAGCCGGCATGAACCAAGAAAAACTGTTGTTTTTTTGTATTTGGATATTCAGTTTTATTGCTTAGAAATGTTATAAAGTGGCAAATTTCCTGACTCATTGTGACCTCTTTTTCAAGGAAAGACGATGGGAAGTATTCTAGGAGGTGACAGTGTTGCTTTTGTCGGTCGCTTCTTTTGTATTTCTTGTCATGAATGAGGAGTGTTGTTCTGACGGTTTCTCTTTTTTATGCCTGGTATCTAATAATTTCTGTTCTTGACCCAATATTTGAAGCAGAAACAGTCCATCAATTGACATGGTAAAGGCCTTGGAGCAGATGGTTGGATATGGATTTTTATTTGGGTGGGTTCCAGCAATGAACTTCTTATGAAATGTCTCACAGATTGACAGGGAGCAGATTAGATCTTCTTGTGTTCTGTGTTTGGTTGTTCTGCTAGCAGTGCTGTGCATACCAGCTCTTGTCTTTTAGCGGTCTCCTCCTCTTCAGGAACACCCTGCTCCAGCCCTCCCAACATGTGGTATTGCTTATAACAGTAAATTCTGATGCATTACTGGGAACATGCAGTAGCTTAAGAGAGGCTTTGGTCTCATAAAATAGTGGCAGCATCTATCACCAAAAATACTTGCTTAAATTTATTCAAATAAAAGTCTCCATCTCTCTGTATTTTCTTTTAAAAAGGTGTGTTGTTTTTATTTATATAGTTTACAAATAGAAGAATTGATATGAAAATGTTCTTATAGAAGGTTCTAAAAATATATATGTACTTTTGTCTGTGATATAATAATATAAATATATAATACAATAATATAATATATAATATACAACATAAAAATTGTATATTATTATGTTTAAGGGCATATATACACACACACACGCACACTATAAATTATATGTGTAATTTAGTTTAACTTGATAATTAAACCAAAAACTTAAATTAATACATATAGACATTTTTTGGGGGGGGGGACTAATAAAAATTATGAACAAACAACAAAATGACTAAAACTTTAACTAAAATTAAAATAAAATGTATAAATGTATAAGTATAAATAAAATATGTATAAAATGTATAAATAAAAATTCTAAATATTTATAGCAACAATAATAGTATTTCAATACACACACACACACACATATATATATATATAAGACTAAAAGATATATATATATATATTCACTCCTCTGAGAAAAAAAAAAAAGATTTACAAAGTTGTAAAAAATACAGATTATGTTTCACAAGAAAATATTGTTTCACTTTAATTTAAATTAATTCCAATCTGTTACTTGCTGTTTTGTAATTATTTGTGAAATTTACTAGCAATTTGTACGTGAAAATTGTTTCTACACAGTCTTTATAGAATGTATAGAGACTTTTATTTGAAAATGTAAATAAAAAGAATAGATTATTTGTTTCACAAGAAAATATCATTTCAGCTTTTTATTTTGAAAATTTTTACTTTTAATAATTGAGTGTGTTCATTGCTGCTTCTTTACCAGCATCCTAACAATGATTCATTTTTATTATATATATATATATGTATGTATATATATATATATATATAGATAGATATAGATAGATAGATAGATAGATATAGATATATGCGTGTGTGTATAAATACATATATATATATATGTGTGTGTGTGTGTATGTAAATACAATATAATTTGTTAAAAATTTTGATTCCAGTTTGATGCGCAAACCATGAATAAAACTATCACGCCATACACAATTTTCATGTATTCTTAAAGTTTTCTGCATTTTTTGTGACCCTACAACAACATATAGGGTTTCACTGAAAAATTCCCTGCATGTGTTCTAGAGGCTCAGCGAGGGCTAGTAGGAATCATAAATTACTACTAGACAGACAGACATCAGGGCCTGGAGAACTAAAAGAAGTTTCTCAAAAGTCTGGAAGCCCCTGTGTTTTCTCAGTAATGCACTTGCTCGAGAGGGACAAATGATGAAGTGATGCATTTTGAGTGTTGAGGGAAGTGAAATTGCAAGATTTCAGCGGCTTGATTAAAATAGTGTCTGTCATGGTGTGAAAAATTAACCTTCTGTCTGATTCTCTCAAGTTACATCAATATCAAGAAAATAAAAGCAGATAAAGTTATCCCTCCTACACACACAGATGTGCACGAGTGGAGGTGAAGAGAAACCCGCGACAGCCTGGTGAGAGCAGGAGAAAGAGGAAAAAGCTGTAATAATAGATGAAATCATTATCAGAGAGGTATGACAGTGCATTAGTTCATAGAGCGGACATACCCATAAAACAACACTCTCTTGGGAGAAAGAGTGCAAGGGTTTGGTCAAAGGTCGACTGCACACTGTTCTGTAAGAAATACTCCAGAGGTAAAAGAAAACCAGGGAGATTTTCACCCTGCAGTAGAGGAGAGCAGGGTTAAGATGTGCCAGTTTTGTTTTGCTCAACTGAAAAAAGAAAAAAAAATTCTCAAATGGATATTTATATGCCATCTTTAACATATCATATATGTGCACAACTTGGGTAAATTGTCCAATTTATTTTTTCCAAACCTAAAAAAACAACAGCAACAACAAAATTTTCCCTGTGCCTCACATAACAATTACTCTGTGCACCAGATATCAAGCACAGCTAGTATTGTCTGCTTGCTATATCAGTCTAACAAAGTGCATCAAGACTGTATTCAAATGAGTATCTGCTTATCATATATCCTCTTTAATGTGCATTTAGTGAGCTTTACTTTCGTATTCAAGAATACAATTCAAACTGAACATTTGGTGTAATTTGTAAAAGCAGTAGGGCATTATGGGGTAATATGGGTCAGTGGGTAACTAGGAACTACTTACTAGTTTTGCCTCCATCTAATTTCTCCTTACCTAGAGGGTAACATATAGGCCTATATATATGTTTTTTTTCTTATGTGACCCTGGGCCACAAAACCAGTCGCAAGTTGCATGGGTATATTTGTAGCAAAAGCCAAAAATACAGTGTATGTTTCAAAATGATCGATTTTTCTTTTATGCCAAAAATCTTTACGATATTAAGTAAAGATCATGTTCTTGAGTAAAGATATTTTGTAAATTTCCTAATCCTACCATAAATATTTCAAAGCTTAATTTTTGATTAGTAATATGCATTGCTAAGAACTTCATTTGGACAACTTTAAAGACGATTTTCTCAATATTTAGATTTTTTTTCACCCTCAGATTCCAGATTTTCAAATAGTTGTATCTCGGCCAAATGTTGTCCTATCCTAACAAACCATATTACATCAATGGAAAGTTTATTTATTCCGCTTATTTATTGATGGTTTTGTTGTCCAGGGCCACATTTTACCTCAGTCTCTCTTATTGTAGCCTACTGTACTACTGCTGTAGATGTCACTGTTCACCTCAGTGCTCGCGCACGTCTGTCACATTCGACCACATATGAAACACAAAAGTCAAACACGTGGGATTCGAGCACATTTGATTCGCATATTTGATAAAATGTCAAGTATGTGCAATGTGAAACCACCAAAGAGCCTTCGTGTGAAGATGACACAGCGGCTGCTGGTTCCACTAAATGTTCCGATCGAGAAACTTTGAATGGTCAGCTGCGCTTCATTTCTTATGTTTCCATAATATCAAAATCCAATTAAGCCAAACCAAAGCTTTGTTTCTTTCTTCGTCAAGGATGAGACGTTTTGATGTATAGTTAGTACGGGAATGAGATGGAGGAAACGTACACGTCCGTGACTGAACGTTTTCCAGAAGGATATCAACAATCACTAAGCATTTCTTCGACGTCTCTCAGGGGGAAAACAGTCCAGCGCCAGAGACTTTTTCTCTACAAAACATCTTACAAATTATTTGCAGTCACGACAAGCCGTAAACAAGCGACTCCAAAACATTGCCATCATATAAATCTCAGTTGGACGTTTGGATGGTGATTGTGAAATCGACTGAGTGAGACCCAGGGCAGCAGACGATCGAGAGAAACTGGGGTGGGCGGGAGTGCGCTGAAGTCACACGATAAAAAGGCTTTGCTCTTGGGAAATAACTCTTGATTCTTTCCGCAGCCTTCCGTTCTCCGTCGTGCGGTATGAAGCGTCTACCTGGATACTTACCGTCATTACACAAATTTAGGTGACTTTCTTTCCCTCCCGACTCGGATTCTACTTTATGATGATTTTGGATATGTACCTTTGGGATGAAGAGAACCCTTTCCCTGCCCGCCGAAGTAAGATAAAATAGGGTTTCGCTGACATTGGAGTTACTCCACTCGTTCCATATGAAGAAGTCAAACGTAAGTGAACGGCTTTTGCTTTAACGCGAGTAATTTAGCGTGAATCACATGTGATTTGCATTAGTTTTAGCTACGCGCGCTTGCAAGAAAAAGAAAAGGGGGGGAAAAAAGCGCTGTCTGCAGAGCATAACTGGAGGAAATGTAAATGAACACGATAGCGTGTTTTATATTAGCTACAACATAATACATAAGACTTTCTCACGTCGTTGAGCTTTTTAAGTATTTTAAGACGCTAAATGCGCACGAAGGCGCGCAATTGTGCGCACTTGATTAGTAGGTGGGGGTGTGAAAAGACTAGCTACATAATGGTTTATTATTTAAAATGAACTTGACGCTTGTAGTTAAGTACCACAAACATGCTTTGATCTCGCTGAGGCGAACGTTATTACTGTAGCAGCGTGTTTGTTTCCATCTATTAAACTTGTCACATCCATTTTTCGTCATTTCTGCTCAGTTTGAATTTTCGGACTTTGAACCAGAAATGGTTTTTTAAAAAAAGTGCAACTTTAAAAAAGGATTCAATTTTAGTTGGTTCAAATGTTTTACGATGTGGCGAGACATGCCTAATTCGATCTGGTCAACCTGCAAAATCAGCTTTCCTTGTCGTTTAACGAGAATATTTTGTCTTCGACGATCTCTAGTGTCCTCTCGGTGATATAGGCTATGTGGACAATTTTACTGTTAAAACATGATCGATAAATATGAAGTCCTCGAAAAGGCAGATAAGAGTAAATTAATACTGATAAAACGACCTTTGGACGGTTATGCAGGTGCTTGACGGAGAAAACGTACATGCACACATATTTTGCACGAACTAGATGTTCTTGGTACATTACTCACTGTCTTGGAAATGTTGTACAACTGGAAACAAGCCAGGGGATATGGTTTTCATTGACTGTGGGGGATATTTACTCGAAATGCACCAGGCTTTTCTAACAGCATCACTAATGCTTCCCTTGCTTTTATGTGAGTAGGTCAGGCTTTGCGCTTGCTTTTAGGTACTGTAAATTATGAACATTTGCTATGTTGTAAATATACTCAAATTTCAATAATATATAGTCTATATTGATGTATGAAGAGACAGAAGTCATTCACCTTGCACCTTCTTAGCCCTGCTGGGAATTTGCATTACCTCTTGCTGGGAGTAAGCAGTTTTAGGATGATAAATTGGCATGTGGTGCTCACCAAGACCTATGTTTTTTAAAGACTTGATTCATTTGTGGTGCATTTTTGCAGAACATAAAGAAGAGAGAGGACAAATTAGACCAGGATGGGCAAACGGCTGAGGCTTGTGTCCCATAAGAATGTCACCTCAAAATGATAGAGCATTAACACGTTGCTTCAAAAAAAAATAGTTGTTTTTGTGTTTTTTCAATTGTTTTCACTTTATTCTTAAGCACACATAATTTATGTTTAACTTTGGTGGTTTTGAAAGTACATTTATTGGCTTTGACACACCTGCCGCTGTATTTGAATCTCATTGCTTGCTTGTAACCTAGTCTTACTTACAACCATGCATAAAACAAAGTTAATCATTTGCAAACATAAGCACAGGGAAGCTTCTCATGTAGCCTACACATGACAGTTTTGATTTCTGAGTCATTTGATTTTTGTAGTTAATCTATTAGAGACAATTGTTGTGTGAACACCTTCAATTCAGTGTACAGTATTCTGTGGCTGCGGTTAAGAAACCAAACCTAGTACGTGAATAATCATTGAACTAATTGTACAGCTCTTTACCATCACCCATGACATATATTGACCCCTTTGCCAAAACTGAGGCTCAATTATGTGAAACATTCTTGCATGTAAGCAAAACACCTTCAATCATGTGCCAAGCCCAAAGGCAAAAATAAGTTAGCGACAGTTTGCAGTTTGACTATGAGGAAGTGTTACGCATCAAAAACGAACAATCTTGAAGTAGGTGAAACGTGGTATTTTGCAGCATTTCCTCTTCATGGGTAGAGGATAGCAGATTTCTGTCTGGATTGTTCACAAGAAGCGATTAGTTCAACACAGTTCCTTTCTGGAAGATTTCATTTTAGAAATGCTGTGAGACGTGCAGCTATACTTGCAATTGACATTCTTGTGTATGGACTGAATTAAACGTAAAATGAGATTTGCATGTTTAGCCTCTGAAGTTAGACATGGAAAAGTGAAGACATTTAGCACCTCAGCAGTGAAGTCAATACAAATAAAATGAGCTACAGCAACAATTTAACAGTAATCCTATTCACAGTCTTCAAAACTGGTTTTAGTGATAACATAAATCTTTCAAGACTGCTAGAACAAACTACAAGGTTGTGAAAGAATGGCATATGCTTGTGTGTAAGTTGGAAATGTTATTTCAACTTTATTTAAAAAAATAAATAAATCTAATCAAATACCTGAAGTAACATAATCCACAATCCTTAAGCAATGTTCTGTTACTCTGGAGAAGTCTTATTTGGGGAACTTATCAAATGTTAGTTCATATGAGATGTTGCAGGATTACAGGATTAAAGACAGAAGTAATGTGTTCTGATAAGAAAATAAATTAAGACGACAGAAAACCCAGATGGACTGCATTATTCACAGTTTTATGGGACTGATTGTCCATCAATTCCCTCTTAAATTGCCTGTCATGTACCGTTGTCTTTTTCTGTTGTATACATACTTTGTTAACTTTAAATCAAATATGTAAATAACTCTTTTAAAAGAATATAAAAAAAATCTACATTTCTGAAAAATATCTGAATGAAAGTCACTAAAATCTCTTACAATGGTAAAAATCACTGTAACATAGAAAGAATCTGATGGATAAATCTGGAGCGTATGGTCAAAGGTAATTAGTAACATCAGATTTTCTGGATTTTATTAGGAATGGTTTTATGTAATTATTTTTTGTTTCCTGTTTGGACTGAAGATATGCAACAGTGTGTTGTTATGTCTAAGTCTGACAATGTTTATGATCCGTAAACCTGATTTTGTCATATCAGATGATTTATTTTGTGCTGTAAAGATAAAGATTGTGGAGTTTAGAGTTTTACACCGAGTAAAGCAACAAGCAGAAGTCCACTACATACTAAATCGATTACCAAGTAATCCAAACACAGTTGGAATATTAATAAGCTAATACATAAATATGTGGTGTGAAATAAGTCTAGCAAGCCTTTCCGGAGATAAAATACCAGAAAGAGCAATGCAGGGTTGAACCATAATTTAACTGAACAGTATCAGCACCATTCCATTAAGCCTGTTTACCTGTTTACATTGTTTCCGTATCCTTTTAGTCCTTACATGGTATTTGACACTCACCTGGCTTTGACAGTGCTAAGCCTAGTACAAATAAAAAGGTTTTCAATAGCGGATGGCCAGTCACAATAAAGGGTGAAACTTCATCCGTGTTTGGAAAGAGCTCAATTGTATAATGGACTCTCTAAAGTGAATTCAACCCAATGATAAAAAATGAATTCACTGGACCAGCGAATAAATCTCTTGGTTTCATTGGCGCAATCTGTAAATTGAATATGTCAATAAAATTAAACTCCTAACGTATAATATGATCCTCATTAGTTTTCTATTGTTTCTCTATTACGTGTTCCATTTTTCTGTTGTTTTATTGCAGAAACTGGTTTACCTCGAGTAGCGTTTCAATGCCTGGCTCAATTAGCGATTGGAAATGAGTCATTTCGCGATAGTATCTTTGCATTTCTTTTCTTTCAGAAATCATTTTCTCAGCGTTCTCCTCAAAGCGTTGGGTGGGTTCCATTAGCATAACTACTTTTCTTGGTTAGTTCCCGAACAAGGCCTACCTCCAGCACAGGCTATTGTAATTTTTGCTCCCACCCAGTCCATAGACTCCCTTTAAATTAGCTATAAAATACCCAGATCACATTTCATTGGGCTCCTGTGGCCTATTGCCCTCTATTCACACACTCATCAGAAGATATTGCAGCGTAATCGATGTTACCCTAGCTAGTATAAATCCACTACATCTTTTCCTAATGTTTCCTTTGGTTTGAGATGTTTAACAGCACCCAATCATTTTGAATTTACTGACTAACAGCATTGAAGAAATAATCATTACGATCCACAGAACTGTAGATTCATGGCTGCTGAGGAAGAATTTGACATTCTTAGCAACACGAGAAGGCATATATATTCTTTAGGACATTTGATAGCATCTTTAGCTAGTGTTTATTCGGTTAGCCAGAGGTTTGTAAAGTGCACCTGAATAGACACGGGCAGACAGAGTGCAATTTGCGGAAGCAAATTTGATTTGAGTTGTTTTTGAGTGGATACTGGTCGCTGGCTATTCAACTAAGGCTGAAATGATTATGCTAGTTTTCCGGCTGCTGATTTTTGTCTACTTGCTACTCTGGCCTGCATAAGTAGATCACATGGCTTTACGAAACTGCCTTCCAGACACACAATTGGTGAACTCTTTGTAATCAAAACTAGGAGACAGTATTGTTTTTCTCACATCTTTCAGATTTTTCCTTGTAGCTACTGTACATTAGCACGAAGTGTTAGCATTTGTGTCATAGGCTAGCTAATATCAGTCATCGGGATTCTGCCTGTTTTTGATGTGTTAGACTGATGTACACCATGAACTGTGAAAAGATGAAAAGAAGGAAGATAGATGGTGACTAGACATTTTTTTTGGCACCATGTGCTCTGTTCTCGCTAATAAGATTATGTAGTGAATGGTACATTGTTCAGAATGAGCTTGTATGTCTGTCTGGGGAGCTTGCAAAGTTAATAAACCCTAGCGATCAAAGTGACTGGTCAGCATGACTCTGGCAATGATCTCTAGCTGAGAGAGTTGCTGTTAACATGATGTTCAAAAGGGAGGTTTGAGTTGTCGGTCTCGCTTTTTCTCTCTGCCGGTGGTCAGTCCAGCTCATGGTCAGCCATAATGAAATCTTGTTCTGCTTCACATCTTCTTTGTCTGGTTAAGTGAAAGTGACCTCTCATTTGACTTTCAAGATTTCTCTGTGGTTATAATACAGCAGTCTGTACAATGTCCTATCAAAGCCTGACCAATTTCGCAATTGTGAGGTATAAAGTCTTGCTGCATTACTTTTTTTTTTCTCATAATTGTGACTTTATATCTCCAGTGTGACATTAAGTCCCAGCTATGAGGGAAAAAGTAGCATATTTGTGAGATATAGTCAAAGTTGCTATATATATAGAGGCACATTGTGAGATATAAAGTCACAATTATGCTAAACAAGATCGTGTAGCTGTAATTATGAGGAAAAAATGTGATGTGTGGAGTCACCTTGAAGGAAATGAAGTTGCAGTTATGAGGAAAATAATTGCAATTGTTGTATTGAGTGACAAATTTGCATTTGTGATATATAGGGTAGTAATTACTTTTTATTTTGTATTTACTTGCTAAATGAACTCTTTTATATACACATAGCTATTTTGATAAATACATGCTCACAGATTTGCATTCTGTTCACTAATCTGTATATACTTACCACGTAATGTAGGAGACAGCATTTAGGAGATGTCTACACTTTCACACACACCTGCCTTAAATGCTGCCTAGGCAGCTCGTATTAATGGTTTGGGAGTAACGTTGTTCAGTTGATCAGTTCAGTGGTTGGCTTAGCTTACAGTCTATTGATTTATGGCAGTCAGAGCTGAATTTGAGAACAAGTGAGTTTGAATTGTTGACGTTTAAATAGGAGACAGACAGACGTTTGTTGTTGTGTCCAAAGTACTTGCTGAAATCGTAGTTCTTGGCTATGAAGGCACTAACGTCTTGGAGGAAGTTAAATTATGGATAATATAACCAATGAAACATCTGGGCTTCCATGTGTTGTTTCATTCATCAAATTTCAACAAATCCTCATCTGGTTTACAACACGCAAGAGCTCTGTCCCTGGTGATGCTGTCTGAAATCCTCGCTACAGATTAACTGCTTGTTTGAGTGCATACTAAATTCCAGATGCTGTCATGTGTACTAGCATTGTTTACTTTGAATTATAAATTGCAGTCCATTAATTCAAAGCAAAACCTTAGCATTTACATGTGGCCAGTCTTATTTATGGTTCGATGCAAATAAACATGCCCTGTTTAACCAGGAAGAATGTTTTTAGAAGAGCTGGTTGGAAAGAAGATACATTTTGTAAACTCATAATGGGAAATCAAAACTATTCAATCAATTATTAACTATATATTATAAACTTGTAGATTTGGTTTAAAAGCTAAAAGCAGTGCCTAGCAGTATGAATTGTGTCAATTTAACATGTCTTTGACTCGCTACTTGTGACTTTGAGTTAAATCATTGATACTGTGATGTAATCGATGATTAAATAAGCTTCTTCCTTATGACTTTACTTTTCATGTCAACAGCTGAGACCTTCCAGCACAAGGTCTTCAAAAAAAAAAAAAAAAAAATGGTAGCGTGGAATTAAAGATGGTTCACGTGTTTACTAGTTATCTAATAAGTTTTAGTAAGGCAGAATAGTTTATCTAGATTTTCTTATATTAGGCCGTAGATTTGTTTTAGTTTAGTGACGGTGCTTTAATTAGCATGCTGTGCATTAACTTCTTTATTCAGTTTGTAAATTAATCACCTTTGAAGCACCACTGCTCCAATCATTCATAATTAAGTGAAATATGTTTATATATATTGAGTTGTATCTTATGGTTTTTCTTTAATGTCCTGTCACTAGCATTGCATTTTATAATGTCTTTGACTTGTAAAGTGAAAGTAAAATATTTTACTTAATGTGACATTCTGAGAGCAACAGAATATCAACTAATGAGAATGAGACTATTTTGTTTTATTTTGAACAATGAAAAGTGGACATTACTTACCAGCATGCAGCTAAAAGCTAGTTTGTTAAAAACAACGGCTAAACAGAATGCTAGTTTGCAAAAACAACAGTTAAATAGAATGTTAGCTTACTTAAACAAAGGCTAAATAGAATGCTACTTTGTTAAAACAGCAGGTAAATAGAATGCTATTTTGCTAAAATAACAGCTAAATAGAATACTAGTTTGCTAAAACATCGGTTAAATAGAATGCTAGTTTGCTAAACAAATAAATAAAGTGGTAATATTCTAAAACAACAGCTAAATAGAAAACTAATTTGCTAAAACATCGGTTAAATAGAATTCTCGTTTTCTAAAACACCAGCAAAACAGGATGCTAGTTTGCTAAATGAATGAATAAATTCATGAATAAAATTCATGAAATGAATGAATAAATTGCTAATATAGTCTACTAAAACAACAGCAAAATAGAATGCTAGTTTGCTAAAACAACAGCAAATATAATGCTAGTTTGCTAAAGGAATAAATAAAGTGCTAATATTTTAAAACCACAGCTAAACAGAATGCTAGTTTGCTAAAACAAAGACTGCTAGACTGTAAGTTTGCTTAAGTAGAATGTTAGCATTCTAAAACAACAGCTACACTGAATGCCACTTTGCAATAACAATGGCTAAACATTATCCAATAGCCTGCACAGCCTGCACAAAATTATAGAAGAAAATTATTTAGAACTTTGGAATAGCATACACTTATGAATCATTTACAATAAGACCAGAAACATAGCTACATTATTCATAAAAAGTTTTATTTGTGTTGACTTTAAAAATGAGACCCCTGCATTGTGCTGTAGCTGTTTTTGAATGTAAATGCCTTGCGAGAAACGCATCCAATCATGGCCACTTGATCTAAATTCTCAAAATATGTAATTGCAGAGCATTTATTTTGTATATGTGCAATTACACACTCGGAGCATCTCGCAGATAATAAGCCTGTCCTCAGATGAGTCTGCTCTTCAACTCTGCTCTGCTCCCCTCTCTTTGGATCGATGGCCTGTTTCTCCCGACAAGGCTCATGCATTGTTTGTCTGGGATCACCCTTGTAAGCAGGGTTAAGAGCAAATCTGCCTCATGTTATGCAACAAGCTCAAATAGCAGGTCTGGGAAGAGGGGAGCAAAAGCTTTAAACTCTAAGCCATCATGGGACAACAAGCTTTATAGCAGCGGATGGGAAGGAGACTTTGCTAGACAAATACGCTCATTTATTCTATCAAAACTGACCCAGTTGTTCTCAGAATAGCAGTGAAAACATTTTCCGTTTTGCCTAATACTCCTCCAGACAATGAGATTAGAAATTAGGATACAAGCAGATCAGTATTATTAAAAGATTTTCGATACGATCAATTAGACTGATCTTTTACCTCTTGTTTTTCAGATTTGGATATGCACCTGTGTCCATTTCTTGCTGTACATGACAGTTGCTGCCTATTCCAGTGAAATAGGAAATCCCATTACAGATGACATCAAGAAAATTTCTTTGTTGGTAAGAGCTCGGACATTCTTATCTCTCCAGTGCCGGGAGGCTTTTTTTTCCCAGCGTATTTTGTGAAAGACAACTGTGAAGGCTGATTTACTGATGCTCTGGGGGGAAAGAGCTGAAATTTATTTCTTGTGTGTTGGAACGAAAGCCCCAGACATGTGGTTCAAAGTATGATAATAGAGTCATATACATAAAACAAATGCTTTGCTGCAGACAGTCTTTTTAGGATCATCAAAAATCATCAGCCTGAAAGGATTATCAAGTTTATCGCTTTGTTGGAGCATGTGAGTTGTGTAATGGCATTTGCTTTTCTTTAGCAAAATATTTACAAAGTATGATGCCAAATCAGTGTGCGTGCCATTTGCTGAAACGTTAATAACCAGTCATTAAAATCTTTTGAAGTACATATGGTTGTGGCTTCCATAACTATACCTAAGCCAAGGTTATAAAGCAAATTAGAGTAATTCCATGTTTACATTGTGGTTACATACTGGTAAAGTTTCATTTTTTTAATCTTTATCGATGGTGAAATAAGCATGTGCATTGTAGTTTTTGGCACTGAGAACCGGCTTTCTTTCTTTCTTTCTCTTCTATTAGAAACAGAATATTCCAAAAGACTACAAGATTACATTACGTTATATACCTAAAGAAGTGGTGAGTTGCTATTATTCAGTTTCATTGAATCGTTCACGGCAACAAAGGCAAACATGGTGATAATCTAGTGATGTCTTTTGTTTTTCTTCAAGAGTGGTATGTGCTGGGTGAAGCTAAATGTATTTCACTTGGAGGTGAGCTTAAAAGGCCTGGCGCAGAAGTTTGGGAACATATCCTCCAATAAAGATAATATAGGCACTTTTGTCCAAATACTGCAAGAGATGCGGTATCACATTGGACATGGCTTGGTAAGTTACCTCATCCAACAATAACAATAAAAATAACAAGTGTGTTTCATACAGAAATCTTGATATATCTAGTATGTTTTGTTATTGTGTTGCAAATTTTCTTGTCAGCTATAAAATCAACTCTATAAATAAAACACAGTAAATGAGGAACTAAAACGATTTGGAAAAAACAGTACAAAAGGTCCAAATTAGGGCTCAAAAATTGTTTAAAAGGATATTGATTAAAAAAATATTTATTTATGTTGTGTTTTATAAAGGTTTTATTCATTTCTTTTTCAATAATATTCATTATTAAAATGTATATATTTATCTTTACATTTTTATTTAAATTTATATTTTATATAAAACTATTTTTAAAACTTTTTTTTTTTAAGTCAAAAATTGCAGCCAATGGGCAAAGTTTGTAAATCCACTTGGAAAAATAATTCAGTTGATCATTCATTTGTAAAGCAATGCAAAACCTGGAATGTTTTATTAAGATTTTTTCAAGAATAGTTTAAATAATTTTATAAAATGAATATTTATTATTACAATTTATTTTTCTATTTATTCATATCTAAAGCTATTAATTTTTATTATAAGTAAATCATCACAACAAATGATCTGGTAAACCATTTTTTTCTGATTCTTCAGGAGGATTCAATGCTAGAATTCGATTGTCACTACGTAAATGAGATGTGGCTTACGGCAAAGTATTTTGAATTTGTGGAGGACTTTTTCAACACTGCCAATTCGTCGAGAGATGCCGAGGATTGTGAGCCTCCACCGTGTCCCACATCCACAAAAACAACAGTAATGACAACTACGACAGCGTCGACAACGTCAGCGCAACATAGTACAAATGGTGAGGCACATGTCTTAAAGGCCTTGCGAAGGCATGGTCTACATGTTGCAGAGTGTTGTCTGTGTCGTTTTTAATGAAGCTATTGAGAAACCGCAGAATGTCGTTTGTGGAAGGCCGCCCATTTGCAACTGAGGTTTTAGATGTTAACACCCGCTTTTAAATCATATCTCTTGTGGCAGCTTTGGTTGCAATTTTGCACATGTTGTGTGTGTGTGTGTGGGTGGATGTGTGTGTGTTCCACGCCTTTTCAAATGAAGCCGCTGGACAAAACAAGAGAGGCAACATGTTTTTGTCAGCGCTATTATGACAGAGTCTCAGCTGAGTTTCAAAACCAAGAGATGCTCCCTAGTGAACAGCATGAAAGGGAGAGCAGAATCGAAGTCCAATTGTCGCCATGTTGATTACAGAGCAATCTTCAGATCTTCCCAAGCGCAAGCTCTTTCTTTCTAAAAGCGGACAGATCAGATCTTTCATGGGGCGGAGAGAAAAGGAGATTGTGTCCGACTTTTTAAGCGTCTAACAATGAACGGTTTCTATCTGAGACTTTTAATGCTTCTCTGTTTCTGGCTTTCTCTAGAGAAACGTAACGGTTTGCCTGATGACCCCGAAAAAGGTGAGTTATCACATAAATGTCTTCAGTCATCACTGCTGTATGCATCCAAGAGATAGTTGGTCCAAAAATGAAAAAAAAAAAAAAAAAGTAAATAAATCATTTACCTGCCCTCATGTTGTTCCAAACATTCATGACTTTATCTCTTCACCGGAAAACAAGAAGAGATACTGCTGTTTTTCTTATGATGAAAATAAATAAGGAATAAGGGTGTAAAGCTCCAAAAATCCAAGAAATTTGTGTTGTATTCACAGAAAATATCCGCTGAAAGTTATAATGGTAATATGGCATGAAATAAGTAATATGGGCCACTTTATTTTATTTTTTGTCGTTTTTTGAGGCTTGACAGCCTCAGACACCATCCACTTTTATTATAAGGGAAGAACTGATCTGTAAATGATGACAGATTTTATTCATTTGAAAATGACTATCCAGCTACCCAAAAAAATAGGAAATGATATGAGATTGAATAAATGTTGACAGAAATTTATTTAGTTTAGTTTATTACTTTATTTTAATTTTTAACATTTATTTAAATATGTACGGAGCCCCGCACATGACATGCAGGAAAAAAATAGTAGGCTAAATTGTGTACATGATTTATAAATTGAGGGAACGAATTAGTAAATCGTGTGCACAATTTAGCAAATCTAGGGAACGAATTAGCAAATCGAGGGAACTAAATAGTAATCATGTGCACAATTTTTTTTTTTCTTTTTCTTGAATGTCATGTGTGGGGCTCTGTAAATACAACTATCCAGCTAGCCAAACACTATGCATAGAGGAAACAATAAATGACTTGAGGGCGAGTAAATGTTGACTGAAGTTTCATGAAGTTACCAATTATTTGAGGAACACTATCCAACGACATTAGGTTGAGTTCATTTTATTTTTTACTTTTTAATTTAGTTTTTATATTATTTTCGGGGGTCTATTTCTTTAATATCTATTTGAAGAAATCTACCTAGTTATGCAGGTCAGATGTTGGGTTTAGTGCTATATATATCTGCAAGGTTGAAAGTTTATCTTGCTGTCTGTCACAGTTCAACAAAAGCACCTTTGCAAACTGATAAACCAGTCTCATTTTTCTGTAGGGGCAATCCTTCCGAAAGTTGTGCAGAGCAGTCTTATGTCGCTGCTCGCCATCCCGTTCATCGCAGTGGTGGTGTTTCTGTTGGTCTGGAAGGTACGTGTGGTGGTGTGCTCTGCTGAGCCTTCAGCATCACAGCCTTTTCACTTTCAGACCTGATTGGTATTTTTCTTTTTCCTTTTGTAATGCAGATGAAATCTAGAAGAAATGCCCCACAAACTGACCGGATTCCAGAAGAAGGTCCCGCCCTTTTCTCAGGAGAGGAGGCCAATATACCCCCATTAGATGTGGAGATATCTGAAAAGTAAACATTCAAGTCTTTCCATTGAGTCCTAAAATATTTGAAAACTTCAAAAAATGAAATACATGTTAAATAAATTGTATTTAACATATTTATGTTTTGAAACCTAACTAATCTAAATAAAACATTTGATCAACTCTGGGGTCTATTTTTGTCCTAGCTATTGAGCTGTTTCAACACACCAGTTAACACCAACTTCCTGTTTTCCTTTTCCAGAAACAGATTAAATATTATCATGGCAGTGTAAATCCAGCCCCAGCTTAACCAACGCAGGTAAATAATGTTCTTATTATAAACACAGTATTAATTTAACCTACTTTACAGCATATGGTTTCACAAAGGCCGCAGCCATAATTTGGTTTCTTATTAATAACATTTCAGTCACTCCTTCAGACGGCACAACAGACAGGAACAAACAAGCACCACCTCCGAAAGATTCTCTTACTGAACTTCTTATTGTGAAGGAAGGATGCATACTTGCCTGAGACGCAACGAACTGATGCCCTCTCTTATCAACCACTGCTGAGCCCTTCGGGTGGATATAGCTGCTCCTTCTGTGAACTTCTGGGAGTCGCTCTTCATGCTCTTTAAAGCTTCCTTCTCCTCTTGGAGCCCGCAAGGAAACTGTGCAGAAGGAATTTGATGAAAAACAGAATGAAAGCAACATGGCATTGGATTCAGCTGGAGGCGTCAAATAGCCAAGCGCATTTTTTGGAGCGCAGGAGCCACAGTTCAAAAGGAGGGCAGCCATATTGTTGCTTGAGAGCAGATGGCTATCTAAAAGGATTTAAAGCAGAATTGACTACCTCCAGCTGCACTGGTCCGTCTCCTTCTTTCTTTCTTCATCCTTGTTCTCTTTCTTTCTTTTGGTCTGGGTGTCCAGATAAGACGCCTTTTCAGTTTTTTGAGTGCTTGAATCAGTAAAATCGTTCTCAGATTGTATCATCTGATTTGTGAATTGTTTTTATTGTCTCTATAGACTGGTGGTGTGGACTTAATTTATTTATTTTCTGAATATGACATGACACCTGCATGGCATCAAATATCGATTGAGACGAAAAGTACATGATCGTCTCAACCTTAAAACATATCCTGCAATCCTTAATCGCTTGTGTATTTTGACAATAAACCCTACGTTCATACTAGCCGCAACCTTGTAAGTACCATTATAGCTCCTCATCCGACAGATGCAGTTAAGTGTTTTTAAAGCTATCTATCAGTACACCCGTGATTTATGCAGTTAGTTTCGCAATTGTGGCTTTTTATGAAGTCTGCTTCAGTGTTTTTGAAGTCATTTAGTCATTTAGTAAATCTCTGGTGGCTGCTAATTTTATAGACGATTCAGCTTTTGTCAACGTTCATTAGACTTTTATAGCTTGTAGAAAAAAAATCTGCCATACTAGAGCGAAATGCAGTTATGGGTCAAAACTAACTCAAGTAGTATTATGTCAAACAAAATGGTACACCTCACCACAAAAAGCAATTTTTACGAATACAGGACACCATCGGAAGATCTCGCTAGCATTAATAGAAAACCTACATGTATGCTTCTACTTGTATTTTTGTGCCTTTTCATAGCATGGCTCTCCCTGTAAAGATTCTTTTTGGATAACCAGCCATATATTTATTACGGAGAAAAAAAATATATAATAATGAAATATATAATATTGCTCTAGTTATATTCAAGAAAATTCCTCTAGGACATTTCAGATGACTTTCCAAGAAAAGCATAACATGATCCGGTTCCGGCTTCGGTCTCCTGCTGAGTACGAATCAATTTATGCATGTTCACATCTGACGTCTGTACATACTGATTTATGATAGCTACGACTCATATAGACAAGTGCTAATGATTTTGAGACGAAACTCAAGAGGAGACCAGATTAGATTTGTACCCTGCTTTCTCCAACTGGTTGTAATGATCTATATCCTGTGCTGTGGGGAATAACCTGTTGTCTGCCCAGTCTTTGTTTTCTTAGTTAGAGCACAACAGTTTTTTTTTTTTGTTGTTTTTTTTAAGATACAGTATGTGATGTGAAGTTGACGTTTGGTGAGTAATATCTTGTCCTGGTTAAGGTGGTTGTTTACAAAAACACATATTAACATTGGCAGCAATGGAAAGGTCTCTCATTGTAGTGTTTTCTTGCAGTTAATCCAAGTCATTTTGAAGCTCTCAATGAGGCATGTCAGTGTAGTATTTGCTTTTTCCATCACAGTAAACCACTTCAGACCATCTCAGTGTAGTTCGGGACAGTGCTGGTAATGTTACATCCTGAGGTCACAGATTATAAACATGCAAAATTCATTATTATACTCGATTCAGGAACCTCAGTGAACTGGAGAAGTTCTCAGTCTGTCTAGAGGGTGATGAAGCTTCCTTTGGCGTCTTTGTTTGTGCCCTGAAAAGGTTCCATGTAAAGTGTAAATAAATAATTGCGACAGATAAGCTGCACCATAGAAATCTTCAAAAGTGGGAATACTCCTACATGTTGTATGAGTTTCGTGTGTGAAATCTCTGAAAACGGGAGTTTAGACCCCCCAAAAACACAAACCGCAGACCACATGAGCCAGCCAGCGAAATTCCCACCACTGCCCTGAAACTACTGGGAATGTTGGCGAAGTGTCAGAAGGCACTGTTGCTCCGTTTTGTGATGTGATGAGATGAGAGGGACGTACAAGGGAACCGTACCAGGATTTTTCAGATTTGGCACATCCCAACTGCCGCAATTGGATCCTGCATCATATTTGTAAGACTGCAGAACACAGCTAGTCAGGAAGCCAGTCAGGGTGCCAAAAGTAAACAAGGAATTGTGGCCCAGTCATTGTCTGGGTGACAGTCTACTGTATTCTGTATTTTATATGAATATATGCAAATATATGTATGAGATGTGAATAAAGTACATTTATCCACCATTGCTGAGGCTTGGGTGGGCTTTACTTGTCACTACGACTAATAAAACCATGATAATTACAGTTGAGCGGTCTGGGTTTGATTTTACTTTTTTTTTGTTTTTTTCAACTTCCTTTTAAAATGTAGTGATGCATTTAAAAGGACAGTTTACTCATGTACTCACCCTCATCCAAACCCAAATGACTTTCTTTTTGCAGAAGTATTGACTGAACGCCTTTGACATCCATTATAGTTTATGAGAGAAGTATTTTTGTTTTCAGTGAATCGGTTAATCCTGAACGATTCATTCTGAAGGAGTTGTGTTCATCTCACTCAATCATTGATCCATTTGCAATGTTTTATGAGACCGAGTGAAAAAAGACTAATCATTTCTCACACAAAACTATTGTGTGACTTCAAAAGACTTTGAAGGTACTAATACATTTGGACCAGTTTTATGATGCCTTGTATTGCTCCACAATAACAAATCATTCACTTTTATTATTATATCATTCACTTTTTATTACACTTTTATTATACAGAATGTGACCAGGATATTCTTCAAAAAATCCCCTTTTTGTGTCTCACGGAAGAAAAGAAATAATAGCATGCGAGTGGTGCAAGGACATGAGGGTGAGGAAATGATAGGAGAAAGTTCATTTTGAGCGAATATTGTTGCTTTAAAAGTGTGTGAAGTTTGTGGTTATTCGATGGGTTCAAATTACTTTTCTTTCCATTTACTAGGAAATAACACGCCCTGAATAGGCTGGTTAAGGGTTAAAATTTCATTTAAATGATACCATTCTCTTTCCTGCTAAATGAAACAATACATTTGGAATGTAATTATTGTGAGGCTTTTTACAAAAGCTATTCCAAGGAATATCCATAATGTAAACATTTTAACAGAGCATTTAGTACTTCAGTATTGTTTAGGACCCCATTGATTTTCTGTATGGAAAGAAACCAGCAGACCCACTGGTTAAGAATGACACTAGGGTGAGTAAATATTCATTTTTAGCCAAACTATCCCTTTAAGTGCTTTTACTTGTGTAGGATTTTAAAACCCCAAATGGTTAGAGGCCGTTTATGAGATCAATATAAAACCTGTGGAGTGAAAATGCACTACACATAAAGCTACTGATCACATACCATCAGGGAGTTGTTGTAAAAGTTGGGCCCAACTCTGAGCTAACAAGAAGGTTTTACCATCAGCCTTCTTGCTTGCTGTGGCGTGTATGGCGCTACCTAATATAAACCTGCTGTGCACAAATCCTCCAGGCCCTTTAAACACCCCTGCAGGGTAACACTTCCTTGTTAACTCCGTAACATTGCTCACTGAAAACAATTACGGAAGAAACAAGCTTTGTTAGGCATAATTTAAGGGTTTGGAAAGAAGTAGCGCCAAAACTGGGACTTCGATCTTGTTTATTTGTGCAAGTTATGAATATATGGACAGTCATTTCTCCCTGCAGTGCTTGTGTGGGCAGCGGCTTCCCGCTGCGCAAATATGCAGGCGCTTCGGCGCGCTACAATAAACTCTGCAGTCTCTTGAATCTTGAACCCAGATTGCAGAATGCATAATAAAGATAAAAATGGAAGCGTTTTTGCATAACAGTCTACGGCTTGCTCGCCTCTGCCCTTCTCGGCGGCCCCCTCGCATCGCATTAGCGCCGTTTGTGTGGGTTGGTACGCTGGTTGAGAGCCCAGGCAGATGACACTATAAGCCTGTCCCCCTGAATGCCAACCTCTCCTGTGACAGTACGTACATTAACAAAAAAGGGCTTTTGAATGTGTGACAAAGGTCTTTATGAATTTAAATTGTGTGCGTTTTTTCTCGGCGGTGGGAATCGGCACAGGACCTTAGTCACAGGTCATGTGGTTTAGGGTTACTAAAAGCCTCTACCAATAGAGTTGTGTTGCGCGCTTTTTGCCCTTTTACAAAGCCCTTTCTGCAGCCGCGAGAGAAAGCGCTCGCCCCCAGGTGGGGAGCGGAGACGGACGAGTCGGGTCCCTGGAGGCCGTAACCGGAGGCTTATCAGAGCCCGACGCTGTTCTGTAATACTCCTGTGAAAGGCCTTCTCCGCCGCCTCCCAATAGCCGCGTCTTTGGGCAGGAGGCTGTAATGGAGATCACCGTGGCCCCTCGGTAAGCAACGAAGGAGCGAAAAAGGGGGGTCTGTCTCAGGACGAGGCCAGAGCCGAGCTGGGACAGAGAGAGAGATGACACTGCCGCGTAGGCGTGACAGAAGAGAGGAGAGGTCTAATGAGTCAGTGGGGAAAGGCTCGGGTTCTCCTCAGGGGTCCCCCGCCGTGAAGCGTCACCTCACGGGGCGCAGGTGGACACGCCCAGCATTCGAACGCCACCGCGTTTCTCACGGGCTCCCAGAGGAACGCTTGTGTCATGGCTCAAAAGGATTGGATAAAAACCGGGAAAGGTTTACACCAGTTCAATGACATTCTGATTAAAACCAAGGCCTTGCGAGGATGAGTAACCTGAGATTTGCTGATATGACTAAGGCGAACACACAGTCGGTTCGAGCTGCCGTATGAGTCATGTCGCGATGATCAGTTGCTTTCTTCTTGGCTGCTACGCTGATTGAAATCCTAAAGGTTGTTTTGCCAGTAATTGTGCCAGCTGATATAACTGGCGTCGTACCATTGTGGCCTGAAAGACTTCCCGAAAAGAATTTCAAGTGAAACTGGGGCACATCAAAGGGTGTTGAAACTGATTTCGGGACAGGCCAGGATGATGCATTTATCACACAGAAGCTCTGAATAACTCTGAATGAATCTTTTGTCAAACCATTTAGCAGTCACTTTTAAAAAGTAGCCTAGTTATTTGTCCTTCTGTGCAGGAAAAATCTAATGTAATTGAACATTTGAAATGATCATTACTATGTGTAACTTAAAAAATCCAGTGCACCACAATGTAAAATGCATTCAGTGCTTCAAAATCTTTTAAAATTCATTATATAACCCCACGCATCATTCCGATTCCCAGCAGGAAAAAGGGTGTGTAAAAGGAGGTGTTTTCTTTTATCAAAATGAGCACTGTTGGGTGTTCGTGTTGTTTGCTGCTGTTTGAAATGCTGATTCTTTTCACACTATTCCATTGAATAATTTCAAAAGAGTAACTTGATAACCTTGAGGGTTTGGCTGCACGTCTAAAACATATTTTCGTATACAAAGACATCTTTCCCTGGAGATTTTCACAAATGACATGAAAGACATCAAGACATATATAATGTCATGTGGGATACAGCAAGTGCAATATTATAATTAAACAATAGGGACCAAATTATTGTCATGTCTTCCTAGTAGATTTATCTAGATTCGAGATATTTCAACTTGTGGCTGACTTTTTGATTATTTATGCAAAATTTATTTCAGACTCTTAACCAAAAGAATAAATATATTTAATTATCATCTGAAACAATTGTGTAGCTAATAGTTCACCATTTGTGTTTTCACATTTGAATCATCAATGATAATAATTAATCAATTCATGTTTGAAATCAATTATATACAAATATTTTATATAAATATTATATTTATACTTTGTAATTATATAGGTCTATAGAATTCAAAATTCATTTGATACACAATGAGAAATTCGAAATAGGCTACTATAGCCTGTTGTTCGTCAACGACAAATTGAATTAATTATTAAATGTTTAAATGACTTTACAACAAAGGTAAGAACTAGTGCTGTCAAGCGATTAATCGCATCCAAAATAAAAGTTTTTGTTTACATAATATATGTATGTGTACTGTGTATATTTATTATGTATATATAAATACACACACATATACAGTAAATATTTTGAAAATATTTACATGTATATATTTATATTCTTATATTTTATATAAATATATTGAACATATAAACATAATATGTTTTTTCTTAAATATATACATGTATGTGTTTGTATTTATATATATACATAATAATACACACATATATTATGTAAACAATTGTATTATGTAACAAACTTTTATTTTGGATGCCATTAATCGCGATTAATCTTTTGAAAGCACTAGTAAGAACGTATACGTGTTTACTCACCTATTGAATATTGCGTGAGAACTTGTTTGCTACACGCAAAACAGATGTTACCAAAGAGCACAGATTTTACACTAAAAAATGAGAATTAATGTTAGGGAGTTTGAAACTGGCGTCTGACCTGTACTGCATTCCTAATCGCCCGCATTCATCCTCATTAATCATTTCATCGCTATCTACAAGGTATTTCCTCTGACTGAACAATTATTTATAATTATTAACAGGTCTTACATGTATCCGCTTAGCTTTAACATAACTGCTGTTAATTCTCAAGGGTTTTTTCATGCCAGAGCTTTGCTCTTTGGCACTTAGTTAGTCCACTTAAAGAAAAAAGAAAAAAGTTCACCTGAACTTTTCCATCATTAATGCTTGGTCGGCCGCCAAATAACGTTCAGTTACTTACAATTCTATGGAGTATGTCCACAGTCAGTGTGACACATAGAGGATGATAAATTAAGCGTATGACTAGAGGTTAAGCGTTTAATTAAATATGGAGAAACCCAGTGAACACGACTCTCTTAAAGTTTATCCAAACACAGAGCCTCTGCCAGACTGTCGAAATGAAGAATCACTAGCATTAGAAGTGGAACATTTATCTCATGTATGAGGAAGCAGCAGATGAATAATGATAAGAATCACAAAAATGAACATTAATGTCAAGGGTTCACCCCGACGCTTCCTTTATCAACCTTATCTTAATTCAGTAGGTATATCAGGTCAAGGCTTATGGATCTTGGGATACATGTTATGGATTATGTTATGTCACAGATATGTAACTGCATTTTGTGTGAATCCCATTCGCGTGGTATTGCAGTTGTTTTTAAAGGTATAGTTCACCCAAAAATTAAACTTCTGTAATTAATTACTCACCCTCATGTCGTTCCAAACCCGTAAGACCTTCGTTCATCTTTGGACCACAAATGAAGATATTTTTGATGAAATCCGAGAGCTCTCTGACCCTCCATAGACAGCAACGCAAATGAACCACAAAAAGTATTCTCGTAGCTTCACAAAATTGAAGTTGAGCCACTGATGTCGCATGGACTATTTTACCGATGTCCTTCATATGTTTCTGGGTCTGGGAACATTTCAGTTGCTGTCTATGGAGGGTCCAAGAGCACTCGGATTTCATCAAACATATCTTAATATGTGTTCTGAAGATGAACGGAGATCTTAAGGGGTTTTGGAACGACATGAGGGTGAGAAAATAATGACAGAATTTTCATTTTGGTGTGAACTAACCTTTTAACAACAAATATCTGAAATGTTCTGTTCTAAATGTAATAGTCATTAACGTCCCTCAATAAATTTGCATGGTATGAGGTCTTTGTAAAAAGTTCCACTTAAACCACATGTTTGAAGAATGAGGCACCATTAAAATGCAGCGTTAAAGTTGCTGGTTCCTGAGGTAGAAAAAAAATCCATAAACAAACGTTTTTCCTTTGAAACAAACCGCCACTGCAAATTGTTTCCTAAACGGAGAACAAAACAGTTTACATGTGCTTCAAATCTCTGTTAAATTGTTTTTGAGGTGTGTGCCAAAGTGGCCATTTAATGCCAGCACAAATTTGTGATACAGATACTCTGCATAACCCCTGAGAAACATCATTTATAATTAAATTTAATAACAGAGCGGCTCACCGACCCATTCCCATGCATGCCCAATGATAAAAAAACTGCTCTGAGCAAAGCTGAAACACTTGCAAAAAGGCGTGCCGACAAAGTTTTTTCAGTCTGTTGCACCTATATGTGAAACTCGATTGTCAATATTTGTATTGCCAAGTCAAAGTAATACATTACACTCTTGATTGGCATTTAGTGAGTTTGTTAAATCCTTTCTCTCTCTTTCTACCGCACCCTATAACACAAGCGCTTGCAAGTATCCGATCTTCCTACATTTTCTATATCTTCTTCATTCATGTCTGACTAATAGTTTAATCTATTTGCCATAAGCAGAATGCGACAGGTTGGTGGGAATGTATTAAATAATCCGCCTAATATGAGTATTTCTATGCACTGACAGATGATAAAAAAATTTTTTAAAAACTTTTCTGCAAAATGCGTGAATATCCAAGGATATAATCCTAGGTTGCTTGCACTGTATTTTATGTATCCTCATTTTATTCTTAACTGTTAATTTAATTCCTTTTTAATCATTTAATTTTTTCTCTTTGCTTTTATTGTTGTGATTATTTTTATGGTTATTTTAACTCTTTAACTTTTAATGCAAAGCACTTTGAAATATTAAAATATTTTCATATTATAAACAGCCTTGTAAATAAACAGTTTTTTTTAACATTGATAGTAATAAGAAACGTTTCTTGAGCAGCAAATAAGTATATGATTTCTGAAGGATGATGAGATACTGAAGACTGGAGTAATGATGCAAAAATTCAGCTTTCCATCACAGGAATAAATTACATTTTAGCTTATGTTAAAATATGGTACAAACAGTTTCTATAAATTGTAATAATATTTATATCTTACTGTTTTTACTGTATTTTTTGATAAATGCAGACTTGAGTATAAGAGACATTTTTCAAAAACATTTAATAATCTTTATTATTCAAAAAGTGTTTCTGGTAGTGTATTTATACATTTCATATTAAAATGATTGATTTTTTTAAAGTCTGAAATTATACAGAAATATTCAACAAAATGTCAGGGTGACAGCTATTGATCATCATGCATTTTAGCAGCTTTGACATTTTGATGATCATCCTTTTGTATTTAACTGGGAAATGTCATCGAAACATGAATTTGCTGAAACATGAAGGTGAGTAGAATTAAAGCAAATAATTGTGAAATTTAATTATCAAAGATACTATTTTGTTAGGAAATCGCAACACAGTTTGAATGTGGTATCTTAAACAGGGTTTTCATGGAAATCGGAGTAACTGCACACAATGCCTATGTTACTTTTTATAAGTGTTTTAAAAGTTTTTCTATTAGTATTAGAGAAACACAATAGCTTATAAACCATGACTGTCAAATGCTGCCCATGGATAGGATAATTGGCCTTTCTCTTTAATGAGCGTTACTCATGAATCATATCCCCTAGGTGGTCTTCGGTTTGTGTTAAAATATTTACAGGTTTGGAAATACGTCTTTGTAGTGCTAAGGCATTTGATTACACAAATATGAGTCTAATAAGGTCGATTTCATCGCAGAAAGAATAACTGCGAAATATAATTCCCTTTCAGCACTTCAGTAAAACTACTATAAAATATGACAGGTTCAGTAATCTTTGTCACAAACGTAATGATGTAGCAACTTTGCACCAGCTGCACTGCATGCCTGATAAACTTTAATAATGGTATGCAAACAAACTTCAAAGATTTTGTGGCCGACTAGCAATAACTCGTTTCCAGCCATTCATGTGGAGTCAAGTGTCTTTTTTATCTTTAAATTAATGAGCTTGCCTCACAGAAAATTGACTTTGTTTCCAATGTTAGCACTTTTAAAACTGGGCTTATATGAGATAACAACAACATGTGGGAGCTGAAGCCTCAGGCCAGTCACCCTAAAGGATTTTAACTTGTTTGAACTCAACATGCATCCACATAACAGATGTATCTGCTGTTAGATATTAAGCAATGTTTACCCGCATAACAGCAGCGGGACTGGAAAGACCTCTCAAGTCAATTACCAATAAGATCCGATGTAGAATTTTGGCTTTCAATGTAGAACGATGAAATAAACAAAAACAAAAGCACAAGCACAAGCACAAGGACACTGAACTCCCTCTCTGACAGATCTGTATTGTTGTGGAAGAGCTCACTTTAAAAAGCAAACAACTGCACTTAAAACTGAGTAATGATCCTCTGAAATTCAGTTACTATATCAGCCCTAATCTTCATGATCTCGGGCAGCAATACATGCACTCACATAAAAAATGCTTTTTAAAAATCAGAAAGAAAAATCACAAATGAGATCTTAAAATGAATTGTCTGAGCTTTGCCATCCGAATTTTGTTGCCCTTAATACTTTCCGTAGCTTGAGTCAACAATTTTCTAATTTGTCTCTAATTCTTATTTCTGTAATTTAGGAGAAGCATCTGTGATAAAGTTGATACATTTAGCTGTGAACTCCTGAGATCCGGGGAAAGAAACATCAACACCAGGTAAGACCAGGGAGTGTTTATTTCGCTGTGGGGTGAAATAAATACACATCTTTAAATAATTTGTAAATTTTTCATAATCCAAATATGAACATATTCTGATTAAAATTGGATTTTTTTGCGCCTTAACCCTAGTGATTACATTGTATGTATTTAATCAGATGTTATTTGTCATTTTGTATCATCAGTTGTTGGATTAAGTGAGGGGTGGGATGGGTGTTTGACATAAAAATGGTTTAGAAACAAAGTAAATATGATTAACACAACAAATCAGAATTGACCAGAATTGAAACTGATGTCCATGTTTTCTATTGGTAGTGGGTAGGTAGTGAGAGTGGCACTCTTTGTACTTTTAAGTTAGTTATTGGATAAGTAGTACCCTTAATAAAAACAGCACTATTACAGAAACACATAGCACAAACATGTTACATGGGAGCATGTTACAACACTCCCCAGTCTCTTTTATACTGAACAACTCCTGCAAACCCCTCACCGATTACTGATCTTCAAAGAACACGTTTAGAATTATGTGATTGTTTTAACTGTCATTATTAACTCAGCATGACAGGAATAATACTATCCATTTGTAGGAGTATTACTGAGTAAATAAGACTAGGCTCTCAAAACCTCTCGCGCCTGCCAGACAATAGTTAAGTAAATTGAAATGTCAACGAGAGAACATTCATAAATGCCTTCTCTCCAGTCTTTTCGGTGCCTGCTTGTCTGTGGAATGAAATCACATGAAACCGATATCAAGTGCACATCATTCGTGGAAAACCAATTTATTTATTTTTGCCCTGCCACCAAGCGGGAGCAGTCTTAATGGAATACAATAAGTTCTGAAGATGCCAGCAAGTCATTTGGGTGTTTTTGCTAATTATTATTTTTAATCTGTTTAGGACAGAATATCGTATTTTCTATATTGGGACAGCGACAGCTTGCAAGGCTATTTATATTTCAAAGTATGTGACCAATTTACCCTTTTTATAGTTCCTGAATAAATACCCTCTTAAAGAAGAAAAGATTTAAGGATAGTTAGCTTTACAACCAGATGGCTTTTAAAGTTAGTTTAGCCTCCATATGTGTTGTCAACCATGTTAAAACAGTGGGACATATAATGAAAATAACCATATATTTGGTGCATTCAAACGTACATATGTTAGCTGGTTGAACGCGAGTTATCTAGTATCACTTCCACTATTAGAATAAGAAAGTATGTAGCAGCAGCTTAATGATAATCATCGCAACAAACTTTGTACTGTTTTTGCAACAGTTTATTTGGGCACTCCACGGTCTTGGCATAAATATAAATGGGTACTTAAAAGGACACTTTATCCATAAATGAAGATTCTGTCAACAATTACTCACCCTTACCTTTCTTGCCATGAAGCACTAAAACAGAGGTTTAGCAGAGTGTTCATGCAGCTTCATACGTATCTTTTTCAGTTCCATGCTGAAAAAACATTGGTGGAGAAACTAGTTTCACAATTAATTTATAAAGAAATGTCAAGTAAACATTGAATTAAACATAAAAATTTGAAGCAGAAACACTGAAATAAAAGTATTTTCTTGTAAAACATATTCCAGTAATCTTCAAAACCAACTAAATTTTACAGTGCATGTTCAACGGTCTTTTTTCTTAATCCTCTTTTTTCTCCTCACTTGAGGATTGTTCAGCATCTGAGAGTAAAGCAGAGATTTACTGTCACCCAACTGTCTGCAGGACCTTTTTAACATCTTCAAACCGACAAGGGCTGTCGGCTGGCTCCTCACCCCTGACCCCTTTGAAGACGCCTGACTGCATCTTATTTTAGATATAGCAAACTTATGTTAAACTGCTCCTGTCTTATTCAGGAGCTTCGGGAATGCAGTTTTCACATAGAGCTTGTATTTACCTGCCAACAGTGGCCTGTTCCTTGTACCCCAAAAATGGATTTTCTCTCTCAAAGTGAGAGTGAGCTGGGGCTATTTGCTTCAAGGAAATTTACGGTGAGGTCTGTGTTATAATTTAAAAGTCAAACTAGATAAACAAATTTGTCAGGACATGAAATAGTTGTAAAAGCTTGGAGACTGAAACAGCTGTTAAGTTATAAATTTAGATTAGATAGGATTTAGCATAATTTAACACATTGTTAGAATGTTTTAGCATGTTTTAACATGATTTTTCACATTGCTAACATGTTTCTGGCATAATTAGCATGTTGCTAGCAAGTCATGTTGTTCGCATGTTTTAACATGATTAGCATGATGCTAACATGTTTCTAGAATGATTTGCATGTTAAGGTCATTAGTATGTCATTAGCATGTCATTAACATGTTGCTATCACGCTGTTACCATGATTAGCATGTTGCCAATCATGTTTCTAGCATGATTAACATGTTGCTAGTATGATTATTTGTTAGCAGTGGTTTTGTATGTTGGTTTCAAATATCTAATTCAAAACAGTCTTAAATTATTCAATAGCTGTTTGGTAAAAAGAGAACACAAAAAAACTACACTGGCATACAAGCAAGAATCAAGTATATAACGAATGCAGATTTTAAGTTAATGCCAGGTGAATTAAGCTGGATCAAAAAAAAGTAAATGCACACCAGAATAATATTTTATAAGGTGCAGAGTCCAGGACCTGAAATCTAAAAGAACTAACACACTTTCTAATGCTTCCAAAAAACAAAGACAGACCATGTAGTCGAAATTATTATTCACGCTTATGCATTTAGCAGATACTTTTATGCAAAGCGACCTACAATAGAGTACATATACTATTAACAGTTTATGCATTCCCTCAAACCCATGACCTTGCCATTACCATGCTGTTTGAATAAAAGTTTGGTGAAAGTTGTCTTTTAAGTACATTTTTTAATAAAAGTTAATTTTTTTTCCCATTTTCCAATTTTTTTTACTGCTTCATTTTAGCTGAAAAGCCTATAATAAACCCATAATCAGGCTTCTTGTGTCACAACTTACCCCATTTACTGTAAACTATTCACTATGAAATCAAAACGAACCCAATGTACTAGTCTTTTTGTGCATGTAATTAAGCTAAAAATACCCATAGTAACAGTTAAGAATGAGTTTGATATGTCAAGGCACTGGCGTCAGCCTAATCAGATTTCATAATGATCATCTGAGAAACATGTGCTGTGTGTTCTGTATATTAACACATTGTTAAACTAACAATGTATTATAAGGCCATTTAGAATTAAACCATGTGAACAAAACAGATGTTTGGGAGGACATGGTTATTAAACTATAATCCTCTCATTTAAATAAACTTGATTCAATTATAACAGTCCCAAATAGATTAGCAATAGGATGAAGACTGACTGAAGTTTTATAAATAGGCTAATAAAAGGTGCTCATTTGCTTGCACTGGTTGCATTTAGAAGGCACTTCCTTAAGAGTATCAAAGAGCTTACAGAGCTCTCAGAAAGTCATAAGATTGTATGAACATGGGGTGTGTCCTTGTTCACTGAAGACACACGCCAAACTTGTTTACCCCACATGACCTTTTTTTCCCCAACACAGTCTGTCCTTGTGAAAAATGTTCCCAGATTCTTGGGTAAATCAGGTCCTCATGGGAAAATAATACTTTGCAGAGTTCGACAAGGCCTTCACATCTTTGCATTTTCGCGTGTGAGAGAGGTCATTTAGTCCATATGCTAACTAGTTTGTATGGTTTGATGCAGTCACATGTGCAATCAAGTCAGCAACAATAAGATACTCACTCACTTTAATGAAGTGTTTGAAATTAATGAATAAATTTGCAGCTTATTTGAGTTAAGTAACACAAGTCTGTATCATGAAACGACAATATACAAACATATTAAATAGAAAAAGGAAGGAAGTTTAAGACGAGTTCAAAAGCTCCGCAGAAAATCATTGTGACTCATGTTTCAGTTTGTGAAAACAAACAAAAAATTGGTTTCACAATAAGGCACTTATTACAGAGGTCTATGGGGAATGGCATAGTACCGGAATAGAGGTCAAAATACTTAAATACACAATTTTTTGAAATTATAACCACAAAACTCAAGGGCGAAGCACTAGCTTTACCAAATATAACAGCAAAAACTGTTTTAAAGCAGATTTCCCAAACACTGCCCCATCACCATTGGTCAGGCAATCAGATTTAGTGGCCCCACCACTCAATCACACCAATGGTTGAGCCAGCATTACGGTTGTCAGGCTTAGGATGCTCAAACAAAAAGCAATGCTTTGAAGGAACTTAAATTGATCAAAATGGACAGATAATGTTACAAAAGATTTGTTTCAAAAAACTTTTTTAATTTTTTGAACTTTGTATTTATGAAAGAGTCCTGAAAAAATCTATTACAGTTAAAAGAAAAATATTAAGCGACACAACTGTTTTCAAGATTAGTTATTTTAAATTGTAATAATTATTGATAATATCTACGACCAAGGTCGTCTGCATGGCTCCTCCCTCTTTGCCTGTCAGTATCCCTCTTCTGGGCAGAGTCTCTCTGGACCTCTATACACCTGGTATTAAGACGCTTTTTGGTCAATCTTATCAAGAGTGGATGATGGAGATACATTCCTGTTCACACCTGGTGTTTTAATCCATCAGTCCACAATCGTCCGCTTCTGTCCTGATTTCTTTTGAGAGGTGGGTCTATTTGCCAGTGTATGTGTGCTTTTTCTGATCTTTCGATCTAATATTGTGAAATAAGCTTGCAACTATTCACATATGAGCAAACATATTTTTAAAACGTTTTTTGCATGGATAAAAAAATCTACTACACATATCTGTCAAAATTGTGCTGCGAGAGAGAGAGAGAGATAGAGAGATAGAGAGAGAGAGAGAGAGAGAGAGAGAGAGAGAGAGAAAATGAGTTATCTGTAAATTCTTCAATCCTTTTACTGGTATTCAGAACATAAAGATAAAAATCTGAAAATATAAGTAGCTATAAAATTCTAGTACAAAATTATATATACAATTACAAAACACAAATTATAATTGCATTTGTTATAAACAACATTGTCCTATAAATACTTATCTACACTGTAAAAAATGACTTTGATTTTAACAGTAAAAAACTGTTAAAATGCTACATTAAAAACCTGTTAAATGGTTAACATAAGTAAATATATGGTGAAAAACTGTAATAGACATTTCAGACAATTTTACGGTGAAATACCGTTTTTGGAAGTGAAAAAGAATGTAAAATTTACAGGGAAAAAACTTAAATTGACGTTCCCAGAATTCCCTGCATTGCATTTCGAATTTTGTTTGAATTTGATGTTTTTTCTTTGAAATAACTATGTTTCTTTTTAGTTTTTTCTTATACAACCCTTATAAACATAACTGATGTTACATCTAATGTTGTTAAATATTTCAGTTTAATGAGTCTCACCATGATGGTGTTTAGTGTTTGTGTGAATGACACTGTGCACCTTCTATATATGTTATTATTTAAAAGCTGCTTGTGACGGGCTTTGGTTCATCATGTGACTTTCTCATCACCTCCTTCATTTGGTGGTTATCAGTGTATTTCAAAGGTACAAAACAGATTTCAGTACTTTAATAGGCTGGTATATTAACATTATATCAGTTAATGAAATGATGGTATTTAACTGTAAATTTTTAATAGCAGGTGTAAACAGGGCCTCTTTCATGAATAATGTTTGCATAGTGGAGAGAGCTATAGGATCACACTTTGTCTGCAGGCCTCTCACCTGGAACCAATTTGCCTATAGAGACTCTACCAGAAACTAAAGCTGTGGACAGGGTCATTGAGGCAGGCGGTGATCCAAGGAGGTGAAGTTCTCGATTTACCATCCTCACCAATGTTCATGAACTTTGGGTAATGATAGAAATGTACAAGAAGCTGGCATGACTTTTCTCCGCAGGGTGACTTCATAATGTTAAGGTTGAACCACTGTTGCCACATGGACTATTCTAACGATATCCTTACTACCTTTCTGGGCCTGGGAACATTTCAGTTTTTCAGTTGTGTCGCTGTCTATGTAGGGCAGAAAGCTCTCAGATTTCATCAAAAATATCTTAATTTGTGTTCTGAAGCTGAATTAAGCTCTTTGAGGTTTGGAACGACATTAGGGTGAATAATTAATGACAGATGTTTTCATTTTTGGGTGAACTATCCCTTTAAGGTGGGATAGGAGGAAATGTTTGAACTTTAAAAAATTACGCACAATATGTGCACAGAAACCAGAAAGAGAGTTCATGGATCAAACACTACTTTAGACAGATTTACAACATTTGTTTACAGAGAAATTTCTATAATTGCTTAAAATACATTCCTTTCGGCTATTGCCTTGCCCCATAAACTTCAACTATAAGTGCATTAATGTATATGCATTTTACTTGCTTTCACAAATAAAAGGAGGTACAGATCCAACTTATTTTTTATCATAATTGACAGCATGTAATAAATGCCCTCCAAAGAACTTAAGTTAACCCGAAGTATTTCTTTAAATATGCGTCACATTTCTCTGCTATTTGTATCTCAGATTCATCACAAACCCATGACATTACAGGGATTTATAAAAAAACAAAAACATCAGTTAAAACGTTATATATAGCAAGTACCGGTCTGTGAAATCGCTTAAGCTGGGTCATATGGGATTTTGACTTTCTGGTTAAACAAAAGAGAGGCTTACATAGCTAAATAGGGAACAGAGCACCAAAACTTCGACAGCAATTATATTTCAAGCTGAAGTGTAATTTTATTCGATGTTAAAATATTTTCTCTTATAGCTTAATATGTGGAGACAATTACCATTTTTAGGCTGATTCCCCCAAAATATGCGTAAAAAAATTGTCTCAGAACATTAAAGTTTGTTTGAGTATTCAGATCTGCCTGACAACAGCTGGCTCAACCAGTGGTGTGAGTTTGGGGTAGAGCCATCTGTTTGACTGACCGGTGGCAGACAAAGGAAGCGCTCAGGGAGACGTGTTTTACAACAGCCAGTATGTTTTTCATATCTCTTATGCATTTCAGCATTCAACATATTTTTGTTTTGTTTGTTTACACTGAAGTCTTACAATGTGATAAAAATGGGTTGCTTAGAATAAAATAGTTCTTATATATAATAGTTATATCTGAATGTTCTGAGGAAGTTGATTCAGACAGATATATTTTCAAGATTACACAATCTGGATCCATCACATAGCACGATTTCCCTGGAAGCCTGGGAGCCTGGTTATCTTCAAGTGGAAAAAGATACAGAGGTACTGACATGTGATTCATTGTAAAACTCCATATGCAAGCAAGTAAGAGTTGATAGACTGCGAGCACTCAAGGCTTTAACGCTTAACCTGAGGTCAGGGTCAACTTCAACACTTTAGCACCTCGGGTTTAGTAGCTGCCAAGCGGCTTCCTGTTGCCGATTGCTCATGTCCAGCTGTTGTATGGCTGAGAAGTTGAACCCAGCGGGGGAGCACTATGAGCCAAGGCTGTCTGCATATACACTGGGAATTCCCACAATTGTTCTGGCTGAGGACTCTGCATCACTGTTTATATGAGAGGACCAGTGACCACTTGGTCTAAAAATAGCCACTTCCAGATCAAATGCAGGAAATCGCCATTGTGGCTCCTCGGCAAGTGACACTAACTTTAGCAAGACAATGGCTTCACGATTAAGCTGTTAACTTAGCATTTGTCAGTTGTTTTTCAATGCCCTAAAGGACGTATTTCATGTTTTCTGTGGCTTACAGCATGGTTAAAACCACAGTTCAGCTTGGGGTCAGTCCGAATTTTTTTTGTGATTTTTAAATGAATTCAATTCAAGTTTATTTGTATAGCGCTTTTTACGATACAAATCGTTGCAAAGCAGCTTTACAGGAAATTAAGTTTCCACAATATATTTATATATTGTAGAAACTTAATATATTTAACTTATGGCAAAATTTGGTAATTCTGTATGTTGTCTGAGGGTTGGCATCATCTCTTCTCAGGTGTTTGGTCATCTCAGATCATTTAAGGGTTGGATCCAGACTGAAGCTTCTGTAATTCCTAGTTACCACGTGATGTTAATCTTTATTCCTGTGATGCATAGCTGAATTTTCCCCAGTCAATTTTCCAGTGTCACATGATCCTTCACAAATCATTCTATTATGCTCATTTGCTGTGCAAAAATATTTCATTTATTTAGCAGATGCTTTTATGCAACGCTTTTATCCAAACTGTATGGCTTCAGAGGACTTCAAAAATATCTATTGTTTTTCATATGCAAAAGTAAAATGAGAGCAACTTAATAATGACAGAATGTTCATTTTAGGGTGAACTATTACTTTAACATTGTATTCCTTTAACATGTCTACACATAAAAACCACATGACCTAAGCTTCATTGCATGATTAAAAACAGATCTATATTTTTGAAGTTGGATTCAAAAACCCATTTGGCTCAGATCTGACACTTCTGCTACAGATAAGAAAATGTCTTGTAATTTTAAAGGGATAATAAACCACAAAAAACCTAATCCTGTATAATAATTTACTAAGGGGATTGGATGAAATAAATCAAGAACTGATTGTGTCTCTCATTCCTATGGTTCCCAAATGTCACATTGCTGCTGCCATTAGAAGCATGGTGGTTTTCAACTTATTGGCAGGCGAATACAGACTCTGTTCAAAGATATATTTTAAGTCAACAAATGTCTTGTATTTCCATATAAAGCCCTCTTAAAACATCCTCTCATAAAACATTTCTGTTTCATAAAATAAAGCCATTTAAACACGAATAAAAATGAAATATAACAAGGTCTCACAGATCAGACCCAGACACATTAAAAGCAAACACATGGAAACCCCTGTAGATAATAATTTACATTCACCATGTCTTGACTCATGTACATTCATTCCATAGAGATGAGCAAGTGTCGCTTTTACAAAACTTAACCTCACTTTCAAGATGTAATTTGCTTTCACATGTTGTTTTTCACTTATTGGATTTTTTTTTTTCCATTAGCTATTGAAAATGTAAACAATTTTTCAATTTAAACAATTATTTTCCGTATTAATTTAGTATTTGTTAAACAACACAATTTTTCCTTAAATATTCAATCAGTGACTCGGAATACTACACACTGTGCCTGGGGGGCCTGATAAACTCATGTTTGCCAGCATACTTCCTATTTGAAAAAGAGGAACGCTGCTCAACCATATCTAATTATTCTAAATACAAAGGATGTGACTCATTTGAGCTGACGCATTTGTGAAGTATTTAATTTAACTGATTCATATGCTCGCATTGTCTAATTGACATTTGAAACTAAGAAACAGAACAAGATGACCAAGTTGCAAGAAACACATTAGAAAAAGTAATGCATAAAAGCAAGTTGCAACTAAATGGACTATGCAGTTGGACTGGTGTGGTAAGCAAAAAAAAAAAAAAAAAAAAGAGCAGGATTACTCTTAACATTGAGGACATTGGTGCCCTTGGGGTAGGTAGGTGGTTCATCACCACAAGATGACAAGCTCACAAACCATGTTCACACAATGCCTTTCACTATCTCATCCCAGGGAAGATTAATTTGTAAAGACAACTAATCTTCTATTGACAGTGACATGATCCAGCCATTCACAGTCTGCTTCAGCGCAAGTATTTTTATTCCTATTTTATTTTCTCAAGTTTGCATTTGCAGTTTTACTGCATGTTAAAAGATATTTATCTATAGATATATTTTTTAAAAAGGAAAAATATAAAACTAATTGCACATATATACATGTGAATATACATCATTTAATTTTCAGTATTATTGTTTTTTTCATAAATAATGTATAACTAGTTATGAAAATGAATATATTTTATGTATTTTGATATGTTTTGGTAACACTTTAGATCATTAGAACAATTTTCACTATTAAGTAGTTGCTTATAAACATGAATATTGGCTGCTTAATAGTACTTATAAAGCACATAGCTACAAAGCACATATTATTCTGCAGTGAACATATTCTAGATCCCTTAATGTGTTCCCTAATCTAACGTTATCATACATCTAGTAGATTTGGGAATCATATATATATATATATATATATATATATATATATATATTTGTGTGTGTGTGTGTGTGTATATATGTGTATATATATATATATGTGTGTGTGTGTGTATATATATATATATATATATATATATATATATATATATATATATATATATATATATATATACAGTCATGGCCAAAAATATCGGCACCCTTGGTAAATATGATCAAAGAAGGCTGTGAAAATTAATCTGCATTGTTAATCCTTTTGATCTTTAATTGAAAACATTCACAAAACTCTAACCTTTCATTGGATAATAAGAATTTAAAATGGGGGGGAAATATCATTATGAAATAAATGATTTTCTCTAATATACATTGGACATGTGTATGGCCACCCCTAGAAATTCTTATGAATAAAATATATTCCCATTCATATTCACAATTTTGAGCACTAAATTATCCAGCCATGGCTTCCTGTTTCACAGAAATATAAATAGGAAAAAACAAAGCCCAAATTCCCTTAATCATCCATCACAATGAGAAAAACCAAAGAATATATTTCTGATGTGCAGCAAAAGATAATTGAGCTTCACAAATTAGTGAAGTGGCTTTAAGAAAAGAGCTAGAGCAGTGAAAATTCCCATTTCCACCATCAGGGCAATAATTAAGAATTTCCAATCAACATAAAATGGAGCTGGAATCTAAAGGGTCTGGAGTGATTCTGGATGAAGGAATGATCTCTGATCTCTTGTCAGGTGTTCTCTAACCTCATCCAGCATTATAGGAAAACATTTAGAGCTGTTAAACTGGGAAATGGAGGTTGAATGGAGGTCAAAAAGTATTGAATAAAAGGGTGCCATTAATTGTGGCCAATGTGTATTAAAGAAAAGTATTTATTTCATAATGATATTTCCCCCCATTTTAAATTCTTATTGTCCAATGAAAGGTTAGATTTTTGTGAATTTTTTTAATAAAAGATCAAAAGGATTAACAATGCAGATTAATTTTCACAGCCTTCTTTGATCATATTTACCAAGGGTGCCGATATTTTTGGCCATGACTGTATATATATATTCTGTCCGATTACATTTGTTTTCAGTTAAAAATTGGTTTAAATGCATAAAAAAAGATGCCATATATAAAAGTACCTCTCCCACATATGTACCAACTTAAATTTTTCAAAAAAACATTAGTTATTTAAAATTTTTCTGTTATTCAAGGTGTCAAAACATCATGTGGTGCGACCGTCCAACCATAACTGATGTTTTGGAAACATCTTTGAAATTACTCTAAATTTATTCTGATTAATTTTCTGCACTATTTGGCATATTTTCCAAAGTGTTTTGTAATCCTGTATAAAATTGCAAAGCATTTGTCTTTATATTTCCATCATAATATTCAAACAAACTTTGTCCAATAATCTCCATTTCATGAAATAAGCGACCATCATGTGGTGCGACCATCAAGAAACTACCATTTTGGTACTTTTATGTTGAAATCCATTCAAAGATAGGACGTTGCATCATATAACAATTTGCCAAGGACCCATGGAAGCATCAAGCAGGTTTGTAACTCTCTTTCAAATTTGGAAAAAAATAACCTTTTTAATGGATGGTATGTAGTTACCACGTTTGGATATCATGTGGTATGACCTCAAAAAAACAATGAATATTAAGTTATTTCTACAAGCATTTATTTTTATAATAAATTTCACAGTTACCTTTCATGGGAAGCTAGCTTGTTTTGTTTAGGTGGCTAATTCTGTGCTTGTAAATTTTGACTGAATTTGAACATATCATGTGGTGTGACCACTGCAGAGTGTTTTACTTTATAGATTCGCAGTTTTTGTGCTTTTATATTCAATTAATGGTTTATATAAACATAACACTTTATTTTAATATAATTTGGAATAGATTTTTATGCAGTTTGGGTCATTTCGAGCGGTTTATGTGCAATCTTTGTACAATATGAGAAAAAATGCAAAAAATAGGAATTTAGAGCATCTAATTTTAGTTTGGTAATTATGCATTTATTAGTAATTTATTATATATTTATTAACTATTTTAATCTATTTTTACCAGATTCCACTGCCACTGTTAATCTACTCTCCTTGTTGGACAAAAATGGCAGATTTGGCATTATGATTGCTCAGATTGCCTCTTAATCAAACTCCTGGCGAAGGGTCAATTGAGCAGCCAAGGATGGGCAAAGTTTATAAATAACTGGGTCTAAAAAAATGACTGCAGTTAATGCCATATGCTGAACTTTTCACACGTTTCTTTAAATTTTTAATGATGTAAGGTCTTTGTGTCATCTGGAGTGACCACTCATCATGTGGTGCGACTAATAATAGCAATAACTGTATTAAATTAAAAATAAATTATCTAATTTCTGTGACTGAAATATGAATCACTGCTATAGTATCCTTAAGTGAATGGGATTTTATGCAATTTACAGAAAAAAATAAGTCTGCTAACTACAATTAAGAAGGCGACGCTGAAATTATAGAACAAAAATATGAGCTCATTATGTACAAAAACTCAAAAGAAATGCAAATACTTTGTTTCTAAACATTTCAATTACTGAGAACATCTAAAAAAAAGGTAAAGCATGTTAAGGAAATTAATTAATTTTAATATAAATCATGGTCACACCACATTTTTTAAGGCTAAGGCTGATTCATCTAGATCAGTGGTTCTCAACCTTTTTTGGGCCAGCGCCCCCCTACCCATTATCCAGGTCCCTCAACGCCCGCACCGTTTCAAATAAAACAGTCTAATTGTCATCACTGAACATTACAGTTGATTATTATTTTGATTATAATGAGAACTGTTATTTTTACAGTACCATTCAAATGTATTGGGTCATTATGATTTTTAATTAAATTAAGTTTCATTCTTAAGTTTTAAGTTTTAAGTTTCACTACTTGACTTCACCCTACACATAAAAAAAAAAACTTTTTCTCCTTATTTATTCCTTCCCTTGCTAGCTTGTACTTATTTAAACAATGCCTGAGACTTGGTGTTACAAGCACTTCGTTTGTCGGATTGCCTCTTCAAGATGAATCGCTTTATGTATTCCCCAAATTGTAAGTCGCTTTGGATAAAAGCGTCTGCAAAATGGCTAAATGTAAATGTAAGTTAATTTAAGGATCCATTGAGTTCCTTTTTTTTACAGTGAAATATTTGAAAATAAGTGTAGTTTTTAAGCATGTTGGTGATTTTCATTACTACAGTTTCAATGATGTTGAGAGCTGATATACCTTGCCCCAAATTTAAACAGACTTGATAAAAAAAATAATAATAATAATAATATTCTGTTTAGATATGTATATATATATCCACTGGGGCATTTAAAATAATAAATAAATAAATAAATAAATACAAGATTTTAGTTTGTTCTTCTGTTCCTGGAACTC
Source organism: Onychostoma macrolepis (assembly GCF_012432095.1). Classification (NCBI taxonomy): domain Eukaryota; kingdom Metazoa; phylum Chordata; class Actinopteri; order Cypriniformes; family Cyprinidae; genus Onychostoma; species Onychostoma macrolepis. Next base: position 12,005,383 of record NC_081179.1, on the reverse strand, counting down.
TTGAACACCCTTTTACTGCTGTAATATGGATGTTTTCAATAAGCTTTCAGTGAAAAATAACAATATTTATCCCTTAGTTTTAAAAATTCCGCCCCCTTTTTTTTTTTTTAGAATATATTGAATTTCCTTTTTTTCCTGACATAGTAGACATGGTAATTTTGGTGGGTAAACCACATTTACACTTGCAAATGGAAGAAATATAAACCCTCTTTTACTATATTTCATAAATTCTGTGACAATATTTCAAAGTTTGCTTACAAATACTTCAAAGTACAACCCCGATTTCAGAAAAGTTGGGATGTTTTGTAAAATGCAATAAAATCAAGAACCTGTGATTTGTTAATTCTCTTTAACTTTTATTTAATTGACAGAAGTACAAAGAAAATATTTCCAATGTTTTTGCTGACCAACATAAATGCATTTGATAAATATAAACAAATTTCAATTTTGATGGCTGCAACACACTCCAATTAAGTTGGGACAGAGGGGGAATAAAAATGAAAAGGCTATAGAATTTCCATATTAAACTATTCTGAAACAGTTCATAGGTAAGCAGGTGAACTAGGCCATGGTATCATGTTTGGGTATAAAAGGATCATCTCAGTCATGGCTCATCGCTTTGTGCCAAACAAATAAAAAAAATCACATTTCTCAATGCAAAATCACAAAGAATTTAGGCCTTTCACCAACTACCATACTGTGAAAAGATTCAGGGAATCCAGAGAAATCTCAGTGTGAATTTGCATGACCTTTGAGCCCTCAGATGGCATTGCATGAGAAAACATCATGCTGCAGTGTTAAATATAGCCACAAGGGCTGAGGAGTACTTCAGAAAACTGCTGTCACTTAACACAGTCTGCTGCTGCATCAAGCAATGCAATTTGAATCTCTGTTACTCAAGGAGAAAGCTATCAATTTTATGCAGTGATAACACCAGATTCTCAGGACCAGAGCCCATCTCAGATAGTCAAAAACACAGTGGAAATGTGTGCTGTGCTCAAATTAGTCCACATTTCAACTTGTTTCTTGGGAAAAATGGATGTTGAGTTTTCAGTCCCAAAGACCGAAGGGACCATCCAAATTTTCATCAGTGACAGATGCAAAAGCACACGTCTGTCATGGTATGGGGGTGCAGCAGTGCAAACAGCATGGGTGACTGGCTTATGTGTTAAAGTGCCATTGACATGGAGGCATTTACTGGGATTGTACAGAGATATATAGTGCCATCACGTCTTTCATGGGAAGTCCATGGTTATTAGATCAAGACAATGCCAGGTCTCATTCTGCATGTGTTACAACAACATGGTTTCATAGACACACGTGCATGTGACTGACTGGCCAGCAGATCTGTCTCCTATTGAACATGTATGGCCCATCATGAAAAGAAGAATCAGACAACGATGGCCATAGACTGATGGGCATCTGAAGTCTTGTATCTAGTGAGATTGGGAAAACACATTTTAAAATATATTCAAATAAAAAGCAGTTCTTTCAAATTGTAGATTTGCTGTTTTTACTGTATGTTATAGCAAATAAATGCAAACTTACTACAGAAAGGATTTGTTTCAAAACCATTACTGGCCTTTTTTGAATGGTGGTATAGGCTATATTTTATTTATATATCTTAAAAGCATGTATTTTAACCCATATAACACTGAATGGCAAATTACATTCATGACATATTTGATTTGACTGGACTTGAAATATTATCATAAGTTTCCCAAGGAGAAAAAAAAAGGCTCGTGAATATAAATTAGGCTATATTTTGTGCGTTGAAAAAACTCTAAACTAGAGAATAAACTAGAAATCAGCAAACAAAAAGCATTTATATAATTTTTTTCTAAACAAGAAAAAGCATCTCATGCTTTATTGTGTCTAAATGCATATTGGTTTCACGGGAAGTTCATCAGCTGCGCTACAGAAAGCCGAGCGAACACTGAAGTAAAGAGTCGTTGCTATGGAAATGATACACTGTCTAGTCTAGAAGCGGTAGCACATGGATCCCGTTATAATCAGTCGTTCAGTAACTGAGCGCAAGCGCTACAGTAAACGGATGCTGCGTTCTATTTCTATTTTATGACGCACTAAACGCGCTTGTTGCGCTACAGATAAGTTGACAATACAGAAAGTGCGCTTTGATGCATCCAGTGTAGAGACGGCGTTAGGATGTCGCAGACCATTTTCTTTTGCAAGGTTCAGCTCATACATCTTTGGTGTAAACTCGCCGTAACCAAACGCCCCCCAAGAACAGCTCAGCGGCCCCCCTTTCAAAAATATTTCTTCCAGCGCCCCCCGATGCTCTCCGAACGCGCCCTGGGGGGCGGTACCGCCCCCGTTGAGAAACACTAATCTAGATGGAAAAAAACACTAAAATCACTTCATTTAAAATTTTAATATGAATTTATGTGTACACAACCTTCTTAATGTTTTAACATCTACAAAAGATATTATTATTTTTTGTGTTTTAAAATTTGCCTGTCGGAAATCCTTATACGTCAATGACCCATATATATATATAATTATATAATATAATATATAATTATAATTACCTCGATCAGACATAACATTATGACCACAGGTGAAGTGAATAACGTCTTGGTTAGGTACGTATCCCTTGTTCCCTGATGGAGGGAATGGAGACGTTATCAGGGATACAGCAATGCCAAGACTGGATCTGCCTCCTCCGAGGACAGTGCTTGCAGGTTCATCACCTGATCGTGAAAAGGCGTAATGGGAACCTTTGGCACATATATTCAGGCCGGGGTCTCAGGACAACATGAGAGTAGGCCGGCCCAACACAAGGCACCCTTCGCTCACTGAAAATGCTTGGAGGTCCCCGACCCTCTTGATGGAAGTGAATGCAGTCAGGAGTGCTGTCTTAGCAGGCAGGAATTAAGCTCAACTGAGTCCAGCAGCTTGAAGGGATACCTCTGAAGGCCAGCCAGGACAGTAGAGAGATCCCAGGAGGGCAACGGGGGTGGCCTAGGAGGATTTAACCTTCTGGCATCCCTCAGGAACCTGATGATGAGGCCGTGCTTTCCCAGGGACCGGCCGTCAACTGACTCGTGATGTGCTGCGATAGCAGCCACATACACTTTCAAGGTGGAGGGTGACAGCCTGCACTCCAACCTTTATTGCAGGAAAGAAAGCACTACTCCAATCGTGCATCTTCGGGGGTCTTCTCAGCGAGAAGAACACCAGATCATGAACAGATTCCACTTCTAGGCAAAAGTTCGCCTCCTAGAGAGGGCTCTGGCCTGAGTGATAGTGTCTTCAACCGCTGGTGGGTGATCACTTGGGTCTGCCCCGTCACTTAGGTCTACCAATGGTGCCGAGCCTCTGAAGGAAGGTCCTTCCTCAGAGGGATGCACCAGGGAGGGGCTATAATGAGAAGCATGAGTTCTGAAAACTGGGTACTTTAAAGTCCAGGTGGGCCAATACGGTGCAACCAGCAACACCTGTTTCTCATCCTCCCTGACCTTGCACAGTTTCTGTGCAAGAAGGCTCACTGGGGGAAACGCATACTTGTGTAAAGCCCGAGGCCAACTGTGTGCCAATGTGTCTGTGCCGAGGGGGGCCTCGGTCAGAGTAATACAGCTGGCAGTGGGAGGATTCATGGGAGGCAAACAGGTCTACCTGAGCTTCCCCAAATTGACTCCAGATCAGCCGGATCATTTCGGGATAGAGTCGCCATTCTCCAGGGAACGTGAGCTGCCGTGAGAGCGCATCAGCTGCACAATTGAGCTCCCTCGGAATGTGGACGGCACGCAGTGACTTGCACCGTGTCTGACTCCAGAGGAGGAGATGGTGGGCGAGTTGTGACGTGCGACGTGATCGTAGACAACCCTGCCAGTTGATGTACAAAACAGTCACAGTGTTGTCTGTGCAGACCAACATGTGCTTGCCAAGCAGCAGCAGCCGGAAACCACTGCATGTTGCCTGCCCGTTGAAATGCCGAGATACTTGTTCTAAGGGCACTCCGGCCCGTAGAAAGACAAGGTCCATCCAGGGGCTGAATGAGTGGCAACATGTTGGCGTGATGGTCACGCGAACTGTACCGCGGCGCCATGCCTATCTTGGGTGTAACCAGTGCTGAAGTTCTGAGCGGCGTGATTGCGGCTGTGGATGCCATATGCCCCAGGAGCCTCTGAAAGGGTTTCAGTGGTGCCACCATCCTGCGAAATCAGGTAGTTCAGCACGGACTGGGCATGTTTGTTGGTGAGACGTGCCGTCATACTCAGCGAGTCTAACTCCATACTGTAAAAAGAGATTCTCTGCACGGGGGAGAGCTTGCTCTTTTCCCAGCTGACCCGAAGCCCCAACTGGCTGAGGTGCTGGAGCACCAGGGCCCGGTTACATGAGAGTCCTTTGTAATTTGACTTAGGGGTATCCCTGAGGGGGAAAAAATTCCCTGAGGTAAGGGATTTCCTTAAGAGCATTGCAACAAACGTCTTAACTGTCACGCTTACCTAATTGTTTATACAAAGCGTTTCATGGTCGTTCCTGGCAACATATGGCAATGGGCGCCGCGGTTGCTATAGTTAATACATCTCACAATAAACATAGATATGTATATCTCTGACAATAAACAGAACATAACGAAATACAAACCTGACCAACTAAAATACGAACAAATAAATGAGCGCTGCCAGTTTCTGCGCTGCTTTGTGTACAGTTGTTGCCGAGAAAACTGCTTTGTTTCTAAAGTGAAATTTCATTTTCCAGCAGGATTTGGCACCTGCCCACACTGCCAAAAGCACCAAAAGTTGGTTAAATGACCATGGTGTTGGTGTGCTTGACTGGCCAGCAAACTCACCAGACCTGAACCCCATAGATTCCCCATAGATTCCCCATAGAGTATTGTCAAGAGGAAAATGAGAAACAAGAGACCAAAAAATGCAGATGAGCTGAAGGCCACTGTCAAAGAAACCTGGGCTTCCATACCACCTCAGCAGTGCCACAAACTGATCACCTCCATGCCACGCCGAATTGAGGCAGTAATTAAAGCAAAAGGAGCCCCTACCAAGTATTGAGTATATATGAGTACAATTTGAGTTATTACTGAAATAAATGAACTTTTCCACGACATTCTAATTTATTGAGATGCACCTGTACAAGCTAGAAAGGGAAAGAAAAAATAAAGGAAAAGTGTGTGTTTATTTTTAAATTTCGTATGAATTCAAGTAGTGTCGAAAGATGAGTTTTCAGCTGTTGCTTGAAAATTGTCAGGGATTCAGCATTCCGGATAGGGGTGAGAAGATCATTCCACCAGCTGGGAACAGTGAACGAGAATGTTCTGGAAAGTGATTTTGAGCCCCTCTGTGATGGTACCAAGAGGCGTCGCTCACTCATAGATCTCAGAATTCTGGGGGGGGATGTAGATTCATAATAGTGAGTGGACGTAGGCGGGTGCTGAAGCTGTGGTTGTTCTATATGCAAGCATCAATGTCTTGAACTTGATGCGAGACGCAACAGGTAGCCAGTGCAAGGAGAGGTGTGACATGGGCTCTTTTGGAGGGGGGGGGGTGCTCGACGCGCCGGCCTCGATATGGTCTCAGCACAGGGCAGAGCAACCGCAGTGGGGTGCCCTCAGCGATGGACAGGCTGAGGCGTGGGCCACACCGGAATGGTGGCAGGTAGAGGATTACGCCGGGTCAGGATGTGCTGGATAGCCTCAGTCTGCCTTTGTACTGCCGAGATGTGCTGGCGGAGTCCTCAACAGTGTCGCCGATTAAGGACGATTCCTCCAAGTGCCGGCATTTTGCGGGCACAGGTGCACCGCAACCACACTCTCCATCTGGGTAATGTCAACATACCCTCTAGCCTCCCCGCCATCGAGGGTAGTGAGGATGGAGGAATCAGAAGAGCGGCTTTCGGACGAAAAAGGGGCCACTCTCAACTTCATCAGCTCCTCATGCACCTCTGGTAAGAAAGGAAAAAATCGTGGTCGCAAAAAATCTGATGAGTGGATGCACCTGTCACCTATTTATACTCGTGTGCATGGGGAGTGGCTCGGCATGCAAAATCCACTAGCCAAATTTCATTGGCGGTTTCTCTTAATAAGAGCGGATTCGGGCTCCCAAGTAAGATCCCTAATATCGTCACGACATAACTCGTAGTGACAACTCGAAAGTGGTCATAATGTTATGCCTGATCGGTGTATATGTAAGTGGTGTGCAGTGGTGTCCTGAAATGAGGAGGCAAAGTGCTTAAAGTTTTTTTTTTTTATTAAATGTAAATTCATGTCCCAGTCACATTTGTTTAAATAAACATTAGGCCTACTTACACTATCAGACAAAGGGGGAAAAATGATTTTTACATTAACAATGTAATCAATATTGTGTTTATTAAAGCCAAGTATAAATCTCATCAAGCATTTTACATTCATTCCAAAATAATAACAAGGCAGTAACTACTTAAACAATATATTTTATTTGTGAACTTATGTTCAGCTATTCTTTTTAATAGTTAACTTTTAACTATAACTTTTCATCAGTCATCAAAGCTCAGTAAATATTGGTCACAGATGCAGAGATTTACTTTAAATTCTACCAAGCTGATTATTCACTAAATGCTCTCCCAGATCATGTTTTCATGTCATTTTAAGCCTTATTTTTACATAAAGTGGTTATATCTAAGCATGTGAGTTATTAAATTTTTTATTAGTCTTTCCTTTTAACCCCATTAGATTGTTAATTCAGACTGATTCGTGAATGCGCACAAACACAAGAGGTGGGGTTAATTGCATGAATCAGTCACAGCGGAACATCATGTCAAAGCAGTAACTAAATCAGCATACTATCATCTACTATCATTTCTCAGTTAGAAATACCAAGGGTTTACACAAAACAAGGGGAGTCTGCTTTTAGCTATTATGCCGTCCGCAGTTGGAACCAGCTTCCAGAAGAGATCAGATGTGCTAAAACATTAGCCACTTTTAAATCCAGACTCAAAACTCATCTGTTTAGCTGAGCATTTGTTGAATGAGCACTGTGCTACGTCTGAACTGATTACACTATATATAATCACTTTCTATACTTAAATGTTTTAAATTCTTTTTAAATCACTTTGTTTTTATTGTTGTGATTATTATTATTTTTAATTTCTTATTATGATTATTTTTAATGACCATTTCACTTCCTTTTATGTAAAGCACTTTGAATTACCACTGTGTATGAAATGTGCTATATAAATAAACTTGCCTTGCCTTGCCTTTCAAATGCACAAATTCTCAATATTTCTTATTTGCAGACATTCTCAAACTTTTTTCTTTCACCTAATGTATTAAAAAGTGAAATCATAATCAATGACCCCCTTAAGTACCCCTGACATTTTAAAATAAATATTTTAATAATTAAGTATCACATTTGCATGTTCACAGTTCTCTGACATTGGTTAATGGTCATATGGCGTGCAGGTAAATAAAAAATATGTCTTCTTTTTTAGTAAGTTAATTATTTTGATTGTTATTTAAAACTATTTATTTTAATTTTACATTTTTATGATTTAATTACTTGTTAGCCTTTCATTAAACTCACAAACCCCCTGCAGTTTCTTTACTAACCCCAGTTTGGGAAACTTTGACATAATATAATGTTTAATGCACTTCATGTTGTTAATTACAATGAAAGGAATATATTTTCTCACTCTTTGTATTTTTACATCATTATGGTAACAAGATTATCCCGTTTAAATCAATGTGATGAACGAGTTAGGTCAAAAGTAATCTAAAAGTAATCAAAAAGTAATCTGATTATATTACCTAAAATGTGTAATGTAATGGATTACATTACTGACTACAATTTTTGTCATGTAATTTGGAATCAGTAACGGATTACAATTTGTAAGTAATCTACCCAGCTCTGATAACCAGTCATATGCAATCATATCGTGATGGAGACATTAGGTGTGTTCTACTTCCCAGGGAAAGCAAGAGCTGATAAAATGTAAAAACTGTAACTTGAATGCAATGTAAGTCGCTTTGGATAAAAGCGTCTGCTAAATGCATAAATGTAAATGTAAATGTACTTCATGCAGCACTGCGCAGACCGATTGGTGGCTGACTTGAAGCAGTGCATGCCGGTTAGACATTTTATCTGACTTGAGACAGCGCCAACGCCATGTCATTGTGATGTATAGCATCAAAGTACCATTTCAAGAGCAGTGGGCTGGCTCGGCAGTTTCTTCAGAATTCGCCAAATTCACCAGATGACAACGATAACACGTGTTTCAGGTTTATATCTCTTCAATTCCAATAATGCTCACATAAACATAACTTTAACAAAACACTGATAAAAGCATATATGCCCCCACTTTATTGGTATTTAAATAGAATGCGTTTATGTTAAACTTTATTCTTTATATTCTTGAATACGCCTATTGCTTCCCTCCATTCATTCCTAATTACCCCCTTCAAACTCACGGCATGCTATAGGGGGTCTGTTAAAACTCAGTGGGCTCAGGGGAGGTGAGAGAGACGTGGACTGCTGCTATAAATTTACCTGCTGGTGTCGCTGTTGGACAGTGTTTCTTGAGAAAAACAAGTGATTTATACACTTGTTTTATTTTGGCGTTGTTTTATATTTGTACTACAAGTTTTACCTCATCCAATAATTTGAAGAGGCACCACCTCGGAGGAAACGTCCCCAAGATATATATATATATATATATATATACAGTGAGGAAAATAAGTATTTGAACACCCTGCTATTTTGCAAGTTCTCCCACTTAGAAATCATGGAGGGTCTGAAATTGTCATCGTAGGTGCATGTCCACTGTGAGAGACATAATCTAAAAAAAATCCAGAAATCACAATGTATGATTTTTAACTATTTATTTGTATGATACAGCTGCAAATAAGTATTTGAACACCTGTCTATCAGCTAGAATTCTGACCCTCAAAGACCTGTTAGTCTGCCTTTAAAATGTCCACCTCCACTCCATTTATTATCCTAAATTAGATGCACCTTTTTGAGGTCGTTAGCTGCATAAAGACACCTGTCCACCCCATACAATCAGTAAGAATCCAACTACTAACATGGCCAAGACCAAAGAGCTGTCCAAAGACACTAGAGACAAAATTGTACACCTCCACAAGGCTGGAAAGGGCTACGGGAAATTGCCAAGCAGCTTGGTGAAAAAAGGTCCACTGTTGGAGCAATCATTAGAAAATGGAAGAAGCTAAACATGACTGTCAATCTCCCTCGGACTGGGGCTCCATGCAAGATCTCACCTCGTGGGGTCTCAATGATCCTAAGAAAGGTGAGAAATCAGCCCAGAACTACACGGGAGGAGCTGGTCAATGACCTGAAAAGAGCTGGGACCACCGTTTCCAAGGTTACTGTTGGTAATACACTAAGGCGTCATGGTTTGAAATCATGCATGGCACGGAAGGTTCCAGCTAAACCAGCACATGTCCAGGCCCGACTTAAGTTTGCCAATGACCATTTGGATGATCCAGAGGAGTCATGGGAGAAAGTCATGTGGTCAGATGAGACCAAAATAGAACTTTTGGTCATAATTCCACTAAACGTGTTTGGAGGAAGAAGAATGATGAGTACCATCCAAGAACACCATCCCTACTGTGAAGCATGGGGTGGTAGCATCATGCTTTGGGGTGTTTTTCTGCACATGGGACAGGGCGACTGCACTGTATTAAGGAGAGGATGACCGGGGCCATGTATTGCGAGATTTTGGGGAACAACCTCCTTCCCTCAGTTAGAGCATTGAAGATGGGTCGAGGCTGGGTCTTCCAACATGACAATGACCGAAGCACACAGCCAGGATAACCAAGGAGTGGCTCTGTAAGAAGCATATCAAGGTTCTGGCGTGGCCTAGCCAGTCTCAGACCTAAACCCAATAGAGAATCTTTGGAGGAGCTCAAACTCCGTGTTTCTCAGCGACAGGCCAGAAACCTGACTGATCTAGAGAAGATCTGTGTGGAGGTGGGCCAAAATCCCTCCTGCAGTGTGTGCAAACCTGGTGAAAAACTACAGGAAACGTTTGACCTCTGTAATTGCAAACAAAGGCTACTGTACCAAATATTAACATTGATTTTCTCAGGTGTTCAAATACTTATTTGCAGCTGTATCATACAAATAAATAGTTAAAAATCATACATTGTGATTTCTGGATTTTTTTTTAGATTATGTCTCTCACAGTGGACATGCACCTCGATGACAATTTCAGACCCCTCCATGATTTCTAAGTGGGAGAACTTGCAAAATAGCAGGGTGTTCAAATACTTATTTTCCTCACTGTATATATATATATATATATATATAGCTAAAAAGAAATCACTGTCACTGTGCAGGTTTAATAAAAGCGTAAAACCTTAACAACACTCGTCAAGGACTTAGCCTGACCATTTTCCATTATATATCACCTCAAACAACTAATTTCCATTCCCCTCCATAGGGCATGGACCAGTTCATGAATTCCCAAACCACAGACATGGCCATTTAAAATGTAATCAGGCATTACCGCTACAAAAGAGTCATTGAGCCTTTAATCCAATAATATAAATCGTGCTCTCACATGGACTAAAAGCATAATCATGTTAAACATCTTGTGTGATCAAATGTCAATGTGATGACAATCTTGTTTCTTGAACTGGGAGCTCTGCAGCCCATTTCAAACTCAAGTTCCTGTGGTTTAGTCTCATCAGCCAGCCAGATACTGCGTATAATTACATTTGCGATGGATCTCACTGTTTTTCAACAAATCCTAGTTATGGGCCCTTTCACTCTTAGCATAAGCCTATTTCCACAAAAATCCGGCGGCTTGGGTTAATGGGTTACACAAAGATTTGTTAATTACCAAGATCAGTATCATGCCAAATTGTTCAACAAATACAACAAAGTGCTACTTGTTTGAAGTGAGCTTCATTACACACATATAACATTACAGCGAGCGCCATTGCAACACAAGCTCAAGTCTGAAACCTGAGGCCTTAAGAAAAATGAGTTACAGCCTTTGGGCAGCACGCAATTCAAAAGCGTGGGTGAATAATCTTGGACAGTATGGATTTTGCAGATCGAAAATTTATCATTTCTCTGTGCTGGTAACTCAAAACTCGTTTGCAGTTGCCAGAATGCATAAAAGTGGCATTTATGAGACATTTGTGATGCAAGTAATTTTTATTGGAAAACTGTCCACCCCATACAATCAGTAAGAATCCAACTACTAACATGGCCAAGACCAAAGAGCTGTCCAAAGACACTAGAGACAAAATTGTACACCTCCACAAGGCTGGAAAGGGCTACGGGAAATTGCCAAGCAGCTTGGTGAAAAAAGGTCCACTGTTGGAGCAATCATTAGAAAATGGAAGAAGCTAAACATGACTGTCAATCTCCCTCGGACTGGGGCTCCATGCAAGATCTCACCTCGTGGGGTCTCAATGATCCTAAGAAAGGTGAGAAATCAGCCCAGAACTACACGGGAGGAGCTGGTCAATGACCTGAAAAGAGCTGGGACCACCGTTTCCAAGGTTACTGTTGGTAATACACTAAGGCGTCATGGTTTGAAATCATGCATGGCACGGAAGGTTCCAGCTAAACCAGCACATGTCCAGGCCCGACTTAAGTTTGCCAATGACCATTTGGATGATCCAGAGGAGTCATGGGAGAAAGTCATGTGGTCAGATGAGACCAAAATAGAACTTTTGGTCATAATTCCACTAAACGTGTTTGGAGGAAGAAGAATGATGAGTACCATCCAAGAACACCATCCCTACTGTGAAGCATGGGGTGGTAGCATCATGCTTTGGGGTGTTTTTCTGCACATGGGACAGGGCGACTGCACTGTATTAAGGAGAGGATGACCGGGGCCATGTATTGCGAGATTTTGGGAACAACCTCCTTCCCTCAGTTAGAGCATTGAAGATGGGTCGAGGCTGGGTCTTCCAACATGACAATGACCGAAGCACACAGCCAGGATAACCAAGGAGTGGCTCTGTAAGAAGCATATCAAGGTTCTGGCGTGGCCTAGCCAGTCTCAGACCTAAACCCAATAGAGAATCTTTGGAGGAGCTCAAACTCCGTGTTTCTCAGCGACAGGCCAGAAACCTGACTGATCTAGAGAAGATCTGTGTGGAGGTGGGCCAAAATCCCTCCTGCAGTGTGTGCAAACCTGGTGAAAAACTACAGGAAACGTTTGACCTCTGTAATTGCAAACAAAGGCTACTGTACCAAATATTAACATTGATTTTCTCAGGTGTTCAAATACTTATTTGCAGCTGTATCATACAAATAAATAGTTAAAAATCATACATTGTGATTTCTGGATTTTTTTTTAGATTATGTCTCTCACAGTGGACATGCACCTCGATGACAATTTCAGACCCCTCCATGATTTCTAAGTGGGAGAACTTGCAAAATAGCAGGGTGTTCAAATACTTATTTTCCTCACTGTATATATATATATATATATATATAGCTAAAAAGAAATCACTGTCACTGTGCAGGTTTAATAAAAGCGTAAAACCTTAACAACACTCGTCAAGGACTTAGCCTGACCATTTTCCATTATATATCACCTCAAACAACTAATTTCCATTCCCCCTCCATAGGGCATGGACCAGTTCATGAATTCCCAAACCACAGACATGGCCATTTAAAATGTAATCAGGCATTACCGCTACAAAAGAGTCATTGAGCCTTTAATCCAATAATATAAATCGTGCTCTCACATGGACTAAAAGCATAATCATGTTAAACATCTTGTGTGATCAAATGTCAATGTGATGACAATCTTGTTTCTTGAACTGGGAGCTCTGCAGCCCATTTCAAACTCAAGTTCCTGTGGTTTAGTCTCATCAGCCAGCCAGATACTGCGTATAATTACATTTGCGATGGATCTCACTGTTTTTCAACAAATCCTAGTTATGGGCCCTTTCACTCTTAGCATAAGCCTATTTCCACAAAAATCCGGCGGCTTGGGTTAATGGGTTACACAAAGATTTGTTAATTACCAAGATCAGTATCATGCCAAATTGTTCAACAAATACAACAAAGTGCTACTTGTTTGAAGTGAGCTTCATTACACACATATAACATTACAGCGAGCGCCATTGCAACACAAGCTCAAGTCTGAAACCTGAGGCCTTAAGAAAAATGAGTTACAGCCTTTGGGCAGCACGCAATTCAAAAGCGTGGGTGAATAATCTTGGACAGTATGGATTTTGCAGATCGAAAATTTATCATTTCTCTGTGCTGGTAACTCAAAACTCGTTTGCAGTTGCCAGAATGCATAAAAAGTGGCATTTATGAGACATTTGTGATGCAAGTAATTTTTTATTGGAAAACTGTAGGCCCCTCCACCACTCATAAGTCAAAACATTAGTCCAAATAAAAAGGTAAATACTATAAATCAAGATGTAAGAAATTGGATATGGGGTGAAAGCACAGCATGAGTAAACATGAGGAAAGAGTCCAAAAACATCATAAAGATTCAAGCTGAGCTGAGGGAAACACGAACAGCTGAATTAGAGTTGAGTGAGATGATTTAATGGGAAATGAACTCCCAACACTATATATTTGAGGATTAATATGATACAGCCATGTAAATCTGTCCTTATAAACTATCAAACTGACAATAAAAATTTTTTTTTTATTTATTTATTTTTTTTCAATGTTGCTAACAAGGTGCAGCGATTCAGGTTTCTTGTTCAAGTTTTATGAGTGAACATCTCAAATGGCAAAACAGCCGATAGCACTGTGAACTACATGAGTCCGCTACTTAATCAGACAGTTTTGCTACTTAAAGTGGCTTTATTACTTTAACGCAACAAAATATCACATCATATGTGCCCCACATTAGTGTTAACACTGCTAGTGTTGTAGAATATATGGAAATGCACTCTCACAGGCTTTGAGGACTCTGCCTTGACAGATCAGTGAGCTCTCAGGTACCTTTTTTCTTTGTTAAGATCTTCAGAAAGGTCAGAGGAGATAGAGTAAGATATTTCAGGGCTTGCCTTCAAAGTAAACAGTAAAACGGCGACAGCACATGGTTGTTTCGGCTTCACAGGAAACAATATGCCCAACTCAACTGTAAGCGCAACATGAATATATGAAGTTCATCTGCAGCACATTAGAATACTGAAGTAACACACTAGCGTGTGATCTTGGCTTAGGAATTGAATGATTGATTCTTTCCAAATAGAAAAAAAAAAGTTATGGTCTACACTGTGATGTTCAGCATATTAAATGGCCAGTTCACCCAAAATGACAATACTGTCATCATTTACTCACCCCCATGTCACTTCAAACACATATAAAAGACATTTAAGAACTGTTCTATTCATTCCCGTCAACGCAAATGTAATGAATGAAGACTACGGTTTAAAAAAACATTGTAGTTTGTAGTTTTCTTTTGAAGTCATTTGGTAACTTTGCATGAGAAAAACACCAAAATTAAAGTCATTTGAAAATTTGCATATGACATTTTTGCATCATGTATAACAGTACATTTGAGTAAAAAGTGTCTTATGTTCCACTGAAGTCGTCAGTCATACAGGTTTTGAATGACATGAGGGTTAGTAAATGATGACAGATGTTTAGTTTTGAGTGAATTATTCCTTTAAAGTTTTTTTCCCGATTATTGTCTGATTATAATTAGGGAAAGATCTTTGTGGGAGAACAAGAAACAGAGTCAAAAGCCACGAAAACCTTAAATAGTAAAGAAAAACTCCAAAGAAAAAGGAAAAAGTCTGTCTCTGCATGACCAATCTGTGAAATCAGTTAGAGCCCAAACGGTATTCAAACCATACAGAAAAATCCCATAAGCCTGCAAAAAGAGGGCTGGAGAAGGGAGGTGACCCTAATTCAGAATGAGATTATTGTCAGAGGATATAATTAAACACTGACACCATTTGGTTAAAAAAAAAAAAAAAAACAGCAATAATGACACATGAACAAACAGCAGCAGAGAATTGGAGGAAGTGCAGTGATGTCATGCAAAGAGGCAGAGGAGTCTGCTGAGCTAAATTACAACAGCCATGTGACGGACCACCCAGAGGCCCTGCTATAAAATGAGCTGAATGATTTTACCAATACTTTATTTGTGATTATGAGTAATACTTGCCTGTGATATGGTAAATTAAAACAAACAAGTGAAAAAACTAATCCAGTGACTCAAAAATAGATAATCATAAATAAACAATATGGTAATAAACGATTTTAAGTAGGGATTCTTTAAAAAAAAAAAAAGTACCTAATTTTGTGCTTTTTCAGCGCATGTTGTGAGTACACACCTGGTTTCCCTTTTCAGCCGAACAGCTTTACATAATTAAAGCTGTGGAAAAAGGAGGTATACCACACAATATATAAAAGACACAAAACAAATCAAACAAAAGCGCCACGAAACATGCATATTCAAGGTCTCAATTAAAAACCCAAAAAAAACCAAGAGTCTCGTTCTTGCACTTTAAATAGTTATATATAAAAATAGTGTGGTGGTTGATAAACAAGGTTAATCGCTGCTTAATATGCGTTCAATCTCCTCCAGTCTCTTCAAGGCAGCCGCCCTTTTCTTTTCTATATCTTTAATCTCTTTTGTGGATTTGCTCTTAGTCCGCTTGTCAGGCTGGCCCGCTTCCAACTTCTTTGATTGGCCGTGGCTCTGGCTGCTGATGCTTTCTTTGGGGGAGGATTTCCTCATATTCTTCTCCTTCCTGGCCCCCTCCCCTGCTCCTGAGGCAACTCCCTGCTCTTCCTCCTCCTCCTGTTTGTCCTGTTGTTGTTGCTCTTGCTTGTCCGATTCACTACCACCCTCTTTTGGTGCAATCGGCTGGCCCGCGGCACTCATGGCAGCCATTTTGTTACGTACGATGGCAAGGTGCCGTCGGATGTACTCTTCGTGCGGGGCCATGGCAAGAGTCTCCACCAGACAGTGCTCGGCACGCTCGAGCTCCCGTTCTTCGAAGTACACCACACAGAGGTTATGCTTGGCCTGCACGTTGCTGGGGTCCATGTTCAAGATGCGTTCGAAACAGGCCTTGGCGCCACGTGTATCCTTGCGGTGGTTCATGAGGATGTCTCCCTTGAGGATCAGGCCTTTGACATGCTCCGGGTGGTACCGCAGCAGCTCCTCAAGCACCGGGAGAGCATCCAGTTCACGTTGCGACTGAGAGTAGAGCAGGGCCAAGTTAAACAAAGCGCTGCGGAAGCCGGGTTGCAGTCGAATGGCCTTCCGCATCCAGCGCTCGGCCTCTTCGTTTTCGTTAGCATCCATTGCCAGCATGCCCAGGTTGAAGTAGCCGTTAGCATCATCTGGCTCTTCTTTCACGTAGGTAAGAAAGCGACGGTTTGCCTCTGGACGAAATTTTGCCTCGCCTGTTAAAGAAGAACATTAGGAGATGTAAATATTACAATTAAATTAATTCAAGTCAAACTGCTAAACAATTAAGGAGAATCCAGACTGTCCTCATTTTACAATCCCATGTAAGTTTCCTTTTCTTTTTTAAGTGGAGCACAAAAGTTATTCATACCATATTGTAAAAACATAAAAACACAATAAAAGTGAATGTTGGAAAGGAGGTTTTTCCCTTTCATTTTAGTATTGTAATAAAGCAACCAAACAAAAAACAAATGGCACGAGAGTACTGTCACCAGACGCCTTCGTGCTGTAAATCTTTTAAGCTACTAAAGTCAAATAAATTAAAACGTTGCATAATTCAGATAAACTTAACCCACATGGATTAGTTATGCTTTTTTCTTGTGTCAAAAGCCTGACACCACTATCTCTAGTATTTTGGCTCGGTTATTTGGCTTTGTAACAAGATCTACGTTGTTCACCATCCTATGTTGCAACAATAGGGTCACAACGAGGGTAAGGAGTGTCGGTCAGCTTTTTCTCACCCCTTGAAGACTGTTCAGAATAACTACTGTAGGCTAAAAATGGGGAAACTGTGGAAAGCAGGTTACATTTAAAACAAACTTGCTTTTATTTGAAAACCAATACGAATGGGCACAACTACGAAACCAAATGAAAGAATAACAGTTGTGTCAAGCAGACCTGTGAATTGATCACAAAATGCTTCCTCAGTCACATGATTAAACAGTCTGTACAACAGGCCTAAAACCATGTGCAAATAGAGCCGTTGTATTCGTAGTATTTACATTGTAGCAGCGTAGGTGTGCTAATCTCAGAAAAATGACAAACTAATGCCTTACTCGAACTGCAAGAATCCATCAGTCTTTCCTGCTATTCAAAGCTAAGAATGAAAAAAAAAAATGGCATAAAACTCAAAGTTAGGGTCAATGAGTCACATTCAATTTAAACTTATTGCTTTTGGATCAAATGCTAACATTCTTAGGCATGGGAACATGACTGAATTAGGTGAGAGGTTGCTGCCTTACCTTGGGGTGGCACGCAAAGAATCCACAGTTTAATAACTTGGCTTACGCTCCTGACGTCCAACCTCATGTGAATCAAATATTAACTAGCAAACTGTCACTTTCACAGAGCTTACTGAACACCTCACCGTTTCTTGTAATGGACCCAATGTTTTTTTGGAGATCTGATAAATAAAAAATTTGGAAGTGTATTCTGCAACATTATTTCCCCAGAATCTAGTGAGCTGCATACATACGTATGTGGTACAGATTTTAAGGCATCAAATGGCAAACTTCTGACGCAAACAGTAAGTCTCATAGCCAAAGATGCACAGCCAAATTTGAAAGCATCATAGCATGCATATTTCATGGATAAGGCAGCCAAAGACTTCAAGATAGTGGATGAAGTGAGCATATAATGTCGACTATAAATAAACTTAATGTGTTATAAAGGGTATCAACTGCTAGTTTAGTGCCTGCGTGCCACACAAAATTGCTGCTTTTGTAGAGCGTTCCAAGTTACTTAAGGAGTTGTATGAAGGTGCAGCAGTCTATGTAGGCAGCTCATTAGGTTTTGTGACAGAGCTAACTTCGTTTCTTGGTTCAAATTGCCATTGCCCACACACCTGACTCTTGCATGAGAAGCGCTGAGTTGAAGAGTGCTAGTTTGTGGTGTGGATTCAGGTCCAGTGCACGATTAAAGTTTCTCAGAGCCTCTGAGGGGTCCTTCATCTCAATATTGACAATTGCCAGATTGTACCAGAGGTCTGCATTGGTATGGTCCAACTCCAGAGCTCGTAGGTAGGCGTCCTTCGCCTCACTGGGCTTGTTCATTTTCAGCAGAAGCTCCCCTCTGAGTTTTAAAAGAAACAAAAATACATTTTTGGAATACCTCTATTGCAGGACATCTCGGAAATCTAACACACATGTACAACAAGAAAGATGGTTTCTTTAAGCGATATTTTCTTAGCAAATAGTTTGAGTAATACAAAGGTTTTGTTTCGATTTTTTCTCTGGTTTGCCTGAATATCAGAGAAATCCTGATATTCATGAGAAGCAAGGCATTCCAGTAAATCCACTTTCAATAGCTTATCTAATCAACATTTCATTAGCAGGATGAAACATGTAGAGAGAAATCACAGTGTGAAGGCCAAGTAAATTTTCACGATGCAAAATATAACTAAAACAGCGAACACCACGATACTCTTACTGTGGCATGTGATGTAGGCACATATCTTTGAGGAATGTTTTCTAACGAATAGCAAAAAAGATCTAGGATGGGTGTTAAATTGTAAGACACGGGTGCTCAATTCTTTTCAACAACTGTATCTCTTGAATATCATCCAGTGTATACATGGGCTACAAAAAACCATGACTCAACCTCATCAAAGCCAAAATACTGTCTGAACTACAACTCATTCAGCTTCACTTGGCCATGTCAGCGAGCATGCAAGTATACAAACACATTTTTGACCCTGTCAGAGCGAATGAAGACTTACCGACTGATGTAGGCTTGCTTGAAGTCCGGTCTCATGCTGATGGCCTGCCTATAGAGTTGGTCGGCTTCCTCCAGGCGGGAGTCATTCGCCCGAATTAGGTTTGCCAGGTTAATGTAGACGTTCAGATGGTTGGGGGCCACACGGGTTGCATACTTCTTCCCTGGAATGATCTGCCAATTTGTTTTGGAAAGGTTTTAAGGATTTACATTTATACATTTGACTCTAAGAATAACAATAATATACTAAGTATGGTCTTTCCGTACATTCCAACATGAAATATTGACCCATGTGAAGTTAAAGGTCATAAGTGTGGTTTCAAAAAGAGTCAAGCAGATCATATGAATGAAATAGTCAATATGCTTTAGGTACATCAAAGCTTGCTACTGGCTAATCAGATGCAAACCGCATTGAGGGGCATTCACTTTCTAGAGATCATCTGATTGGACTAAAATCTGTGTCGTGCAGTCTTGGAGTCATAAATATGTTGAGCTCATTTTTGTAAAGGGAAAGGGAAGTCGTGGCCTAATGGTTAGAGAGACTTTCACTTTCATTTAAAATGCACACACTACTGTTAAAAAATTTGGGGTCAATACGATTTAAAAAAAAAAAAAAAGAAATCATTACTTTTATTTAATAAGGATGCACTAACTTGACAAATACATTTGTTTCTTTATAACAAACGCTGTTCTTTCATTGAAGTATTCTGAAAAAACAAGCAGAACCTTACTAGCATATAGATGAACGCTAATACACATGGACTAAAAGCCACAAACTATTTCTTATTCAGTTTAGACAGTTTTTTACTTTATTTATGGGCTTTTTCACCTTTTATTTATATAAAATAGAGAAAGTGGGAACAAGATTTCAGATCTTTTAACAGTCCCTGTGAGCCAATAATTCGTAGACCAAAACTTCCCTTAAAATTTGATTACCTTCTTTAAAATTACAGACGAGTTTGTTTGGTTTTGTAACATTCAGGCAGTCATAGTTTATCTTGAGATAAGCTAGGTCATTGTCTTGCACCATGCAACACAATGGCAGTGCAAAATTAAGACTGTTGCATTTGGCTCAGAGGAATGTAGTAGGAGAGGAGAACAGGAAAGGAGGTAACAAGTTTTCTTGTGCTGGACAGCAAATCATATCTGAACTGCATATCTACTAATAAACAGAAGACTGCTCAGAAGATCATTATTAGTTAGGAGATAAAATTATTTTATTGGCAAGCTAAATATAAACAGAAACTCTCTTTTTTTTCTCATGGGGGTTTCATACCTGTGGCATAAGGGATTTTGCAATTAGATATGCCTCCTCTGCCTCTCTGGACCTGTTAAGGTTTTTGTAGGTTCTCCCAACGTTCATGTGGGCCCCAATGTCATCTTAGAAGAGGACAACATGTTTAGTATAGAGTCATAAATCAAGAAAATAGCACAGACTAAACCTCAAAGACAGAGTAGATAGTGGAATGTGAATTATACGGCTTGAGTGCAACAAATAATAATGGTTACAGAGCGCTGACCAGTTTAATACTCAGTTGGGATGTGAACAGACGGGAAAGACCGGGAAGAGGAAAAGCCCCTCCTGTGAAAGTGCTCCCTTTACAACCTTTTACAGCCATGTGGCCCATGTAACCTCAACCAACAGCATCAGTAGGTTTTGATGTGTTAAACTGATAATACTACCAGCATTTTCTAAGAAACGCCTGGCCACACTCAAGCAGTACAGAGTTCTTGTTATGAAAAGCAAACTGATGTGTATAGATAGCCTGCCCAGGATTTCCTCATTCATTAATGTGCTTACAGAGCTAATCTGGGAAAAAACACATCTTGGGTGGATCTCTTAAGTCACGTTAGCTCAATAAACCAACATAACTTAAACAATTAAAGACAATAGTCGAATGGCTTTGGCAGACACAGCCGTCTTCCTCACAGTTAGTCTGACAGAAGTGCAGAAAAGCCAATACTAAACCTAAATCCTCATCTTCTCAAAACACTAAAGTGCGAAAATAGTTTTATATGCCAATGTTTTCATACGGTCCCAAGAAACACTACTTCTCGTTAGCTTAAACACAATTTGAAGTTGTCTTTACCATCATGCCTCCAAACTTATTATAATATGGCAGAATTTCCCACACCTCCCTAAAACAACATATCCAATGGTGAGTTTTGTTTAAAATAAACTCCATTTTAACTTCCTCTGCCAAAACTTTCTAAAGAACTGATGGAAATATTACACATGCAAGCCTTTTTAGTATATTGTGTCTGTGGAAAACAATGTGGTGCAAAATCGTTCTCAGAGACGCACTATCATTTATCATTAGCCTAAAAAAAAACTTGAAGTCCAGATAAATTAAGATTGGCCTCATTTACTTTCTTAATATTGTTATTGTGAAAGATTCATTGGTGCTGAAATTTGTTTTCATAATCTTGAATTAAAAGGTAACAACTTGTTCTTCTTCTGAAACAATTTTCCTTTGATGCCACATGCCTATTAGATAATATTAGCCAAACGGCTAATTAAGCACTTAGTCTGGCTCCATAAACAGAATGTACTCCAATAAACTCCCAATGACATAAAATCCCCATTCTACATTTTTTCCTCATTCAATAACCTGTTTAATGCACAAATACACAACCAATATGGTCACATTAACTTTAAAGATACTAGGGTAAACTTTAAAAGATAATCTGGTAAATGAGTCAATTACCTGGTTGCACTCTTGTGGCCTGAAGGAAGTATCTCAATGCTCTCTCGTAACTGTTCTGATTCTCCAAAGCATGTCCCACATTGTTCCAGAGTTTGGCATTGTTCCTGTTCACCTTGAGGAAAACAATTTGAAAATGCTTCAGGCCAGGCCAGGCTGACATGACATAAATCATATTTTCCAGACATCATTTCATTGTACTCTTGTTAACGTATGGATTCGCTCTTTGATACAAGGCAGCGAGCTGGATTTATTCAAAGTAATGATCTCAAAATACAAGCAAACGATATGTATGAGCCTGTGGCCAGATGTACATCTATAAACGAATAATGTGTCCTTGGATGTGTTCGTACTTTCAGTGCAGATGTAAAAAGTGTGTATTCGGACTCCCAATCCCAGTTTCTGTTGAAAGTCTTCACGGCGTGTGTTGTTAGAAGAACTCCCATGAGCAACCAAGACATTTTCTTTAGGCCTCTGGATAATGTCACAAAAACAGGGAATGAGACTCTGAACAAGTCATTTAAAGGGAATAAGGTATTCGTTTAAAGAATGTTTACCCTCTTTGGGACAGGAGTTTAAATCCATGGGCTACCAAAACACAAAATCCCATGCTGGGCACATACAGGACCCTTTCGGCTACAACAAAGCCCACGGGGAAAAACAGGTTGGACGCAGGGATAAAAGGAAGGACGATCAGCGACAGTGCCTAAAGGAAACAAAAAGGCCAGAGAAATAAGTAAAATATTTGTATTAAATGAATAGTTCATCCAAAAATGGAAATGTGTGATTCTTTGAGAATGTTAATTCAAAAAATAACAAGCACAATGTACATACATATTTCTTGCTTTAAAAGAAAAAGCATTAATCAGTTAATAAAAAGGAGAATAGTACTGTGTAGTTTTTCCACACTGAACAAAATACTTTCACAACAGTGATTAAACGCACAGCTCATATCTTAGATGCCTTCTGGAGACGTTTATCATAGGCTATTTACGTAACTTCCTTTTGATCTTCAGCAATAACACAGTAAATTATGCTCATGACCAGGGGTCTGTCCCAAGGAGAACGCATCATAAAGGAATAATAGAGTATAAAAAGGAGAGAAATCTTTTCTTTCATCTGTGGAACACATAAGGAGAGATTCTGAAAAATACCTCTTTATTATTGCTTTTTGGTCACTCTGAGCTTTAAAAAGTACAGTAAAAGTTACTTTATGTACTATATTACAAGTCTTCTAACATCATATGACAGCTTTGTACAAATTAAAATTTTATTTGTTATTCATAGATAAATGTACTGAGAAGAGCTTTAATGAATGTCAAAAATTTTAATAATGCTAAAACAATACGTTTAGGTCCATTTCTCACACAAAGTTATCACATGGCTTCAGGAAACTTAGAACAAGTCATATTTACTATTTACATATTTACAAGTCGAGCACTTTTAAGATTTCTTTGTAAACATTTATTGGAATTGCACAGAAAAAACAACCAGCACTTTGAAACATTGTTCGCATGTTCTTTGTGAACATACATTAAAGGGATAGTTCAGCCAAAAATTAAGACTTTGTCATCAATTACTCATGTTGTTCCAGACCTGTGTGAGTTTCTTTCTTTTGTTGAACACAATTTTGAATTATATTTTGATAAATGTGGTTGCATGGAAAATAATATGGAAGTCAATGGCTACAAGCAAGTGTTAGGCTACCAACATTCTTCAAACAACTTTACTTGATTTATCTTATCTTTTGTGTTCAATTGCAACCTTTAGGTTACGAGTCCGACTCTCTATTCAATTATCTTTTGCAACATGTAAATGATTAAATGAGTAAATTATAAGTTTGATTTTTGGGTGAACTATTTCTTAAAGATATTAAGATTTAAAATACCATTTAGTATACGGCTTTACAGTCTCTTTGTGCAAGCTTCAGGAATTTTTTTTTTTTTTTTTTCGTTTCTCAAGACTATCAAGCCTTCAAACACAGTACTTGACCCCCTATGCGAAAGTGAAAATCATTGCCCATTCAAAAAAGAAATGACCTGATTTTCCCTAGCTCTTTGAAATCTAATGAGGGGAAGTAGAAACGCCAGTCTCTCTGGCAATCCAATCAGGGATTTGTCTAAGTGGCAACTCTGAGTGGGCACAAAAACGGCCCAGTAAACCAAGAAATTCCATAAGCAAAAATCTTGGATTTAAATGTTCTCATTGTTTGCTTCAGACAAGCTTGTGCAGGTCTGAATGCTAATCACTATGGTTTCATAAAGCTTTGTCTGAAACCAAGACCATGAGTTTGATTAATCTGGAACTAAACCCACTTATACATGCTTGACCTGTAAGACAAGTGCAAGAAAACTACCAGGCCACATAATCACGACGGTCCGAGAACATTTCTCCAAGTGGTGGCAACATTGAAACAGATATGATTAATTCAACACAAATGAGAACATGTCATTGCAGTGCTCCTCAAACATGGTCCTTCTCATCAAAACCACAAGCAAACACGCCTGTCTTGCACAATGCATGCCAGGCCACAAGATGTAAGATTGGGATTATAGGTTTTATGTACGAAAAGCACCTTATGACAAGGTGATGGATCAGGATTTTTTGAAACACTGAACCCCTGCGAGGGCACAGCCCTTGGACACCCTGTTTTGACGAACAAAATTTTGTTTTGTCTAGCTACGGCTAATCTCGCCCGGTTTATGAGCAGAAGATTCGCTTTTCAAAGCCCACTCATATTTATGAGTTTATCATCAAGTAAACCACAGGATGCCGTATAGATGAGGCTTTTTTTTTTCTTTTTTTTTTATAAATCAAGCCATCCCGAAAAAACAGGGGCATTCATCTCACATTGTGCGGTCTTGAAAGCAAATAGCAGAAATTGGTTTTGGCAGCAGCTTCAGAGTGCGTCAAGAACCAAACTGTCATGCGTTGCTTACGCAGGGGTGGATTTAACAGAGCCGAAAGCAGCAGTACAGGGAACATCATATTTATCCAATTTGCTTGACGTTTCAGAGACCAAAATCAATCTTGATGAAAGAAGTTCCTGCACAAACAAAAGCTTTGTCTGCGGTTATCATAAGCTGCGCGCGCTGCGTGCTGTTTGGTTGCTTTGGAACATGCAACACGAAAAAAAAGAAAGAAAAAAAAAAAAAACACTTCACAGTCAAATTAGCCAAACTTTCACAAAAGTGTTTCCTGTTTGCTCAGAGTAAGTGTCGAGGGCCTGCGCATAGGGAATCATTAAAATAACTAACCGTGGCCAAATAAAACAGATCCGGATGAATATCCTCATGCAACCTGTTCTCTGTCTCCTAACTATGCAGACCAGAGCAAAATGTTAATACCCAAGCCCTCCTCCTTCATCATTGCGAACTGTCCATTAATAATGATTTGTGGCCCCCTGGTCTCGAAAGGCGGCCTTTGCCAACAGAGCGAGGAAGTTCACCAAACTCTGCTGACAGTGTGTGGAGACGCAGATGAAGAATTCATGCCGCTGTTACACAACAAACGAATGGAAAGCTGAACACACAAGACAAACGGATTTCAACTATGACATTGTGAACTCTTGCAAGCATGGAATCAGCCAGTGGTCGAACATCGGAGCTGCAATGCCAGACTATAAGACGATAAAATCTTTTTTATGATGGACGGAAAAAAACACAGCTCTTTTGGCTGTAAATTGAGAAGAATAAAATGTTGTGTGAGACTAAACATTTAAAAACATGAAATACACGTAGTTGCAGAAGTTCAATGGGGGGTCTGTGTGTACAGACAGGTGACATTAATCATGTGCTGTGGGTCACGACAAGATTCCAGAAACTGTTAAAAAAAAAAAGGTCCAGAAAGCATTGGACTGTGGATATGAAATAGCGTGAACAATTTTTAGTTGTACTTTTAGACTTCAACTCGATGATTAATACTTTGCCCAAAAATGTCCCAGTTTGGGTAGTAATTACCATCTGTTTATAATGAAAGGTTGTGACGCACATGCATTTCTAGAAAT
Organism: Onychostoma macrolepis; assembly: GCF_012432095.1. NCBI lineage: Eukaryota > Metazoa > Chordata > Actinopteri > Cypriniformes > Cyprinidae > Onychostoma > Onychostoma macrolepis. The sequence continues at coordinate 11,979,841 of NC_081179.1, read as the reverse complement.
TAAGTGCCTTCTTTAACTTCCTTCTAGTTAAAACAGCCTAAAATAGCCTTTTTGTTCCCACAAGATTGCACACAAGCTGGACCAGCCTGAAAATACATGTCTTTACAGTGATTTGAAGGTAAATAGCAAAAATTATGTTGTCAGATTGTATTACTGATTTGCTGTGACTGAAACGTAATCTAGACAAACAGGGTTTAAAATGAATTCAGCCACCGAGTGCCAAATGAGAGTAAAAACTGGCTTCAACAAAGATGTAAAATGTGATACACATGTAAAAAAAAAAATACACATTTTAATAAAGATTATGAAGAATGAAGAAACATTTATGGCAAGTATGGTCAATTCACTTGCAAAAATATATTTTCTAATTTAAAAAAAAAAAAAAAGTGTCAGTGCTGATAGCCTTGTGGGCAGTGCACCGACATATCCCGAGTTCGAATCCTGGCTCGAGAACCTTTCCTGATTGCAGGAAAGGAGCGGAGCAACTTACATACAGGGAATCTAAGGGATACCCAGTGAGTTTCCAGTAATTTGCTCAAATCACTGAAGCAGACACATCTCGCATCTCCAGTTCCTTTATTTTCTTTCTATTTACGAGGAATACATAATTCAAGACTAAGTTCACTTGGAATTGGATAAAAACACCCCTAAATTGTATCTGACAGATTTCAAATAAGACTGGGGATGATATATTATTTCAAACTGTTTTTGAGTAAACAATTTCCCCTTTGTGTTTTCTTGTGCATTTATACATACAACTGTAATAAAAATCAGAATCAACATCTCATTCAAGTCCCGCTTACAGAAATGCATTTCCACTAAACAAAAAGTTCACATTTATATTTGAAGAACCCATTTAGATCTTAATGTTCCTTTTGTTTATAAATAATCAGATTTTCCATAAGCCCCACCCACTAACGTACCATCATGACGATCTTTGCAGAGCTGTGGCCGTACCAAAGGCTGTGATAAGCCAGGAGGCTCAACATGGCGTAAAATACCACTGTGGCGAGGTTGCGAGGGTCCAGCAGTGACTCCACAAGGGGGATAGTGCCCATTGTCCAGTCACAACACAGCTCAGAGGGGTTGAGCAGCAGCCAAGCGTTTACTGGCAGGAGGTAGTTGAAGGTCAGCTGCCTGGTCGGGGTGGAGCTGACGGCAGCTGGATTATCAAACCTGATGATAGATGGAATAGAATTAATGAGTACTCCTCTCCATTAAGACATTCCACACTAAAAGACACTGTTCATTTTGAAAGGTTTTTATTGATAAGAGAAATATACAGATAAGGAAAGGTATGTTTTACGTTTCACCAAATCAATTAATCAGTTAGCTCAACAAAAAGTTAGAATAACTGGTTAAATGCTCAAATAAGTGCTTGTGAACCATTAACCAATATCATAAATATAATATTTTCATGGGTCTAAGTTCAATAGAACCCAGTGGTGCCTCATTGTGTTCAGATTGGAACTTGATGTCTTGCTATTTTCAACATTCTACACTATTTAGCATTGAATTGAGAATGATTTTTAATTTCTAGTTCAGTTCCTGGATTTTAATTGGAGGTAGCAAATGGGAAATAGAACTGACATTCAAATTTAAGAAATAATCTAAAATAAATGTTGGCCTAACAGCTTTTGTTGAAAGTTTAAAAAAAGTTAATCTTGAAATAAGAAACTGCAATTCAGTAAACTTACTGTTGTTGCGAATTAAATTCAATCACATTTCAAATATGAACTGAAAAAAAGCTCATTCTTGAAATCTGAATTGTGCCCGAGCCTGCAACATACGCCCTCAGAGTACGAGTTCAGAACATAATACTGCAAGATATACATTTCTAGCAAGTAAAAAAACCCCAAAACATACTTTTATTCCTTAGTGCTGTAATTTACAGCATTTTTTTGTTGATTTAATTCAACCCATGACCATTATTCTGCAATGCATCATGTTCCCTATGCATGTGAAACCACAAAGAGGTTTAAAAGGATCCAAGCCACACTGAAAAACAGCCAGACTGAATGATGGCTAAAAAAAAAAAAAAAAAAAAAAAAAAAAATTCACCAAAACAACCATGGTGCCAAGTTGGCAAGACTGATCTGTGGAAACAGGCCATTAACTCTGATTCAAGACTCAAGAAACAGATTAAAACAAAGTGTTGATGCTCTTTGAATCACAAGCATGTAATGTTGATGGACACCCATTAACAAGAAACAAGAGCATCCTGATTTAGTAAAAAACATCAACATTAGGTTTCAAATTAAAGTGCATTTATTCATTTGGCAGCTCACATGCTTCCATTCAAGTTACAACATTACAAATTGAAGGTTAGGTTTTAAAAAAGGTACATTTAAGTACAGAATATTGACACAGGCTTTCAGTCTTCACTATCAATTCCTTATTCCTTTCAAGCTCGAGGTTAGTATTTTCCAAAGATGAAATATTTCCGCTGTTTGAAATGGACATAAACTAAAGTTTATCACTTGGCTTTCACAGAGGGGTGTGTTTTGGAGAGAGGTTTGAAGGGTGGGAGAGCCAACTGCAAGTATTAAAAATCCAATAAAAGCCTTTGCACAACCCTGTCATAAATCCAATCGCTTGGAAGAATGTTTTTGTTTTGGCTGGGACATTCCAACATTATCACAATATTCCTGAATACAACACACGCAGGGACAAAATATACTTAGAAAGTATGTTAATCCAGCGTATTATGTCTCTAGAGAGCCGTGTGATAACACTAATTCAGACGGTCGGAGACAGTCGGTGGATTATGGTCTGGGGATTAGCGATGGCTTCCGTGACGAATCCAAGAGGATTTTTCCCTCTGATCCCAATCAACTTCCCCGGGGATGATGATCAGGAGGAGTATGTCTAGGCATTTCACACAGAGCTCTTGGATTCGCAGAGACACTTGATTTGTTTAAGGGTGGGCGGAGTCAATCGCTATCTAAGCACTCCACTAGGGGCGGTTCTAGATCAGCTGATACATAGATCATCAAGTTCATTTCAGGCCTAGGGCTGTTGATGTTTACAAAAGCATCATGAGAGCTCTCATCATTTTAAAAGATTATCATGCACAGCATTACGAACGATATTCCCATAATATGATACCACAGACCTGTTTACATTCATTTGTCACATTGTTCCCATGGCGACTGATACTATTTTGGCTTGAGCTGAGAAACTCTAATCATTTCCTTTTTAAGACCATATGTTCAGTAATAAATCAGTTTATTTAAGGCAATAAAGCCACTCGGGGATGTGCATTACTCCATGCTTAATGTGACAAGTTTCCAGCAACAAACCATGTGTCCACGCTGAATATAATGATGCGTGACGTAGGGCTGCATGATTAATGGAAACAAAACAAAATCGTGATATGGCTTAGTGTGACTAATTAAATAAATATATGCATAATTATTATTATTAGAATTATTTTGTAGCCATATTGATATATAACAAAATTTGACAAATTGTGCAGCAACACAGCATTTTTAATTGCATTTTAAATTTGAATAAATTAACAGAAATTTCGCAATTTTATTTTTTCACCAAATCGTGCAGCCCTCGCATGACCTGACAATCACAGCCAGTAAGATGACAGAATGTCTAATAACAAGTATGTACAGTACCCTTCAAACGTTTGGGGTCATTAAGATTTTTTTTGTTTAAGGATGCTATAAATTGATCAATAGAGACAGTAAAGACATTTATAACATCATAAAAGATTTGTATTTCAAATAAATGTCTATACATCAAGCAATCCTGAAAAAAGTATTACCGTTTCCACTAAAATATTAAGCAGCACAACATTTTGAAAAAATTTCAAAAACATGAAAAACTTACCGACCCCCAACATAAGAAGTAGTGTTTGTTTATTGGCAATGGCTTTGAATTCAGCTAAGGCCCCACATTTCATGATTCGTGATTCACGGATTAGTTGTTTAACAATCATAGAGTAATATCCTATAATATATCCTCTAATTAGTGTATTCTCACCTGGTGAACACTGGCAACTGGGACTGAATGACCTGCACCCTGACGATGACCAGCAATAATGTGCTGATGATCAGGACAATGAGCTTCAGGAGGGTCTGGAGAACAGCATAGGGAAAACCATCTTTTCCTCTCAACACCTGAAGTAGGGTGTCGATCAGCATGGGCAGAGTGAACTGTATAAAAATTAAAGAGGAGAAAATTACATGGGCAAAGGAAATAGAATATAAGTAAATACATACATATACATGCATCTTTGATCAATGTTCATTTTGGACAGACGGCCTGATCTAGACAATGCGTTGCCATATGTTTTTCCACTTCTTAAATGATGCTCTGAACAGTACTTAGAGGGATAGATAAAGCCTTCGAAAATGTTTTTTAATAGGCTTCTAACTTGTGGTACAACTTTATCCTGGAGGCTTTTTGAAAGCACTTTTCCAAACATGGTGAACAATTTACAGTAGTAAATGCGCTACTAAAAGTGGAATCTTCAAGAAACAGCTGGTTTTATTCTTAAGTAATCAAAACCACTACAACTAACGTCAGGTGGGGCAATTAGCCTAGTGTTTGATCTGGAAGTTGATTGGTAGCACCTGATTAAGCTGATGCTGCATTCAAGTCCTCCTGAGACATTCGTACTTACGAGTTGATAAGTCGCAATAACGACGTCAGGTGCGTTCAAGTCACTTTGGTCGGAACAAGATGGCGATTTAACTTTTCTACATAAAATTCAATGATTTTTTAAACTCTACATCTACAAAATGATGAATAAAGAATGTGCACCACTGTTTTTCTTTTTCTGTTTTTATTCAATTTATGAAGGTGATTGTAAACTGAATCATTATGGCCCAGTTTCACAGACAGGGCTTAGACCAGTGGTTTTCAAACCCTGGGTCGCGAGACTTAAAAAATGGGTCAGGATGATTTAAGGAAAACATATGTAACTAAGTTCAAAACTCAGGAAAGAAGCAACTAAATAAACAACAAAATGAAAGTAACCAGCAGCCGCCTCAGGTCAGAATCAAATGTGTATTTGTGTTTGTGCTCTGTTTTTGCAGCGTTGTATATTGTAGCAAATCAGAGACATATCTGTTTATTTCTATAACACAATGGCCAATCAGAGGAGCTTTAGGGAGTCAGAATCCACTCACCGCTCAGAACGCGAGTGTTCTTGTTCAGCCCAGAGTTCTGGAAGCTCACGACGCGAATCCTCTGATTATAATGAACAAAGTGTAGGTGATGCAAATAAGAGATTAATTGTGCTGTGTTGACAGATTCATTGAATATAGTGGAATTAGAAATCGCGATAAACTGAAATGAGTGACAGCTTTTTAAGGAAGCGCACTTTGCACGCTTTCTTTGCTGTATATTAGAATTTGAATAAAAGTTTCATTTTTCATGCTGCTAAGAGGACCAATGTGGCATACTTGCAACAAACTTTCGGAAGTGACAGCCGCATATTCTCTCGAAATCGCAATGACATTGTGATAATCATAACTATGGACTGGACAAAATATGATATGTCAGAATAGATGTGCATGAAGGCAAGCACCCTCACTAATTTCAGAAGCACCTATATGCACACATATATATGGGTTTTTATAAACGTGCTTAGTAAAAAAAACATTACTGGTGTGCATCTTGAGACAAAACAAAAGCACTGATATATTTTAAGATCAGTCAGTGCAAGTTTCTTTCAGTTAAAACAGCTCAGACTTACATTTTAGTCTAGGACTAGGCTTAAGCCTTGTCTGTGAAACCGGGGGAATATGTTCTGTGGTAATTATACAGTAATATAATATTTTGTATATGTAACTCATATTTTATTTTACGTTAAAAAAAAAATTATCATTTTAGTAATTTCAACAAATTTACCATCAATACAGACGCTGCATATCTAGTCTTTGGCTGCATCCATTGCATCCAACACTTTTTCCCACTGACACGCCCCCAACTCGGAAACTCATGGGCGTTCAACTCGTAAATATGATCTATCCGACATGACTTGAACGCACCATGAGTAATGGTATACACTAATGGGCTGATCACTTTACCAAACCAGGGCCCGTATTCCTTAAGACTCTAAGAATCCTCTCAGAGAGCTCCTAATTTAGCTTAAAAATGTCTAACTAGGAGTCTTAGCTTAAAAGTGATTCAGGACCAATCTGAGAGCAACTCTGAGCGAGGAAAAGACAAAAAACTTTTATCTCAGTGAGGAGACGGCTGACCCCGTTGCTAGCTATGACACAGTCTTTTGAACAGGGCCGTCCCTGGCTGACGCGGAGCCTGCCATCGCGTTTCGGGGGTGGGGGGGCTAGGGGGGTGTCCCCCTCGGTCCGTTCGCCACAGGGCCCGGTGCGATCGCACCAGTTGCATTGCTTTTGAAGACTGTGATTGGTCGGTTGTCCAAGAAAGAAATAAAAGAGCGCTTTTAAGAGTAGGGTCTCCTAAAAGCCTTCACTTTGAAATTATAGGCATATTTTTTCCTGTTTTACCGTACTCTCTCTCTCTCACACACACACATTTTATATGTATATTTTTATTTTTTATTCACCATGCTGACATGCTTAACATATTTGATAGGAAATGAACAGCGACACAATAAGGTTCTGAAAGTGCTGTAATTGTTTGTGTGATCACTTTGCTTATAGAAGGTTGTGACAGACCCAGTGATCATCACTCCTGCATAGTTGCATTTTTCCAGTTGCTAAATATGTTAATGTAGTGATTACTTCCATTTCTGGCGCTATGGCATTTCTGCGCGGTGTCTGAGATGTTAGCGTGTCTCTAATAAGATCGGTCACAAACATGATCCCTGCACGATCTAATGTGTAGCGTCTTATTAACTCAGCCATGCATTGTGTGCAACACATCTCTTCTCCCTCTTCATGTTTCGTCCATTTTCTCCACTGCTAAAGAAACTCTTAAGCCTCTTAAAAGTCCTCGTCCGTACTCTTAACAATTTTGGACCTTAAGACCTCTTTTTAGGGTTAAGATGTTTTATGAATGACTTTTTTCTTTACTGGGATCTTTTCTTTAATTTTAAGAGAAACACCCACATTTCTAAGAATTTTGTTACTAGGAGCACCTCTTAGCACTAAGATTTTTCATGAATACGGGCCCTGGTATATGACTAATACAAAATGTAAATTAATTTAAAGGGGTCATCAAAATTCTCTTGATCTTTTCACATATAAGAGGTCATTGTACAATAAAACCTGTGAGTTTTAGAACTCAAAACTTTCTCGTTAGTCTAAATACAGCTTATAATGAAGTCAGTCTGCCAAAATGACAGCTTGTGGAATGCACAACTAAATGATGTAATAGTGTGGCTAAACACAGCCTCCACAGAGGAAGATCAACGCCTGCTTCTACAGCGCTGCCTGTTTATCCCCATCCACCGTGTTTTCGAGAGAGGTGAACGCACAGGTCTACACGGAAACCAAACAAAGATGGCTCTAAAGACAAGTCTTTGCATTGCCTTCCTTCTGATCCCAACATTAGGAAAGAGTGGATGAACTTTATTTTAATGACGTTCCAGACCGAGTCAGTAAGTCAGACAACAAAATGGTAAGCGGGCAGGCGTCCGTGCTAGGCTAATGGCTAATCCAACTAGACCTGCACTTCCATCGCTGTCTCTAGCCAATGTGCGCTCCCTGGACAATAAGATGGATTTTCTTAGGCTCCGCATGCCAGCACAGTGTGAGGTCAGAGACTGCTGTGCTTTCGTTTTCACCGAGACATGGTTGCGTGATAACATCCCCGACTCAGATGTACAACTGGATGGATTAACCACTTTTCGTGCAGATAGACACCTATTGACAGTAAGACAAAATGAGGGGGGCTATGTATTTATGTGAAAAGAGACTGGTGTACAAATTCTTCTGTTGTGGATGTCCACTGAATCAGTGGAATATTTAGCAGTACAGTGTCGGCCATACTATCTGCTGAAGGAGTTTGCTGTTATCATCATCATTGCTGTCTATATCCCCCCGAGTGCAAAGGCTGAAAGTGCATTGAATGCACTTTATGAGACTGTCAGCAAGTTACTCACAATACATCCAGAGGGACTCTTTGTGATAGCAGGTGACTTTAACCAGACTAATCTCAAGAAGGTCCTACCCAAATTCTATCAGCATATCACTGTTCCTACAAGAAAAAAATAAATAAATAAATAAATCACACTTTGGACAATGTCTACACAAATGTACAGGGTGCTTACAGAGCCTTCGCCCGCCTTCACCTGGGTAGTTCTGACCACTCTTCTGTAATGCTTATGCCATCTTACCAGTCACTACGGAAACGGGTGAAATCTGCTTCCAAATTTACAAGAAGGTGGACTGATGGAGCTATGTCAGTTTTAGAGGACTGTTTTGATCTCACAAACTGGTACGTATTCAAGGAGGCTGCAACATTGGATGGTGTAACAGACATTGAAGAATACGCCTCATCTGTCACATGCTACATTAACAAACATTAATGTTGCTCCCCTCAGGAAAATAACTGTCCCATCAAATCAGAAACTGTGGTGTACAGCAGAGGTTCATTCCCTCCTGAAAACACGAGATGCTGTCTTTAGAACAGGGGATAAAACAGCACTGAGGGAAGCAAGGAACAACTTGACTGCAGGAATAAAGAGAGCCAAAACTTCATACTCCTAAAGGATCCAGGAACATCTGAACACAAATGACCCCTAGCGAATGTGGAAGGGCCTGAAAGAACTTACTGATTACAGGAGCAAAAACTACAATAATACTCCCATCAGTGATCCCCTGCTGCCGCATGCACTGAACAAATTTTTTGCCAGATTTGACTAACTCAACAGCATTCCATCCACAAAATTAAATTCATTGGAGGACAATCAGCCATGGTCCTTTACAACAATGGAGGTGAAAAGGATCCTACAGAGAGTGAATCCATACAAGGCTACTGGCCCAGATGGCATTCCGGGACGGGTGCTGAAAGAATGTTCAAGTCAGCTGACAGATGTTCTTACAGACATCTTTAATATATCGTTGGCCCATTCTGTAGTTCTAGGATGCCTCAAAACTTTCATCATCATTCCTGCACCAAAAAGAACACAAGTAACTTGCCTTGATGACTATTGACCTGTGGCACTCACGTCAATTATCATGAAGTGCTTCGAACGGTTGGTGATGGCTTACATAAAGACAATTATTCCACCTACACTAGACCCTTTACAGTTTTCTTACAGACAAAATTGTTCTACTGCAGATGCCATATTGCATGTCATCCACTTGGCTCTTTCGCATCTGGAAGACAAGAACAGGTTTGTCAGGATGCTTTTTGTGGACTTCAGTTCCGCTTTTAATACAATCTTGCTACAGACCCTCATCAGTAAACTTCATGCACTTGGACTCAATTCCACAATGTGTAACTGGGTCCTGGATTTTTTTGACAAAAGTAGTGAGGATACATGAGAACACATCTCATTCTATCATTCTGAACACCGGAGCACCTCTGGGATGTGTCCTCAGTCCACTACTGTTCACATACTTACCCATGTCGCACTCCATCAGGACAATTATATTATTAAGTTTGCTGACGATACAACAGTGGTGGGTCTCATCTCGCATAACAACGAATCAGCATACAGAGAGGAGGTGAAGGTATTGGAGCATTGGTGCAAAACCAATAATCTGTCCCTCAATGTCAGCAAGACGAAGGAAATTATCTTTGACTTCAGGAAGTCTTCTACTGCTGCTTATAAATGGTGCTGCAGTGGAGATAGTTGTAAGTTTGAAGTATTTGGGAGTTCATATAACAGATGATTTCTCTTGGAAAAAGAACATCGCCTCTTTGGTGAAGAAAGCCCAACAACGACTACACTTTCTGAGAAGACTTAAAAAAGCAGGCATGAGTAACATCATCATGATTAACTTCTACAGATGTGTAGTGGAGAGCATCCTGACTAACATCATCACAGTCTGGTTTGGCAGTTGCTCGGCTGCTGACAGGAGGGCCCTACAGAGGGTAGTAAAGGCTGCCCAGAAGATCACTGCATCCAGTCTCCCATCTATGGAGGACATCTATAAAGTGCGGTGTCTCAAGAGAGCAACTAATATTATGAAGGACAATGCTCACCCCTGTAGCATTTGGACCAATCAGACACACAATTTTGCATTTGATTTAACAAATCATTTAGTTATTAGATTAACAAATGGTCACAGACCCCCCACCCAATACACATAGTGAGTGCCAGGATGTCTGTGAACGCCTCCAGGCCCCCCTGGTGCCATGGCAACCCATCACATAACACTAGTTTTATTGCTCAAAGGAATGCAAGCCGCAACTCTTACTACCTTTTTCCTATAAAAGGGACATTATGCCATAAAATCGACTCTTCTTTAATTAATTCATAGAAAAACCTCTCTTTGAATGAACACACATATCATTAGGTCATTGTGTATATTTTTACTGCTCTTGTATATGTTTTTGTGTATTGTATACTGTTTTATGCATGCTTATAATAGATCACTAGTTAATATCACTCTAACTGTAACATGTTTGGTCTCTATCAATTCCTATTCGGATGATCTAATTGAGAGTGAATATTACATGTTGATACCTATGCAGCATATTAATGTCCTAAGAATCTTTAATAGTTTGTATATCAATGTCCAATCCAACCCCTTTGCAAATTACCATGCTCTGAGACAAAGGGCCATAAACCCCTCCTGTATTTCCAAACTCCCGCTTGGAAATTCAGCCTTTCTCATTGGTCAAGCCCATCCTGAGAGGTGTGACTCTTTGCAGACTTTAAAGGGCTCACACAGCTCTTCTGAAAAAGCTTCTTCCTGTGCACTCTCTTCTGCTAAAAATCCTGCTGCCCGTGTGGAGAGCCTGAGCCGGTACCGGCGTGTCCGGTGGGCTCCAACTCAGTCTGCGGTTCTGTTAGATCTTAGAAGGATGAGAGCTAGAACTCTTCTGAAACACTTAACTTTTGCGCCAGGCTTTGCGGCCTTGACTTTCCATTCAACCAAAGCTCCTCGGACCTCAGAACACAGAATAACATCTTGTGGAATTCATCACTCTTCAACCCGGAAGAACGTGATCGCAAATCCAAAACCTTGAAACCATCCAGACTTTTCATCAGAGACTGTATTCCAGACACGCCAACAGCCATGGAAGTGCAAGTATGGTACATCTAACTAAACTAAACAGAGGTTTAGTATAAGTTATAGACCCCGTTATAAATGGCGCTGATGGTTTAACTCAGGTGGTTCACCGACTCTTTCCATAACTGCATTCTGTTTTCTCTAATGGCTTCATTCATCCACTTTAGCTCCCCTTTTGTATATACGTGTGAGTGTATGTATGTTTGTTTGTTTGTTTAGATTAGTTATGCGTGTTAGCGTTTAGTTAATAAAAGTTGTGCGCACAAATTACATGAGTTTCTGGTTCTGCCTTGCAAATTAATGTCCCTTTACGATTCTGACCCTTTGCTACATGCTCTAATGCATTAATATTTAAGAAAGTATTTTCTGTGGCCACGAAAATATCCTTTCTTAGAGTTGATTTGAACTTGCACTGAATGGTCGCTGGACGACCAGATCAGTTGATGGCAATTTAATTCTGCTACAGTTATCACTGTCAGCCGATATAAATAATTGTAATTAATAATAATTAATTGTAATTATTTATATACAATTCCTTTTAAGCTAATTTGCTACACCCCGCTGCTGGACTGTTCTGCCTACTTCCATCTGGAAGAAGACTCCGAAGTATGCGATCACGAACTACAAGACTGAGAAATAGTTTCTTTCCTCAGGCGGTCAGGCTATATAACATCTGTGGCTGATCAATGCCCTCATTTTGTACCTGTGTCCCTTGGGGGTCCAGAGATGGATACATGATGTTCGGAAATCAGAAATTGCACATGATGTTCATGTTAATGTTAATGTTAATTGCACATTTTATGTCTATTATTGCACCACTCCACTTTACTCCAAGGGATAACATTTAATTGCTTATTGTTTTACAATATGACCTACCTCACTGCAATGCTTGCAGACTCAGCAAATGCTGCACACATTGTCTGTTGCACTATGTTGTTAGTATTGTGCTACTGTTAGATATGTCCCTATTTTTGTACTATGATGCTCTCGGAGATACTGTGTTTCGTTTCTCCCTGTAGGGAGAAATGACAATAAGAAGCACTTGAACTTGAACTTTGAAGAACTTGGTCCTTTGTTCACCTCATTTTACCATGGATTAATTTACAAACAAGGCACAATTCGACGCAGGATTTTCAGAAAGATTGAAACTAAAAGACGATGCTGTGCCAATTATCTTTATTAGATCCGACAGTGATGTCGCACCACACACAAGTATGAGTAACTATTTTTATCACGTGGTCACTATTGCATTGTCTGTTAAACAGATCAATTGATATGAGTATTTATGTGATTTTAACCTAAATCACAGCTGCATCCATCTCTGAAGGATGTAGGCTGTCAAACATACACAAGTGTTAGCCAATCATAGCAGTGGGCATTTACTTCTGAGTCTACAATCCACCACACCTATTCAGGTGTGGGACAGAAAATAACCTATTACTGCTGAATGATGATGTTTTTTGATGTAAAAATCTTGATAACATTAAAAGGGGACCTCAGAGTACAAAATAAAAAACAGTTCATGACCCCTTTAATACAATGTAAAACGTTAAATATATACACTACCATTCAGAAGTTTGGGGTTTGTGAGAGTTTTTAATGTTTTTGAAAGTTTTCTTTGGTTCACCAAGGCTACATTTATTTGACGAAAACTATAGTAATCTGCTGGAACACCACTCTCTCGTCGACGTGCATACAACGTTTAGCGGAAGCTAGAGATTATAGTTTATAAAGTTGTAAATATGGTTATTTTTCTCATACAAGCGCATCAATTAGCTTCAGAAGGTTATGGAGTCAATTTAATGCCGCATATATATGCAAAAGAAAAATAAAGAATTGCAAAAGAAAATGAAGTATTGCAAAAAGAAAATAAGAAGAATTGCAAAATATAAATAAAACGGATCAAAAGCAATGATTTTGCAATACATATTTTCCATGGCCATATCTACCAATTTATTTGCAATGCAGCTTTTATTTTGCGTTTCAGTCAAGTTTGAGCTTGCGATACCGTTTTCCCCTTTGCGCTTCACGTTTCTGCGCGTCTCACTTTGTGGCGCTGTTTTGACATGGGGTGGAGTCAGGGGCGGGCGTGTCCAACAGGCCTGGGCATGCCTCCCTGGAAGTGACGTCATCGGCCCGATACGCAGATCACAGCTGATCCAGGCACCGTCATTGAGCAGAGGCATGCGGGCGGATCGTTTTGTTTTATTCACTAGCTTTAAAACATGCATGGTTTTCATTTTATTAACAAATGTATATGTGTATTAGCAGCGTTTGCTCAAGTTAAAGAAGTTGTTAATATGAACATCTGCTGTTTATTTCTCTCAATGTGTGCACACTTTTATAGCATTAAAATGTGTATAGTTTCATTTGGTTAACTAAATGTGCATTAATAGTGCTTGTTTAAAATCTCTTAACCTGTGCACAGCGCTCTTTGTTTACATTAGTTCACATTAGTTCAGAGTTACTGCTAGTTTTAATGTAAAGGAACGCAATTAACTTCACAAACTATACATCATTAAAAAGGTTTAAGACTCAAGCTTCATATCCATCTCGACTTCGTTTTTCATTTACATAACTCCTGGCATAAATTAAGAAATGACTGTCACTGGAAGTTTAAAAAAAAGATTAAAAAGTCTTTTTGGTTTAGTTTTGTCGTGGCCACGAGATATTAAGTCGTGGGAACGTGATAATACTGTATGTCGTGGCCATGAGTTTAATTATGCATGAACAAACCCGCGTGACCATAGCAACCTGGGATTATCAGAGACTGATCAAATATATTTATCCATCCCACAGTCCGTTGATCGTGTCTTTTTATGTAATATATGTGTATATTAGGCTATTATTATTATTATTATTATACAGCCCTGAACGAGATCGAAATGAAGGGAAAATAAATCAAAGAGCCTACATTAACAACGAATATAAAAATATTACCAATACTAATAAAATACATGGACTTACAAGACTTGTGGGATGGATAAAAATGTTTTCTTGTCGGCCTATTTTATTATACTTTATGTAACATTTATTCATAATAAACTTAATTCGAATGTTGTCTACATCGCGTGCAATACAGTCCAGTACGTAGCCTATGGTTAACACTTCAACCACCAGAGGTCGCTGTATACCTAAAAGCGCCAGTGGGTCAAATTTACCCATGCCATGACTACTGTTTTGATATGGCTAAAAACGTATTATGTAATTTCTTAATTTATGCCAGGAGTTATGTAAATGAAAAACGAAGTCGAGATGGATATGAAGCTTGAGTCTTAGACCTTTTTAATGATGTATAGTTTGTGAAGTTAATTGCGTTCCTTTACATTAAAACTAGCAGTAACTCTGAACTAATGTAAACAAAGAGCGCTGTGCACAGGTTAAGAGATTTTAAACAAGCACTATTAACGCACATTTAGTTAACCAAATGAAACAATACACATTTTAATGCTATAAAAGTGTGCACACATTGAGAGAAATAAACAGCAGATGTTCATATTAACAACTTCTTTAACTTGAGCAAACGCTGCTAATACACATATACATTTGTTAATAAAATGAAAACCATGCATGTTTTAAAGCTAGTGAATAAAAGAAAACGATCCGCCCGCTTGCCTCTGCTCAATGACGGTGCCTGGATCAGCTGTGATCTGCGTCTCGGGCCGATGACGTCACTTCCAGGGAGGCATGCCCAGGCCTGTTGGACACGCCCCCGTCCCCTGACTCCACCCCCATGTCAAAACAGCGCCACAAAGTGAGACGCGCAGAAACGTGAAGCGCAAAGGGGAAAACGGTAACGCAAGCTCAAACTTGACTGAAACGCAAAATAAAAGCTGCATTGCAAATAAATTAGTAGATATGGCCATGGAAAATATGTATTGCAAAATCATTGCTTTTGCTCTGTTTTATTTATATTTTGCAATTCTTTATTTTTGTTTGCAAAACTTTATTTTCTTTTGCATATATATGCGGCATTAAATTGACTCCATAGAAGGCCATGGAGCCGCGTGGAGCACTTTTTACAATGGATGGATGCACTTTTATTGGACTTCAAAATCTTAAACCCCATTCACTGCCATTATAAAGCTTGGAAGAGCCAGGACATTTTTAATATAAATTAGCATTCGATTGTATTCGTCTGAAAGAAGAAAGTCATATAAAACTAGAATGGCTTGAGGATGAGTAAATCATGTTGAAATCAGGGTGAACTATCCCTTTAACTATACAAGTATCCACAATAAATGTACAGTATTACATACTAGTTATTTATTTAACTAGTAATAATTATTCTTACATAATTCTTACATAATGCTAAGGACTTTTTCCATTTTTGTTGACAGCAAAAGTGGAGAGAAGACAGGCAACAATGACAAGAGACACAACATGCTGTATTCAAACCACACACATCCCATTTGACCACCACAACGTAATCTGTCTGCCAACGGGTTAACCACGAGGCCACACACCCGACCCCAAAAAAACCAACAAAAAAAACACTTCTCACAGAGATATATGCTACGTTAGAGGTCGCTGCAACAAAACTACTTAGACACAATCCAGATGCATTAGATCAATGTTACATGTAATACATTATCGCTTAAATGCTGCACTTTTAAATGACTTAGGCCAATTAGAGTAATTACTTAAGCTACAAGTATTTCAGCAAAACATCAAAGTACAAGCGCTACTCATGCATATGGGTCAAATTAGAGGCATTGCTTAGGGCTATGTACGGACTAAACGGAGCAAAGATCCAAGGCAAAGATCCACAGACCTCGAGTTCCTGTCAGAATCAACAGCTGCTTGCATTCAGTTGTTAGCTCACATAAGAGGATTATGCCACAGTCCATTATGTAAAAATTCAATTGCATAATACAAAGAGAATGAAAGGCTGTCAAAAGAGCAAAGACCCCGATGAGCATCCGAACGCTAATGGACAGAATGAATGCTACATAGTTAAGTGGATTTTACTTGATATTCAAATACAGATGTTAATTTGCTGGGAACAAGAGCGATATGTTTGAAAAGACTCTTTAAAGGGACACTGTGTTCTTAATGACTGTGACATGCAACATCTAACTAATGTCAGTGCGTCAAAACATTTTGATTTTTGAAATCCTGCAGCTCGTTTTAAATGGAACAGGCAACAGGGTGTTTTCACATCTGGTAAGACTTGTGGTTAACAAAACTATGAGACTTTGCTGTTTTGTTTCACTGCCATTAGAAATGAGAGATGTTGCCCTAAAGTTATTTACTCAACTGTCACTTACAAAATAGTTATGTCTCGCATCTCTTTTTTTCCAGGCAGAAGGTACTTAAATGCCGTATCAGATAAGAAACCTGTATAAGCTGTTGGTTATCGCTCGGCTGATGCCTCAGTATTGATTTTCACACTCTTCCTCAAAAAACTCAATGCAGACATGCCCTTTGGGCTTTTAAACAAACTTTATATTCACACCAAATGTGCTCACATGACAGTCGTTACACCAGTGGAAATGTATACAAGACAAGTCGTCGAGTGAAACGGGTTTATTTTCACTGCAAGAGCTGGATTTAGAGCTTTACAACCAATACACGTCGCCACAGGAAATTGCTGATACCTCAAACCGAGTTATTTGCTTTACATTAAATTTTTGATTTTTTTCCACCGCAACCATTTGCATTTAGCTGTTAGATTAATTTGCTTCAAGAGTTTTTTTTTGGTTATTAAACTGTCAAGATAGTGACACTAACAGACAAAAGTGGAGAAATATGTCTGTAGTCATCATGCGAGGCTGCGCCCCATGAGGACGCCTTAAGTCGTTCCATCTGGGTAGCGGTTTCATTTTCCCTCTGTCTTTCTGCCAACAAAATAGGGCTCTTAATATCAAAAAGAAAAGGATGTTTTATGACTTCACTTAAAAGCAATACAGTTGTCTTTTTTTGAACTTATTAACAAATAAGCTTTTGATTCCAAGACCCTGTGACAGATCCTATTGACTTTAACCACGGACGTCAACACGTCCTTTATTTACGAGTCGATAAATAAATGTCACACTTACCCCTTGGGCAACAAACACCTCGTAAATACAGCATATCCCAATGACAGTTATTCCCTGCTCCTTGCATAGTGTGGCAACGGCAACCAGGAACACAGTTGAAATGATGGGAGTCCAGACTGAAAGAGGAAGTAGAGGACATTGAGGATATCTCGTTTTTAATATGTCAGAAGTGCTTTTGAGTAACTTTATGCATCTTTCAAACATCATTCAGATTTAAGTAAGTGGAAGGAGGAAAGCACCCTGGTGTTGCTGTTCTCTGGGTGCCGGGGGAATCTGGTCCCACAAGTCTTTCAAAGGGAATTGCAGAAAAACACTTAATATAAACAGGGCTGTCAATTTAACTTGTTAATTTAGCATGATTATTTAATCACAATATGACTTGCCAAACCACACTCCCAACGCAGGCAGCACAGAATGAATAAGGAGCCGTTCACACGACTGTGTCTCGTGAGTACACAGCATACACCTGGATGGAGTGCAACAAATGGAACTGAACGCAAGGATCTCAAGATGGTTTTTAAATTCATATGCTGCTGCTCGCATTTGAAGATGTGACGCAAAGGCCATAGACACGTGAACCGAAATATAAAACTAAATTATATGCTTTTGTCTGTCACAAATACCACATTTCATTGTAGCCTTTGATTATTTCAACAATTCCTTTGATTATTATTATTGATTGTGAGTTACACAACACAAATGCAGTGGTGCCACCTGAGATATTAACGATGTTTATTATAGGTCAAATTGTGACCTATAATACATAAAGAGCATTCAATACAACACTATTCAATCATGCAGTTCCTTTTACACCTTAAAACTAAGGTGACGGCTAATTTAAGATGAACAAAAGAAAAGCGAATCAAATAAAATAAGAAAATAATCACTTGTCATCACACCATAGACAAGGCACCAACAAAAATATTATGACAGGATTAACATTCTGCTAGAAAAAAAAAAAAAAAAAAAAGAAAGTAAGAATCATAGTGGGAGGTTGCCGGTATAATATAACAATTGTGTTGAAATGCATCAAGTCAGAAACAACATGCCAACTTGATCGATCGGTGAAACTGGAGCTGTGTACTCAAGACTTCTGGGTGGGGAGCTCGGTGAGCTTTTGAATGGGAGGCGAGTTGCAGCTTGCGCGTCGTGTCCTAGGAATGAACTTGTTGCAGCATGCACGCATGCAGGGATTATGCAGTTATGTGATGGCAACACTTACCTATGGAGTGATCGGCGCCTTTTGATTTGGTGTATGCCAGGAAAGCAGCCAGCAGGAAAATGGAGGACAGCAACTCAGCCCTGCCAACGACACCTGTCACCTGCACATAGCGAAAGATTTCAACAGCTCAATGAGCGAATCTCTCAACACTCATAACAGGTGGAATTTCAATTAACCAATACATGCCAATCTGACGCATTGTAAAATAAAATGTCTTACGTTTGACTGACGTTATCTTTTATAAAGTGTGTTTTTACAGTAAGGTTTCTTCTTACGCCACGATTCGAGATTTGATGGAAAGTCTATGCCATGAAGAGTCATGTGACAGGTGCAAGAGGAACCAGTTTTAAGCAATCAATCATAACTGTAAAACAGAAATGATTTTTTCCCTTTCATACAACCTGTGGGAACTTTTGCTCAAAATAATGCAAGCAATTATATAAGATCATAAATCTTATAATTATAATATAATCTTATATATAATATAATATATAATAAATATAATATATAATAAAATAATATAATTATAATCTTATAGTATAATTAATTGCTACATAAGGTTATATTCAGTGGAGTCCAAAAAAATGTTCTTAACTTTAATTTAATGCATTTGTTCATGATAAATTACAGCATAAGCATATAAATTTGATTCTGAAATGTAATTTTTCAATGTTTTAGTATTCAGTTTTGCTTCATGGACAGCAGCACTCAAACTGCATGACCTCCAAAAGTTTGTGAAAACCCCAATGACCATGACTTGAGAATGATCCAAATAGCATCTTGTGCCTCAATGGAAGCAAAGAATCTGACTTTTGAGGAGTTCACATGCTCAGTGTCACAAATTTGCTTATTTAATTAGTGACCTTAAAATATTTCTCATTCACTGAACGTCATAACGTTATCCAATTTTCCTCCTAAACTGTTTATTTCCAGATTTAAATTCGATTAAGATAAGCCATTTTATAATGTGTCTGATTTATACATGAGCAGCAAAAGTTGGAGCTTCAGAGTTTGATTCATTTCTGTGAATCACTAAACAAAAGGAATCAACCTTAAATGATTTGTTTGCATCGTGTCTGAAAAAATATTCATTAAAAGGCATTTTTCATATATGTTGTTAATTTAATGACAAAAAGACATGTCTGTATTTCAGCTTTTGCAATAAACATGGTTAACCTAATTGCAACAGTGGAGATATATCAAAGTCCCTTTAAGGCAAGTCATGTAACTCGGTAGGGTTGGGTACCGAAACCCGGTAACAATATGGCACCGGTACCTAAGTAACCGGTATGTACTAGAACCGAATCAGAACAGAGATTTCGGTGCCATGCCTGAGCGATCGAATAAAATATTTTTCCTTTGTTTCTCCGAAACGAACGTAAGAAGCATCATCACCGGCACCGCACGTGAAAAATAATTTCCCGAATGAGAAAATGCACGTGAACTCACGTCGGAAAGCTCAAATAATACTAGTCCAACAAATCTTTGTAGTAGTAACGCAAGTGTGCTGTTTTCACATTCCTACTTAAAAGCACAACTCGGGAAATGAGAGCATCCGAGGAGCGCGTG
Organism: Onychostoma macrolepis; assembly: GCF_012432095.1. Taxonomy (NCBI): domain Eukaryota; kingdom Metazoa; phylum Chordata; class Actinopteri; order Cypriniformes; family Cyprinidae; genus Onychostoma; species Onychostoma macrolepis. The sequence goes on along the minus strand of NC_081179.1, from coordinate 11,959,874 downwards.
AATGCAGAAATTACACTCGCTCTGACCGCAGCAGGTAGCGTTTCATTAACTAGCTAAACTAAACATGCTTAAATTAGGGCTGGGCGATATGAGCAAAAATTCATATCTCGGTATCTTTTGGCTGATGTGTTGTATATGGTATATCTCGGTATTTTGTATTTGGATTAAACAAATAAAGTGAATGTAAGCATGTAGGCACATATTATGTGCAAAAAGGGTTAAAATCACATTACATTCTAACATTGTAACATTTCAATCTAAAAACAAAAATAATGCTTTAAAGCAGAAGTTAAATTTACTAAACTAAAAATGAAAATAAAGCACAGACTGAGTAGAAATGGCTGTTTTGATTACCCCATTACTTTACAGTTAGTGCTATCATACAAATACACTTACTTGTAGGTTTACAATTCTGCATATATCACATTTATTGTCCAACTACAAATATTTCAGCAAAATGTATATTTTAGTCAGAGTTATTGCGCTCCGTCTGTTTGGCGCGCATGTGCGCGTGGCGGCGCTCGTTCTAAATGAAGTCTGTGAAGTTTAGCGGAGAATCGCAAAGCAAAAGCTCACGCACTTCTGACGGCAAAATGGAAATATTTCCATGGCTTTCTAACATTTACAGATGGAGGATATGTAAGTTCACATTACCTGTGAAATGTAAGTATGCATTAAGGGAAAACAGCACGTCTCAAACACATTAAACAGCACGTCTCTGTCAGCGGCACACGCAACCTTTCTGTCAGAGCCGCTTTAAACTGAAACTATAAACTATAGGCTAGTATACTTTACGAGTTTTTTTTTTAAAGCCCTTCATATAAGGCTTGTCACGTTTAGAACAAATTGTATTATGCACTTTCTCTGCAGCAGTTCAGTCTGTGTCCTCCCTAGATATCTTTTCAGCTGCACTCGTATCAAGCTTGTAAAGAATATATCGATATATCACGGTAACTCAATATACCGCCCAGCCCTAGCTTAAATTAAAATGCCTAAAACTAAAATGATCTTGTATTCACGTTTTTAAACCTGTTGTCCAACAAAAGAGAACATTATAACCTTTTTAGTCCACTGCAGTTAAATGCTTCCTTTTGTGATCTGATGTAGTTTCTTGTCACAGAATGAGGCAGAAAATTTGTTCCATAGGCTACTAATGCATCGATTAGCAATGGATTATAAATATACTTAATTATTATGAAAATACCAGCGATGGCTTGAATAACACAGATAAACTATATATTGTTGTAGTCGAGTGTTTAATGTATTTGTTTTATCATTCAAAACGTTTATATCTTCTGTTTACTCAGTTACAGCAATAGCAATGCCTTTGTCCATATTGGGGATTTCCTGGAGCTTCATGAATTGCATAAATAAAGTGTGTTTATATATACATATACCTGTATATATATATATATATATATATATATATATATATATATATATATATATATATATATATATATATATATATATTAGTGGTGGGCCGTTATCGGCGTTAACGTGCTGCGTTAACGTGAGACTCTTATCGGGCGATAAAAAATATCGCCGTTAATCTATTCTCAAAGTTGGGTTGGGAGCTGGGTCTATACTACGCAAGCTATGATGACTTTCACCTTGATATTTTAGCGGATGTATCTAGCCGAATTGCACTGTAGGGGCGAGCGAGTCTTCGAACCTGTGTGTATGCGTGCTAACATGGATGCAGCTATGAAGCCGCCGGGTTTGCTTCAGGGAAAATTTATTTTTAAGAAGCTTTCCAATGGAAATCGGCAAGTCATTTCTGTCTCTACGTTACATGGTCACGCTCTCTGTATCTCGCGCACAGCGGAGTTCCGCCCCGGTTCGCACACACACACACACAAACAAACGTAAGCGCACACACACAAGTGAGTAGATATTAAGCCGCAAAACGTCTATTTAAATATGACTTCTGTGTGTCTCTGTGTTAATGTATGGCGCAGACGCGCGGGTTTGTTCACTACTCATACAGAAGACCGCGTGACGCTTGCGGCGATATTAACGTCTGTCATCTCACTAAATGAGGACATAAATACATGAACCATATCTCCAGATCTGCTCTGAGAGTCACTTCATGAGCATTCGAGCGTTTCATTTGAGAAAAACTATCCTCACGGCAACCCGTCAAAATAAAAGTTCGGTTTCACTTGAAGACATTGGGCAGAACGGCTACTACTACTAAAACTATTAAAACCTTATCTTTAAGGCATAATTATACAATGTCTTCAATGTTATTATCAATATTAAATTCTTGATGACTGCTAGTTGTTTACTACTAGTAGTGAACTTATTCTGATCTACTTGGCAGAATTCAAATGAGCCATTTTAATCTAGATTAATTCCAGAATTACAGTGAGATTAATCTAGATTAAAAAAATTAATCTATGCCCACCACTAATATATATATATATATATATATAAAACAAGTATCGGTTCAGGCACCGGCACCGTTTTAAAAGTATCGATTTGGCGCCGGTATCGAAAAAAACCCAAAGGATACCCAACCCTATAACTCGGCGGCAACTGTATCATAAATGTTGTTTATTTTGCTCAAATAATGTTAAAAAAGCTTATTTTTCCAGGCTACACCCGCCAGTATGCATGCGCAGTCCTAGGCGCACATCTCAGAATGCTGACTGTTTCTATAGCAACCGGGACTTCTAACAGCAGCTGCAGTGATGCGATGACTTTACCCATTGGCTCTTTTACTCAGAAGGCGGGGCTTCATTTGATAGAGTGGCCATATTGAGTGTTGCATTGCTCCTCATTCAAAACTATACGAGTGACAGACACGTCTTGGATATATATTAAAAATGCATATTATATATAGTGTATGATAGTTATAATTATAGAAATGTATCATTCTGATCCCATTGAGTGAAATGCAAGTTGCTCTGGATAAAAGCATCTGCTAAATGCATAAATGCAAACTTATTACAAAAATATAATTGATCAAAAACAATTTAATATTTAGAATTACATATTATAAAGAACAAATATAATATTAATTAAATAACCCTTTTAGACTATTTCAGAGTAAACAATTGAGTATAACATTATTCATTTTTACTACTAAATTTTAGATTTTTTTTTTTGCTTATTAGGCAGGAACTTTTTATGCAAAGAAATGTACAATACATCATTTCTATAGTCAGTCTAAAGATAAGCACTGTGGTAGAGGGTATAATAGTTTTAGAGAAAGACTAAGATCAGATTAACACTCCAGTTCTTAGGTCACCCGCACAGGGACTGATCCCCCGACCATTTCACGAGCAGCACAGATCTCTATCTGATAAACAATCACCAATCCTATAGTAAAGTACTCCAATCAGATAGTGTCCCACTGCATTGAGCTACAAGGTCAATTACCCTGTCTGAGGATTTTGCCCTCATGTTGTCCTTTCTTTTTAAGTGATATTTCACAAGAAAGAACAACATATGAAATATGAAACAAATATTGACTGAAATGAAAAAGGCTCAATTTCAAACAGTTTTTCCATGATAATGCATGATTATTTACATGCAATGCACACTAGAACATTAAGTTCTGTCTATTACTGCCACCATGAGGTGGCATCTGCAAAGACACTTCATTCAAGTTTTTGTTCCTCAAGTTTGTGCCAAATATAGTTTCCTCAAGCAACAAAGGCGAAGAGTAAATCACGAAGGAAACTTCAACACGATTGGGGCATGTTGATCAACAGAGTCCCTCTACATGAAAGTAGCAGAAGCAAATTCCACAAATGAAGCTCAACTTCATGTTTTGGTTACATAAACCACATTGATACGTTATGATTGTGATATAATAGAAGTTACTTACAGCCTCTGTGTGGATGGGATGGACAGCAAACAGCAGAGCCGCTATGAGGCTGGTGCTTCGGTCCAAGAGCAGACGGCAGAAGTGGAGGAAGAAGACACATACCACGGCATGGAGAACCACATTGAGGAGGTGGTATGATGAGGAGCTCAACTCACTGAACAGGTAATTGAGGCGGAAGGTGAGAACAGTAAGCGGCCGGTAGGACTTATGACTCCTCTCCTGGAGAAAAAAAAAAACAAGGTTAGGTACAAGCCTCCAAAAACATCGCGTCTTGAGAAACCGAGCTGAATTTCTTCAAGGTTACCTCTGACATAGGTGTGCCCCAGAAATCATTGAGGAAAAGGTTCTTCAGTGGTGTGGTGGGGCGAAGGTCTTTGTTATCCAAGATAGCAGAGACATCATCGAACACAAACCCACAGAACAGGCTGTTCCAGTAGCAGCCCACCACCAGTCCAGTCAGAAGACAGATCTCCTTCCAAGACACTACAGCCATCGCTGACGTGAGACCTCATTGAGCACTGCAAGAGCAGAGCAGAAACAACTGTGATTCCTGATATGATCCCAGAATCATTCTGATTCAGACCATTTTGCTAATGAACCATTCAGACCTTATGTGAACTGCTTTGATTCACTGCAAAGAACTCATTTATTCATGTAAGACATGGTATACAAAATAATTTGAGCTATTTTAAGCTATTTTTTTTAAAGTCAAGTCATTTCCTGTAGCCTTCTCAGAGTAACCGCACTACATAAATTCACCAAATTTCATCGCAATTACTTATTTGCTTAAGAAATTATAGCTGTTTTAGTAAACTAGGCCATGCCCTACATTCTTCACCAACCTCGGATGGCCATGCTGAACTTTAAAATGTTTTTGATGATTGTTGACAATGGCCTTCCAGACTACATGCATGCCAGATTTGCTATAAACTAGGAAAAAACCCAATATTGTGGAAAGGTTTCCATGGCTCATTCTAAAAATAAATAAATAAAGTCCATATTTCTATTTCTGTGCTCTATAGTGCCATCTATTATCTGATTTATTTGTCATCAATTAGTAGTCAAGGTTTCAAACTAATGACTTTTTTTTTTTTTTAAATGTTTCTACCGTTTATGGTTTTATCTTTATCTTCTATTTTAAGGCAGATAATTTGTTACTGTTATTTATTATTATTAATGACAAGAACTGTCTTCAGAAGCTCTGCCTACAACTATATATTACAATGACTAATAAGAATATGAAATATTTTTAAAAATCTAATACAAAGACAAAAACAAACAAAATTACTAGAACGTAAAGTAAAATTAAAACGAAAACTGAAAACCTAAAAATAAAAGCTTATTCAAAATATTATTAATGTTATAGAGTATTTAAAAAATACTTCAAACACTGCTAAACGTGCAATATACATCTGGCATATTTTATTTTCTGAATATTTGAGAACAGATCAGAGCTGGACAAATATATAATCACTATAATAATAATAAAAAAAAATCCATGCTTTTCAATATTTCATTCATTACGATGACCTTTTCCTACCTGTAAAACATAATTTTAAAATCCCCTGAAATGATCCATGACCTTTATAACCCTGTTTAAATCAGCCCACAGCACTGCGACCCTTTGCCGCTATGTTGCAAACCTAAAACCACGAATAAATCAGTCGAATGATCAGAATAATACAATAATATGTGCTGAATGAACGGAGCTCATAAATCAGGACCAGCCCAACCAGCTACCAGTTAGCATTTGCTTTTCATTGAGATTAATCGAATAATTCCGTCAATATAGTTATAAAAACATCAATGCAACATCCATCGCTAATAAATAAGGAATGTAATGATGATTAGAAGAAACTGGGTTAAATGAACAGGACACTGATCTGATTAAAGATCAAGTCTAACTTCAGCTGTCCCAATAGCATGCACTGACTTCAGTCATTTAAACAATCACTCTCAATCCGCCATCAGTGGTCGGTAATATATAATCACATGGACAACTCACCTTGTCATTTCTGGTTAAAACTAAATGAAAAGAGAATGTGTGTGTTTATTTTGGCTGAAGCATCAAGTTCGGTCTAAAGCATTGAATTAGCAAGGACCAAAAACTGCTTCCGGGTAAAAATGCTTAGCAGAATAAAAGTAATGAGTTACAAAGCACTGGTTTAAAACTTTATGTTTCGACAATGTCATTCCATTAAAAATATATCTGCAGATAGATATATATTTTTCATATTCTATCCTTTGTATTGAACGTACCGCATAGTGAAGAATACTTTAATGAACGTCAGAAATCGTACGGCGTAAAAACAAGAGCCCAAGGAGACGAATTTACGACGTTCCGCTTTACGACTGTTTTCATGGTTGCCTAGCAGCAGCTGAACAAGGGAACACAAGATGGCTAGGCTGTTTTAACAATAAGGTCTGAATGCGTGATTTTCTATCTTTCTTTTTTATGAATACGTCCACAAGTTGCATTTGTGGCATTAAGCAACGCATTTAAAATCAATATTCAATTGTTAACACTATACCTAACAAACTAAACAAAATATGACCAATTGTATTCAATGCTAAAACAACAGTTCTTGCTAATATCTAGATTGTCTTTTAACCTCTTATTTATAGTAAAGCTGTTATTATTCTGCGTTCTTATATGAGGGTGTAATCATAGTACCCTGTAAGAAGTGTATGTGAATAAGAATATTGTACATTAGCATTACATTTTACTGTCTGTGTAGAAGGCTGGCAATAAAACGCCATCTGACATCCCACTGACATCTAACAGGTTAAATGTTGTTTAGTTCATCGCTTAGTAGGACATTCATACAAAAGCTGAGAGATGTCTGCAGCCACAGACTGGAAGCTGCTCATGGGAGTAGACCCAGAAGATCTGGGAGAAGATGATGAGAAAATCTGTGATTTGATTTTGATGGTAAGTATCATTTTAAGGCATAAAAAAATGATCAGGAATCAGAATCTTCACATTATTAATTTTATTTGTGTTTAAATAACTTTACTTAGTGGAAATGACAGTGATAAAAATTATACTTAAAACATTTTTGGAAAAAAATATTTAACATATCCTAAATCATATAAACACATTAACATTTTAATTATATTTTACCAATATTTTTAATAATAATTTCACACTATTTTGACACTTATTCAAATATGTAATATTTACCTTTTTTATCACATAATTTCTCACAATTTTTTATCACACATTTTAGGTTATATAAATCAGACTACTTTTTGATTACTTTTGATCTAGAAAGACAAATTCTAGAACTGGAAAAATGCTCAAGATCTATATCTTTGCTTTGCTTCCAGACTGACATCTGCTTATTGGAATGTGTGAGGGACAAAAACATTCTCCCTGCAAATTCATATGACAATCATGCTTTGCTTTCCTTCCCACGTAGGTCAAACCACGGGACCTGAAAGCAGATGATTCAGAGAAAATGATTCAGCTCTTCAGAATCTCACAAACACTCCTGAGGGTAAGACTCATACACTGTCACCATACATCTGCTTCTTTAAGTTGGAAAGCTTTGAATTTCTTTTACTAATTATTTTCTGGTCATTGAAGTCTTACCATCTGCAGTCACTGTCAGTCATTCTAATAGTATCGTGTGGGTCAGTCTAGATGTTACATTTGATGTCTTACTGACCCTCAGATGAAACTGGACGAAATTAAATGTGCCTATGAAGTTGTAGACAGTGCAGGTGTGGAGCAAGCAAGAATTGGTATGTACAGACATTATTCCATTTGTTTTTCCCACAGGTAGCAAAGAATACTGTTCAAGTCTTTTAATAAAAAAAAAAAAAAAAATATATATATATATATATATATATATATATATATATAATAAAATGGATTAAATGAGTGGGGGGTTTTTTGGACTCAAGGTCACTTACCAAAAAATTATATTTTCATTCATGAAACATGTACTGGTTTAAATCAGAATTCAACATGCATACTGTATATGACGCCAGCGGCAATTCGATTTTGAATGCAGAACATGTCAGTGAGAGATTTCAAATCTCAATCTTAAAATTCTTCAGTAAATCATTTTAGACTTCAATTTAATGTATTATATTTAAAAATCCAGTATACATAGCAAACCTTAGGTTGAAATTATTGGTCACAATTTATTTTAAGGTCCAATTCTCACTGTTAACAAACCATTAACTATGGTTTTTGCCTCAATAAACTCATAATTTGCTGCTTATTAATCATTAGTAAGGTAGTTGTTAAGTTTAGGCATTGGGTAGGATTAGGGATGTAGAATATGGTCATGCAGAATATGTGCTTTGTAAGTATTAATAAACAGCCAATATGTTAATAATAGGCATGCTAATAAGCAACTAGTTAATAGTGAGAATTGGTCCCTATGCTAAAGTGTCACCAAATTATCTAACAACTATGTTAGATGCTAGAGCTTTTCAAGCACTGTAATTGTTTCAAACATCATCTTAATATTTTGTTGTTTATGGTTTAAAAGTTATGAAGCTGATTGTAAGAATTTTAACATATTAGTGCAATTTATTTATGCTTGTGTATGAAATGATTGCAGAAAATGAGCTGAAAGCCAAAGTCCTAAAGCTGGAAGGTGAGCTAGAGGTAAGGGAGGTAATAATTGTATGTACAAGTGCACTTATTTGATTTGCATCATCTGTGTACAAGTACAGTCTTAAGAGGATTACAGGCTTAATTCCTTGTGTGTTGCTGTCTGTTAAAGCTATAGTTGTTCTGCACATCACATTTCCTTTGATATGTTTATTATTGTAAAATAAGTGAGATGTCACTGAGCTGCACAACTCACCAGTGTCAGAGATATATACAGATGGAGAGTTTTGGGTCTTGGGTCTTGAGCTTTATTCAGATCCGCCTTGCTTCCTGTCCAGATGGCCCAGCGCGTGATGGGAGGGGGTGACACACGTTTCCTTCGGGATGAGATTCACCAACTGGAGAGTCACCTGGAGCGCAAAGAGAGAGAGGTGACCCAGCTGGAGAAGGAAATGGGCAAGGAGAGGAAAGCCAATGAGGAGGTAGGCACTTTCCACAAATAGGGTACAAAAGAGTGGCAGAGACCCTGAAGTCTTTTTTATCAGTAAGTGGTTGGTGAAAGGAAGTGCTAAACCTTTAGATATTCACCGTCAAGCTGAAATTAAATATTAGATGAGCTGTTGAATTTTTTTTTTCTATTTTATATGATATTTGTTATTTCAGTAACCCTGTTACCAAAATTTAGGACATAAATAAATGCATTTTAAAACCAGAATTTGTGTAATTTTGTTATTTTCCAGCAATAAACAGTAAATAAACATCAAAATGAAATAGTTAAAAGCTGATAAAATGCAACATAATAATAAAATATACCTTAGATCAGGGGTCGGCAACCTACGGCACATAGAAGGATAATCGCTGGCACGCGAGCAAAAGGGAAAACTGTATACTGACGTACATTTTGATGTAGGGTGGGTGGGGTATTGGCACAGTGGTTAACCAGAAAAATAAAAAATGGCACGTCATGCCGAAAAGGTTGCCGACCCCTGCCTTAGATAATAGGAATATTAATTTAAATGTTGTCAAAACATATCAAACATTAGGAGCTGTTAAATTAATTTTTTTACTTGATGCACATTTAAATTTGTGTAAAAATTGAGAACATAGAATGAGATTAATCCCTTTTCTTCCTGATGTGCTGTAGACAGGGTCTCTACAGGGTGTGATAAATGTTAGGTTTTGGTCATTAAAAACCAAAAGGTTCATAATTATAAATCATTTTTACTGCAATTAACTGAATTAATTGGTTTTTAATTCAACTAAAGGTGTCAAAATGATTCATTTTAATTGTTGGATAAATATCCTTTTCATTAAAAACCAAAAATATGGAATAATAATAGGGATGGTGTGGAATTGAGAACAACCTAATGCATTGGTTGTATGTTTTGCATCTCACAGCTGGCTCTCCGTGCTGAAGAGGCAGAAGAGAAGAACAGGAAACTCAAAAGAGAGGTATGTCCAGTCATTTCCTGTGTAAAGCTTTTATATGGACTACAATCTTGAATCTTTCTCTTTCTGTTACTTTAATTTATCCATTCCATTTTCTCTCTTTATTTACATCTCTTCTCAGCTTTATTTTACAACTGATCATTTCATTTTTATGCATGCCTGTTATTGTTTTCTTTTTATCCTTTTCTTTTCTTGCTGTCATTTCTTGTCAATGCCCCCTCAAGATAAAGCAGCTTACAAAGAAGGTAAGACCCCAGATTAGGCAGAATTAGAGAAGCCAGTCTATTTATTAGAAGCATGTTTATGTCAGTTGGAATTGCACCACCAGTCTGATCTGTTCTTCAAGGTGTCCTTGGATAAATTAAAATTGCCATCTGGTTTAGCATGTTTTGTTTCATTCATTTAAAATTATTTTCCCAGGGAATAATTTAACTAACCCCACCGCAAAAATATGTAGGATTTTTTGTGTATAAGAAAAAATACTGTATACTGTACGTTTTCTTTACAAAATAAAACAAGTATGTTTTAATAAAAGTGCATATAAAAAAAAAAAACAATAAAAAAATAATTGGTATTGCCATTATCAAAGCTACTCCTTTTAAATACAATTTGAAATTATATAGCTATAGCTATAACCTCACAAATATGTTTTTTTTTCTGGAAAACAGTACTGTATATGGCTTATGATGCGCAGATTTCTAATTTGTTTATCATTTTCAGTCTATTCTTACTAATGCAAGCTTCGTTAAAACCTTATTCAGTACATTAGCCAGTTAGATAATCTTAATTTGTATATAAATCAGTTTAACTCGGAACAACTCATAGTATAAAATCAGATGTACATGATCAACATAGCACTCCATGATGGAGCAAGTGTTTGTTTTAGATCTGTCCCGAAACTCTCTGGAACTGTCCAACTTTATTACAAAGCCCTGAGTAATGGCTTCATCACTGTGCAATTATAGAAAATTAATCAACACTACTGCAATGTCAGTCAAACGTCTGGAATGAAGAATTGTAATATCACACCCTGTAATGATGTATGATAGCAACTCATTTAGTAATAAATCATGCCTGACAGCAGGTTGAATAATGGATTTGTTCGTTACTGCAGAACGAACAGCTGCAACAGGATGTGGAGTTCTACAGAAAGGAAATAGAGCAGAGAGAGCCTCTTCAGACCAAAGAGGAGAGCAATGAGATTCAGAGGAGACTTACCAAAGCCAACCAACAGCTCTACCAGTGCATGGAGGACCTGCAGGTAATCTACAAATCACCTTCAGCCTGCCATATAATGCCATCATAACATGGCAGGCTGACTGTCTAGATTACACCTCTAATGCTGCAGTACTTCTTTAAATGGTACATATTTTACACTTATTTTACACATGAATCAATTTCTCATAAACATAAACTGAAAAGAAGAAAATAAATTTACACAGTGAAAAATGTTATATGTATATATTAGTGCTGTCAAACGATTAATCGTGATTAATCGCATCCAAAATAAAAATTTTGTTGACATAATATATGTTTGTATGCTGTGTATATTTATTCTTATTATCCAATGAAAGGTTAGATTTTTGTGAATTTTTAAAATAAAAGATCAAAAGGAATAACAATGAAGATTAATTTTCACAGCCTTCTTTGATCATATTTACCAAGGGTGCCGATATTTTTGTATATAGTTTGTGTGTGTATTTACATCATTTCTTTTTATTTTCACTCTTAATTTATAGACGTATACATTTTAGTAGCACTTACATTTTTTTTAAAGTCCACTTATATCAGTATTCAAGTTTTAAATGTTTTTATTTTTATTCATATATTGTTTCCTGCACTTTGTTATTCCATATTTGTGCGACCTATGAATTGCACGGTCACGGAAAATAGATATATTGCAGTATTAATATGTAAATGTGATACCAAAATGTGTTCAGGTTATTTTTCATGTGGTGGGTTTTCAATCTTGGTGGTGTCTTTTATTTCAAAAGTAGCAAGGAGAGTCCTGTATATTAACCTTTTAAAGCATGTTTCAAATGCAATCTCCTGTTATGTGTCATCTTCATGTTGTAATCCACAAATTCTCCCTATTCCCAGCATGCCGAGGACATGGCTGCCAACCTGAAGAGCGAGAACGAGCATCTGCAGAAGAATCTGGAGGAGTCTGTGAAGGAGATGGAGAAGATGACGGATGAATACAACAAGATGAAGATCGCAGTCCAGCAGACGGATGCAATCATGGATCAGCTGAGAAAAGAAAGAGATCATGCCAAGTTTCAGGTGCTTTAATCAAGTTTATAAAATGGATAATTTCAGTGCTGAATGCTGATTGGTCGATATAATGTTTGTGCCACATGAACTGGTTCTCCTAGCTACATTTGAAATAAATATTTGCCGTTGAGTTTTGAATAAATCTGAGTAGTATGTGAGTGTGCATGCATGTAATGGGCGGGTGGCCTCTTTTATGATTGAAAGAAAAATATTGTTATCATTAATGGATTCATTTTAAAGGTCAGAGAGCTAAATGAACAAATCCAGGCTCGAGTTGAAGAGGACGACCCAGTTATGGCTGCCGTTAATGCCAAAGTTGAAGAGTGGAAGGTGAGCCCAACGTCGCAAATTTCAGCATAGACAAATAAAACCAGTTTATATTCAAATGAGTTCAGTTTCCATGAACTTTCCCCATTTACCACTACTGCAGAAGCGGCTGTTGTTTGTTTTTCTTTTGTTTGTTTGTGGTTTTACCTGTCTGAAATTGCTCACGTCTTTTCTGAAGAAAAGGTTACATATTTGCTTTTGTGCCAGACTCAACCAACAATTTTGTCATCTTAGGAAACCATCCAAAAAAAAACATTTGCATCTTCAGTGGAATTTGGCTTATAAAAATGTGGATAAAAATACTTGGGCTTTTAATTTATTAAGAAATATATAATCTTATATATCAGTATTTTCTTTGAAAAGCTCCCAAATAAAGATAACTCGAAGACCGTAAATCATTGAATAGACATTACAAAAACCTAATATGTTGCTCTTTATTCTCAAATTTTCTGTAATTTCAATCATTTTAATGCACTTTTTTAATTAATTGTGTACTAACTAAACATTTTCAGTTGACAATCCTTAAAATACAAAGAATATTTTTATAGGCTAGTTCAAAGTAAAGAATAAACTCCAGACACAAATGAAGTTTACGTATTGACCTGATTGAGAGTTAAAACAATCAAAAGCGCTTGTGTTTTTAACATTTATGACGCATAACAAATGGAAAACAAATTGCAGCTGTAAAGGAATATCAAATTAACCAACAAGTATCATATTTAACATCATGACACTACTATGACTCTGAATAAGTTGACACAAATCACTCAAAAAAATGATTAAGAATGTTCTAAGCACAAAGCCTATAACTATTTTCATTGTAACTGAATAGACATGATATCTGATGGAATGGGCCCAAAAAGCTGAACAACTAGTAATTAGAGCTGCTAAAATACTGCCTGGTTTGTCAACACCATGCCAAGCCTCCAAGTGGTGAAGAATCAGTGCCAAAAGTCTAACCTGCAGAATAGTATCACACATCCTGGCAACCCATAGACCAACACTGTCACAGTGTGAACATAATGTGAAATGAGGGAAATGCCAGTTTTATTCCTTTGGTAGTTGAGAAAGTTCTACATGCTGTAAACTGTCATGTATTTGTTTGTGTTTCAGAGTATTTTATCTGGAAAAGATATGGAAATTTTGGAGTATCAGCAGATGATCAGAGACTTGAGGGAGAAACTTCGATCTGCTCAAATGGACTCTGACAAAAGCAACATTATCGCACTGCAGCAGGTCAGTCAGACACACACACACACACACACACACACATACAGGTGCATCTCAATAAATTAGAATGTTGTGGAAAAGTTCATTTATTTCAGTAATTCAACTCAAATTGTGAAACTCGTGTATTAAATAAATTCAATGCACACAGACTGAAGTAGTTTAAGTCTTTGGTTCTTTTAATTGTGATGATTTTGGCTCACATTTAACAAAAACCCACCAAATTTCTCAACAAATTAGAATACTTCATGAGACCAATAAAAAAAACATTTTTAGTGAATTGTTGGCCTTCTGGAAAGTATGTTCATTTACTGTATATGTACTCAATACTTGGTAGGGGCTCCTTTTGCTTTAATTACTGCCTCAATTCGGCGTGGTATGGAGGTGATCAGTTTGTGGCACTGCTGAGGTGGTATGGAAGCCCAGGTTTCTTTGACAGTGGCCTTCAGCTCATCTGCATTTTTTGGTCTCTTGTTTCTCATTTTCCTCTTGACAATAGCCCATAGATTCTCTATGGGGTTCAGGTCTGGTGAGTTTGCTGGCCAGTCAAGCACACCAACACCATGGTCATTTAACCAACTTTTGGTGCTTCTGGCAGTGTGGTCAGGTGCCAAATCCTGCTGGAAAATGAAATCAGCATCTTCAAAAAGCTGGTCAGCAGAAGGAAGCATGAAGTGCTCCAAAATTTCTTGGTAAACGGGTGCAGTGACTTTGGTTTTCAAAAAACACAATGGACCAACACCAGCAGATGACATTGCACCCCAAATCATCACAGACTGTGGAAACTTAACACTGGACTTCAAGCAACTTGGGCTATGAGCTTCTCCACCCTTCCTCCAGACTCTAGGACCTTGGTTTCCAAATGAAATACAAAACTTGCTCTCATCTGAAAAGAGGACTTTGGACCACTGGCAACAGTCCAGTTCTTCTTCTCCTTAGCCCAGGTAAGACGCCTCTGACGTTGTCTGTGGTTCAGGAGTGGCTTAACAAGAGGAATACGACAACTGTAGCCAAATTTCTTGACACGTCTATGTGTGGTGGCTCTTGATGCCTTGACCTCAGCCTCATTCCATTCCTTGTGAAGTTCACCCAAATTCTTGAATCGATTTTGCTTGACAATCCTCATAAGGCTGCGGTTCTCTCGGTTGGTTGTGCATCTTTTTCTTCCACACTTTTTCCTTCCACTCAACTTTCTGTTAACATGCTTGGATAAAGCACTCTGTGAACAGCCAGCTTGAATGTTTGGCAATGAATGTTTGTGGCCTCCTTGTGAAGGGTGTCAATGATTGTCTTCTGGACAACTGTCAGATCAGCAGT
This sequence comes from Onychostoma macrolepis, assembly GCF_012432095.1. Lineage (NCBI taxonomy): Eukaryota > Metazoa > Chordata > Actinopteri > Cypriniformes > Cyprinidae > Onychostoma > Onychostoma macrolepis. Next base: position 11,944,872 of record NC_081179.1, on the reverse strand, counting down.
CTTCCCCATGATTGTGTAGCCTAGTGAACCAAACTGAGAGACCATTTTGAAGGCTCAGGAAACCTTTGCAGGTGTTTTGAGTTGATTAGCTGATTGGCATGTCACCATATTCTAATTTGTTGAGAGCCAAAATCATCACAATTAAAAGAACCAAAGACTTAAACTACTTCAATCTGTGTGCATTGAATTTATTTAATACATGAGTTTCACAATTTGAGTTGAATTACTGAAATAAATGAACTTTTCCACGACATTCTGATTTATTGAGATGCACCTGTATATATACAGTAGTCAACATTTGAAGTGGATCAAAAAAGTTCATCAAAGTTGTCCTAAGACAAGAACACATTTTGGTTTTAGGACAACTTTGATGAAAGGTTTTGATCCACTTCAAATGTTGACTACTGTATATATATATGTATGTGTGTGTGTGTGTGTGTATGTGTATATATATGTATATATATATATATATATATATAATTTAAAACAATTTAAATAAATAAATACATTTACATTCAAAATTTGTATCACTGTTTTCAACATTGATGATATTAAGAAATGTTTCTTGAGCAGCAAATCAGCATATCAAAATGATTTCTGAAGGATCATGTGACACTGAAGACGGGATTAATTATGCTGAATATTCAGCTTTGCCATCACAGAAATAAATGTCATTTTAAAATATATTAAAATAGAAAACGAGCAAAACAAAATATAAATTAAACACTGGGTATATATAAACTTGTGTTTTGATAAGAAATGGTAATTTCTGAATTTATCATGTATGGTCATTAATCATGTATGTAGAGGTGATGGTATTTTAATACTCAGTCTTTTTTTTTTTTTTTTTCCTGATATAAATTTGATTTATCAGCCAAACATGTTACTTCAGCTTGGTTTAATTTTTATCCTATTAATTAGGATAAAAGGTATGTCTCATTGTCTCAGGCCTGTTTCACAAATCCTACATTTGCGGCATGACAAAATATATACTCTACTGGAAATAAAGTGATTTCTGGATTATTACATTAAACAGTTCCTTGAATAGCACTCCTTTAATAGAATTTATCATATAATTATTTGAAGTTGGCCATTGATAATTTTAACAAACTTGATTATTTTAAAATTGAATTTACTTGAGAACGTGGCCACATTTGAATGAATTTATAAGGAATGGAACCCAAACCGCAGAGTGTAGCTATAAACTGCTAAAATGTCAAAAATCTAGCGAGATTTGTCTGTCACTGCGTGTGGAACGTAGCTCACCAGATGTATTGTTTTAAACTATGTGTCCCTCTTTTATTTTTTGTTACTTCATAAAAGCCTGTATTGCAAAAGATGGTGTTGATAGGTTTATAGTGCATTTCAATGTGTTTTCTCTTAAGCTGTGTATATGACAAATGACATAAATATTTCAGTGGCAGAACTCCTCATTGCCACTGTGATGCTTCTGGGAACGCTGTGTGAATGCTGTACCCTATTAATATGGCCGCTGAAACTCACCACAGACGCAAGATGTGTGGAACAGGCCTCAGATTGACTAATGCATCTGACTTAGTTTGTGTGCAGTTTCATGTGTGTTCTTTTTGATGTACTCTCCTTTTATTCATTACTGCTTCCTTTCAAATGCTTCATTGGCTTCCAAATGTTTCCTTTTTCCATTGTCTCTTGTTTACCACTCGGCCGAGTCAGGTCATATATGAACTGTGTGGCGTGAGTATCTCTGCTTTTCATTTCCTTTGCTTTATGTGTCATTCTTCCTCAGTTTTACATCTGTCATCTGTCATCATTCATCTGTTTCTATCATATTGGTTCATCTTATTTTATCCCAGTGGGGGTTAAGGAAGTCATTGACTTTGTGTTTGACTTCAAAAGGCCGTGCAAGAGAGGGACAACCAGATCAAGATGCTGTCTGAGCAAGTCGAGCAGTACACAACAGAAATGGAAAAGAATGCTGTGCTCATCGAGGAGCTGAGGAAACCAGTAAAGAAAGATAAAGGTAACGCCAGCGCGCAGCAGCGCAGGTTGGAAGACTTGAGCTCTAAACTGCAGGTGGCTGAGAGGAGAGCTCTGGAGGCTGAGCGTGCCGCCCAACTGGCAGAACGTGATGCCAAGGACAAAGACAAAGAGCTCAATGACACCCTCAGTCAAATCCGTCTGTATGAGTCTGTGAGTTTATCCCTTTGCACTCTCAGTGGTGTAAAATTCACTCCAGTTACAAAGTCGAAATACTTTTGGGGGTTGCTATATAAATATTCTTGGGTTTAGGACAATTACTCAATTTTCTAATGGCATCTTCAACTTGGTAAAGTCACAAAGCATCTTTTTCTTGAGTCTAAAAGCAGAAGTTGCCCATGATGCTTTTAGGAACAATAGGAGCCTTCCTTATAAGCTCACTTGACAAAAATTGTATATAATTAAAAAAATTTTGATAAATGACTAAATAAATGTAAATAAAACATTTGTTAACAATAAATTAAAACAAATGTTTTTGTTGTTTGTTTTTTGTTTTGTTTTGTTTTGCTAAAGCATATTCAATTTTTATGTAATATATTTATCAACAGTTTTATTCATTTGAATCTATTACATCTATCTTTCTGACCATTTAATTTTAGGCCCATATTTGTGGCCATATTTAATGAAAATGTGAATATTTTTAATAATTAAAAATAATTAATGTCATAAATATGCATAGAAATTATTTATAATAATATTTATACAATTATAATATTCAAAATGGATCATAATTTATATATATATATATATATATATATATATATATATATATATAACAAATAATATAATAAAATCACTCATTGAAGATATTAATATTTATGTTCAAATAATACATGTTTTCAAATAAATTATATTAGGTTGCACTTGATTTATTAATCTAATTTTAAAATTCTCATCAATACTAGATTATATCAATAATGCTTTGGGGCAACTTCTTACTTTAGAAAGGTTTTTATGCTACTTCTACAATTTCTGTTTGAAAGCAGCAAATAATTCACAAATAATTCAAATGCTAAACATTCAGAAAACAACCAGTGAGTCACTTTAACTTATAGAATTTTACAATATATCTACATAGACGTTTGGCTTAAATCACTATTGTCTTTCAGGGGACGGATGGTTTGGAAGCTGCCATCACTGAGATCAAAGAATGTAAAAATCAAATCAGAGTGAGAGACCGGGAAATAGAATCCATGATAAAAGAGATAAACCAACTGGAGATCAAAATCAACAATCTGCTAGATGAGAATGAAGACCTACGAGAACGCCTTGGTAAGTTTCCTCAGCATGCTCTTATTCTTTCAGGAATCTCATATAAATGATCTCTACAGCCAGACATATTAGATTGTTTTCATATCCCTTGTTGAGTTTACTTAGAAATCTGCTTTGACACTCATTGGGATTATCTTCCCGCACCAGGATTAAATCCGAAGGAAGAACTGGATTTGAGTGAATTCCGGAGATCAAAGGTTTTGAAGCAGAGACAATACAAAGCAGAGAACCAGGTCCTGCTGAAAGAGGTAAAACCGATTAACGTTATCTTTATGGTCTGATTTTGGTCCATTAGCCCTCTTTAATTTTGTCCGTGACCCCTAACGGGACTCTCCTTAGATTGAGCGTCTGGAGGAGGAAAGACTCGAGCTGAAACAACGCGTTCGTGCGCTGGTGAAGGACAAAGGTAAGATCTAATCTCCAAGATGGTGCATATCAGTTCCACACATATCCTATTCACATAACCAGATCATTTGGTTGTCTTATATAATGAAACCTGACAGCACATTTCCGTTTTAAGGCGTATCAGTAGTTAGTAGTTCACTGCTTGATGACAGTGTTGAAGAAAAGCCCAGCAGATCTTTTAGAGAGAGGCCTGTCTCTGGATTCACCGATGATGAGATGAAACGAAAAGTAAGCCGTTTATCAGAAAATAATGAGTTTTGAACATCATAAGCATTAAAGATAAGCTAAAAACCTGTTTGTTTTTCAGAACGAGCGTCTGCAGAAAGAGTTGAGCAACAAAGAGAAAGAATTTGAACTCAAGAGAACAGAATCCGTCCAGTTCAAAGCCAGATGTGAGCAGCATCACCGTGTGACCTTTGCACACTTGCAGTGTCAGGTGGTTTCTGTGACTATAATGTTTCTCTCTCTCCTGCAGTGAATGAAATGTTGAATGAGAATAAACAGCTGGAACAGGGCATGAAGGAGATCCTGCAGGCTGTCCAGGACACTCAGAAGAAAACACCCACATCCATTGGCGTCAGCATTCCCAGCCTGGAGAGACTCGTCAATGTACGGTTACCAACAGTTAGTGGGCCCACACTAAATCTGTGTAGTATTGCATTATTGCAACAATTTGTTTTGTTATATTTAATTACTAAATGTGTGAAAAATTATATTTTATTATATTAATTATAATAATAATTTATTATTATTATTATTATTAGAAATAATAATTTAGTAAAGCATATGTACAGGCTATAATTACCTACAATAATTTTAAATATAAAATTATACATTTAATGAGTAATATAATATATATGGGAAAATATAACTGTGTGAAAATAATACTAAATTATATTGTAATAATATATAAATAAATAATCAAATCTATAATTATGCAATTAAAGTTATCAATTAATAGAAAAATATACATTTTAATATGAAATAAAATGGGTGAGAAAAATATAATTAAAATACTTTTAAGAATAAATAATAAATCTCATAATTATGCATTTAAATAACGTAAATATAAAATTATACATCTAAATAGTAATACAGTATTTAATGGAATAAAATTATAGGTGTGAAAAATAATTGTAATCATTTAATAATAAAAGTAATTATGCAATTAAGTACATTTACATATAAAATTACACATTTAATGTGTAATACAATAGTTAAAAATAATTTATGTAGGAATAAGATAATAAATTGTATTTGTAACAAATTATAAATAAACATTAAATGTCATAATTGTGCATTTAAAATGATAGATTTAAATATAAATTTATGCATTTAGTGGAATTACTGTGGTAAAATGTGTTTAACTGAGCTGAGAGTCCTACAGTCTCGTTTTAGCTTCAATTTGATACTTTATTTAAAAACCTTTACAAAATGCAGTTGTAGTGGGGAAAAATTGATGAACATCCAAGTGGCGACAGGCAGTCAAATTCTGTGGAAATCTGCAGTTTACCTTAGCTTCATGCAAGCACAGATTTTGTGTGGAATGTGATTAGTTATCCTGATAAATTTGTGATAATTTGACATACAGTTTCAAACTTTTTTAATCTTACTCAAAGATTAAGTTTTTGCTCCCTCTTGCAGCAAATTGAAATTACTGTTCCTAAATGTCCTGTCACAACATATATGAATGATGATTGTGTTTATCTTAAGGCTCTGGAGATGAAGTACTCGGAGGGAAAGTTTGATGCAAGCCTCCACCTCAGAACGCAGGTAGATCAACTGACCGGCCGCAATGAGGAGCTACGGCAGGAGATGAAAGCAGCTAGAGAGGAGGCAACAATTACTCTCAGTCAGTTAACGAAAGCTAACGAGAAGGTATTTACTCAACATACCAACTCAAACGTTCACTGGATTAAAAAAATAGGTTTTTATCTCTCTTTTATATGCCTCTTTTATATATTTTTGTAGATTTCTCGCTTGGAAAGTGAGGTTGAATCAATGAGCAAATCAGCTGGCACTTCCATCCCTTACAAGTCAATAGCTCTGCCTGAAGAGATGACGCCAACTAGTGCCGAGGTCATCAACGCTCTCAATGAATACACGATACAACTCCTACAGGTGTGTGCATGTCTCAGTCCGGTTACTGTATCACATTATAACACAAACCAGATGTAACATGCATAATAAGACTCCCGACTGTGGATGTTCAGGAGATCAAAAACAAAGAAGATTCCATTGAGCAGCTCAGTTCAGCTCTGGAAGAATATAAAAGGAAATTCGCAGTGATCCGCCATCAACAAGGACTACTATACAAGGAGTATCAAAGGTATGCCAAGCCAATAGGAGAGTTTATAATATAAAATACTGTCTATATAGAGGTATGCTGATTCAAAAAATATTGCTTATAAAACACATATATGTTCGGTGACCAATAAAGCATGACTTTACATCACCTCATGTGCTCTGATTCAGCGAGAGGGAGTCTTGGCAGAAAGAGAGAGACTCTTTTGCCGAACTGAAATCCAAACTCGAGGAACAAAGGGAGGTGGACGCAGTCAAAGTCAAAGAGTATAATGTAAGTCTCTGAAAAGGATAGTTGATCATTTTCACCCGAAATTAAAATGGTTTCTTCCTTTACTCACCCGTAGCTCAAATCTGTATAACTGTAATGACTTGCTAACAAATTAGTGTCACTAATTTGAAAAATTTGGTTTGAAACTTCGCGGTGGACAAAATCAATTTAGCTAATGGTTATTAGATGCCTCATGTCTTCATATAATATAAAATCAATTAAAACACTATTTTACCCTTTCACGCTTCCCGTTATCTGTTTGACACATTCCCAGCAATGGCTTGAGGCTCTTGAAAAGGACCCGAGTGAGATCAGACGGGAGCTGGCTGAGATGGCCCGAAAAATGACGGTTCTCAAGGTGAATGAGAAGTGTCTGACACGACGTTACACGACTCTGCTTGAGCTCGAGCAACACTTGAGGAAGGAGAACGGCAAACTGAAGGATGATTTCACTCAAATGGAGGCTGCTGTAACTGAAAGAATCGGCTACTTGCAAAGGTTCAAGGTATTAGGCCTATGTATATCACTCAAAAAGAAATGAAGAATGATGGGATTTCCAAGGTTTTGTTTTGACAGGTGAATTGGCCTGGCTAATACACTATATTGCCAAAAGTATTGGGACACCCTCTTCTAATGAACAGGTTTGAATACTTTAGTAAGTCCCATGAGTACAAATCTTAATGTTTAAGCATATAGTAATATTCTAGGGAATTGTGTGCTTCTAATTTTATAGCAACAGTTTGAACAGGACCCTTTTCTATTATAAATAATTGATTGAGTCAGTGTGGAATAACTTGACTGGTCTGCATTTGGCCAAGTCTTAATCCAAGCTGAACACCTCTGGTGTGACTTTATGCAGACCTTGAGCCCAAAACTCTTTACCAAACACCAATGATTTGTACATACTCTATATGGACGAAAGTACTGGGACACCACCCTCATTAGAACAGAAAAAGGCACTTCCAAAACTGTGGGAACAAAGATGGAAACTGTATTTCCATCTCTGTTGCAACAGTTTTGGAAGTGTCTAAAATGACTGTACCCATATGTACAAGTCATTGGTGTCTGGTGATGAGTTTTTGGCTCAAGGTCTGCAATTAAAGTAACCGCAGGGGTGTTCAGCTAAGGTTAGGGCTTGGCTTTCTGCAGTTCTTCCACACTGACTGAATCAATCATTTCTTTTTGAACCTTGCCTTATACATTTTGAATGGTCATGCTAGAATGGAAAACCTGTTCATTAAAAGGTGGTGTCCCAATACTTTTGGCAATGTAGTGTATATATAAGTCTGTAGCAGTCCCTTGGATCCGAGAGCCTCGACTAATGCGTGAGGTTTCCTTAAATTCACCACGACAACAACGCGATGTATTCAAACAGCATCTTTATTCCGTACACCTTGAAGCGACTCACAACACCCCACAGCACCGTGAAAACTGTTTTAACACATACAGATAACAAGATTCATAATTCAAGCATAGACTCGTAAACATGTTGAATTGCATAAATAAACATCACAATCGATTACATTACACAACAAACGTTCAAGTATTTATTTAATTACAATCAACATACCTCGCTACGCTCACCAAGGAATGCAAATCAAATGCCTTTCGTCATCATCAGACGTGCATCGAATTCATTTCAAAGTGATACGAAGTATAAAATCCACATTAAAACAATATAGGCTCAAACGATCAGCGTCTCACATCCGCCGTCTTATTAACCTTATTAGTCCACCTGATCACTACGGTGTCCAAGAAGGACAATTTCAAGACAAATATTCATGATTTCCGGTTTCAATACATAAACACACACAGGGTACATAAAATCTGTCAAATCACAAATTAAATTACACAAACATCTTCAGTATTTCATAACACAACTCATCCATACTTCGTATACTAGGAACATAATTACAATATTTCAAATGGTCCCTTACAAAGTCTTTCACTATGAGGGATGGCGGTCATCTTTTCTGAGGGCTGTAACTGACCTATGTGACTTGCTTTGCCCTTAGGAAATGGCAGCGTTTAAAATGGCCGCATTGCAGAAATCCCTTGACGGTAGTGTTCCTACATCAGAGCTGGAGAGAGCCAACAAACAATACACCGAGCTCACTATCAAGTACAGAAACCTACTACAGAAAGACAATCACCTCGTTCAGAAGACAACCACACTGGAGCACCTGGAGGTACATCTGTTGCAAATTACACTAAACAATGGTCCTTCTTTGTTTTTCTTACTGTACTCTCCTTTCCTTTCAGAAGGAGAACGTGTCTTTACATGAACGCATTAACTCCATCAATAAAGAGCTTGAGATCAGCAAGGAGAAGCTTCACACTTTGGAGCAGGCCTGGGAAAACATCAGCACAACTGGTAAATGTCACTGCTAATTGATACATAAAACAAAAGCAATGCTGAAGCATTGCAAATGGTGTAGTTGACTTCTGGTGTTCACAGGTGGTGAGAACAGCATGGACAAGGCAGCCAAAGCCCTGGCCAACAGCGAGATTGTATCTGTGTCCAGACGCATCACAATGCTGGAGATGAAGGAGTTAAATGAAAGGCAGCGGGCCGAACATGCTCAGAAAATGTACGAGCACCTGAGGAACTCCCTCAAACAGGTGGAAGAGCGTAACTTCGAGCTAGAGACCAAGTTTGCTGAGGTGGGTCTGATTTATCTCTTGCATCACATTGCATCCATCCAGAACATAGCAACCGTTTAGTAAAATGCCAAAAATCACCTTAGCTTGAACCCCCCGTTTTTTTTTTTTTTTTTTTGTAAAGCACATTAAGTTGGTAAAGCACATTTGGTAAAGCACAGGCCTCTCCCTATAAATAATCTTTTGTTTTATTTTTATAAAACACAGTATTTTAAACATTTTAATAACCTTTAATTTTATTTTTATAAAACACGATGCGTTAAACATTTTATATTATTATAATATTATTTTATTTTATTTTATTGTAATAATGCACATTAAGTTGAGCATTAAATAATCTTGTTTTATTTTTATAAAACACAATATGATAAACATAATAACATTTAATATTATTTTATCGTAATAAAGCACATTAAGTTGAGCATTAAATAATCTTTTGTTTTATTTTTATAAAACACAGTATGTTAAACATTTTATTAACTTTTAATTTTATTTTTATAAAACACGATGTGTTAAACATTTTATATTATTATAATATTATTTTATTTTATCGTAATAAAGCACATTAAGTTGAGCATTAAATAATCTTTTGTTTTATTTTTATAAAACACAGTATGTTAAACATTTTAATAACCTTTAATTTTATTTTTATAAAACACGATGCGTTAAACATTTTATATTATTATAATATTATTTTGTTTTATTTTATTTTATTGTAATAAAGCACATTAAGTTGAGCATTAAATAATCTTTTGTTTTATTTTTATAAAACACAGTATGTTAAACATTTAATACGTTATTTTATTTGATTGGATTTTAATAAAACAGATTAACATTAAGTATGCTTTAATTTGATTTGATTTTTATAAGACAGTTTGTTGAATATTTAATATGATTTAGATTTGTTTTGTAAAACACAGTTTTAAACATTTAATAATATTTTCTTTTATTTCATTTTAATAAAACATGAGCTGTTTATTTTAATTTACTTCTTTATTTTTATGAAACGCAGTATGTTGTAAATTAAATAAGCTTTTATTTTTTAAAATACAGTATCTTGAACATTTAATAGGATGATATTTTGTATATATTTCTGTATGCCTGTACAGCTCACAAAATTAAACCTAGAGGCTCAGCGGATAGAGCGGGAGCTCAGGGATGAGCTGGCAGACAGCGTAAGCAAAGACATCAGTGATGCTGATCGCAAGCGAATCACCGAACTGGAGAAAACAGAGGCAGACCTGCGGATTGAAGTGTCCAAGTAAGCCTGATGACTCAGCCTGTGCATATGCTTGCTATGATAACATATCACAAGAAAATGTACACAAACATTTCTTTTATGAGCAGATTACGGGAGGTGTCAGATGTCGCTAAAATGCAGGTGTCCGCTCTGGAATCCAGACAGCAGTCAAGAGAGAAGGAGGTAGAAAGCCTAAGGAGACAGGTGTTGGACTACCAGGTATGTTTTTCTTTTTTTCAGCTGTGCAGCCTCTTGATCACATTGCTAATTGCACATCTCCTCCTCAGGCTCAATCCGATGAAAAGGCCCTCATCGCTAAACTCCACCAGCACATTGTGGCCCTACAGTTGAGCGAAACCTCAGCCATCAGCCGACTGGAAGCTGCCAACACACGCCTGCAGAAACTCGAAGCGCAGAAGCTCCGAGTTGAACAGCAGCTGGATGCCCAGCAGCAGACTCTGTGGCACGCGAGGCAGGAGGGTCACCAGCGGGCCAGACACCTCCGCCACACCATCCAGGCCCTCCGCAGACAGTTCTCAGGAGCCCTGCCACTGGCCCAACAGGAGAAGTTTTCCAACACCATGCTCCAGCTGCAGGAGGACAAGGCACGGGCCAGGGAGGAGGCACATAAGGCGGAGGAGGAGAGGAGGAAAGCAGAAGGAAAGGCACAAGAACTGAAGCTAAAGCTGAAGGGGTTGGAGGAGCTTATAGCAACACTGAAAGATGCCAAAGGAGCACAGAAAGTAGGCTGATTGATTGATTGATTGATTGATTGATTGATTGATTGATTACAAATAAAGTTGTGATATGATTCTTAAAATCATATTTTTCACATATGAAAAAAATATATCTATAAAAAATATATATAATTTTATAATTATAATTTTTAACATAAATGTATATTTATTTTGTGTATATTAAATATTTTGTTGTTTATTTTTATTTTATATTTATATGATTATTAATATATTTTATAAATATAAATTTCATAGAATCTTACAAAAAAGATCATATTTTACCACATAACCATATAACATATTTTCTTTTATTTTTGTATTTATGCATTGTTTTAAACACATTTTACACAAAAATTTAAAATAACTAAAAAACTGTTTTTTAAATAATGATTTTCATTAGATTATTATAACTGTATGATGTATATCTTTGTATTATAGTAATTTTTTGCATCACAGTGATGAAAAATGTGTTTTATTGTCATGAAAATAATCTTAAAATGTAATTTCAAAAAAATCAATGGTCTACACAGTACATTTTCTTTAGGAAAAATTTAATTCTTTGTTTTTCCTATATTCATAACAGACTTTTTTTTTTAATTTACTTGTAAATGATTCACATGAGTTATGTTACTCCTATTAATAAAATAAATTGTTCCCATGAACAGTAGTTGACACTCCACTACAGTGTTTACAGCTTAATATCAACCCCTACAGGTGAGTGAGTGGCATAAGAAACTGGAGGAAGTCCGTCTGTTGGAAATGAGGCAGAGCAGAGAGCTTGGTGCCCAGCGGGAAGAGATAAAATACCTTAAGAACATTGTGGCTGAGCAGGAATGCACCATCAGCGGCCTGGAAGAGGAGTTGGTGCACCAGAATAACGTCAGTATTGCATTTAAACATCTTCCCTATTTTTACAGTATACAGAGCATGCTTCATTCATGATTTCTGATCTTATTTGATATCATTGTGTTAGCTTCTCGAGGAGCGGCAACTGATCTGGGATCAGAGAGAAGTGCAATTGGAGCGCCAACTCGACACCTATGAGAAACGGCAGAATGAAGTCTTAAGTACAGCTCAGAAGGTGCCATCAACACTGATCCTTGGCAGACTTGACAATTTTTTTTTACAGTTTACTTAACTACAGTTTAAATGACACTTAACTTGTCCTGTTTGGGTTTAGTTTGAGGAAGCCACAGGCTCTCTACCGGATCCAAATCAACCTTTAGTGCACCAGCTAGACTACGCTCTTGGAAAAATCAAAGAGCATGTTCGTACCATCCTTGAGACAAAAGCCACCTGCAAAATTCTGGAAGAGGTACTTTGTTTTATCCATCAAGTGACTGGGCAATAATTTAAGTCAGCTTTACCAATTATAAGCCTTGTTTTTAAGATTTTCTTACAAGGGGTTTCTTTCTCTCTGAGCAGAAGCTGAAGGAAAAAGAAGCTGCTTTGTGGACATCAGAACAGAACGTCTTATCCCGAGACAAAGTAATCAATGAACTGCGGCTTCGCCTTCCAGCCACTGCTGAGAGAGAGAAACTCCTGGCTGACCTGAGCAAACAAGAGGACTCTGATAGCCAGCCCGCCCTGAAGGTTGCCCACCAGACCATTAATAACCTACAAGGGCGTCTGGATCAAAAAGAAGGGGTTCTCAAGAAGTACCAGAACTTGTTAGCAAAGACCCGTCAGGTGCCTAATTAAGTTCAAAACTGAGGCTTGGTGATCCATATTGCACACTGAAACCATATAAAAGCTCATGTATCTTCATTTTTATTTCCCAGGAGCAGGAAGAGATTTCCAAAAGACATGAGGAGGAGGTCAGGGCACTGCATCAAAAACTGGATGTCTATATGGACACATCGCTGGACCGTTTCAAACAGACCGCTCTGGTATCTAGAGTATTCATTATAGAGCCCAACTTATGATAGAGCGCCAGAAATAAATCAAGAAAGAACACATTTATAGTGTCCTTGATATATATAATGTTATAAATCATGGCAGATGTCATATTTAGTACGCTACTAAATCTTATTCTTCTCTAGGAGCTAATGAAGAAACCCACCATCACTGTACCGACCAATAAGCACTTGATGCGTTTGGCAGAAATGGAGCAGACGGTGGCCGAGCAGGACAATTCGCTTTCCTCGCTGACACGCAAGCTGAAGGTCGTCACCACAGAGCTGGACCAACAGAAACAGGTGATGGCGGCACAAGCCATGGAGCACGCTATGGATATAGCCAGGTGAGAAATTAAAACAAGTTAAACCACGCTCTTTTAAATACTGACTAATATCAAGACTTTGATTCCTTGTGCCACTTTTAATGAGCTTTCATTTCCAAGACTTGAGGAGAGACACGTTGCCCAAACGAAGGGTCTGTCACAGGAAGCAGAGGAGCTGAGAGCTCAGCTCATTCAAATGGAGAAAGAGCTGCATTTCCTCCGCACGGAGCTAGAGGCCCAGAAAGAAGCCAATGTCAGATCACCATCCAACACCATGAAGAACCTCGTGGAGCGGTTGAAGACTCAGTTGGCCCTCAAGGAGAAACAGCTGAAGGTACCACACTTTGGACAACTACAGTAAATGTGCAGTCATATTTAGCATTGATATACAATAATCATTTCAATAGAAATCTGTCCTATTGGGAATAATTAATGAGGGCCTTTTTGCCAATGAAATTTCACCAAAATGTTGCACCCTTAGTTAAATTTTTTCCACAGTGATATTTAAAATCAGAACTCGGTTTCTTATCTGCAGGCTCTCAGTAAAGCTCTCTTGGAGCTTCGTGCAGAGTTGACATCTCAAGCAGAACAGCAGATCATCGCCAATGCTGCTCAGAAGGAAGAGGCCCTCAACGTTCAACAGATTGTCGACAAGCAGACCAAGGAGCTAAGGGTAAAAATAAGGAAGAAACCTAAATTCTTACCTATTTCAAAACCTTTACTTGTCAACTATAAATCATTGGTTCCAAAATTTTGCATCAGCTTTTAAAAGTAGGAAATATTTCCCATCAATTGTTATTGATGATAAAGGTGATGCATTCAGTTATTAAAGTGACAACAATTCAACTTTTATTAATCATTTGTCAATCGAGTTTTAAAAAAATGCTATTGAACAGTTCATTGATGGGAGCAACCAAAAACATTCTGGTTTTTAAAACACCCTTACAATTTCAGGATGACAGAATTTGATCTCAAGCCTAACCAACAAAATTTGATATCCCGTTGTTCCTCAGACGTGTGTAAAAGACCTTAATGATGAGCTCCTGCTGGCTAAGGATGGCGTACGAGCAGTAAAAGCCAGAGAAAACTCGCTGAGAGAGGAGCTGGAGAACTTAAACAAGGATCTGCAGAAGAGCCAGAAATCACATAACAAGCTGCAGAGTGAAAAAGAGACTCTGGAGGATCAGCTGGATGAGCTGAAGAAGAAGGTCCAGAGGCTCAGCAGCGGCCTTCAGGTCAGACCACATGCGTTTTTCACCCCTATTCACTTCTACCATGAATGGTTAAGGTCAAGAAATGTATGTCTCGCTGTTCTTGAGTAATTCTATCACTGTCACTGTCTTGGACAGTGAGTCAGTGGCCCTTTTTTTTCTCTGAAAAAGAAGAGCTTCTGCTCAGTGTCTGGTTTAACAGAGCCTTTCTTTGACGGCAGTGAATACGTCTAGACACCATTGTGCAGATCCTCGCACTTATCAGAGTTTGTGGTCCTTGGAAAGAAAATACATTTGTATGTGTAATCATAGTCCTCTCAGCTTTTTTTAAATTACAATGTTTAAGTACAACTTTATTTTTATACTGTAGCACCTTTTAAACTTTTTATATAGTTTACATAGTTCTTTACCAAAGACATGTATACTACCATTCAAAAGTTTGGGGTTAGTATAAAATTTATCAAAAGTGAAAGTAAAGACATTTATTGTGTTACAAAAGATTTCTACTTCAAATATCATTATATTCTATACAAATTTATAAACTACGATTACTGGAAAAAATCAATCATGGTCTCTACAAAAATACGAAGCAGCACAACAGTTTGTCTCCACAAATGTTTCTTGAGCAGCAAATCAGCATATTAGAATGATTTCTGAAGGATCATGTGACACTGAAGACTGGAGTAATGATGCTGAAAATTCAGCTTTGCCATCACAGAAATATGTATTAAAATAGAAACTGTTTTTAATTTTAAATTGTAATAATATTTCACAGTATTACAGTTTTTACTGTATTTTTGATCAAATAAATGCAGCCTTGGTGAGCTTAAGAGACTTATTTCAAAAACATTCAAAAATCTTACATGCTGTCGTTGGCGCTGATAGCCTTGTGGGCAGCTTCGGGTGTCCTGAGATCGAATCCCCCATCTCTCTTTCTATACTGTCCTGTCATAGAAAAAATGCCAAAAAAAACACCAAAAATCTTGCATGCTTATGAAAGAAGATAAATAACATGAAATTGTCAGAGTAAGACTAAAATGAGAGTCTAAATAAAAATATATAAAGATATCTTTTTGTGGGTGTATGTATTTGGTGTTTGTCTATGCAGGCTCAGGTTGACAGTGATGGACCCACAGTTGAGGCTCTTCAGAAGAAGATCCGTAAGTTAGAGCAGGAGCTGGACAGGAAGAGCATCTCAGAGCCTGCAGACAAGAGGAGCATCCTGAAGGAGGACAAGGTGAACTAGAATTGCATTTACTGTGAGAAAAGTTAGACAGTTAAAGGTAAATTATCAGAAGAAGGTGATGCAGAAGAAGCCTAAAGATGCCTTTTTTATGTCAGCTGTTTATTTGAGCTCTTATTCTTTGGCACACACACATTTAATTTAGCATTTTGTGGTGAAGTCACAGTCTAGCTTCGTTTCTGACATTGCCTGAGTCATTAAAAAGTAAATAAATTATTATATTCCTCTGATTTGTTTAGTCCTTCTGATTTATTAACAATAACAGTATTCAATTTCATGTATGCATATTTCTCCTATATTTGCAGTCCTCTAAAGAAGAAATCTTGAGGTGGGAGGAAGGTAAAAAGTGGCAGGCCAGGGTGGAGAAAGTGCGGACCGTCCTCAAGGAGAAGGAGAAAGAAGTGGAATCTCTGTCTAAACAATTAACAATGATCAAAGAACTTTACAGCAGGTTTGTGTTGTAACAATAATCCATCCACAGTTTCAAAAGACACATTAATGGTTTGAGGAATCTTAAAATGTATGCAATAAATGTGAGCTTAACTTTAGCATTTATTAAGAGTAAGAACAAAAGTTGAAGATTCCCTATCATGTTTATGTTGGCTGATGTCTTTGAAGGTTGGAGCAGGAGAAGGTGGCTCTCCAGAAGAAACTAAAAGGCAGAGGAGTGACCGCAGATCAGGTTGTTGGTGTACGGACCCTCGAGGCTGACAGAGAGATTGAGGAGCTACAAAGAAGGAACGCTGAACTGGAGCAGCAAATCAAAGTGATAAAGTGTGTTCTGCCTAGCAATCATGCCAGTTTGTTCAGTTTTTTTTATGTTGTCTTGAGGAATGTGTAATATGTACTGTTGGTTTTGTAGGCAGCAGCAAGCTTTACCCCGTGATGCCGCAATGGAGGATATCACCATCAGGAACCGTTATCTTGAGGAGAGGCTTCACTCCCTGGAGAATCAACTGTCCAAAGAGTCTCCATCCAGACCATCTGTAGGTGTAACACTTTGCGTAACAGTAAAACATTTTTTCAACACTTATCATGAATTTCACCCCACTAATTTCAGTCTTACGCTTCCTCTCAAACCTGTTTCTTTCTCCATACCTCTATTCTATCTCTGATAATGAAGAAAAAACATGTGGCATCTCAGTCTCGGCTCAGTTGGTCCTCAAAAGTTGTTCATTCTATGACTTTCGATATTAGTGAAAGAGACCAAACTCGGTCTCCATTAGTAAATGACACAATCCCTGGAAAAGAAGCTATCACTGAAAAGGAAATAGCAGTTACAGAGGACAAAGCAACTCAAACTTCATTCAAAAGAATGAGTGCAGCAGCAGTGAGTCAAGATGAGGAAAAGCGCAATGAGAATGTAGGAGAGAACGTTGTAGATGTAGATCCAGAAGATCTGGTGAATGAGAACAAAATGAACAGGAAGAGGACAACAAAAAAGAGGGATTGCTTGAGAAAGATATAGAGGAAACAGATGTGGCTCAAGGAGGACAAGAGGAAGATATAGTAGTGGCTGAACATGCACAGGAAGAACCGAAGACTAATGGAGATGCAGAAGAGATGACAGATAAGCCTCTTGAAGAAGATCAGCTGGAAAATGAAACAACTGAAAATGAAAAGACAGATGCAGAAGAAAGTAGGACTTACACAGAGCCAGGGATGTCAAAAGAACATCTGGAGGATGACCAACAAGACAGAGATAAGGAGCAAGATCCTGAAGAAAAACATTTTGAGTCTTTAAAATCTGAAGGTGATCCAAGCCAAAATTTGAAAACATCTGCAGGGTCTAAAGAGCTTGAAGAAGACGAAATGGCACTCAGCACAGTTGATGTCAAAGTGGTGCCTGAAGAACCATCAATGGAGGAGACCATGTCCTTCATCCCTGAGGAAGACGTGGACCCGGTTTTAAGTGAGAACGTAAAATGTTCCCCCACAAAGGAGCTAAAGGCAGGTGTTATAAAAAGTGATGTCTTGAACATTCTTGGACCGGTAGAATCAGAGGTCACCACCTTTCGTGACAAAGAACAAAGCAAAGTGAAAGCTCGAAAGGTACTTAACGCATAGGAGCTCCCACTGAAGTGCTAGCATAAAGCTTACAGTTCTCCACCCAATAGCTTTGTTGGCTTTGAGCTTGTGACTTCGCCTTTCCAGACCCAGAGCGTCTGCTCTTGTCCTATAGCAATGGTGTCTTTGTGTTGCATCCTCTCCATCCTGTATCTAAAATGTATTCGTGCTCTGGGTGTTATTTAGCTGCATGTTGTCTACGGCATCAACATCTCTTTGTTGTTTCAGCAGACATCTGGCCGTGGTTCTGGTACACCATCTCAAAGAGAACATGAGCTCCAAAAAGAGAACCTCAAGGTGTCCACGGAGAACCTGGAGCTTCGTTTCCAACTGGAGCAAGCAAACAAGGACCTACCTCGATTAAAAGTACAGTAAAATCGAAATGATTAATAACATTAAAAATAAATTAAAAAACTGTTGTACTTACTTTACTCTCCCTGTAATGGAAGGATCAGGTGTCTGACCTCAAAGAGATGTGCAGTGTTTTGAAGAAGGAGAAAGCTGAAGTGGAGAAGAGGCTCAGCCATATTCGTGGGGTAGGTTGCAGCATCTCTAAGATCTTAAAACACTAAACCTCTCATCTCCTTCAGTCATTCCTTTTGCTTTTCTCATGCAGTCTGGCCGCAGCGGGAAAACCATTCCTGAGCTGGAGAAGACCATCGCACTGATGAAGAAGGTAGTGGAGAAAGTTCAGAGAGAGAATGAGAACTTAAAGAAGACTTCAGAGGCCAATGTGCAGGAGCAGCTTACTAAACTAGAACGAGACCATGAGAAACTAAAGGTACATTTTGTGAACATGTTGGATGATACACTACCATTCACAAGTTTGGGCTCAGTAAGATTTTTTTATTGTTTTTGAAAGTAATCTTTTAAGGCTGCATTTCATCAGAAATACAGTAAAAACAGTTTATATATATATATATTATTATTATTTAATTTTTTTTCAGTTAGAGTATTTTTTAAATGTAATTTATTATTAATATTATGCATTAATTCTGTAATGCCAAAGCATCATTACTCCAGTCCTCAGTGTCACATGATCTTTCAGAAATCATTCTAATATGCTGATTCGCTCAAACAACGTTTCTTATTATTTTCAGCATTGAAAATAGTTGTGCTGCTTAATATTTTTGTAGAAACCGTGAAACCTTTTTTTCAGGATTCTTTGATGATTAGAAAGTTCAAAAGAACATTTATTTTAAATAGAAATATATTTGGTAACATAAATATAATATTTGGTAATATTATAAATGTTATAAATGTTGTTTTTTTCAGGATTCTTTGATTAGAAAGTTCAAAAGAACATTTTTTATTAAATAAAACATAAATGTTTTACTGTCACTACTGATCAACGATGCATCTGCTGAATAAAATCATTTTTTAAGTAAAATAAAACATTTAAAGAAAATTTAGCAAAGACCATCTGCAAGTTGCATCTGTATAATTTATAATAAGATTTTGATATTGTTTTGTTTAAAAATGTGACGCGACATTTTCTACTTTGCCTAATAATGTGCATCTTTCTTTTTGTTACAGTCTGAATATGAAAAGCTGAAAGGAAAACAAGAGGAACAGCTAAATGCAAGACTTGAATCAAAAACCAAGGGCATTGAGAAAATCATGATGGAAAATGAACGCTTACGTAAAGATATTAAAAAGGTTTTTTTTTTTTAACTGGTTTTCATTACCTTTATATCAGTAAAACATGCTCTTAATATATCATGATGCAGTATATATGTTTTTGTGGCAAACTGCAGGAAGCAGAAGCTGCAGAAAAGCTGAGGGATGCAAAGGCCAGACTTGAAGTAGCCAATGAGAAACTAAAGGCGGAGCTTGAGGAGACCAATCAGAGGCTCCTATTGGCACAGTCAAAAGGGCCGTGTTTAGAGGGAGTGGACAGCAAGACCTGGAAATCTTCAGTTGTTTCCAGGTAGCACATTTACCTAAATACTTAATCAGTTTCGTCATCATTCAAGTTATTATTCATTTTTCCCTTCACAGGTTATTTGAAAACAAGATGAAATGTCTTGAGAGCGAAATCGCTAAGAAAAACTCCAGCGTATCAGAGCTGAAGATGCAGCTGAAAGAAGCGAATGAGAAACAGCAGGCCACACAACACACAGTCAGCCAGCTGAAGGAACAAGTGAGACAGTTCTTCAGCTATTTACTAAAATCCCCATATTCTGCCATTACTGAAACGTTTGATACTTTGAGCCAGTTTTAGAACACTTGTTTTCATTTGTCATGCATCTCCTAGCAACGAGGCACATGTTTCTGCTTGAGTTTGTTGTGTTCGGAATGACTTGAAAGTCTGGTAGTGTGTGACCCTCAGTCTTTTTTATTTCTCTGTAACCATTTACAAAGTTGGCAAATGTGTTTTAAAATCTGTTCCAACGTAGTGCATTCCAGACTTGACATGCTTTTTTTTTTCTCAGAGATCTAATAACCTGATATGTATTAACAGGTGGAACTGCTTAAAAATATCCCAGCGGAAGCGACCACTGATGAAGGCCTTGTCAGAGAGTATCAGTCCCTGAGGTGAAGTGCTTTAATATACATAGACTTCAAAGCGCAAGAAATGACTCGAAACTCATTCTTTGTCAAATATTTCCCAATTAGATTGGCCAATAAACAACTCGAGAGGGAAAAAGCTCAACTTCTTCGCCAGATCCAAAGGTACGATGAGCAGTTTGGAGCCAGCAAAGCAGGACCAGGTAAGATCACCATTGATTTGTTTTCTGAAGAATTCATATTGTGGCTACATTAGACGTATATCATCTATCTACCTGTTCTTTTGTAGGATACAATGATCTCCAGGAACAAATTAAGGCAGCAAATACTGAAAAAAAGAAATTACAGGTATCCCTGAAGAAAAATGCCTAAATAATCTGCAGTTTTTAGATCTCAAGTCACATTATAAATGCTTTCGTTTTAGGACGAATTGAGAAAGCTGACTCGAGAGCTGAAAAACTTTGACCCGACATTTTTTGAGGAACTTGAGGATCTAAAGTTCAACTACAATCTGGAGGTGAAGAAAAACATCATCCTGGAGGAACAGTTGAAGAAGTTTGGAGTGGCGGTTCCCATAGACGTGTCTATCAGCTAACACACATCAGATCATTTCTCAGGTTATTAGATTTTATTCTTACTGCTCAGTTAGAGCCAAATATGTACAATGTTGCTTCACCTTATTGTTCAAATATAATGTTTCACAAGTAGGTTCATATTTATTTTTTTGTAAAATATTACAACCTTGTCATATAAAGTTTACAATATTTGTGATTTTATGGCCTTACTAGCATAAGCTGAAACTGAAAGGATTTGATCTTTTTACATTTAACCCATTAATCACTGCCTCATTTTTGAGACTCCTTACATGTAATAAATGACGATCAATGTAAATTTGTTCCATTTATTTATACATATTGCTGAACCATCCTATTTAAACAAACCAAAAAAAGAATTAAATAATAATTAAAAAAAAAAAAAACTCTTCCACTCTCAATATAAAGCATTCGCACATATCACAGTGCATATATGAGCAAAATGTCAATGGGAATTTGCAATAGGCAGTTTTGACCAGTATTAAGTGTTGGCAAAGATTCTTCACACTGGTTAAAACCAAATGTCGCAGGAATGTTTGGTAGTTTCATTTTATGGGATCAGGGTTCAAACTGAATGTCCCGTATGCAGCTGAAGAGTTTTCCATTTATGCTGGAAAATGATTTGAATAAGTCCTTCTCAGAAGCATCTGGCTCAGGCGTTTCATCTACGTGGACGACCACAGGTCTGGTGTTCAGGAAGGTGTCACTCACAGGCCATTTCAACCCAAGATGATGGCGGTGTATCTGGAGAACAAGAGTTAAAGTGATTTGATCTGAAAAAAATGTGGATAACAGCAGCAAAAGAGTGACGGTTTTAAGCATGAACCTAGGGCTGGACGAAATGGCCAAAATTTATATCTCTTAATTTCACGATACGATACGATATAAACAATATTTTAACAGCCTCAGAAAAACTGCCGAGAACGCCCACAATGGATGTGTGTACCTACAAGCTTCTGAAAAATGAATTTGCCAAGTCTATGAAACCTCGTCCAATTAAACTATATAATATTTTACAAATATAAATGGCACAGATAAATTAAATGTTCACTTTTTATTTATATTTAGCCTTCATACAAACAAGAAATGTGAAATCACTGTCAAATAAACACAACGCTCTCAGACTCACCTTATTAATATTAATATCTTTAACTTTAAACTACAACATAGGCTGATTATTCTTATAGATTGAAACAAAAGTGCTTCAGCCAGGATAAAGAATCTGAAAAGTGCTCAGTGTTGCCGCAAAAAACAAAACAAAATAGTGAGCAACAACAAAAACAAGTTGCTGGAGATGGGCTTATTATTGAAAATGCAAATTCATTCTCTGCCAGCAGGAGGCGCTTTTGGAGCAGCAGAAGCAGGGGTTTCCATGGTAACGGCTGTATACATAGCAGCTGTGCTCATGAATGCTGCTTTATCAGATCAAATAAAAATGCCATTGAAATTTTTCTGACGACACTTGGTTCTTTTCAAAGATACATTTATATACAACACTCGTGCCTCGTTTTGATTTTGAAACGTGCAGTGCTCAGGTTTATTCAATGAAGTTGTGGAATAAATAAGTGTATAGGACTAGTAATAAGAGAAATGCGTTTAAAAATCATATCATAGTCACTGTAGAAAAAAAATATTGCGCTATATATTGAGATTGAACTATTGTCCAGTCCTATATGAACCCTTATTTACCTTGACCAGTGTCCCATCATCACAGTGCCACACGATTCCCTCCACTCGCCCCTCTTGACATTCCTGAAACCAGGAATACAGCTGCT
Organism: Onychostoma macrolepis; assembly: GCF_012432095.1. Classification (NCBI taxonomy): domain Eukaryota; kingdom Metazoa; phylum Chordata; class Actinopteri; order Cypriniformes; family Cyprinidae; genus Onychostoma; species Onychostoma macrolepis. The sequence goes on along the minus strand of NC_081179.1, from coordinate 11,922,345 downwards.
GGAATTCCACTGGAGGAGGGTTCCAGATGCGCAGGACCCCATGGGGCACCAGGACATGGACTGGATGCTTCTTACTTCCCAAACCTACAGAATCACACAGTCAGCCACGTCCTAAACCAACAGAACTCCACTCAATTTCTTACTTTCTTAACAGTTAAACTAGAATTCAAAAGAGTAAATGAAAGTAAGAATTTTAACATGTAATGTTACAAAATATTTCTATTCCAAATAAACGCTGTATTTTGAACGTTCTATTCAATGAATCCAGACAAAACACATGTCATTGTTTCATTAGAATGGTTTCTGAAGGATCATGTGACACTGAAGACTAGAGTAATGATCCTGAAAATTCAGCTTTGGCATCACAGAAATAAATTACATTTTAAAATGTATTCAAGTAGAAAACAATTTTACAATTTTAAATTGTAATAATATTTCACGATGTTACTGTTTTTACTGCATTTTTAATAAAAAAAATAAATAAAAAAAATGCAGCCTTGGTGAGACTTCAAATATATATGTATTCACCATATGGATTTCCATTAACGTTGGTTCCAATAAGCTCAAGGGTTTGCTCCATGAGGTCTGCCAGAGGAACGCAGACAATTTCAAGCAATCCTTCATCCTCTCCGTCTGTCTTCAGGACAAGGGCGACACCAGCATCATAGTTGACCACAGAGGCGTGCCAGCAGTACTGCTTGTTGATATGATCCACCGGAACCCAACCTTCATAACAGATATATCTAAGCCATTATTTTCATTCAGTACAGTATAACTTGTGACAGGTGTAACGTCACAAGACTCTAACCCACCTGGTACGTGTCCATGTTCATCCGGCACTGGACGGCCGTTCTCATGCTGGACTCTGTGAGCAGCGATCCAGGATTCTGGCACTTCACGGAAATCTTTGTCTACGTTCCACACAAATCCTGTCATTTAGCAGAGAATTAAAAAAAAAATGTGTTTACAACTTTTATTTTTATTCACTGCTTTGCGATGGTTTCTTGTTAGCCCATGAAATAACATGTTAATTATATTATTCATGTAAGTTCAATCATACAAAAACAATCATTTTAAAAAACCTAAATTAAAAAGCATATGGACCAAAATACCTTTACAGGTCTTCTGCGAATACTGATACTTTTTGAATCTCTTGTCCGCCTGCTTGGTGGGTTTCCGATCCAAGCGAGCCCAGAGATACGGTTCCCCTTCAAAAAAATAATAAAAATTATAATATTAATAAAAACCCTCATTTTGGATATGGAATCACTATTCAGTCTCAATACATATATACATTTATATTATTATTATTATATTACACAAAAAAATTATACACATTTACATTATTATTACTACATATTACACATTTATAAATGCTGTTCTTTCAAACCTTCTATACATCAAAGATTTTGGAAGAAAGTCCACAAAAATATTTTGCAGCAATTTTTTTCATTATAAATTCATAATAATAATAAATGTTTCTTGAATATCAAATCAGCATATTAGAATGCTTTCTGAAGGACAATGTGACAGCTTTGCCATCAAAGGAATAAATTACATATTGTAATAATATTTAACAAAATTTGAGTGTATTTTTGATCAAATGCTTAGGTGAGCTAAGAAACTTATTTCAAAAATTATATCAACCCACAAACCTTTGAACCATAATCAACAATGATCCAACATTAATAACAACTTAACCTCACGTTATGACTCATTTATACCTTTGTATGTGGTGACATAGCAGCAGGTCCCATCAATCTTCTCGGTTGCTGTTGCACAGTGAATATCTGATTCAAGAGCAGCAGGGTTCACATTCTCAGTGGCCACCACCTGAAACTGCTGCAGGATCAGAACGAGAATGAGTAAAATAATCAATCCAATCTCATATACACACACACACACACATGTATGCAATGCATGATGAATTTACCCGTGCATTTTTATTAATTTATTTTTAGTATGCTTTATGTGATTGTATAGCATATTTACATCAGCCCCTGTTGTTTTTAAATGTGCTTTTTAAATAAACTTGGACTGAATGTGCATATTTGCTTTGGGACAGTTACTCCGTTCAATGCACCAATTAAAATAATAACGAAAAGATTAATTTAAAATAATGACGCGAAGAGGTATGCGCCATATTGTAATGCATTATCTCGTATTGTGATCGCACTGCATTTATAATGTTTACAGGGTTTTGGTCATGAGAACAATATGTACAGAAAATGCTGCTGTTTTATTTCACCCACCTGACAGTCGCGTTTTCTGGATGGTTCGCTTCTCACTTCCGTCAGGAAAACACATGGGATTTTCTGCTGCACTGAACCCAGACGCCGCATTATCGCTGTGGATAATCAGCTTTATTACGGGGTGTGTTGCTTTACTAATTGAATATGGACTGATGAGCTCAACACATTTTCAGGTCAGCCATTCACACGCGTCCAATGCTATTTTGTCCAGATTTCCTCTCATTCTGTAGTCTGTTTACTTTAAGATGATCTTTGTCGCCATCTATTGGAACGGAGAGTGAGTTTTTTTTTTTTTGGTGTTTGATGTTCATCTGTCTCGGAGCAAAAAAGGATGATTGCGACTTTATTCTTATTTTAAACGTATTTAATATTTTTGAAAGTGTACTTTAAAATGTTTTATAAATAAATAAACAGTGCTTTAAGTAAAATGCTTTAATTTTCATGGAGCGGGTCGCCTCATGTGGGCGCCATGTTGAGATCAAATGACTCTCAGACTCAGAGTAGCTTAATGTACTCACTTGCAGGCCATCCACTCTGAATAGATTTGGAGACATTTTGCATTAAATCACTTGCTCACCACTGGATCCTCTAGTAACACTATGAAGAAATGTGGATGTATATATGACCACAGGTAACGTTTTAAACTTTTAAAATGTCTTAAAGGTATAGTTCACCCAAAAATTAAATATCTGTCATTCATTACTCACCCTCATGTCGTTCCAAACCTATAAGACATCCGTCATCTTCTGAACACAAATTAAGATATTTTTAATGAATTCCAAGAGCTCTCTGACCCTCTCCAAAATGGCACTATAGGGTGATGGGGAGGAGACGTATTGTTGAATAAAGTCGTTATTTTTGTTTTGTTTGCACACAAAAAGTATTCTAGTCGGTTGAACCACTGATGTCACATGGACCATTTTAACAATGTATGTTTCTGTGCATTGATCGTACCCTTGCTGTCTATGCAGGGTCAGAGAGCTCTCGGAATTCATCAAAAATATCTTAATTTATGTTCTGAAGATGAAAAAAGGTCTTACGGGTTTGGAACAACATGAGGGTGAGTAATTAATAACAGAGTTTTCATTTTTGGGTGAACTATACCTTTAAGGATAGATTTGTTTCTTACAAACTCATAGCTTGTTGCTTGTTACAAGACATTAATTGATGGCCTGGAATCATGTGGATTACTTGTAGATTCTTGTGATGTTTTTATCAGTTGTTAGGACTCCTCATTCTGATGGCATCCATTCACTGCAGAGGATCCATTGGTGAGTAATTAATACTAAATTTCTCCAAATCTGTTCCGATGAAGAAACAAACTCATCTACATCTTGAACATTCTGAGGGTAAGTAATTTTTATAAATCTATAAATCTCATGAAAACAGATGGTGCATATATAAACGATTTAATGCCAACAACTTTAATGACACAAGTCTACAGAAAGCCTCTTAAGTGCAAAAGCGTCATATGTTAAATAATTTTCAATTTCAGAGGCAGAATCATGTGTTGTCATGCCCTTTCAAACCACTCAATTAAGTTTTTTAAGTAAATATATACACATGCCTATACCATTTTGGTATTATAGTTTTTCATTTTGTACCATGTAACTTGTTTTATGCCAGATAACACCTGATCCAAGCACGCAAAAAGCCTTTCAGAGTGCAAAGTGAGAAGTTCCTTAGGTAACAACCAGACATGACCTGAGGTATGTCTCTATAAAGCAAAAGTCAATTAGTACTATGAGCTATTTAACAACTGTTGTCAGACTCTATTTGATTTCTCCATCAGGTTTCATGCTGAAAGGCTCCAGGCGCTCGCTTTCAGGCAGCAGATTGTTGAGACGCTCCATCAGTGGTATCGTCTGGTCGATGCCCATCTGAATGCGTCTCAGAATCATCGACATCTCATTGACCTTCTGGATCTGCTCGGCGTACTTGGCGTAACGCTTTTGCCTCTCCTGCATGATGCTGAATAATGCCTCCACTGACAAATCCATCTGACAATAAAAAACAGGTCAGCATTCACAGCTGGCTTGACGAAACAGTAAAATTCAATAGAAATGATGGTGAATACCTCTTTGATCCTCTTGACCAGAGCGTTCTGGTCAAAGGCAACAGCTTCCGCACACTGGTGTAGATGATCCTGATATCGGACACACAGCTGCAGCACCTGTGCCGAATCCAGCTTTTCTAAACAGATAGTGCTCGGAGAGGTTTGTCCACTGAGCACACCTGAGAAATGACACCAATATTAAGCTAAATTGTGATTGTGATCACTTTATAAACTATGGCTGGATATTGACACAGGTTTAAAAAAAAAAAAACGATTATAATTCATTTGGATAGTTGTAAGGAAAACAATCTCTCAACTAATGCTGGAAAATATACAGGAAACCCTGTCAGTTGGTATATTACTATAATATTGAAGGTTAAAATTAATAACAGAGGCCAAATTTTATTAATATTTATAGTTATAATCAACACTCAAAAACTGAGTTGAATGCAAACATTTAAATTGCACATAGGGCAGCTTTTCTATCAGCTTTATATAGGTAATTGCAACTTTTTAATCTTACAATTCTGACTTGTTTTCCTCAGAATTTCTTGTTTATATCCTGCAATTGTGATTCTGAGAAAAATTTGTAAAAAGTCAGAATTTGTCAGGTGTCTGAAATTTGGTAAATAACAGAAACAGAAGTGCTATAAAATCGCAATTTCAAGATAAGTCATAATTACGAGATGCAAACTCAGAATTAAAGAAAAAAAAGTCACAATTCCAGGAAAAAAATTGACAATGTAAAAGCTGTAGCTTTGTTTTATATCAAAAGTAACAGCACAACCCAGTCCCAGATCTATTATAAACCATTTAGTTACCTACCAAAAAAAAATAATTTTATATATACACACACACACACACACACACACACACATATACATATACTAAATTGTTTTTTTGTTTTTGGACTGCTGCTTACCTTTCAGAAGAGGCTGAAAGGTGGGAATTTCCTGTAGTTTTATTACATCTGGATCATTATGAATATTTCTTAATGACTGAGTTCCTTGGGCAACAACTACTATGTCATCCATTTTGGCTCTATGTTTGGCTGGAGAGGGTACAACTGAAACAACAAAACAGAACTTAATAACAGGTAATGGTAGAATATTTACAACATAAGAATATCATTTCATTTCCGTGTAACATATTTCACATCATGAATAAACATAGCATGTGCAAGTCAAAATCTTGTTATTAATATAATGTTGAGCACCTGAAGCGCTGAAGTCTGAATGTTTATGTTCAGCATCTCCGCTCTGTTCAGCACCCATGGTCAACACAAGCACTGAACCAAAGACACAACAAAATTATATCTTATTACAATATTTGTACATTTGTGAGATGAAAAGTCATAATTACTTTATGTTTTTATTCTGTGGTGGAAGCAAGATTCCATAAATTTCTACTGCAATTCCTTACTAAATATACATCTTTAAACAATGGCTGCCATGAAAATGTTTTCATGAAAGATTCATTCAAACTCATTAAATAATGAAGACATCACTAACAAGTAAAAAATAGAATGAATATGTAGTAGAGAAGTGTTATTATTATAATACAGTATATCATATTTATACATTTTGTATAAAATTCTACATTTTACAACAAAGATGATACATCTAATACATAATTACGATACAAATTTGATTTAATACATATGCTTGACTTACCTTAATGTTGTTTTCAGCTGTTTAACTGGAGCGATTTCATTCGGCTGACTCTTTAGTTGAATGAACGGCTTGCTAATGCTTTACATTGTAACTTAAAGACATTGTGAGACGTTAAACCACAATACTGGTTGTAGATAACGTCTACAATCTATATATATATATTAGCAAATAAGGTTACAATCACTAGAGGAACAAAAAATAAAACATCCGGTCTGATAACATGAGACGCGTGATGATGACGTCACGGGTTTGTTTACATGTGACCATCCAGACCGCATGTATTTTTATGGATTTGTATGTGATCCCTTGGCTATGTTCTTGTACTGTCTGTTCAAGCATTAATAAAAATAAATAAATAAATTCCAGTCCACATGTATGAGATCTTCTCTATTCTTGATAGCTTTTAATTTACACCTAAAAGAAAAGTACAGTATATTTAAAGAGAGACACAGAAAACAGAAAATCAGTTCAGAAAAATAGTAATATAAGATTAATTAAATTAAATCACTTGTAAAGGTTGATTTTGCGTACGTAACATCTTACATACTTTATATATCTGTTTCAGATGGCACATATTTTATTGTATTTAAATTCAGTCATGATCAAATTTGCAAAGCGTACACAGTTGCAAAAAGTATATTTAAACTATAAACAAAGTATATACCTACATATTGTGTACACTATATATAGCGGAGTATCTTTCTATTGAACTTACAGCGAAAAAGAGAGAGAGAGAAAACAATTTAACCAATATAATTTATTATAATTAATATAAAAAGGAGTGTGTGTGTGTGTGTGTGTGTGTATGTATATAGGTATTTACAATTACATTTAGTCATTTAGCAGACGCTTTTATCCAAAGCGACTTACAAATGAGGACAATGGAAGCAATCAAAACCAACAAAAGAGCAATAAAATGCAAGTGCTATAACAAGTCTCAGTTCGCTTAACGTAGTACACGTAACAAGGTTTTTTTTATATAAAATTATATATTAAATAAAAAGAAAACAGATATACCGGTAATAGAAAAAGAATAGCGCAACCTAGTGTTAGAGGCCTTTTTTGCTTTTGTTAATTGTATAATAAATAAAACGAAAACAAACAGATACAATACAAAAAGATTAGAAAAGCTAGTCTTTTAAAAAAGAAAAAGAAAAAAAAAAGAAAACAAGCAGTTAGTAAATGAATAGAGTGCAACTCTAAAAGGGAAAAGTTTTTTCTTTCTCTAAAAGTTTTTTTTATTTTTTTTATTTTATAATTCTATAAGAATAGAATTAGAATAGAGAGTGCTAGAGTTAGAGGGTCAAATAAAGATGGAAGAGATGTGTTTTTAGCCAATTCTTGAAGATGGATTGAGTTGGGCGGGTCATTCCACCAGGAGGGAACATTTCATTTAAAACTCTGTGAAAGTGATTTTGTGCCTCTTTGGGATGAACAATAAAGCGTCGTTCACTTGCAGAACGCAAGCTTCTAAAGGGCTCATAAGTCTGAAGTAATGAATTTAGGGGTGCAGAGCCAGAGGTGGTTTTGTAAGCAAACATTAATGCGTTGAATTTTATGCGAGCAACTATTGGTAGCCAGTGCAAATTGATAAACATATATATATATATATATATATATATTTACATTACATTTTACATTTAGGTATTTAGCAGATGCTTTTATCCAAAGCTATATATATATATATATATATATATATATATATATATATATAGCATCAGTATCATATATCATCATAGTGATACATTTAGAATTACTGTATGTACATTGCGTATAACTTTTATGAGAATTATTGATTCATCCATATTAATTTTATTAAAATTATTCATAATTATTAATTGATTTCGTGGTAAATCAGTCTGTAAGAGAAAATGTTTATCTTCTTACCATTTTGAATCAGATTTTTGTCTTCGTACATTAGTTCATTTGAAATATTCCTGTGTATAGCAACACAAAAAATTAATAGTAATCAGTAATGTGTAGCCTTCATTTCTTTTTAAACAGCCACCTTTTTTATAAACGGTATTAATTAAGAATACTGTTACATATTCTATTTATGAAAACAATCTTCTGCAATTCCTCCCCTTTTGTAGTTTTAATTGTTTATTGGATATTGTTTCCACTAACACTGTCCCTTCTTTGTTTTCAACAGGATAGGTTATAAACATAATTGTTAACATTATTCCTTAAAACTCAGCATCTCTCTCAAAGAAATCGTAAACTCTACAGGTTAAGCTAATGATTTTCAACAATCTCATCCATTTCTCACAGGAGCAAGTAGGCTACATTAGACACAATGCAGTAACATGCGATTGAGAACCACCCCTTACTGGGATCATCAGCCATGTCAGTGAATCGCAAGAAGCCCCGTTTGATTGGCTACTCCGTCTGCCAATCATTCCGCCGTGAAATGTAAGCGCTACTCTTATTGGCCACAACAAGTGCACCTTTTTATCCAAAGATCCTATTGGTGGAAAATATAGGTTAGTGGTCCGACAGTCACACGAAGGAAAGAAAAGTAGGTCAGAGACTGATTCCGTTTATGTCACAGTTCCTCACGGACCGGACGCCAAATAACCGAAACAAACTGTGATGTTGAGCTATTCCTCCGGTAAGTGAGACGATTTAACGTTTGACCATCAGGTCTAAGTATCGCGTTCTGTTTATCGATGTATTATGTGCGGTTTTTTTGTCCGCTCGCATATTGATTTCAGTAGGAGGGGCGTCCGTGACATTTCTCGGGTTGAATACCTTAGAACCGATCCAGCTGCCACCACAACTGTAACAGTCATGGTGTCAGTGATTTAGTTAGAAAGTCATAAATCATAGCCGAACGTAGCCACAAACCCACACCCATCATCATCGATGTGAGGTTTAATGATCTGCGTCCCCTTTAAGATGGTTGAATAAAGGGAGTGCAAGGGTGCTCGAGCCTCCTGTGTGGGTTGGTCACTTTAAAAGGTACTTCCATTTACATTATATCTGCTGTGTTCGCCTTAGAAATTGGGTCTGTGTCTCAAAGCCTTTATGAGCTGTCTATCTAGACGGCATGCTTGTGCCGACAGACAAGTGATGCTTTCTAGGTTGGAAGCTCACTATGGTTTGAGTCAGGGCTACAGTGGCGTCAGTTTGCTTTCGATTGCGGTGTATCCATGTCCGTTTTGTTGCCATCATAAAGATAGCAGCTTCAGAGAACAGAGAACAGATAAAGGGCGTGAGGTTAGTCCCCATTCAAATGAGCCGTTTTTAAGCAGTCTGAGTACTAGCCAGAGACAGCTGGCAACGTGCATACAGTGAAGTCCAAAATTCCATTTAAAAATCTGACATGTTAGACATGGAATATTTAAGATGATACTCTATTACCAGGCAACGATACAAATGCAAGTACATTTTTGTGACACTGACCAGAACGCATTTTTGCAAAAGGTCAGATGTTCTTGTTTTCACTGAAGCACACAGTGTTCTTTGCCTCATTCTCAGATCTTGCTGGATATTATGCTGAAATTTGTGTTACTTTTTAGCTCAACTTTTCACTTGTTTTAGGATGACAATATAATTTTAAAACTTTTAATTAATTTGGCAAAAAGCCCAAACGAAGTACTTTCATTGCATAACACTGTATAGGGCAGACAGGGTTAGTTGTCACATTTTTACTTTATTTCTTAACTTTGATTTACATTTGAAAGATTAAAATCTGTATAGGCACAAATCTTAAACTCTTGACCACAGAAACATTTGAACATTTCTAACATGCAAAAAGATACAATTCATTTAACATATGTTGCCCACTGGTGACAACATGCCCCAGTAGTGTGGCTTATTTTTGCACACTTCATTATTCTTACAGTGTGATAAATCTAAATTAATCTTAAATATTAATATTTATAATTAAATTAAAATTTATTTGTAAATATGTACATAATTTTTACTATTTATTTGTAATTTCTGTATTTTATTTTTAATCATTATTAAATGTATTATTTTCCATATTAAACTTAATTGTTGATACAATATTAATAAATGTTAAGCATTTAGAATATTAATATTTGTTAAATGTAAATGAACACTAATATTTAAAAATGGTAATATTACATATTAATTAACATTGAACACCAAATAGTACTGAATAATTGTAAAACATTTGAAATCCATGTGACAACTTGCTTCAGCTTTACATTTGTGAAAAATACTATACCCTGCCTTAAAAGACTGTTTGCTTTCAGTCGTGACTAGTCTAACTAGTTATTTGCAAGTGCTGCTTCCATATTGTAAGACGGGTGTGTGGTGTTCAGCTGAAGTAACTGCATTCCTAAAGTACAGCATCAAACACTCATCATTTGGGCGTTCATCAGCACTCAATTCCAGAATTAGTTGTTTTTCCTTAAACCACGTCTGGACTTTCTTCCGTTCAACCACACGTCATGGTTCTCCTAAATTTGTCTGTAACAACTTGAATAGAGACTCGTAATTAGGATGAGTAATACAGGTAGGTCTTTAAATGTGACATTATAATAATCTTGACATGAAGGGAGGTTTGATTTGCATGTTTGGCTTTCACCATAATGAAATCGACTTGAATTCGAATAAACTGAGATGACCTACTTTTATCTTTTTGTCGCTTCTTCCTCTTTTTTTTTTTTTATATTTGGCAGTCTGTTAAGGCAAGCCCACGCACTCAAGAATAGATCATTTGGAGATGGGTGGAGTGATGGCAGTGCATGAGCTATGAGAATAAATCCCTTTTGTTTAACTATGTGAATTTGAAAAATGACGTAGGCATCACGCACATAACTGCACTGTTGCTCCTGTGTAGGCATTTAAATGGCTGATTGAAGGGTCTGCGAATGCACTTTTTATTTTGGCAGAAAATCCCATTTGAACACAGGGGACTCCTGTTTCATTTACGGCGAGAGAAAATGGGTCTTCCGGCCCTTTCTTTCTGCCAGTTGCATTTCTGTAATCTAAATGTGGCCTAGATTGCGAGCTTTCCAAGGGTTTCCTGGCAACCAGAGCAGGTCATTGATGAAGCTCACCGATTCCTCCGTGTGTTTGTGGGAGTATGAGAGAGATTTTTTTTCTTTTTTTTTTTTTTCTTTGTCATTTTGTTTGTAGATAATAAAGAAGCTCAAGTTACCTATTAACTTAAAGGAATAGATCACCCAAAAAAGAAAATACTGTCATCATCACTTATTTCAGTCTAAACCTGTATGACTTTCTGTATTGTGTGGAATATCTCAAGAGTTTTTTTCTCAATACCTCCTTGGCTACTGGTAAATTTGTTTGATCTTTTATGTACTACTATTCAAACTCCTTTCAATAGCAGTTTAATCAATGGAAATATTCCTGCTTGTTTTAACCACATTAGGGCTGTAACGATATTAGATTTTTCATATCATGGTTATTGTGGCCATAAGAATTCACAATATCGATATATCGCGATATCTATAGAAACCTGGGGGGGATATCAGTCAAATTATTTTTTGCTTTGTTTGAGTTTTTCTTTTTCACCCAACGAACATGAGGATACTGATAAACGCAGGGCACAAGACTCTGGCGTTCTCTGTCGTCTTTGGAGGTCCTATGAAATAACAAGAGAAAAAATACTGTCAATTTCAACAGTATGATGAATAAATATTAATGGTAACACGTTACAATAAGATGTCATTTGATAACATTAATGTATTAACTAACAATATATTTATTACACAACTTATTATTCTTTGTTAATGTTTAAAAAAATACAGTCGTTCATTGTTCATGTTAGTTCACACTGCATTAAAGTTTACAAACATAACTTGTGATTTTAATGATGCATTAGTAAACACTGAAATTAACATTAACTAAGATTAATAAATGCTGTGGAAGTATTGTTCATTCTCATTTTATGTTAACTAATGTAATTAACTAATGTTAACTAATGAACCTTATTGTAAAGTGTTGCCATATTAACATCTAAACTGATACTTTAACCTGTTAGCTTGTATACCCGTATTTTAAGCTCTTTAACCTATAGTTGCGCCGGCGCCACTGAAGTCATGCAGTAAGAGCGCTGCTAATTCAGTTTTAACGTGCATCTAGAACGACTACAGATGAGGCATTAAGTGCATGGCACTGCGACCAACTTACCATTTTACAGAGTTTAATATAGCAATGTGGTCGCTCAGTTTTTCAAGATCAGTTTTAATCGTGTAACTGTTAACAGATTTGAACAAAGAAATGAAGTGTTACTACGCACAGGCCGTATTGATTGCAAATACAAAAATAAGAGGAGTAAAGAAAACACGGTACTTATTAAAATAATCACCCTTTACTTAAATATATGAACACAGAAAACCTCTGTTAACAGGTTAATGTAACATTTCCCATTCTAATGACTAGTAAAATAATGGCAGCTTACTCTGAACACGGCTCTTCTCAGATAGCTGCGAGTGCTGCGTCGTCGTCTTGTTTGACAGGTGTCAGGGTTAAGGCGCAATACTGCCACCTGGAGCTGGAGTATTTACATGTGGTGTTATCAGTCCTGTTCATTTTAAATATTGCAGTTATCGCCAATACCGGTATATCGTCACACACTAAATTAACACGATATCGATAATTGTTGCTTTGAATATCACGTTATCATCAATACCGGTATATCGCGACACCCCTAAACCACATATTAAAAAACCTAATTTAGATTGTACAGTTGTAAGTTATTAATGACCTATATTAAAATTTACCTTTTTATCAAATGTTTTAGAGAAGGTCATTTTATCACAACTTGTATTTAGTTGTTAATGCTCTAACTGATGTGTTCCAGTCAGGTTTAGGACCCTTCATATTACAGAATCTGGCCTCCTTAACAATATTTTATTGGCAGTTGACGCTGGATATTTAAAGGATAGATCTTTTTCAGTTTGTATTGGTAATTTGTGTTCTGCATTGGCTAAATCAAACAGCGGTGTGCCGCAGGGTTCTATTTTTGGGTCCATTTTATTTTCATTGTATACAGGTGCTGGTCATATAATTAGAATATCATCAAAAAGTTGATTTATTTCACTAATTCCATTCAAAAAGTGAAACTTTTATATTATATTCATTCATTACACACAGACTGATATATTTCAAATGTTTATTTCTTTTAATTTTGATGATTAGAGCTTACAGCTCATGAAAGTCAAAAATCAGTATCTCAAAATATTAGAATATTTACATTTGAGTTTGAATAAATGACCATCCCTACAGTATAAATTCTGGGTATCTCTCGTTCTTTGAAACCACAATAATGGGGAAGACTGCTGACTTGGCAATGATCCAGAAGACGATCATTGACACCCTCCACAAAGAGGATAAGTCACAGAAGGTCATTACTGAAAGGTGTGGCTGTTTACAGAGTGCTGTATCAAAGCATATTAAATGCAAAGTTGACTGGAAGGAAGAATTTGGGTAGGAAAAGGTGCACAAGCAACAGGGATGACCGCAAGCTTGAGAATACAGTCAAGCAAAGCCGATTCAAACACTTGTGAGAGCTTCACAAGGAGAGAACTGAAGCTGGAGTCAGTGCATCAAGAGTCACCACGCTCAGACGTCTTCAGGAAAAGGGCTACCAAGCCACTTCTGAACCAGAGACAACGTCAGAAGCATCTTAACTGGGCTGTGGAGAAAAAGAACTGGACTGTTGCTCAGTGGTCCAAAGTCCTCTTTTCAGAGTAAAGTAAATTTTACGTTTCATTTGGAAATCAAGGTCCCAGAGTCTGAAGGAATTGTGGAGAGGCACAGAATCCATGTTGCTTGAAGTCCAGTGTGAAGTTTCCACAGTCAGTGATGATTTGGGCTGCCATGTCATCTGCTGGTGTTGGTCCACTGTGTTTTCTGATGTCCACAGTCAACGCAGCCATCTACCAGGAAATTATAGAGCACTTCATGCTTCCTTCTGTTGACAAGCTTTATGGAGATGCTGATTTCATTTTCCAGCAGGACTTGGCACCTGCCCACACTGCCAAAGGTACCAAAAGCTGGTTCAATGACCATAGTGTTACTGTGCTTGATTGGCCAGCAAACTCGCCTGACCTGAACCCCATAGAGAATCTATGGAGTATTGTCAAGAGGAAGATGAGACACCAGACCCAACAATGCAGAAGAGCTGAAGGCCGCTATCAGAGCAACCTGGGCTCTCATAACACCTGAGCAGTGCCACAGACTGATCGACTCCATGCCACGCCGCATTGCTGCAGTAATTCAGGCAAAAGGAGCCCCAACTAAGTATTGAGTGCTGTACATGCTCATACTTTTCATTTTCATACTTTTCAGTTGGCCAAGATTTCTAAAAATCCTTTCTTTGTATTGATCTTAAGTAATATTCTAATATTTTGAGATGCTGATTTTTGACTTTCATGAGCTGTAAGCTCTAATCATCAAAATTAAAAGAAATAAATATTTGAAATATATCAGTCTGTGTGTAATGAATGAATATAATATACAAGTTTCACTTTTTGAATGGAATTAGTGAAATAAATCAACTTTTTGATGATATTCTAATTATATGACCAGCACCTGTATGTGCCCATTGGGCTGAATTTTTCATAAACCCAATATTTTGTATCATCTGTATGCTGATGGTACCTAGCTAGTATATGTCCCAATTGATCCATCCTCCAATTAATTTCCATCCTTTGATGCACTTGTACATTGTTTAGCTGAGGCTAAAGCCAGGTTGGCGAGTGATTTTCTTCATCTTAATACCCAAAAGACTGAGTATGTTGTCTTTGGACCCCCATCTGCCTCTAATGAAATTATAAGTAGGCTGTGTTTTAAGATCATCTTAAGAATTTGTGTATTGCCAAGGATTTATCTTTGGCTCTAGATATGCAGGTCATTAGTGTTGTCCAGGCTGGGCTCTCCCAACTCAGAATTATTTCTGAATTGAAACCAATTTTTTTCTTTAAAGACCTGGAAACTGTCATTCATGCATTTGTATCATCACACATTGATTACTGTAATTCTTTATATAGGCATTTCTCGGGGTCAGTTATCTCATCTTGCAGCGGCCAAGCTTCTGACTCGTACAAAGAAGAGGGACTATCACCCCAGTTTTGGTCTCCGTTTACTAGTCGCCTGTAAAATTAGAATTGAGTTTAAAGTTCTGTTTTCAGAAAGCACATTGGTTGTATTGTACAATGAAAGCTAATAGGGTCCAAAAAAAGGTTTGGTCCATTTGGTTAAAAATAGTTCACGGACAAAGTGAAGACAGCTTTTTTTTCTATTAATGAATACTGACTAGTCTTAACTTTAACTTCTCATAACCTCATAAGTCTAGGCCTATGTGAAACTGAAATGTAGAGTTTGTTGTCAGTGGAAACCTATTTGTTTGTTAAAAATGCAGTTTTATTTTTGTCCACAGGATCTTGCCACAGGTGGAAAGACATGTATTGAACAGCTGCTTGACTGAATCTGTGTGGTGAGCATCTTTTATTCTCTATACACACATTGATATAATGCAGCATATTGTAGCCATTTTAAAGAACTGTTCTTGAATGATGATTTTTTTTTTTCTTTTTTTTTGCCTGTTAAGATGATCTAATGGCAGACCAAAGAATGGACATCTCCTCCACAATGAATGAGTTCATGTCCCAGAGTTCTGCAGATCTCATCAGCAGTTCCATTGGCACCACGGGCATGGACTACAACCGCAAGAGGAAGGGCAGCACTACCGAATACCAGTGCGTGAACTCCTGATTGTATATTATAATACTATTTATGGCATATTGTACCTTAAGTTTTGCAAACTATGTTTGAGCAGTTCTGCATTTCATGAATCTAAGTAGTATCACATAAAATAGCTATGGGAAATAGTGATGGAGATGTTTTTTGATTGCTTGAAAATTAGGCAGTTTAAAAAAAAAATGACCAATTTATGAATTGTAATATAATAACAATTTTAATGTTGTCAAAGTTTTCTTCACTCATTTTCTTAATAAATATTATTCATATTTTAAATAATAATAATAATTATTTATGTGTGTTTAATTATAATTATTCATTTAAAATGACATTTGTGTGTTGAAATATTTTTATTTATAATGTATATATTTAATATTTTGTTTTACAGGATTGATGGCTTTTCGTTTGAGTGAGTAGAAATGTTTCCTAATATTTTTTTACAAATTTCCCTTCCTAATAAGAATTGAAAAATAATTTAATTAGAAAAATGTTGTAAAAGCTTGTTTTATTGACTGCTGTGGTTTTTCTTTTGATTTTCACAGTGATAGTATGGACACAGATAAAGATAAGACTATGGGAAGGTAAATGAATTTGAATTATATGCTGTTATATTTAAATACACAGTTTAAAGACATAAAGGGATCAATAAATGAATGATAAATCAATAATAAATATTTTCTCCTAAATCCAGGGATGACCAGCAGGGCCGGATAAAAAATGCCAGGTAAGGTGAAGATGAAACTTTTCTCTGCTTAATTAATGTTATATGAAAAAGAGGTGTTTTCGACTGATTATTTTACATGATTTTATTTTTAGGGAGGCTCACAGTCAGATAGAGAAGAGACGCAGGGATAAAATGAACAGTTTTATAGACGAGTTGGCTTCGTTAGTCCCCACTTGCAATGCTATGTCTCGCAAGTTGGACAAACTCACTGTACTGCGCATGGCCGTCCAACACATGAAGACATTACGAGGTGAGAGCTTTCTACCACAGCGCAGGCCAAAATGCATTTGATTGAGCTCATTATGAGTCTAAATCCAAACTTTTTCCACATTTAATTATGCTTGGCTTTTCTGTTTCTCTCTTTTTCTTATAGGCGCCACCAACCCATACACGGAAGCAAACTATAAACCAGCGTTCTTGTCTGATGATGAATTAAAGCACTTGATTTTAAGGGTGTGTTTAAAATATCAACTCCAAGGCTTTTGAGAATTTATCTTGTGGAAAACTTAGGATCTGTTTAAAAACTCTCCTTCCCTCTCTCTCTCCGCAGGCTGCCGATGGCTTCCTCTTTGTAGTTGGTTGCGATCGTGGAAAGATTCTCTTCGTCTCGGAGTCTGTTTATAAAATTCTCAATTACACTCAGGTATAATTTCTTGACAGTGATCTCCTTGCTCTTATACAGTGAAGTTTTTGACGTTAATGCAAATAGTTTTGTTTTGAACCATCAGAATGATCTGATTGGCCAGAGTTTGTTTGACTACCTGCATCCAAAAGACATTGCCAAAGTTAAAGAGCAGCTGTCATCGTCAGACACGGCTCCACGGGAACGACTCATCGATGCCAAAAGTAAAGTTTGTTTTAATAAATTTTACCATTTTACCCACATTTAAGCCCAAGGCACTTGAACTGATGTTCGGTTCTCTCTGAAGCTGGTCTACCAGTGAAGACTGACATCACTCCCGGCCCCTCAAGACTGTGTTCAGGGGCCCGAAGATCTTTCTTCTGTAGAATGAAATGCAACCGTCCATCTGTCAAGATGGAGGACAAGGACTTCCCCTCAACTTGCTCTAAAAAGAAAGGTATCACTCACTTTGCAGGTTGTTTGCATGGGATAAAAGACTCTGAAAACAGAGAAAAAAATAGATATTTTAAAAATGAAATGTTTGTGTGTGTGTGTATAAACAACATTTCTTGAAATATCTCTCTAATTTGAAAATAAAAAATTGTCAAATATTTGTGATTTTAAAATCTTTTCTATAATAAAAATAACATTCATATAAATATTTCATAAATTATATTTTAATAAAATACATATGTATGTGTATATAGAGAGAGAATATTTTAAATGTATATATTACATTAAATGTATTAATTTATATTAGAATTATTAAATTCTAAATTATTAATTTAAAAATAATATTTATTTAAAAAATATATACACTCTGGCAGAATGTTTATTAATCAAATATATCTGCTACTTGATGTTTTTCCATTATTTTGTTCACAAATAGCTTTGTTGCTTGAGAGGCTGATTAAAATATAATTTGTTATTAAATATAAATGTAAATATATCTGTGTATGTGACAATATTTGGACAAATGCGTATATTTTACATGTTAAAAAAAACATTTTATTTTTTTAATGTATATTAGGATTATTATACTTTTAAAATAAAATTTAAAAATAATACTTTTTTTAACAATTGTTTAGGGTTATGTATAGTCAATTTATAGAATGTATTAGCAAAAAATGTTTATTAATAAAATATATCTGCTATTTGCTGTTTTTTCCATTATTTTGTGTCCTCTAATGGCATTTTTGCTTCAGAGGCTGATGGATAAATCTTTCCCTCTCTCTACAGCAGACCGCAAGAGTTTCTGTACCATCCATAGCACTGGCTACCTGAAAAGCTGGCCGCCCACCAAGATGGGTTTAGATGAGGATAACGAACCCGATAATGAGGGCTGCAACCTCAGCTGTCTAGTAGCCATCGGCCGCCTACACCCACATATCATCCCCCAGCCCATGAACGGCGACATCCGTGTTAAACCCACAGAATACGTCTCCCGCCACGCTATCGATGGCAAGTTTGTTTTCGTCGACCAGAGGTGAGAAGGTGCTTTTAGATCCATCTTACTTCATCTACAAGAATCATCCATTTGAGAGAATTTTTTATAGGGCACCAGCTAAAATTTTATATGCAACTTTTAAGGTTCAAAAGACCACTAATATTGTGTGTGGTGAGCAGATTTGATTTCTCACTAAAATGAGATTTGAATTGTCAGAAACCTCAAGGGTCTACAAGTATTGATTTCCGTTCATGTCAGTGAATTAGCTTCTCATTTAATCCATTAGTTTATCACCGCAATTCATTTTTTCCATTTAGGGCGACAGCCATCTTGGCGTACTTGCCTCAGGAGCTTCTAGGAACGTCATTTTATGAGTATTTTCACCAGGATGACATCGGTCACCTCGCCGAGTGCCACAGACAAGGTTTCTGTCTTATTGGCTCGATCAAATTATTCATACTCTTTGGAAATGAATGTTTAAAAAGTAATTTACTGTTATAATGCCATTTGTAATAAATGCTCTTTTGCATTTTTACTTCAGTGCTACAGATGAGAGAAAAGATTAATACAAACTGTTACAAATTCAAGATAAAAGACGGCTCTTTCATCACTCTGAGGAGCCGCTGGTTCAGCTTCATGAACCCCTGGACCAAAGAGGTGGAATATATCGTCTCTACAAACACTGTGGTTTCGTAAGTGTCACGTCACATTATGTTTGTGTAAATAAGAAGGTGCTCAACCAAAATGATTAAATCAACCCTCTTTCTTGGATCATACACTACTTAAAGACTCAAAACTGAGCACATTTACTTTCATGTTATTGCACACAAATGACTACTAGTGCATGTGATTCTAAAAATGAAGTAACATCATTTACCTTAAAAACAGCACTTCTGATAACAATGTTGAAAAATGTTTTTTTTAAAACATAGATTATGTATATTTTAATAAATTAAATAATATAAATATAAATTAAAAATTACAACGTAAAATAATATAATATTAAACGATGACACTGCTGCTCAAAAGTTTGGGATCAAAAGTTTTGTGCTGATTCATAATTTTTTTGGGAGGAGGGAACCTGTTTTTTTTTTTTTTAAGGATTCTTTGATTTAATAAAAAGTTAAAAGAACAGCATTTATTTAAAAAAAATTAATTTTGTGTTACAATATATACAATGCTATTCAAAAGTGTGGGGTCAGTAATTTTTATTTATTTTTTTTAATTAATACTTTTATTCAGGAGGGATGTTAAATGAATAAATGTCATAGTAAAGACATTTTATTGTTAGAAAAGATTTCTATTTTGAACAAATGCTGTTCTTTTTAACTTTGTATTCATCAAAGAAAAAAGTATCCCGTTCCAAAAAAACAATATTAAGCAGCACAACAGTTTCATACTACTCATAATAAAACAGCTACTTATAATAAATCAGCATATTAGAATGATTTCTGAAGGATCATGTGACACTGAAGACTGGCGTAATGATGCTGAAAATTCAGTGCTGCATCACAGAAATAAATTCAAATCGATATTAGAAATTGCAATAAGATTTTGCAATATTACTGTTGTTTTTTTCCTGTATTTTTGATCGAATAAATACAGCCTTGATGAGCAGAAGATACTCCCTTAAAAAAGGGATTTTTACTGATCCCAAACTTTTGAGCAGCAGTGTGTATATATAAAGATATTATAATGATATCTTTATTATACTGATTATACTAAATAATAAATTTTATAGAAGTAAACACATTACACACATTAATAATAATAATAATAATAAAATAAAATGTTATTATAATACATTAGTATTAATAATAATAATAATAATAATAATAATACTATTATTTAATAGTATTATGTAACTGAAGTGTGTGTGTGTATGTTCTATAGTGAATAGTTTTATAGTATTATTTTATTAAAGTAAATAGAATATTATAATTATCAGAAGAAATTGAATAATATACACATTTATTAAAAGTATTATTTATTAGTATAGTAATGCGTTAATTATTTTATATATATACTATTAATACTATATGTGTATATGATGTGTATTAATAATGATGGTGTAAAGAATAATATAATATTATTATTATTATTATTATTAACAGTATTACTTATTATATAAAACATGTTTATTATTAATAACAATAAAATAATAAGTTGAGATCTTGCCAGTTTTTAACTCTGAAATGTCACATTTTGAATGTCAGTGATGTTTTTCTATTAATCACATTCTGTTGATTGTGTTGTTTCAGGGGCAGTATGCTGGAAGGAGCAGATCCTAGTTATTCGCAGTCAGCCTCGTCACCTCAGAGCATGGACAGCGTTTTAACATCAGGAGACGGTGAGATCCGTTTCCAGCTGAGCACTTTCTCTTACAGATCTATTATTTATTTTTAACATTTATGTGTGTATGTTTCTGACAGGTGGGGGGAAACGTCCTCTTCAGACAGTTCCTGGTATTCCAGGAGGAACTAGAGCCGGAGCTGGCAAGATTGGACGCATGATAGCTGAGGAAGTGATGGAGATTCAGAGGTACGTGCAGCATCCGGCACACATAGGTTGCACTACAATATCATTCACTAAAATATTTGATTCTATAATGATGTCCCGCCCCCAGGATTCGAGGCTCCTCCCCTTCAAGCTGTGGCTCCAGTCCTTTAAATATCACTGCCACGCCCCCACCTGACACCTGCTCTCCAGGGGGAAAGAAGGTGAGAGAGTCACTCTTTGACCACATTTACATCTACAGTTAAAGGAATAGTTCACCCAAAAAAGAAAAAGTACTCTCCCTCAGGCCATCCAAGATGTAGATGAGTCTGTTTCTTCATCAGAACATATTTGGAGAAGTTTAGCATTATGTCACTTGTTTACAAATGGATCCTCTGCAGTGAATGGGTGCCATCAGAATGAGAGTCCAAACAGCTAATAAAAACATCACAAGCAATAATGCAAAATGAACACACAAAATTGCAGCAAATTTTAATTTTTGGTTGAACTATTCCTTTAAGCCAAGTCTCCCCGGGAGAATAAGGTAAAATGTTTTATAAAAAAATAGATATGATTGATTAAAATAAGATTTTTTTGTGTATATTACAAATTTTCTGAAACGTTATGTTGCCAAACTCATCTATATCTGATTTGCATACATTTCCAGAACAGAAATCTAAATCTAATCAGAAACCTTTTTTTTTTTTAACTTAAGGGTACTTTGGATGTCTCTTATCTTCTTTTATCACTCCATAAATCGGAAAATACTGTCAACACAGTTTTCGTGTTTTTAGGAATAAAGTGTTATATAATATATAAAATATGGCAGCAAACCCCTCTGTAAAAACCTACAGAGTAAAACTAAAGTTATATGTAAGTGCTTTTAAAGGCCATTTTCTCAAAATATACAGACTAAATATACTAGATGGTGCAATAAAATAAACATTTAAATATGTATGTTTCGAATGTTTTCTTTAATCTGAAACAGAATGTTTAAAAACCAGTAGCCCCGAATCTAAAAATTGACTGGTGCATAAAACAATGGTGTCTTGTTTTGTTGTTCTGTAACTTTTTTTAAATTTTTTTTTTTTTATCATTTAGATTCAAAATGGTGGAACTCCAGACCTGCCTTCTGCAGGAATTGTGCCTGGGCCTGATTCAATAGGATACCCATATTCAAATAACTCATTAATGAGTGAGTACACTGAATAAATCTCTCTTAAGTGAATCACATGTAATATTCTCAAGCAAGTACACTAAACGAATCTCCGCCTGCAGGTGACAACTCCCATCTCAGTATTGACATCATGGAAGAGCCGGGATCCAGCAGCCCCAGTAACGACGAGGCAGCCATGGCCGTCATCATGAGCCTCCTAGAAGCTGACGCTGGCCTCGGAGGGCCTGTGGATTTCAGCGACCTTCCCTGGCCTTTGTGAAACAACAGCAGACTCCCACCAGGATGCTCATCGGGTCCAAGGCTAAACAGGTCTAACCACAGGTCACCGCAGAGGCTCCTGGTCAGGAAGTGCACCGCAGTGGTGTGCGGAGGCTAACGCGCCGCGGCCGTTAGATACGGGACCTCCTACTCGAAGCACACAGAATGGTTGAGCTGCTTACTTCTTTCAACTGCCTCCTGTTGAACGGAGATCTGTACATTTCCCACGATTCTCACATGACTTTTCCCGACCTGCCTGGGTCTCTGTAGATACCGGCCTGGATTATTCCTGTGGTACCCATCAGCAAACGTGGATATCTTTCTATACATATATAAATATATATACCATTTTGTTTGTGTTTTAATGTTTTTACACTACAAAAGTTGTTGAAATGTTAAATATTCTATATGCAGATTGTAACTAATTGTAATTCTATTATGTAAGATTTCTTTATGCAAAATATATATGGTAAAAGTGTAACGTATCAGCAGTGGATATTTTTAAAATAAAATAAAAAAATCTTGTCTTCAACTTTTTTTGTTTTGTTTTGCACTTTACTGCCTATTATTAATATATGATTTGTTTTTACCTTGATGAATAATAGATATGCAGGCTGCCACAGATTATCAAAGTCTTTTGGAGAATTGCTAGAGATGTTTCCTCATGGAGCTTTTCTCATGCCTGCTTCAGCTGATGTCTCTTTCCCTGGCTTTTGATTGGTCCGTGGCTGAGATATTTTTGTTCTATGTTGCCATCCAATGGTAAAATCTTTGAGGAAATTAAATGTTGTCAGGGAAGGAGACTATAGCTTGACAATTGAGTTCTGAAAAATCAATTAGCACCATTGTGAATTATTTTGTAGGTCAAAAACATTTTATAAGCATAATTTAATTCGAGTGACACAAAAAGTGATGGGATTTAAGGTAAATAGCAAATATGTTTCTTGAGCAGCAAATCAGCATATTAAAATTACTTCTAAAGGATCATATGAAACTGAAGACTGGAGTAATGCTGCTGAAAATTCAGGTTTTCTGTCACAGAAATAATTACATTTAAAAAAAATATTAAAATACAAAAGTTATTTTAAATTGTAATATTTTTTTCACTATATTACTGTTCTTATTCTAGTTTTTTTTATCAAGAATGAGTATAACAGACTTTTTTACAAAACAATCTTAACCACAGAACTTTTTGAACTGTGATGTATATAGATGTTTATATACATTTATAAATATTTAATTAAAAAAAAATCTAATTGAACATCTTCATGACAATACAATGATGACACGGAAATGTGCTTAAAGGTATAGTTCACCCAAAAATGAACATTCTGTCATTAATTACTCACCCTCATGTTGTTCTAAACCTGTAAAACCCTCGTTCTGGAACACAACAAATTTTCTTTTTTTGGGTGATCCATCCCTTTAATTGTTACAAGAACGCATATTAAAATAGTCAACTTTCTGTATGCAAAATTTCATTTTTATTTTGCGTGAAATTTAAATGATACATCTTTCTGGGATCCACCTATAAAATTCTATGAAAACATGACAAATTAATTATAGTAATTTCTATATTTAGAACCAAATCTAATAAACCAAGCATGCTGATTTGATAATGTTTATTAAAATAACATTCCTCAAGCAAGAGGAACTTCTCTCCTGATAACATCAAAATTAATTGTACCGTACAATAAAAACATGTGACATCACTTCAGTACTCGTTCAGAGGCCATGCATCACAGTGAAGCTCCACAGGTGCTCCTTACGTAAAACCAGAAGGCCTTCTCATTTCATCACATGATTCAGTCGCTCACAGGGTGCTCCAGTGGATTGTGCTCCATTTTATTGCCAAGTTAAACAGCAGTAGCTACACAGCACCACAACATAGTATAATCTCTTCAGATACTAATCAAAGGAGTGATTATCAACTTTGAGTGTCTAATTAAATAAAAAAAACTCCTTTGGTTGAGTTCTATGAGGGAAAGAAAGGCAAAGTGTCCAAAGGTCATGTGCTGCCGCAGCGATCGCCTTTGAGACTCTTAAGGCGGGAGAGGACTTGAAAGGCAATGCGGTCTTGGCAGCGGGACTTGGCTGGCCTCTCTCTGCAGTGCTCCAGTGGTGACGTTGTTTGTGTGTGTGTGTGTGTGTGTGTGTGTGTGAGGGTCAGATGGCCGGGGACGAGGCGTCAGGATCAGGATCGTAATGGTGGCTGGGCTGAGGGTGGTTGGGGAGGATGTCTAGTTCGTCCACCTGAGGCCCAGGGTGCATCACCACCAGCTGGTCTTGAGGGATGTCTGCGGCGGCTGCGGCCAGGTTAGTGATGGACTTGCTTTTCACGCACTGGAAGTCCACGTGTCGGCTTTTGCCTTCCTCTTTCTCCCAGGACATGCGGATGAAGGGCCGCTGGACGTAGTTGTAAATGACCTCAGGACGCCCGCCGGGCCGTTTCTTTACTTTCTCTTTGTAGGTTGGGTAACCTAGGTACAAACACAGGCGCAACATTAGCAGGAATGCTAATTAAAGGAATGGTTCAACTATCCCTTAAACGTTCCAAACCTGTATGATTTTCTTGTGGAACAGAGAAGATATTTTGAAGAATGTTGGTAACCAAACCATTTTGGTTTCCATTGACTTCCAGTGTATTTTTTCCATTGTATTGTTTTGTTTTCTTCATACACAAAGTGTCAATTTTAAAATTTTATAAAAATGTTATAAAAGTTGTATATTTTAAAATAAAAATTTTTTTACATATGTATATGTATGCATGTGTACATATATTTTTTCTCAGATTACACTGTCATACGAAGTGTCAATTTTCAATCTGAAACATTTATAAAATAAGTTTTAATTTATGTGTATGTATATATAATTTTTTTTTCTCAGTCTGTACTGTACTGTCTGTCATACACAGTATCAATTTTAACATTTTATAAAATAAATGTTTATAAAAGTACAACATTTATAAAAGTATATATAACATTTCTTTTATAAACATATATACTTCAACTATAAAACACACACACATATATATATATATATAAACTTATATAGGTTTTTATCATTTATAAGTTTATATACAATGCAAACTATTAATTATTTTTCTTTAACATTTATTTGAACTTTATTAAGAAAATATATTATTGCAAAGAAATGAATAAAAAGTTCTATTTACTACCATTTTTATTACAAATTATTATATAGAAGATATTTTGAAGAATGTTAGTAACCAAACAGTTTTCATTTCATTGGTTTCCATAGACTTCCAATGTATTTTTTTGGCCAATGGGAACTAAACCGTTTGGTTACCAACAATCTTCCAACAATCTTCTATTATAGAACGACACATGGGTGAAATTGTGGGTTGATTATCCTTTTAAATGTGTAAATGAGCTTATGTAATTTCTGAAAACAGCCCGTTTTTCCCCCATCCTGTTATTCTGTGTCTTACCTTCAATGCCTAATCGAATCTTCTTCAGTCCTCTCTCCTTCAAAACCGACTTGGCGACGTCTCGGTTCTCAATGTATTTGAAGAAGCGGTATAGTTTTGTGCTATATATAACTGCAGGACACAAAAACAAAACCATTACGAACTTGAGCGCAAACATTACACAAAATCCACCTAACACATTCCTTACAAACCTACACTGATCTTTGATACATCCTGTCTTTTCTGGCTAAAAACAAAAATCTTGCCAATGTTAGTGTATTGCTATGTGGTTGCTACCCATATTATCATCTACGAGGTCAAAATCATAACAGCACACAGCAAGCTGCACAATTTGAGGTTTCACTCAATGTTCGTAGCTATAAGGGCCAAAGGTGTTCAAAAACCACATGCCCACACCACTAATGACCACAATCAATTCTCACAAATCCCCTGAGAAATTACCCATAATGCAGAAGCACTGTGATTGACACATAGATATCAGTGTGTAACTGAGGTGCAGGTGAAGTGAACTGACTCTGTGAGTATTCCTCTCCCATCTGCGGTGGATACTCCTCATCCCAGTCCACCACGTCGTCATCAGTCAGCACCACCACATGACACTCCCTCTCTCCGCTCTGAGCGCTGGCCACCATCAGAGGCAGCACCATCTCCTCCAGATAGCACTCAAACTGCCGCCGGGCGCCATCATTAGACAGCTCATGCATGAGTGCACCTGCAGAGCATTATTCAAATCAGCTCATTACGATTCAGCGGCTGACTTACTGATTCAATCCGGCCATATCATGACATATACATACTTTCAATTACAAAAGCAATTACAATGTAAACAGGTCACACTATCAGCGTCCAGTGACCCATATCTGACAATCACATCGGATACGGCACTGACCTACTTCTGCTCTCTCGTATCTACCATCCTCAGACATCCAAAACACTCGGAATACCGCCCAGTTCCGCCGACAATCAGAGCATTTTCCGACACAAAAAGACGAATCCGTTTAGTGCATTTGTCATGTTAATGAATACTCACTGAGGTCTCTGCACTTGATGGTGCTGTAGTCAAAGGCGATGCAAAGGTAGTCACATGCCTCTCTCAGCTCCGGGATGGATATCCCATCAGGGCAGCGGATTATCCCTGATTTGTAGTAATCCTGCCGGTTAAAAGGGAGAGACGCAGAGGAAAAACAAACAGGCGGCCATTACTGAAGCAGCACTTATTCCAAAGAGAAGCAAATGGCTCCGATGCCAGATAGACACACACACACACCCCCCCTGCTTTTCCCACTCTTCACACGCACTGATCCATTTAAAGCCAGCCAAACGTGGAAAGAGCTCAGCATACGGACAGCATGAAGACGCTCAACAAAACAATTCACTGAAAAAAAGAGGGGTTCAATATGGCTATTATTTCTGTAGCGCTGTCCTGATTTTTCCACTGAGCTGAGCCTCACGGTAGAAACTTAACCCTTTCAGTGCCGCAGAGATGGCTTTGTAACGAATGCCAAGATAGTCCAAATAAAGCTGGCCATGACATCCACCTAAAACCCAGTTTTTCTCAGATTACACTGTTGTATTCAAAATGTTTTAAATATGCATATATTTTTAAATATAAATATGCATATATTTTTTTATATTACAAATTTTTACTACATATATATTGTTTATAAATATAGTCTGTATAAAAATGCTAAATATTTCTTCTTTAACATTTATTTTAACTTTATTAAGACAATGTATTATTGCTGAGAAGAATGAAGTTTTAATTACTAACATTTTTACTCCAGTCTTCAGTGTCACATGATCCTTCAGAAATCACTCTAATACGCTGATTTGCTGCTCAAGAAAAAAAACTTATTTCTGATGTTGAAAACAGTTGGCTGCTTAATATTTTTGGAGAAAATGTTTTTGTTTTCTTAGAAATTTATTTGATATTTTAAACATTTTAATTTCTTTCAAAAATA
The DNA here is from genome assembly GCF_012432095.1 of Onychostoma macrolepis. Lineage (NCBI taxonomy): Eukaryota > Metazoa > Chordata > Actinopteri > Cypriniformes > Cyprinidae > Onychostoma > Onychostoma macrolepis. Next base: position 11,894,529 of record NC_081179.1, on the reverse strand, counting down.
ACTAACAGACCCCCAAACTTTTCAACAGTAGTCTACATAAAATTTTGTTATTTTTGTTTTTTTCAGGTCTAATAATTCAATCATGAGAGGGTTAAAGTCTCTAGCTGCAACTTCATAAACTGTTGCTGAGTTTTATTTATTGCTTGTGTACACTGATGGCTTATATATGTAAGAAATATATGTAATTTATATATAATATATATATATATATATATATATATATATATATATATATATATATATATATATATTAGGGGTGTAACTGTACACAAATATGATGGTTCGGTACATACCTCAGTTTTAATGTCACGGTTCAGTATGATTTCGGTACAGCAGGGGGAAAACTAAACTTTTGTTTTAATAAACAGTGGTTTACTGAACAAGTTGCTCTTTCTTTAAATACATTCAGTTATAGTTTCAATTTTCTTCGTGATAAAAATCTACCTCAGCTTATGCTTAAAACTATAGGGAACCCTTTTACATTATAAGGTTACAATTAGGCCTAACAACTTAACCCAAACTTAAATTTAATTACTATTTATTTTTAAATAGATAATCAACACTCGACTTTAAAAAAAAACAATTGTATGCAAACATGTAAATTGCACATAATGCAGTTTTTAAAGTAACTTATAAATTTAAAAAAATTCTAGGCTATTTGTTAAAATATATTCAATTAGACACTGGCTGTCATAGCATGTTTCATAACAGATTCATTTAAACATACTTTAAATAATTAAGACTAACAGGTTTAGTCAAATATAATGAGTATATGGTGTAATATTTCGCAAAATGCTCCTCTCTAGACTTCATTTCTCTAGTGAACTAATGAGCTGTGGACACTGATGACTTGCTGAGGTAAATGAAATGCTACGTGACATTTTATTTCCATGCTGTTTTGTTGATGTCTTTCCACTGTTGAAACACTGACTGACCGATTACATGAGGCATGAGATGTTCAGTCATGTTTATTCGCGTTAAAACTAGTAGTACAAATTATGTAAACACAAACTTTTATTTTGGATGTAATTAATTGTGACAGCACTTTTGACTGCATATATATTACAACTTTTATAAATATAGTCTGTATAAAATTCAAACTTTAACATTGTTTGTGTACACTTATGGCTTATGTGTATATGTAAGAAATATATCTTTATCTTTAAGTATAACATACATATACACACATAACCCACAACTAGTGGATCTACATTCATAATAATAATAAAAAAAAATAAAACCCTGTCATTTTAACGAAACAATCATCTGGACTCTCTGTTTTATTAAGTCTTAATTGATTTCAGGGTCAGTAAAGTGATCAGGCAGGATAAGAATACAAAACATGCTGGCACTGACTCTGAAGATAATAAAGGAAACCAAAGAAACCAGACAGTGGGGAAAACGTTCTGCTGAGTTGCCATTTTTATATGTGAAATACATCTGCAATGAACTTTAACCAAACAGTGCGCTTTGTGCTGAAGTCATGTGAATTTTGATACTTCAGTCTAATCCGGCACTTAATCAATATGCAGTGCACTAGGCCAAAGAGATATTTAAAACCTCAATAAAGCTTTAAAGCATAGTGAACTCACCAAAATGGCTCTGAAAACAGTGGAGCTGATTCCCTCAGCAACCTCATACTCTCCCTTTTCATTAGGACGCGTGAAGTTGTGTTCCCGTCCAGATCCGAACATCCTTCAAGACAATGCCCACCAGTTATTAAAACACTGACGTGAAGTGAATGATTCTATTGAAGCAATAATGAACACAATTGAAAGAGGTGACCGAAGTTTACCCTCACCTGCCGAGCATGGTGTTGGGTTGGGCAGTGAAGATGGATGGGTCGACCACAAAACGTGTGTTGTCTACAATCAGAGTGACTCTCTCGGCAGTCCTCAAACTGCGAGGGCCCTCCTTGACGTTTTCGCACACGTAGATCATGTCGGAGCTGTGGGGTTTACCATGAGAGTCACCATAGAACAGGCTGGAAGTGCATGCTTTCTGAGGCCTGGGACTCGTGGAGCGCGATGAGCAGCCTGAATCCCGTTCACGATCTGAGCAAAAAACACGGAAGTTAGACAGGAGTCAAGCCTCCCAGTACCGACTTGAGCATCAGGTAAAGTTATATGACATCAGTGAACACAAACAATAAATGTTAATACAATCAATAAAATTCAGCAACAGTTTGTGAAGTTGCAGCTAGAGAATTTAACCCTCATGATTAAATTATTAAACCAGAGAAAAAAAAATTGTAATAAAATTTTATGCAGACTACTGTTGAAACATTTGGGGGTCTTTAAGATATTTTTTTGAAAGAAATTAAAATGTTTAGAATGCTATGAAAAGGTTTACTAAATTAATCAAATTTCAAATGTATTTTAACTTAATTTTTTTCTCAAAAAACAAATTCTCAATTTTTTTTTCATGAGCAGCAAATCAGCATATTAGAATGATTTCTGAAGGATAATGTGACACTGACGACTGGAGTAATGGCTGCTGAGAATTCAGCTTTAGTAAATTACATTTTAAAATATATTACAACAGAAAACTTATTTTAAAATGTAGTAATATTTCACAACATTTGATCAAGTAAATGCAGCCTTGATGAGCATAAGGTGGTACTTTCAAAAACATAAAAACAAAATCTGACTGACCACAAACTTTTGAATGACAGTGTATTTATATATATATATATTATATGAATTACAAAGAATTCATTATCTGTCTATAAAAAAAGGTAGTAGCAGGTAGTAAATGAATATGTTAAATAACTATATAATACAACAAATTAATATTAATGTAGGATTCACATTAAAATAAGAAATTTGAAAGATTTGAGAGATGGTACAGAAAGAGCAACCCAAAGCTCACCGCTGAGGTGCTGGCGTATGGGTGAGGTGACGTTCCTGATGCAGGGGGTCAGCTGTCCTTCGCCTCTCTCGTGTGAAGAATCCCTGGAGCGATCACCAGAGCGCCGTCTCTCCCTGGGGTGGTCCAGGGGTCCTCCTCCGCTGGCTCCGTGCAGGCTCATTTTGACCAGTTCTCCCTCCAGCTGAGCTCCACACGGCTGACCACTGCCGAGAAAAGCCAACACACAATCAAATACACACGTGAGCACTCGACTGCTGAGGGAGGGCTGGTCCGAGTGCATCTCTCCACAACGTGAGGAACTCACACAGCGCCTACAATAAACTTACATGAACTCTGGGCTCTAAAAGAGATGCTGAGTGCAGGACGTGTGATGACAGCAAAGCGCAATTTCTCACTGTTTCCTGCAAACCTGCTGCATGACACAAAAGGACCGCAACGCAGCTTCATTTTCAGCACAGCCTCATCTTCAGCACAGCCTCATCTGTCAAGCCGCTGTATTGACCCGTGTGATCACAGATGATTCATTCCCATTTGTCTTTATTTTATTCACATCACGTGCTGTGCTTGTGAGAAAAAGTGACTGGGGTTTAATTTTAACCTAATCCTTTCAGGCGACGGCCTATATTAAAAATGCAATACTTCTTATAATTTAATTTAGAAATCCAGGACAAAAAAAAAAAAATCTGAAATACACCCACAGAGAGAAATATTCACAAAACTAGCCCTGGTCTCTTCTATTTTGTATTTTTAACAAACTGTACTAACATAAAGCATTTTTATTAATAAAATAGAATTTTATTTTTACATTTTCATTTATTTTTACATTTTCACTTATTTTAATTAAAGTTTTAGTAATTTTTAGTAGTTTTTGTTTTATAATGTCTGTATGGTATTTATTATTTGTTATTAATTTTTTAGTTTTAGTTATTTTGGTACGTCAAGTGAAACTAAATGAAAATGAGAAATGTTTCCTTGAGAACTAGATGAACTTCAATAGGTTTTAAGGTTTTTAATACTTTATCTTATTTCAAGTAACAAACTAGTTAGTTTTAGTTTTAATTAACTATAACAACCCTGATAGTGATAATAATAAATATATAAAGCTATTAAACACAAATAAATCCTTTATAAACCCAGACATCATTTAAAGCCTCCAGACTGCCTATGACCAGACCAGGTGCTGTTAATTTTTTCTTGGATTAATACTCATTCCCCAGGGGGCTGAAACAGGATCATTACAAGACAGATGCCCTTGAAGCAAGGAGACTGGAGTGCAGCACAGACCAAAGCAGAAAACACAGTTAAAAACACAGTCTTTGTGGTCTATGCCTATTTCTTCCCCTGCACTGAAAAAACATAAAGGGTCCATTGATGCGTGCACGGGCAGAATATTCTGTTTGAATAAGTGATGAATAGACTGGAAATAGGGCTTGTTTTATCCCAGCGAAAGTGCTGCCCAATATGGACCCCTCGATTTATTTCGACTCTCATGACTGCACCAGCCAAAAGCTTTGTGACCCCATTAACCAACCAGAGCGTGACCAGAGCCCATGGCACCACCATACTCAACAGCAGATACAAATTCAATAAGTTGTGCTGCATGTGTTCTGCTGCACGTTTTCCCACCTGATGCAGAAAACACATGCAACAGTCTATAGCATCCCACCGATAAAACCAATGAAATCAGGTCTGTTTTAATATGCACTTTAAAGTGTAGTCACATCACCAATATTTAACTTTAGGCAGCAAAACCCAAAACCTCTTTGCAAGTGCATGTGTTTTCATGAATATGAACAGAAATTGAATGGAGTGCAAAGTCTAGAGTGACCTTTACAGTCCCTATCAGACGTAGATTGATCATTTTACAGATTCTAACACATCTATTTTATCTAAAAATTTCCGACAGATGGCACCTAGTGGTGGGTCTCTAAAGAGTCATAACATGCTGTGTGTTTAATAGGAAACAAAGGTGTTCAAAGATTAAGTAATTTTTGTTTTGTTTGCATAACTATTGATAACCATTTATTCTCAAATAAAAATAAAAAGACTTTTATGATTAAGTTCACAAAACAATGCTTAACACATTTTAATTTAGTAAATGAAGTAATATAATGGCTTAAATAATAGTAAAAATAATAGTCATTATTACTATTATTATAGTATCAATTAAACCATAAGAAAGATATTTACAAAATATTATTAATATGGGAATAACATATATATAAAATATACTCTACAGGTTATTTCATTGTGTAAAACAGAATGAATAAATAAATAAATAAAATAAAACTCACAATACAAACTAATATATAAAAATAATATAATGGCTTAAATAACATTAAGAATAACAGTTATTATTACTATCATATTATTATTATTACTACTACAAAATATTACGAATACTAATATAAAATTAAATTATTTTATTTAACTACCTATTGTTTTATTGCTATACTCTAAATATTATTATATATATTATATCACAATATTATATTAATTAAAAGAAATATAATGCAATGTAGTATATTGTGTTATGTAAACTAGAATAAATGGTTAAAATAATGGTTTTGGATATTGTTTATAATAGACTTTTATTGTTTAAAATACACCAAAATCACACTATGCAATAATGCAAACCACTGTACTCCCAACACTTCTCAGCCGCTTCTCAGTCTTGCTGATTGATATTTTAGCTGCCAAGATCCCAGGCATTAATGCAATGGTGAAACCTGAACTTCAGCTGCTCCCTTTAAGTACCATCTGAGCAGTCTGATGACTCCCTAAGCAGCTCACACAGAAATTCATTCAGCACACAGGATGGGCTCATTCAGCTTCATATCAGAGATCATGTTCACAGATCCACTGCCAAGCACATGCAGGATTCCTATATAATTACAAGTCAATATCATGTTTTGCTTCTCTATTGCATCAGCCCCGAAATGTGCCATGCAGAAGTAGCCCACAACGAATTAAAATGAAGGCATGTCTGTGGTGTCTCCAGACCCCTTAGGGGACAAGATCATCTTCTTGACAAGACAAGACCAATTGAAGATCTGTCTTTCTGTATGTCAATCAATACTAATAATACAATTTTTTAAAAAGACAAGTGCGTTTTAACTTGACTTTTGTTACCGGGCGCACAATCCGTTCTGTTACTTACAGAGAAAGTAGCATCAATAATTCAGCACACTGCTGACACCGCTCCTCTAATGTTAAACAGCAAGACAATGCGTTCCTGAACCGCACTGCCAGCAGACATGCGTTCAAATGACGCATACAACTCATTTCTAAACGATAGAATATTTAATGAGGGAACTGCATCTGAAATATCATCTATAAATAAAACTTGCTACGTATTTTCTCAGGACTTCACTAAGCAAAACATCCCTCTTTTAAGATTCACTGACACAGAGAAGAGCGTCTACGTACCCGCCTGTCTTTAAAACAAAGCAGCAGGGCAGCAGCTGATGAATGAACGCACAAAGGACGCGCGCTCCTTCGCACAACGAGAGCTTGCCAGGCGACTTAGCATCCTCGGGCATTACTTTCAAACTTCAGCATAATGCGAGCACTCCGGTGTAACTCATTCGCCGCGAACACAGCCTCCAAATGCCGCTGTTTGGAAAGAAAGGACGCCCTCAGGTAGGACGGTAGCATAGTAACCTGACGGAGACGCACGCGCCAGAGTGAATGGCTGGTCGCTTCTGTGGCACGCGGAGGCAGCCTCGATGACGTAGGCCGACCCTTATAACATCTCCTGATGCTGTAGACTCTCTCATGCACGATAACACGACGAGCTGATGAAAGACACGGCGCGATGCGATGGAAAACGAACTTCGCAAGCGCTCGAGCGTTAAAAGCCTTATACAAGACTTCTCAGAATGACCTTCGATTCTGAATATAGTACAAAGCTCATTTAAAGGTGCAGACAAGTCCGTGTTGTAATGCACCATCTGCCGTCGATTCAAATCAATAGCTATTTTGTTTGATATCACCAGCGTATCCTTTTATAACCTTTACCTATCCTTGACAATCAAAGGTGTGCTTGTAACAGACTAGATAATGAAATAAAATGATTAAAAAAATCTGCTTTACAAAAGCATGTCGTAAGCTGCGCTTTTTTGCCCTTCCTTTCATTCATTAACAAAAGCTTTTATGGCCATTGTTTCCGACTCCATCCTTACAAGCTGTTAATTTCTCAACGGCCAGCAGGTGGCGCTGACACACAAAGGCGAACAGGTTGTACATTATGTACAGAGGTGCTCTCTATAGACTTTTTCTCATTTAAAATATTTTTAAAAAACGATTATAATGGTACTTGTGGGGGGAGTTTAAATCGTACACTCAGATGCAAAAACTCATGTGGCCATACACAATTTGAAAACTAGGCTGTGACGGAGAGAAATATAGTGTTTAATGGATTGTACTGTTGTTTAATGACATACTGATAATGTTCAGCTGACAAAAAGTCTTTCTGAAAATAACTTTCAGTAGACAAAAACTCCATAAAACAGTTTGTGTCATTGTAAATACTGTAAGATTATCTATGCCAGCCTCATTTTTATCCACTTTAAATTCAACATGGCATCTAACCTAAGGTCTAGCTGTTTAATGCCTGATTTACACCCTGTCACTGAACATTTGCTTGTATTGGAACTGTGAAGAATTTCTGAAATGGCATTGATATCACTAAGATATAGCATTGATATCATAGATAGATAGACAGACAGATAGATAGCCGTATCAAACAGCGCTGATCAACAAACATTACTGGTTACAGTAGTTGTTGCCCAGTAACTTTAGTATACCAATACACTATAAACAGGCCCTCATGATTCAAGCACAGCAGATATGTAATCTTCCATCATAATACAAAATTCCCTATAAAAATCAGTATACACTGAAACAACCAGCATGATGCACAAAAACATACAATATAAACTAGGGCTAAGTCAATTCACAAGCTCTTAATCAATTAGATTTCGATTCGTTTGGCTATTTATCAGTTACAGTACAGGTACAATATATAAATTAATGCTGTAAACTATACAGGAAACCTTGTAAGTTGGTATATTACTATAATATTAAAGGTTAAATGAACAACATAGTCTAAATTCTATTTATTTAATCGTTATAGTAGGCCTAATCAACTATATCAACCAGTTTTTATATATATATACTTTTTAAATGGTGTTACTTTTTTACTCCAATTTGTTGAAATTTAAACATTTAAATGGTGGCTTTCATGAAAACTGAAAATTATGTTTGGTGAAGTTTTGTTTACGCATTGACAATAGACGAAACAGAGCGATCTTGGAATCTAAAGAATCTACCTATTTAAGAATCTAATCTGTTTTTCAGTTAATCAAAATGAAGATCGATTAAAATTGATTACGGTTATCAACTCAGCCTCATATGTGACCCTGGACCACAAAAACCAGTCTTAAGTGTCAATTTTTCGAAATTGAGATTTATACATCACTTGGAAGCTGAATAAATAAGCCTTCCATTGATGTATGGTTTATTAGGATCGGACAATATTTGGCCGAGATCCAACTATTTGAAAATCTGGAATCTGAGGGTGCAAAAAAATCTAAATATTGAGAAAAATCGCCTTTAAAGTTGTCCAAATGAATTCTTAGCAATGCATATTACTAATCAAAAACGACGTTTTGATATATTTACAGTAGTAAATGTACTAAATATCTTCACGGAATATGATCTTTACTTAATATACTAATGATTTTTGGCATAAAAGAAAAATCTATAATTTTGACCCATACAGTGTATTTTTGGCTATTGCGACAAATATACCCCAGCGACTTAAGACTGGTTTTGTGGTCCAGGGTCACATATATTAACTATATAAATAATGGCTATAGCATTTGGAGTGAACCACAATGAATTTAACTGTACAAGAACGTTTACATCCACATATTCAATTTCAAATGCGTCTGACAGTGCAGTGTTTTTGAAGACAGACTTCAAAACATCCATGCAGCAGGTGGATACTCCTATGACTGGGAATCTCTGTTATTTTCCAGTCTTACCTTAAGTGTCTGCAGATTCTCCTAGACCGACATGTTGTCCTTTGATCCCAATTTTCTGAATCGCTAGAGTGGCTGTCATAAGAGATAGAACGTCCTGCCATCTCAGGAGGAGAGTTTATATTACTGGACCGTTATGCCTTAAGGTCTCATATCCTAGCAAAGCAAAAAGAATTGAAACAATGTTTTCATTCTATCTGTTGCCAAAACTTGCTATGATGCTTTTAATTTATTAATTTCATCATCTGTCCAAATGGCAGATTTTATGTGCACAAATAACTTGCATGAAAATTCAAATGTGGTTCAATTAAAATTTTATTATAGATAATCACACACTGTGTGTAATCTTAATCTTAAATTCCTACAGGATTTTATTGTATGGATTTGATTCTTAGAGCCCTGCTGATATTGCGTAATGTTTACAAGAACTCTACTTGTTTTTTCTTTTGGACAATTATAGTTGTAACGTTTTCATTTTTATCTTTACTATTCTATACATAAATAATATTTTATTTTTTAAATTATTATTATTATTCTTTAAGAAAAAAACAAGTCATATGATCCTTATGGTTCCGATTATTAAAAAAGATGGGAGATAATGTTTACAAGAAGTAGTACAATTCCACAATTATTCGTTTAACTATTTGTTGAGGTAGTAACAAATAAAGTCTCCAAAAAGCCCACAAAACTGACCAAGTACTCCAACCTAGGTAACCTGGTTCACTAAGCTATCTAGTTAGCTTATTAGTTAGCGTTTAAAAGTGAGCGCTAATCAAACACAAACAATCTCTCACCTGTTTCTGCTAAACGCTGAACTTTCTCCGCGTGGTGTACGTTTGAACTTACTGACAGAAGTTAATAGCTAGCATTAATTTACATTAGCGTGTTTTCACCGTTCACGATGGGATACAATGTTGACAGATATGAAGATGCTACATGGCTAACCAGGAGACAAGTTAACTAAGCTGAATATCGCGAGAACACATGGGACGTCGTCCTAGAAACTACGTTGCGTAACATCAACCGCTCTGGAGGAACACGCTGCTTTTTGAGATATTTACATTGCTGCCATAAAAGGCGCGCTACAAAAATAGAATGCAGAGATTGTATTGAAATAATATTATTTAAAATTAGGAAATACAACAAAAACGAAAAAAAGTAGAAGTCGAAATAAATTTAAAGAGCAGGCTAAACCAATTTATGCCTAAAAAAAACCAAGCCTAAATGTAAAGTGCGCGATGTGAGACATTTAACACAACAGTGAACAGTGTTTTTTATCTTTATTGTACATTGTCATCATAAATAGAAGACTCTCAAAAATGACTTTTTATCTGTTTCTTCTTAAAAAAAAAAAAAAAACATTTGGTCCGACTGCTCGTTTACTTTTTTCTGGGTTCAGTTAGCCTAATAGATCTAGCCTATGTTATCTACGATCAAATAACGAATAAATACATAAAAGAGCTTTGAGCTGTCACGGCTTAGCCGCTAAAAATGATGGAAACTACATAAAAAATATAAATAAATTTTGTATAGAAAAAATAAATAATGTTAATATAATTATTAAGGCTGAACAGAATGGCTTGACTTCAGTCCCTGAGTTCACATGAATCAAATTCTGTTTTTACGACGGGTTCATAAATTTTTCCAAAACTGCAATGATATCTTCAGCTTCCCTTGGATTTAGATCCTTCAGATTGGGAATAATATCTGGAAGAATTCCTGCCTTCTCTTCGTTTCTCTTCTCTGAGGCCGTGTGGATTTCCCGAAGTTTCATCTGAAGCCAGTCTTGCCTCAGTTCCACATGTTTATGCACCCCGAGGTTGTGCATAAGCTGGACTTCATTTATAGCCCTTTTGCTTTTTGATGAGAGAAAAAAAAACAAAAAAAAATTATCATACATTCGAACAACAACAAAAAAAGTTTTGAATTGGAAAAATATTAGCTACAGCATAGTACTTACCCCAGTGGCTTGCTATCTCCATGTGTTGAGTAGAATAATATGCAGATGGAGATAAGTACAACTGTTTTCTCCAAAATTCCAAGATTGATGGAAACCATTTTATGAACCTTTGAAATAAAAATAAATGCGTTTATGGTAATAATAATTTTATAATCGTAATAGCCTATTTAATTTGGAGCAAAATTAGTAGGTTATATAGAACCAAATATATCGCTAAGTTAAAAAAAATAATAATTAAAAATAAATAAATAAATAAATAAAAAACACAATTTAGCCTAGAGTCAACTCACCATTGCTGGGTATTGAGTAACAGGTTGCGGGAGTTCGTGCATCAGCCTATCAGTTCACATTAGAGTTGGTTCTCAGTTCACAGGGTGAGCTGCTTATATAGCTCTGTGTCCATTGATGAGCCGCCTTCATTATTAGTGATGATGTCACCCAGTGCCTTGATGAAGAATGCGCGTGACAACACCACAACACCACCAATAATTCAGCCCTCGTTAAAACCCGCCCTTGAATTTGAACTTATGTGCGTAAATTAGTGGTACAGTTTCCTTAACCACCTAGCAATAATTACACAAACAAATTAATATATATATATATATATATATATATATATATATATATATTATTTAATTCCAAAGGGAAAAATGTGAATGGCTTAATTTTAGTTTGGTACTGCTCAGTTATTTAAATCAGGGAGTGAATTATTTATATTATTTTATATTAATTATTATTATTTATTTTACTTTTCTGAAATAGTTGCTTCCACCTAGACCAATAAAAAGTTTCAAAGTTTTCCAGATTTTCTCTGAAAATGTGCAGAAAAGGTATTCATTTATTGACTGCAACCATGATAACAGCTGCTACATGTTTTCTCTATCAGGTGGTAATCCAGCCAAAGAACCTGCTGCAGTCACAGGTGTTCAGAGGGGCACCCGGGGAGGTGGATGGCTCTGTCCTACTTTTATGGCCACTTGATGACAGATTAGGTAACTATGAGCGAAGTTTTCTAAATGTAGCCCAGGAATAGCTATGTCATGACACAGAGAGTGTGTTTGGGTACCTAAACAGGTCTGACCCGTAGATGTTACCTCGTGGTGTGGTTAGGGTTTCTCTCCAAGCTATGGGCTTCTGAGTCGAGAAGAAATGGGGTATGACGACAGGGAGCAAGCAGTCCAATGACATACGAGGCAATAAGCATCAATTCAGTCTGTAAATTATAGAGGACCGGAGAGATCGTCACCCAATATCTACGTTTTATGCAACAACCAGCAAAGTGCATGTAAGCTGTATCCAATACTGCTTATTCTAGAAATTTTCACTGCATCTTGTGCATTGCACCTGTCCATGAGCTACTGTTTCATCCTTTGGCATTCTGTAAAACAAACTTCGCAGGTGGTAAGCAATTAAAGTTGTTTACATACCAAATTCACAAGATTTATGGCTGACAAGGCCTGCATGTTGAAGATGCTTGACCCCATCCCTGTCTTTTGCAGTACTGTGTATGGGCTGAAGTGGGCATGGCCTGTTTAGATGACACCCACCAAACAAATAGACCTTTGACCCTTACAAGAGATCCCTAGCACAGTCCTAACAGTCCTCAGCAGTATTTAGACCCTTTGGAGGCAGGAGGGGGGGACCTTTCAACCCCAGACCTGTAGTTCTCATTACCTCATGCTTTATCGATGCAGGTCATGTCATCAGCAGTGTGTGTTACCACTACACATGATTATTCAGGAGAATTCAGGGGGAGATATCAAGTCACCTAAGGACACCCAATGCAGTCATGCCATGGGTGTAAAAGCCATGCAGGTCCTTGTGCCACAGTGAATTGAATCTATATTAAGTGCCATCATGTGGCTATTTTTGGTCTTTCTCAAGGTTTATTGAGTGGTAAAATGTTTATTACATGGGTTGATTTGAACACAACATTTGATGACCAAAATGAATGGTGACACATGTTAATAACTGGCACCTAAAAGCATCTGACAACAGGCGAAACGTTCTAATTTAAAAAAAGGGGGTATTATCATAAAATATTGGTTCTGAAACATTTTAAGATTTATAGTTATATGAATAATTTATAGGTATATCCCCATAAATGTTAGATGCTTGGAAGACTGAAAGAATAGAACAGAATAGACAGGTCTGATATGTATTTTTGTATTTAAAGCTACGTAGTATAAAGACAGAAAATATGTACAATGTGCAATGCAATAGAATAGAATAGAATAGAATAGAATAGAATAGAATATACACCGGTCTGGTGTGTAATTTTGTATTTAGAGTTATGATACATACAGTAGTATAAACAGAAATGATATACAATGTGCAGTGTATTAGAATAGAACAGAATAGAATATAGACAGGTCTGGTTTGTAATTTTGTATTTACAGCTATGATACATACAGTAGTATAAACAGAAATGATCATAATGTGCAGTGTATTAGAATAGAATAGAATAGAATAGAATAGAATAGAATAGAATAGAATAGAATAGAATAGAAACAAGTCTGGCATGCATTTTTTTGTATTTCCTGCTATGATACATATAAAGACAGAAAATATGTACAATGTGCAATGTTTTAGAACAGAATAGAATATAGACATGTCTGGAATGTATTTTAGTATTTACAGCTGATACATTGTATAAACAGAAGATCTGTCCCATTTGCAATGTATTAGAATAGAATAGAATAGAATAGAATAGAGACAGGTCTGGTGTGTATTTTTTGTATTTACAGCTATGATACATAGTATAAACACAGAAAATGTACAATGTGCAATGTAATATAGGCCTACCAACCAAACGCAATGTGCTAATAAATAAAGAAAGTGCAGTATGCAATATAAAAATCACAATAAATATTACAACATTGTAGCAAACGGAAAAAGATTTTGGGAAGACCTAAATCCAAATTTATGTATTTTATTTTGCTTATAAACCTTGAACTTGGTGACCTTTTTTCAACTAGTGACGCTGGTTGAATTAACCTTACGTAGCTTCAAAGAAACTGTTTAAGGAGCGGAAAGACATTACTAACACATTTAATGCAGGTTCACATGCGATATTCCCACTGGTCCGTTAAAAGAATGGCAGTAAAAATCATTTTAGCTGCTGTTTGCTGACGCGATAGACCACGGAAGCCATTTCTAAGAAGAATAGCTACAAAAAGCGCCCTTTATGTGAGAAAGGGATTTCTCCAGCAGTGAAAATAGTTGCCTGACAAGCCGAGTGACGCACAGAGCACTGATGCTTATTCATGAATGGACTGAAGATATAAAGGTTACGTAGCTCTTCGTTGTCACAGTAACGGCGTGATTTATGAAATGGCACATTTTCAGTACACACCACTGCCAACAGTTTTTCTTAGCAGTAATTTTCTTTATACGTCGTTTGTTTTTGAATTTATTTTACGTTATATTTTTATTAGATGCAAACGTGCTGTTCAGAAATGCTCGAAAATGTCGATACGTACAGAGCATGCGCAGTCGGCAACACACTGAAGCGGTAATTGGCGGAAAAATAGGAGAGTGTAATTTGTCAATGAGCAAAGTAGGTAAGTACATGACAGTTTTCCTTTTTGGTTTAGGGTCAAAACACAAGAAAACATGAAATATTTTTTAAATGAATTGCACTTTGTCAGGTATTTAGTCGCAATGGACGAGCAGTCAAACAAGCTGGTTTCTGTAACAGAAGTCGCTGAGTATCTGTGGAGAATGACCTCGCGATGAACTAAGTGTTAAACTGTTGCGTTCAACTTTAGCTAAAATGTGTCTCAACAAATGTAGCCAAAGTCTGCTCTCCTCATTACGGTTACTGTTTCTGCACTGACTTTACAGGTCCTGCCTGAGAGAAAAGGTGACCACCTAAATCAGGTAAGAGTTACACAAGATTTGGAACATAGTTGAAAAAAATATATGATTCCTCGTTTGAATTAAATGCATTTTTATCACATTGACAGGTGTTACTGGGGAAAAGAAACAGGACAAATAGGAAATTTCACACTGGCTTAGACGTGAGTATTCACTAAAAGTTATAGCTATAACTATAACTTATGATAGAGCCTTCAGAATTTTTTATTTATTTTTTCCCCATTAGGTTACATAATGGTTTGTTGCATTGCATGAGAAAAGATCTCACCAAGGATGCATTAATTTGATGAAAACACAGTAAAAACAGTAATATTGTGAAATATTACTGCAATAAAAACAACTGTTTTCTATTTAAATATTTTAAAATGTAATTTATTTATGTGATGGCAAACATTTTCTGCATCATTACTCCAGTCTTCGGTGTCACGTGATCCTTCAGAAATCATTCTAATATGTTGATTTGGTACTCAAGAAGCATTTAATATACCAATGTCAAAAACAGTTGTGCTGCTTCATACTTTTGTGGAAACCGTGATCCACAACCATTCGAAAGTATGGGATATGTAAGATTAAAAAAAGTTAAAAATGTATACATTCAATTATTCAGAAGTGAGAGTAAAGACATGTATAAGGTATATATATGATTTATTATTTCAAATAAATGGTGTTCTTTCGTATAACTTTTTATTAAACAAAGTAAAATATTAAGCAGCAACTGTTTTCAACATTGATAATAATAAGAATTGATAATGTAACCAATGTGCTTTGTTGTTACTCTTTGATTTTGTAAAGGAAATGGCTTCTCTCCCAACAATGAAGAACATTCCCAATGTTGAAAATGCCTTTAAAGCATCCAAGAAACACAAAAACAAGAAAACGAAAAAGGAAAAAAAGGATAAGAGCAAAAAGCATGTGCCTGACTTCTTGTTGCACGATGGCTGCCACGAGACAGTGTTTACACAAATACAAGAGACTAAGAAAAGAAAACAGCCAAAGAAGAAAATCAAACCGAAGGAAGACTTTCAGCGACCTAAATTAAATAAACAGCTCAAACAACCTGAAGATATGCACCAAACTCAGCCCATCATCTACATCTCGCCTGATCAGGAGACACCACATTCAACTGAGAAGGAGTGTAATAGAAGTGTGAAACGTAAAAAGAGAGTCATTTTCAACTTGCCACCTGAGCAGAGCCAAGCTGCAAAGACAAATGATGAAGAATTTGGAAAGAAGCAGCTGGTCGGCGGAAGCAGCTTGGAATCCAGCACAGCTGAAGAAATAAACAGCCAAGACCTGTTTATTACACAGAAATCATTCTTGGATCCGCATGTGGAGATCTCTAGCAGCTCAAGCTGCAGTGGGGCCACTACAGTGAAGAGGCTTGAGAACCGCTCGTGTAGTTTAACAGCCGAAGCAACCACTCAAACCGAAAACTTCTTTACCTTCCCAGTACTCTCCACCTCTCTCAAGTTTCAGCAGCAGCAGAACACGTCCAAAAGCCTGGAGGAACCGGTAGACCTGAGCCTGCCAAATAGAACAAGACAAAGGCACGGCCCAAAACAATCGGCTATAGATTCTGCGAAACCGCCCATGCTGAAGATATCAGACACATCGAGTGAAGACGGCGATACGGTGCCCAAGGCCAAAGGTGATCTGCTCCAGCTGAAGGTCATCCAGACCCGCTTGAACGAGTCTTTCTTTTTTAAGGTGAAGGGTGAAGATTCTCCAAAGCCCATGTGCCCTTTGATGAAGCTCACGGAAAGTGTTGAGAAAAAAACCAAGAAGTAAAATCAGACTAAGCTAAGATGTTACAAATTCACGATGAAAAAAAAAGGCAGAGAGTTCTGTGCACATAGCTTTGTTATTTGCAGTTTTATTCTGTATTTTACATCGTTTGCTTCAATGTTTATTCAGTGTTCTTAAATATGAATGTTCACTGTTTGTTTACAAGCAAGCATTGTTCACAAAAATTCCTACAATTAAAATTGTCTCACGGTTTTACAGTTTTAATTGTGTCTAAACAGCTTGATTCCCATCCATTTCCAAAGGTGAAAGAAAACATAAACAGGAATTGTAACTGGCAGCAGCAGGCTGTAAAAACACACGCTGCTTGCACTCGTACAGCCTTGAGGGAAATTTTCATCCACGGTTGCCGAGTAAAACAGTCCAGACAAGGATATCAGCGGCACAAGAACAGTCACTGTAGACAGGGAGAAAAACATTGTGGCAGAAAATTAACAATGAAATATTTGCTTTATAAACTCAAGATTCAGTGGGTTTTTCAGTCGCTTGGCTCTTATGGATCATTCTTGCATCTTGTGGGATCATGTTAGGAATACCATCAATGACTGGATACGCAATACCAAGCTCTTCGTTTATTAATTCGTTGCTCCTTTCGTCGTACCTTGAAATAAATCAGAAGCAAATACATTTATTAGTTATTGATAATGATAATCTTAACATCCCTTACAAAGATGTATCATGTTAAACATATTTAATAATACAGTTACTATAAACCATACTAAATGAATATGGGATCTCCTTATATAAAGCAGAATGTCTTTCACATGTCTTTATAATTCTGTAGCATTTTTGTGAAAATAGATTTTAATATTATAATTTAATTGTTATACACAAAATAATATTTATGTAGGCTATATATAAGCAAATTATATATAAATGAACTTAAAAAAAAAAAAAAAGTGCCTATGTATTTATCGGAAGAAAATGTATGTATTAGTATTATTGGTAATTATAATCTGAACATCCCTTACAAAAATGTACAAGTTTATGAAAAAATACAGTTACAATAAAAATACACTATTAGTTCAATTACTATAAAACCCACACTAAATTAATAAAATCTTCATATAAAGCAGAACGCTTTGAAATGTGTAATAATGTAACATTTTGCCTCTCTTTTTTTGAAAGTAGCTTTTAAAATTTGTTTAATTTTAATGCAAAATTATAGTATCATTAATGTTAATAATAAACCTTTTTATTCACTTAAAAAGTAAGTATATAAGTAAGCAATAAATGATCAAAATAATAACTATGATGTTTGTGATAAAAGTTCGTTGTCATCACTGCTGGTAATAATATTATGCATGATGAACAATCATACCTCAGTGGTTTTTTGGACAGTGGACACACAAGAAACTCGAGCAGAGACTCATCAAACGGCTGACTCTGGCTGTCCTTCACTCCATCGCTGCGGCTGCGCTGTTGTCCTCGGATCTTCACGGCGCTCGCGGGACGCAAGAGCGACAGGACGCTCGCAGATCTCTGCACGCTAAACACTCCAGTGGCAAGTGTCCTCAATGCATGAGACATGTCCGAAGACAGCTGTATGGCTAAAAATCTAAACTTGTTTCACCCGTTTGACAGACGCCAACACAGCGAACCGGAAGCGCTGAAGTAGGCGCGTCTGTAAACGTGTCCCCTGATCTTTTACATTCGTGAGATGGTTCCGGTTGCAAATTGCTATATATATGTGACCCTGGACCACAAAACCAGTCTTAAATGTCAATTTTTCGAAATTGAGATTTATACATCATCTGAAAGCTGAATAAATAATCTTTCCATTGACGTATGGTTTGTTAGGATCGGACAATATTTGGCCGAGATATGTGAAAATCTGGAATCTGAGGGTGCAAAAAAATCAAATATTGAGAAAATCGCCTTTAAAGTTGTCCAAATGAAGTTCTTAGCAATGTATATTACTAATCAAAAATGAAGTTTTGATATATTTACAGTAAGAAATTTACAAAATATCTTCTTGGAGCATGATCTTTACTTAACATTCTAATGATTTTTGGCATAAAAGAAAAATCAATAATTTTGACCCATACAGTGTATTTTTGACTATTGCTACAAATATACCCCAGCGACTTAAGACTGGTTTTGTGGTCCAGGGTCACATATTAGTTTGAAAAGAAATGTCATTCATAACAAAATATTCATATATCTGGTTTTACATGGTCTGCACAAGACTCATCAGCAAGAAAATGGATGCAGATATTTTGAAATATATCATTAATTTAGGTGTTCGGACAGACATAATTAACACTCACACGTTGGCTATTATTGCACTGATCAAAATAATAATAAAAAAGTAATAATACGAAAAATGTAAATGAATAATCTAAACTACTACTAAGCTATTGTTACTGATAAAAAAAAAACTTTTATCTGCATCGATAATAATGAAAAACTAATAAAAGAGTTTAGTAATATATGTAAACTAATAATCTAAACTAAGAAGAAGAACAAAAAATTGCAAGTGATGCAAAAGTAAAAAATGTTTAATAGTGGAATTATGGCACACTACTAAATTAAATTAAAGGGTTCTCTGCATTAAATAGGCTACTGATTATATCAAGATAAATAAATAACTAACTAACTATAGAAATAACGTATTGGTTAGATTTATTAATAGATATATTGGATAGAATTATGACATTTTATACCTCATTAAACGAAATAATATCTTGAAAGCAGTGTGTGGCGCTCTTGCCTAAAGCATTGTAAAACAGAAACCAACCGGAGAAACCGAGATTATTCATGAACAGCAGATGTCGCCAGTGAACTGTATCCAAAAAAACAAACTACCAACTCTTGCAGCAATGAAAAAAAACAACACTTTACTTTGAAGTGCTTGTTGTGAAACAAGCTGAGACTTAAATTAAAGGCAGAAGCTGCCAGGAGTGGAGAAGCTCTCTGATCGTATTGTAAACAAAGTATTGTGGCGTATGCAGTGATACAAAATATCGTATAAACCAACAGATTGTATATTTCACTGGGCCTGTGATTTTGAGTGGCTCTCAGAAGACTCGTTCACACAAACAACAGACTCGAGCAAAAGTCAAGCATCTGACCAGCCTTCTGATGTCCAGAGGTGGCTGGATCCTCCTCAGAACTGCCCTCTTGATTTGAGAGCTATTCTTCAAGAGTCTCAAGTGCAGCTCTGCTTATTCATCCAGCCGGTTTCTCAAGACTTGTCCAGGGTTTTATCAGGGGTTTATTTGTTTGGCATGCGCTGTTGTGGCAGATCTCTCGCTCAAGGCAGGCAAGGTTTACTCAAAGATATGGAGGAGACAGCATTGGCCATACCCTGTTTGTGTGTATTTCCACCAAAAACACAGAAAGGGACACATCCCCCAATATCCATACACTTCCAAATTCAAAGCTGTTTCGTGTCAATATTTGTAGTGTTTTGAGCTGATGGAAGAGAAAGAGCTGGAAGGAAGCTCATGAGCACCAGAGACCTCAGTTCATTGACCTGCCAGGCATGTCAAATAAAACAAACCCGCTCCAGGCCAGGACAGACGGCATTGTGGGTAGGTGCACTCTTCATTGCATTGAACGAATAGATTGCCTTAGCCATGTGAAATCTGACTATACCCTCTTGCTCTTCTGAAAATGTTTACTTCTGTGTCTGGGACCTAAGAGCTGATTGCTAGAAAAACAAAAACAGAAAATTAATCGAAAATGAACTGAATTTAAAGTTGAAAATGTGTATTATTTGATTAAGAAATCAAAGACAACTCATGAATTATGGGATATTCAAGGTTTGCTGTGCATAAAAAATCCATTACATTTACCTTGTTTCATTGTCATAAGTTGGTTAACCTTAGATCTCTAGTGTGGTCTTTTCAATTAAAACAATTTGTTCTCCGTCAACTGATGGCAATTAGACAATTTTGTTATTGCCTTCTGTTGCCATTTCCAGCCAGCATCCTTCAGAAAGGCTTTCACAGTTGCTAGAATCCAGTTAATCAAGCTTGAACTCTTTTCTGCTCCATTATCCACCACAGCATGAACGCTGAGCAACATATGATTGTGTGAACTGTCATTATTTCCTTTTGTTTCAGTTTCCATTAATGCAGATGGTGCCAATAGCGAAATATGCAAACGAACAGCAATATGCTTCTTGAAATGCCTGAGTGGGCCAGTGCGTGCCAGATGGGACTGGCTAATTTCTCGCCCATGAAAGAGAATTAAAAACCATACGCTTTTCCTCATTTAACACAGCTGAATTTAAGGACTCCATTCTCTTGTTTTTAGTAATTGATATTTTCAAGATATGGAACTGTTGGTTCAATAAGAAACACCTTTATTTACATAAAGGATACACATTAAACAAAACACAGGCCTATAATCAAACATTAAACCCAGTGTTTTCAGCCTTCTGGGGGTGAATTAAAACACTCCAGCAAGTCCGTTAAAAAAAAAGATATTAAAAGTTTTCTTCTATTGAACAAAATGAACATTTGCTAATGATCTAAGCATTATATAAGGTAATAATGTTGGCTAATGTTCTTAATTAATTATTATTCTTAATTAATATTCTTAATTAGTTATTATATAGCCTAGTGTTTCTGAGAAAACATTGCTTTTTATACTCTTTAAGAGATTCCTGTGGTGGTCTATAGGATCTTAGCTCCTGCTAATAAAAAAATAGTTCATTAAAGGGATACTGTCGTAAAAATGTCCTTATTTTTATTTTCTTTGCCTACAAAAAGTATTCTCGTCGCTTCTTAAAATTCAGATTGAACCACTGATGGCACATGGACTATTTTGAGGATGTTTTTTACACTTTTCTGTGCCTTGATAGTGTAATTTACTTGGCAGTCAATAGGACAGTCACAAGCCTCCCGGTTTTCATCCAAAATATCTTAAATTGTGTTCCGAGGACGAACGAAGCTTTTACGGGTTTGGAACGAAATGGGGGTAAGTGATTAATGACAAAATTTTCATTTTGGGGTGGAGTATCCCTTTAAGGTGAGGTACGTAGGCTATTAGGGAAATTTCGTAGGTAAAAAGTCCATTATTCATTGTCAATAGTGTAGAGATGTATAAAGCACAACTCACACAGAAATCGCAACAGATTTCTGTTGATCAACGCAGTGACTTCGCACGACCAACTGGAACCTGTTACAAAATCTCTGTTAGTAAATCTTTCGCTCTTACTGAAATTCCCAATCGCGTGAATTCCTGTATTTACCCGATCTCATGGCAATATGTACTTTTTGACAAAGTGTCTAATTCGTAGAACCCTACACTTTTGTGAAAAAATCATACATATTTTACGAGGTGGAAAATTTGTAGGAATTTGTATGAAGGACTTGACCCCGCCCCTAAACTTAACCGTCACAGAAGTCGTACAAAATTGTATAAGTGCCCTGTTGAAAAAAACCAACATGCTGGTTAAGTATGTTTTGAAGCATGACTGCTGGTTTGAGCTGCTTTAAGCTGGCCCTAAGCAGCTCAGGACAAGCATATGACCAGCTTAAACCAGCTCATGACCAGCTAAGAACTCAACTTTATGCTTCAAAAGCATAATGCTGTTTTTTTTCAACAGGGTGAGGTTGTACGAATTTGTAGGAATTAGCCACCTCGTAAAACAGGCTACTTGGCCATGAGATAGCGTTCGTATTTCGCCTTGAAAATTCGCAGAACAATGGTAAATGTGATCCTATCTTTACAATATACACAACACTGCAACAGTATAGCTACCTAAAAATGCAGAACATTATGTAGTGTGACTAATGTTATTGCCAAAAAAACAATTTCCTGTTTACTGTTATCTAGATAAACAAATTTTCTCCATGTTCAGTATTATAATTACTTTGCTCCATTTGCACAGCACTTTATGTAGAAGAACTGTCGCAGTTAGTGGAAGGTCCTTGGGAGAATACAGTAATTTATTAAACTCGGAGGGTTTGGCTTCTCAGCCTGTGGGATTATGAGGTTCAGAAGTGCTAACCCAACAGTTTTCAGGCCTGATAACAAGCTCTCCAAATGCTCTGGGCTTCTCACGCTTCTAATACTCTCATCAATGAAGCGGGGACAGTTCCACCTTTGATTAATGATCATGCTCAGAATTTATACTGCTAAATTAATTCTTCTGGTCACTTAGCAGTAAAATACAGCGGGACAGGGAGAGGATTCTCTATTGTCATCAAGGCCATTCGTATGGATGTACACATGGATGTATTCATTCATTCATTGTTTTACAGCTTTATTGTCTAAAAACGTTGAATAATAGAACTAGTAAACCCCTCGTTCCATCACAAATGTCAAATATTTTAAAAGAACCAAACTGCATTTACTCAAATATATTTTTTAACATTATTGTCTTCCATTTCCACTACAGGCCAAGTAGCTCTTATAAAAATCTTTTATGCCCAACCATTGTGCTTCCCAGCAAAAAGTGTTCATTTTGACCCTCAGAAGGTCAGTCAGAATAGGAGTTTTATCATCTCAGGAGGCAAACTGTATATCTGACAGGTCTGGAAGTGCAGAGTGAAATAGAAGGAAGATGAGAAATTGTTTCATATGATCTGTCTCAGTGTGGATGTTTTTTTGTTGTTTTGTTTTTCAAATCAATACAAACTATTTCAAGGATGCAGGCGTATTGGAGACTTCCTGACAAATGCACTTCTAAAACTCATTTAGATTTCCCATCTCAGGGGATGTAGCTTTTGCAAGTTGCTTTTCCAAGAGATTGTCAAGACGATGCTTAGACGTTTTGAATTGTTTAAATAGCGTAAATAAAGAAATGCTTCAGTGGTTTAAATATAACAAATAACAATCTCCATTTCTGTCTTTGAGCTTCCAGCCTTTCCAGTGTTTTTTCCTCTTTTTTTCTAGGAAACAGAAATGACAGAACCACTCATGAAACTGTTGTTCCTCGTTCAAGCGGCGTGTGTATCTGTGTTTGAGAGATTTGAGGGATTTGGATAGCTCAGAGCTGTGTGAGGATGTCAAGTGTTGCTGACTTTGATTAAAATGATGGTTTTGTCCCACAGGAGATTGGAAGACAAAAAACAGGAGATTTTCCCGAAAGCAGAAATGAATTTGACTGAACTGTGAATGTGGAGCTTTAATTTCCGTGAATGCAGGACCTCTTTTGGTATGGTATAGAGAAACTGTATGAATAGAGACTTCTTGAACTTAAATCAAGTTTTTATACCATGGCATTAGTTATTTTTAAATGTCCATACTTTGAAGAAAGCACTGTTTTAACCAGCTTTAGATGGTCTGATTTAAAATTCAAGAACGATGAGTTAAAATCTTTATTATTATTTTTTTAGAAAGACTATTTACATTTATAAAATATTTTTTTCCACATCAAATAATCACAATCATCATTCACAAACCTGAGAAAAAAACATTTCAAAATTATGCTACACAGTAGCAAAACTACTAAATGCTTAAATACACAACAGCCAATAATACAGCAGAACATTTAAAGAGACAGTTCACTGAAAAAAAAAAATGAAAAAGATAATAATGAAATAATTACACAATTTTCATGTTTGGGCGAACTATGCATTAATTACTCACCCTCATGTCGTTCCAAACCCATAAGACCTTCGGTACTCGTCAATGGCAAGAGACTGACCCGGAAGAACATTACGGTTGATGACACATGGACTATTTTAATGATGTCCTTACTACCTTTCTGGGCCTTGAACATGGTAGTTCCTTTGCTGTCTACGGAGGGTCAGAAAGCTCTCAGATTTCATCAAAAATATCTTAATTTGTGTTCAGAAGATGAATTAATGTCTTACAGGTTTGGAACGACATGAGAGTCAGTAATTGAAGACAGGATTTTCATTTTTGTGTGAACTATCCCTTTAAGCATCATTGTCTCTAGTCTAAACCATCTTTTTTGGTCAAAATTAAATGTTTGACACTTGTTCCATGTTGGCTTTGAGGTCCGACACAAGACGTGAAGATGTTTACAGTGTTAAATAACAGAGAACAGCAGCCTTCCCTCGACACAACAATGTGTAAAGGGACACTGTATCTCAGTCCACTACATATCCAGAGATGCGTCCCATTAGACACTATGCTTATAGACCTTTCCCAGGCAATATGTTGGTAATTGTCCATTTTTGATTGCTGCACTGCTGAAGGGCCAGCTGATATCCATGATCCACGTCCGCACTTTCCACCAACTCCAAACAACGCTTCGACTTCCTATTCTGAATGGAGCCTCCCTGCAAGACACAATACACATCAAAATGAGTGAACAATGACATTAAATTGGTCCAGGATCATGAAGGATCTTGATTTGTATGATGATTTTCAATGGAATCCATTAATCTTAAAATGCTAGAGTAGACCTGTCCTTCTAATACCGAATCCGAGCGGCGCTAAGTGAGAAATCAAAGCAACACTTGCACCTCGAGAAACATATTTCTTTCAGTCAGTAAATACAGTATGAAATACACCACCAAAGCCTTTCAGAACTATGTCAAAAGGAAAGTGATGTTCCTGAAGTGGTTGCTTCTGAAGAAGAGCCTGAAGGATCGAGAGTCTTTACAGTGTTGAAGGAGGCTCCGGAGACAGCTGCAACATGAAAGAGGAGGCCGCGGGCGAAGTGTCGCCCTCGTCCAATCATCTGTCACCGTATGAAATCCAAGGTGTATGAAACACCAAATGTCTCGCTACACAGGCTAAATCATATTATCGAAGACGCACAGTTGGAATATTTGTATTACTTTTATGTCACTTTTCATTTCCTTGGCTGCAACATTAGCATTTGAAAACAAAATCGTATACACTGTGCTAAGTGTGAAACTACATTATTGGATAGAATACCTTCATAAGGTGGTTAGTGGTGGCAATTTAGAACAATTTAGAGTAGTGCATAGTGTATAGTGCATTATTTAAAACTCAACTTTACACTTGAACAAAACTCTAACCCCATGTATTACATTTACATCAGCAACCAAGATCACCCTAGAACACTCTAGAACCACAATGCCATGTTTTGCACAAGCAAACAGCACACATTTTCTTCAGATTATGCAAAAATCTAGTTTTTCTGCATCTAGTTAGATTTTCAACTAGCCATATGTTTATTAAATGCTGAGCAAGTGAGTTATACAACATGCCTCCTCTCATTACGATTCACGCCAGTGACTCATGAGGCGCATCCTATAATTATGTAAAGCAAAGTTGCGTTTTAAATAAAACAGGATGAATTCATTGTGTACAAGCCTGTAGTGGATATAATTATCTATACCATTGACCTTCAATTTTCTGAGTATTATTTAAATGGCTGTATGATTGCTTAACATGTTCAACCCACACAAGTGATACTCAAGTATTAAATAACCATTAACTGTAGATATAAAATAAGAATAATGACATTGATTAAAAAAATTTTTTTTCTCTTTTCAATTTTACTTTATATAAAATTTGAATGCGTGTCATACTGAATACAGTACGTATTCACAATATAAATGGGCATGTATGTAAATGAAGAGTTCATTTGCATAAACAGATAACTTCAAAAATCATGTTTTTTCATTGTGCATTCCAAATAATCTCAATCATGGGTTATTTTGATTAAGTAAAGATAACTTAAAAAATACAGTTAACTAACACAATAAAACACAATAAAAACATGATAACATAATAAAAAACATGATTTTTGGAAAAATGGAGTTATCTGTTTTTGCAAATAAACTCTTTAAATGTTAATTTGCAATACAATGCTTCTGAATTTGGGGACAAAAGCACCTCTCAGTCAATTATACCTTATATTGAAAACATAATTATGCAAGTTACTAAAAACTGACAAAAATATTTAAAACCTGGAAGACTTTGACCATGTCATTCATTGTTGTTTCATGTTTATTAATGTTTGTTCATGTGATGCAGGGATTTCCAAGGGATTTTTTTTTTGTTGTCAGTCAAACCACATTGATATAAAATGTTTACTTGAAGTCCCCCTGAGATTTAAAGTAAATAATTCAATAATTTAACAACATATTTCATTTACCCCATAAAACGAATCCGGTTTATGAACTTCCGTTCATTCACCACAAGAGGTAGCTCTTCCATTATTATATTGCTCTTCACCCCGGACTACAGTTCCCATCATTCAATGCACTGATGACACACACACAGCTGAATGCACTGATTACACAGCTGATTCCCCATCAGGCATGCTACATAAACCATGGACTTCCTCTTCCTTACTGCCGAGTATTGTTTAGCGTTTATAGCAGTCATAGCTGATAGCTACTTTACAGAGCCACTTTCATAGTCTTAGTCTTGCCCAGTCTGTTTTCCTGTGTTTTGATGCTTGCTTTTGTATTTTTGGATTGCCCTATCGTCTTGCCGTTTGGACTCTGTTTGCCCCTGCCTGGATTATTGCTTGTGTACTTGGATTACCCCTCTTGTCAAGCCCTTTGGATATTGTTCGCCGATCGACGACCCACGCATGCTCTCAGAATACTCTTGTGTCTTGCCCTCAACATATCTGTTTACTGATGTTTGACCCTGCCTGTGTTTGACTATGTTTGGCTATGTTGGCTAATAAGCAACTAGTTAATAGTGAGAACTCGTTCCTATACTAAAGTATACTAATACATTTGATGATGTTGATAAATCTCTCTTTTTTTATAACAATAATCACATTTAAAGGTAGGTCAAAAGGAAACTAAAAGTAATCCAAAAGTAGTCAGAATACATTACATCACTGACCACAATTTTCCTCATGTAATTTGTAATCAGTAATCTACCCAGCACTGTTTCTCTCTCACTCTATATTTCAATTTTGTGAAAAATAATTTAAGTAGTATGACTCCATGTAATTTTTCGTGGTCATGTACATTATAAACAAGGTATTATTAAGACCCCAGTACTTAAAAAAATAATCTGGCATGCATCGTTGAACAGGTGTCACCGACAGGAACACAGCATCTGCTTCGGTAATGTTTTGTTCCAAATCAGCCTCCCTAAAATAATAATATCACTGACTGCTGGTGATGCCAAACGCACCAAAGAGCAAAATAATATATTACAGCTATGTCAGGTAAGCTTAACGGCACATTTATTCATGACCTGCCAAGCGGTATCCAGGTTACAGACTGAAAAGCGGACTGTCAACAGACAATGTGAGTCGATAAAGACTTAATTAAAGCCATTTCTGATGCTCTCCTATGAGTCAAGAGCCAGATCACTCTTTCACTGGCTTTGTCATCAATTATTCATCGCACCTAAAAGGCCACAATGGATTCGGCCCACCTGATTCCATTTTAAATAACTTGAAGAAAAAAGGTGGCTGTCTTTATCCCACCGAGCTCGTGTGAGACATTAAAGCACGTCCCGAGGGTTTATGTGAGAATTGATATCGTTCATACTCTTACACTTTTCCTGATAGAGCATGTTTGTTCATCTACTTTGACATCTCTCCCAAGGGGGCAGCATTACCCTTTCCTAATAACCTGTTCTGACATTTCCAGCACACTTCAGCTAAACCTTTTAGACGACACTGCCTGCTGTGACATATATTAATTCACTTGCCTTTTAATAGAGACGCATATATTACGCACGGATGAAATCAAGATGTCTGCTACAATCCAGAATGGTGCTCGAATTGAATTAAGAGAGCTTTACGACATACACACACACCTCTGAATTATTAATGCTCGATATCCAGAAAGTGTCCACTGCAGTCGCACAGCCGGAGGGCAAACAGATGCTGCAAATTGACAGCAAATTTTAAGGAAAAGTTTTGAAGTAATACTTCAGTGATCCCAGAACTTGCTCAAAAAAAGGGAATGCCTTTGACATCGGCTTTAAATGAGTAGTGCAGTAAAGGATGTCTATGTGTAATAAGGTTTGCGTGGAATGTAATGAACCGCTTTATGGACAGGGTTATTATAGCTTATTATAACTACAGCTAAAACCATAAAAAAACCTTTTGTTACTTGAAATAAAATAAACATTAACTGAAATACAATAATATATATATAGATAAATTGAAAATTAATTATTTATACAAAAAATTACAAAAACATTCAAATTTTAAATTAAAACACTAAATATAAAATAAAAACTATTTAAAAATAATAATAAAAAACTATATTAGTATCTCTAAATATGATACTAAAACAACTAAAATACTAAAAAACAGACCAGACAGCAAAAACTGACCACTGCAGTACTATACTTATTTAGATGTAGGGCACCAAAACCAGCATAAAAAATGTTTTGAGCATACAATTGATTGTTTCCCATGAAAGTATACCTGAGTAAAGAGCCAGGAGAGCTTCATGTGCTTGTTGCTGGTGTAGCTGCATTCCAGCAGTCGTGGCCGGCCGTTCACGTCGACCAGGCACTTGTTATCGTCGTCGTCGATGGTCGGACTCAAGCCTCCAACATGCAGCTGCTGAGAGCTTGTGTAGTACACATTCTAAAACAACAGAAGAGACAAGCATGCTTAAATTATACATATAATATGTGCATAACCAGACTAAACTTTTGGACACAAGAAATGTTTCTTGAGCAGCAAATCAGCATATTAGAATGATTTCTGAAGGATCGTGTGACACTGAAGACTGAAGTAATGATGCTGAAAATGTAGCTTTTAATCACATGAATACATTACAATTTACAAAATATTCAAATAGAAAACAGTTATTTTAAATGGTAATAATATTTCACAATATTACTATTTTTACTGTATTTTTGACGCAACAATTGCAGCCTTAGTGAGCATAAGAGACTTTCAAAAACATAAAAATAAAATCTTACTGACCTCAAACTTTTGAACATATTTTGTACAATTAAAAATTATAAAAGTAATTTTGTAAAGAAAAGCATGTTTTGTAAAGAAACTATTACATCAACACTTATATGTTGAACATTGAAGCATAGGCCTTTTATATCAAGCTCAGAATTGCAATAATAATCATGACATATCTTTTATCATTCTGATCCATTCATTTGGGCCGTCTGAATGTCTGTTTGTATGGCGCGTGTTATTTAGCTCTGTATTATCCAGCCAATAAAATGAATTATTCATGTTTGATAATTGTGTCTTTCCCGTGAAATCTCTCAAGACAATGTGGCTCAGTTCCAAATCCCAGTGTTGATACCTAGTATTGCATCTTAATGGGCTCAAGAGGGAAGAATAACTTTTTCTTATCGACTGAGTCTCATTTGTTAATTTCATACCCACCATTCAAACATGGGCTGAATGCCAATAGGCTACTTCTACAAAGCACTAAGAGTGTGTATAGGGCTGGTGATGGGAAAGCACATACTTTTATGGAAGTAGAAAGAAAGTCAGTAATGGGACCTTTAACAGCTGCACTTTGATGCATGTTCTGTTTGTTTCAATGTAAGTGTTAGCACTTACATATCTTAACTCAAATAAATCATTACTTTGCTTTTAGGTGTATACATTTAAAAGCTGAAGGCACAAATTTCTCATAACTTTAGCATTTCGGATGCTTTGTGAAATTAAAAGTTCTACTTACAGAAATTATGTCAAATATTTAATCTAATAATAACAATGTCACGCCCATGGACTGTCTGTGTGTTTTTCACCCCATGTGCTCCCTGTGACATAGTTTCTCCCTCTCGTTGAGTGTCTCATTTGATTCACCTATGTCCCGTTCATTACCCCTCGTTAAGCCCTGTTTTTATAGTGACTTCCCCTTGATTCCTTTGTCCGGTGTTAAATGTCCGTATTATGTGCTATGTGTGTGTTCCTGCCAAGCCCTGTGTTACCCCTTGTTGGACTATTAAAGACTGTTATCCTGAATCTTCGTCTCCGCGCTCCTTTGCTCCTCACAGTATATATACTGTATATATTATGACTATATATATATATATATAGTCATAAAATAAAAGAAATAAATATAAATAATTATTATTTTATAGAAAAATATTTCTATTTAAATATTCCATTTACAAAAATGAAAAAAAATCTTTTTGTGGGCTAATTAATTTTGGCTTAAACTAAATGAATTTATTCACATTATTCACATTAACTTTAGGTGTGCATTGTTGGAAGGCATGAGGCAAAAGAACTCAGACAAGCAAAGTCTCTGATATTCAACATTTTCTTTGAATCACTAATGCACATTTTGTTGGACCAAATCCTAAATCAATAGCCCTCATTCTTTAATCCCTCACCTTACTGAAAAACAAGCACTTTCAGAAAGAATTCATTTCATGCAATATGCCCATATTGATATTTCACTTCAAAAGCCTGAGCCTGGAGAAGTGCTAACAGTATTTTGGATTAGATAGCTCATGCAGCTCATCACAAAAACACGTACTTCTCTCAAATACATAGATTAAATTGGTTGTATACCGTCAATTTTAGCAATCCAAAAATTGTGTTACAATCAGTTCTGCAATATCTGATACAGAGCTAGGCATTCTCCTCTTCTCCTCAAGTCCACATCAATTCAGATCTCTGGAATCGTTTGGGAGCTACCATGCTTTTCACTGATTATGTGTGTTTTTTTCTCAGAATACCGCGGTACACCTGAGCCTACAGTAAAATCAAATTGTTTGACTTTGGAACGGCACCAATGCAAAACAGCTCAAACTTTTGTGAGGCACCTTGAAATGAAAATCTCTGCAAACACAAAGGCTGAATAGGCAGTGAGTGCATCTCCACGGACACATAAAACAACCAATCATTCATTCACAATGGAAACAATGCATGTCCTTCGGGATCCTTTGATGAGCACTGGAACTGTGACGGGAAGGGATGGAGGGCTAAAATGGGACAGGGAATAATATAAGAGAGAATAAAAACAAGGACTGAACTTGCAAGGGACTCATTTAGCACTGCTTAAGGAAAGGCTTGCTTTTTCTCTTCTTGAGAGATTTATGGCTGTTGTATGGGAACAATGTTCCTTTTGCCCAATGAATGGGAGATACGCACTGAAAGAAAGAGCGAGCGTGTCTGTGCTTCATTTCCAACATGCTCAAATCCCCGAGCAACTGCCACGGTGTTAATACGCTTAGCTGAGGTATTGTCTAACGGCCCATTAAAGATAAAACAAATCCAGCACCATGAGTACAGAGACTGCTCACATCCTATCAGAATGATTCAAGTCAGTTTAAGTGTGCAAAGTGCAAACAGACATGAGATGCACTGTAAATTATGCCAAAATATTCTGGCTGGTAGAGAACTTAAACATATATCTATATTTGCACACACACACACACACACACACAGAAAGAGAAAAAAGAAAAGAGCGAGAGAACAATTACATTAAATCCATTCATACTCCAAAATGCTAACCCCCTGTAGGATTGCTGGATTTATATAAAATATATAATAATTATATATATTTTTATGTAATATGTTCTATAAATAATTATTACTATTAAAAAATAAAAATTGCATATATATAAAATTATTAACACTTATACCTATTCACCTTCTGTAGGGACATGGGAATTATATAAAATATATTATTATTATTATTAAAAATAAATAATTATTTTTGCATCACATTTTAATATATATATATATATATATATATATATATATATATGATACATATCATCAAAAAGCCCTGGAGCCTCTAAAATTTCCTATAATTAGCAGTGGTGTATTTCTGATTTCCTCAACAGATTCTAGAAAGTTTCGAATCAGCAAGAATAGAAAGTGAAAACATTATACTGCATTGCTTGGCACCATTGTGTCGTTTCCAATAAGAGAGCTGGAAGCACACACGGATATGAATTCAGCAGGTGTAAGAGACCCAGCTAAGTAGTTAAAATCATGCTGACAGTGCTGTTCTCTGTCTTTCCCTCCCTCTCGCTCTCTCTCGTTTATATACAGTATCTCACAAAAGTGAGTACACCCCTCACGTTTCAACAATTTTAGTATTTCTTCTCCAGGGACAATACTACGCAAATTAAACTTGGATATATTTTAGAGCAGTCAATGTGCAGCTTGTATAGAAGTACAAATTTACTGTCCTCTAAATATAACTCAGCATATAGCCATTATTGTCTAAATAACTGGCAACAAAAATGAGTACACCCTAAGTGAACATGTTAAAACTGTGTCCAAAGTGTCAATATTTTGCAGGAGCACCATTGTTGTCTAGCACTGCCTTAATCCTCCTGGGCTTGGAGTTCACCAGAGCTGCGCAGGTTGTTGCTGGGATCCTCTTCCACTCCTCTATAATGACATCACGGAGCTGTCGGATGTTAGACACATGGTGCTTCTCCACCTTCAGTTTGAGGATGCCCCACAGGTGTTCAATAGGGTTCAGGTCTGGAGACATACTTGGCCACTCCATCACCTTCACCTTCAGCTTCATCAGCAAGGCAGTTGTCATCTTGGCTGTGTGTTTGGGGTCCTTATTATGTTGGAAAACTGCCATTCGGCCCAGTTTCTGAAGGGAGGGCATCATGCTCTACTTCAGAATGTCTCAGTACATGTTGGAATCCACGTTTCCCTCAATGAACCGCAGCTCCCCAGCAGCACTCATGCAGCCCCAGACCATGAAGCTATCACCACCATGCTTGACTGTAGGAAAGACACAATTTTCTTGGTACTCCTCACCAGTGATGGGAATAACGCGTTATAAATAAACGGCGTTACTAACGGCGTTATTTTTTTCAGTAACGAGTATTCAAACGAATTACCGTTTCCCCCGTTACAACGCCGATACCCAGATAGCAAGCACACTCGGGCCGATTCTGGCTGAAATGCGGCACTGTCGGCTCAGTCACGACGTCGGTAAGAAGATAATGGGCCAGAGCCGACTCTACAAAACACTTCTGGCTGACAGACTGCTTTTTCTCTCTGGGCCGATCTCGGCTGAAAGCTGTTGTACGTGCGGCAATTCCGCAGTCGGTGTAGTTGTGTGTATTTACCATTGGCCCGAGTTGGTTTTGTCTCCGGCGGCCGCTGCTAGAATGAAAGCCGCCTGAGAGAAAGATTTGGCGGTTAATCCTGAGGAGATTTCGGCGGGCACAGTTCTCAAGAGGAATTATCTTCAGCTGCAAACTGGTAAATTAAGTTATTTAATGATCAATCTAGTGTTGTTTGATGTTTAAATGCCACGAAGAGTATAGGTTTTAGATGGTTTCTGTTAGGTTTGCGATGATAATAGCGTCAGAAAAACCGTTCGGTCCCGGATTGAGTGTTGATGATAGGCCTAACTGTCAGGCGCAGTCTCTTTAGGAAAACAATATGTAATTTTTTAATATGAAAAACCGATGAGTTGTATCCAGTGCACGATAATGTTAGGTAATTAAATTTTAATGAGTTAAATTCTATTTTGTTTGCTAGAATTCATTCGATTCGTCTTTTTCAACGAGTGATTGTTATTGAATCATAGAGTCGGACTGCGCTGGAGGCGCCATAAACATCTATACGAGTGACTCTCTGATTCGATTCACTTAACCATTCAAATGAGTCATTTGTTTGTGAATCAAACTGAGCACGCTGTTGTAGCATTACACCTGCTAAGACAATTCAATATGTGCAATCTGAATTTAATAATAATATTTATTTTGTGGTAACACTGCCGTGTGGGAAGCTCTGACAGAGAAAAACACTATAGACACGTAAGAGAGAGCTGTAAAATGTAAGTGCATCATCTTTTGTTCTTCAATAGAGGCCTAATCTGTCTGCTGCACTTGAGCAGGTTCAGTTTTTAGAGTGAATGAAAACTTTTGAAGCATAGATATGCCGTGTGATGTGATTTAAAATCATACTTAGTTTACTGTGGTGGGGATTATTATGAGCAAACAAATTTATATATAGTGTTCAGATTAAATTTTTATGTAATCTGACATTTTTTTTATTTTATTTTTTTTACAGAAATTCTGAGCTGCTGCATGAACATTCATCAAACTTATAAGGTGCGAATTCTGGGTCTGGTTCTAATGATTGTAAAAAAACTGTAATGCTTAAGATTAAATAATTACCTTACAATTATATATTTATACATATTTCAAGGCTGCAATTTGGAAAAAACTTTCAAGCCAATGCTGCTGAAATAGAGGTCAAGGGGACTGAAGAGGTGGCTCCAGCTGATCAAAAGGGTGGACTTCAGGAGGCAGACACACTCTGTGAGTTTAAAAGACCCATCTCTTTAACCTTCCATACACATGACACACAATAACATTTCTATAATTCAAATCTCTTAAAGGATCTTTATGCTGCACCAATTAGGGTAAGCAGCAACACTTCCTATAATATCTAATGTACTTGTTAATTTGTAAGAAGAATGACATCAATGCTTATATTAGTTGCTTATATACTGTCTCACCCTTATCCCTAGGTTACAGTAATCAGCTGATCCAGCCGTATCCAGACCAGACGGTGGACCTGCACCCAGGAACGACCACAACACATCCCTGACTGTCAGCGGAGACCGTGTCAGCTGGATGACAGATCCTCTGTGAAGACCTCATTGATGGCCCCAGCACAGATCCTCAGCAAAGACTACGAGAATCAGACAAGCCCTCTGCACAGACCCTTTTTACCAGCTTCACCTGCTAGCGTGATATTACTTCATGCAGAAGAAGTTGGATGAAATATTCTGAATGATATCAATCCACAATCTGACTTGTGATGCAGCCTGGAATAATCGCACCACATTCACTCGCTTGGCCAGACGAGACTGTTTCCTGACTGAGCCGGGTCTTGTTTGGGTTCCTTGTCACTGTTGCCTTTTGTCTTGCTTGGTTGAAGACACCTAATATTCAGCAATATTACTGACTTGACTGCACTGACGCCATTTGATAAGAACTGAACTGAATTATGACACATAATGTTTTATATATGAAGAGTTTATTTGCAAAACAGATAACTCCGTTTTAAATATTTTTAAAAATCATGTTTTTGTTATCGTGTTTTTGTTTTGTGTTAGTTAGCTAGTATTTATTAGTTATTCTTTACCTAATCAAAATAACCTGAATGCAGTTTGATTGAGATTAATTGGAATGCACAATGAAAAACATGATTTTTAAAATTGTTAAAAACAAAGTTATCTGTTTCTGCAAATGAACTCTTCATATATAAAATATACAGTAAATTTAATTTAGTTGTTACTTTGTGGTTTAAAAAGTGTGAATGTTTATACTGTAGTGCATTTGTTTATATATATTTATATTAAAGTATTTGGTAATTTTATAATTAAAGCCTTTTTAATGTTTTTAAATGGTTGTATTTGTGTTTCACTGCTGAATTACATTTAGTAGTTTCTGGGCCACATTCGGCCCGGGGACCAAGCCGAATCTCAGCCAGATCTGGCTTAAAGTGTCTGGGCCAGACCTGGGCCACATAAAATAATAGAAGTCACTCTACAGTATGCGGGCCAGATCTGGGCCACGTCAATAAATAAGAGTCATTTTACAGGGCGTGGGCCGCATCTGGGCCAGAGGAAATTGTTTGAGTCGGTTTTCAGTGTGTGTGCCAGTTTCGGGCCGGGGACCCAGCCAGAACTGGGCCAGAAGCTAAGCAAGGTTGTGGCCCAGAGATGGGCCAGACAAATTTTGCTATCTGGGTACCGTTACTGACAATAAAATGTGGCGTTACAATATTATATTATTAGAATTTAATTTTTCAGTTCATCTGAATGGATGCGCAGTGTAGCTGTATTTGACGTACCATAAACTCTAGTGTGAAGGCGCACGACTCGCCGTCGCTTTCTCTCTCATACACGCACGCAAAGAAAAATACAGAACATGCAGAATTGACGCGCTACATGTAAACGATATTCTCTGTAGTATTTTCCTGTCAAAATAACGGAGTTCCTTTGGAATTCTTCAGCTTTTAAGTACTGCCGGTTTCTCTGGTAGTGGGCGGGACTAATGCGCAAACGACAATCTCATTGGCTGGCGCTCACCTATTATCGTCCCTGTTTTCATTTCAGCAAATCAATTCGAGCGAACGCAGACAGCGTGATTAATATTCATGAACCCAGCAGCTCATTAATCCTTAGTGCGTTTTATATTTATGACAAATATGCATTCATACTTGGTTATTATAATTACTAAAGTTCTAGCATATAATATTAAATTATCATAATATTATATTATAATGACTGACTGATACTAAGTGTCAGTAGATAAATAGTGTAGATTAATGTACAATGTTTTATAATAATAATTTATTCTTTTTAGTGTCCATTTCATTAATTTAACATATTTAATATTGGGGCATCCAAAGTTATTTGACATTTGAACATTTAAAAAAAAAAAAGTAACGCAATAGTTACTTTCCCTGGTAATTAGTTACTTTTATAATGATGTAACTCAGTTACTAACTCAGTTACTATTTGTGAGAAGTAACTAGTAACTATAACTAATTACTTTTTTAAAGTAATGTGCCCAACACTGCTCCTCACCAGGGCATTGCCACACATGCTGGACACCATCTGAGCCTCATCAGATCAGCCTCATCCATCTTAGTCTCATCAGACCACAGGACATGGTTCAAGTAATTCGTGCTCTTGGACAGGTTGTCTTCAGCAAACTGTTTGCAGGCTTTTTGTAAGCCAGCTTCAGAAGAGGCTTCCTTCTGGGACGACGGCCATGCAAACCGACTTGTTGCAGTGTCCGGTGTATGGTCTGAGCACTGACAAATTGACCTTCCGCTTCTGCAACTTCTAAAGCAATGCTGGCAGCACTCATGCATCTGTTTTTCGAAGCCAGCTTCTGCACCTGACGCACAGCACAAGGATCTAACATTTTTGATCGACCCTTGTGAGGCCTGGTCTGAGTGGAACCAGTCTTGGAAAACCTCTGTATGACCCTGGCCACTGTACTGTAACTCAGTTTCAGGCTTCTTTCAGCATAGGCCGTCTTTATGTAGAGCAACAATTCTAATTCTCAAATCCTCAGAGAGTTCTTTGCCATGAGGTGCCATGTTGAACATCCAGTGGTCCGTATGAGAGAATTGTACTCAAATCACCAAATTTTAACTGCTGTAATATAAAATACACAAATTTGTATAGTCCTGTCAAGCAGACAAAAACATGAACATGATGAACAGGACATGTGGCTTTGCATGGTTAAACGACACATAGCTGTTATCACTTAGGGTGTACTCACATTTGTTGCCAGCTTTTTTTGACAATAATGGCGGTATGTTGAGTTATTTTCAGAGGACAGTAAATCTTTACTGCTATACAAGTTGCACATTGACTACTCTAAAATATATCTAAGTTTCATTTCTATAGAATTGTCCCTTGAGAAGATATACTAAAATGGTTGCCGAAATGTGAGGGGCGTACTCATTTTTGTGAGATACTGTACCTCTGTCACATATTCACATTCTACAATTCGTCCTCACCTAAATGATGCCCCTGTGGTGGTGAAACAACCCTCCCTGGTTGTGTTCCAAGTCATTGCTCTTTATTGAGATTCATTATAGTGACAATAGCCCTGGAATCTGTCTAAATCCGAAATTCCCTGGCGAGTCGATGCTTTATGGAGAAAGCTCCCTATGTTTGCAGTATTTTTGCAGGATATCGTTTGTTGTGGAACCTGGTTGTGTAATACACTAGGAATAAGACAAAAAAACTGACTGGATTGCCTCGAGCAGCCCAACTGTTCAAAAATTCATATTTCGGGCCTCAGCACAAAATAATGAAGAGGTTTTATGCAATACCATGACGGTTTTATGGGTTGCAGAAATTGACAGTGTATCACTGTGAAATGCTGAGATCAATTGTGACGGGAAGATGGGAAAGCGCAAGCCAAGCGCATACAAACCAAATCTTCATAAAAGAGAAATCTTCATAGAGGAAGAAATGTCTTTTAACTCACATTTTCACCATGAATTAAACAACTGAAGTGTGCAGAGCCTTTGTACAGAAGATGGGAGTAAGAATGAATGATATAGCTATAAAAATTAAATGTTTATATTTTTCAGCCTTTTGATATCTCAGCACTTATGTATTTGCTCTGAAATGGTTTAAAAAAAATTTTCAGCCAAACAGCCATAGTTGCCAAATAATATCGCCAAATAAAACTTTAAATAATAAAAGTTTTAGATCCAAAAGCTAAAATACAGTTATTTATAGGAATGTACCGTTTGAACTGATTCACATAAATGAACCAAAGTTTCCAACAACTTTTTTTAAAATGAGCTTTAAATTGAAAAATGTTAATTTAAAAAAACTATTCTTTTCTATCAAGGTTTAAAAATTAGAGAAGCAATTGAAAACATTCTCATATTTGCGAGCTGAAAGAATGATTTGCTAAACAAGCCATAGTTTACAAACTTAAGCAAACCAACAAACGAAATATTCACAATGTCAACAAAAACATAGCAAATATATAATAAAAATTCAATTTATCGCCTTGTCCAAGAATATTTTTATATTTAGGTTACAAATCAATGTATAAAAGTTGAAGCTGTAGCTCAGGTTAGCATATGTGACCCTGGACCACAAAACCAGTCTTAAGTGTAAATTTTTCAAAATTGAGATTCATACATCATCTTTCCGTTGATGTATGGTTTGTTAGGATTGGACAATATTTGGCCGAGATACAACTATTTGAAAATCTGGAATCTGAGGGTGCAAAAAAATCTAAATATTGAGAAAATCGCCTTTAAAGTTGTCCAAATGAAGTTATTAGCAATGCATATTACTAATCAAAAAGGAAGTTTTTATACATTTACGGTAAGAAATGTACAAAATATCTTTATGGAACATGATCTTTACTTAATATCCTAATGATTTTTGGCATAATAGAAAAATTTATCATTTTGACCCATACAGTGTATTTTTGGCTATTGTGACAAATATACCCCAGCGACTTAAGACTGGTTTTGTGGTCCAGGGTCACATATATGCTCTAAAACATTTAGCCATGTGCTCAAACAGGTGCAAATAAACTTTTTTTTCTGATCCTGTTCCAACCATTTCTACTGGTTATTTCCTGTTCTTGACCTCCAGGCCAAAAATAAGTTCTTAAAATGTTTAATGCCACATACTGTACAGATATAGTGAGAAACATGGAAAGAGGGAGCAGGAGACGTGATGGAGTCAGACATGAGCACTTATATATATAAATGAATTACACGCCTTCTGAGGACAGAAAAAGGATGAAAGCCAGAAGGTGCAGTGGACTGGACACTAACCTGAGGCGTCAGGCCATGGCAGATGTACAGGATGGGAATGTTGTCGGAGTCGGGACCTTGATCCACACATAGATCCGGCCTCAGGCTGTTCCTCAGCTACAGGCAAACACGCACACACACACACACACACACACACACACACACACACACACACAAAAGATCCAATGAACAAGCAGATCAGACCCATTTCACACTGCAAAACTGGAGAGGAGAAGATGGATTAAGAATGCAAAAACCATCTTTCTTTCTCAGTCTGCTAATGGCCGATGTGTGTGAAAATGCCCTGGAGCTCAGCTTTCCTTTGTCTTCACAATAGAGCTGTTAATTATGCTATTCCACAAAAGAATGCCAATTAGGAAAAGCGCTCTGCTGGCCTTGCATTGTGATAAATGAAGAAACAGCAGGCCTTGAGTAAGAAAAATAATACTTAGTTCAAACTGTTTCTATAACTCAATATTACGAGAAACAATGTCATTTATCAGATAAGCAAAGTCTCTAAGTGCTAATAAACCGCACTGAGCTATGTCAAGCTATGTTGTTATATTATTATGCCTTCAGAATGGATAAATATCTACTTC
The DNA here is from genome assembly GCF_012432095.1 of Onychostoma macrolepis. Lineage (NCBI taxonomy): Eukaryota > Metazoa > Chordata > Actinopteri > Cypriniformes > Cyprinidae > Onychostoma > Onychostoma macrolepis. The sequence continues at coordinate 11,854,293 of NC_081179.1, read as the reverse complement.
ATGGATTTGCACATTTGATTAATACAGAAAACCATGGTAACAGTGTTGACATGTAGACTTGTCTTTGAACAGTGAAAGCAGGATGATGAGAAAGGTTTTTGATTTATGAAATATCTCGTTACTTTAAAAAGGGGAAACATATGAGGGTAACATAGCTGATGCATAATCTATAAGTCTCTTTTTTAAAGAAACACATTGTGTCAACTAAAATCTAAAAAATACACACTGCCGTTCTGCATTTATATGATCAGAAATATAGTAAAAAATAAAATATAAAAAAATAAATTAAAAACAATATTTTGAAATACTATTACAATTTAAAATACCTGTTTTCTGTTTTAATATATTTTAAAATATAATTTATTTATATTTATAAAGCTGAATTTTCAGCAGTTATTAATCCAGATGTCATTGTAACATGAGAAATCATTCTAATATGCAGATATATATATGTGTGTGTGTGTGTGTGTGTGTGTGTGTAAACAAAAGCCCAGTGCCTAGTAAAACCTGGCGCTCTCTATCTATTCATAAGGTAATTTTTTTTACACACAAATATATAAATGGCATTGGTTTTGTAGATGGATGTTTAGCGATGACTGTTATTAGCCGATAAGTAGATACTCACTACACCATAAGCGATGGTCTCTGTGTAGGTTCTCATCTCAGAATAAATATTCTTCAGGAACCAGCTGAAGGGTTTGCAGCGCAGTCTCTCTCTGAGAGCTTTTCTTTCTCTGATATCACCAATATCGATCCCTGAGTCCTGCACACACAAACACCCACAAGCACACAAGAACTCATTTACAGAGTGCAAAATCTAACACCTAGAACATGAGGCTCAGGGCTGCGAGTGAATTTAAGCTCTTATTGTGTCAATGTACATTTATCTCTGTCCTTCAGGCACTTGTGGTAACTTCAAGTGAAGTGATGCTATATGCTGCGGCATTTCAAGACGTCATGGGAAGAATATGTACAGCTCGAAAGTGAGAGCTCATTAAGAAGCCCTGATGACTAGCTTAAATAAGTCATGGTCATTGCATTTCAGCCCATTACATCTTAACTTAAAATGACAAAGCAGCATGTATCCTTACATGTATCCTAACTTCCATCACATTCAAAATCTGCCATGATTAAAGTATGGCGTTAGGTACAACGTGACACAGAGTGCTTAAATCGCCATTAACCATGGTTAAAAACACAGCAGAGATTGGCTTACAGTGGCTTTTTCCTTTTATAAAACAGTGACAGACAAAATATGATAAAAACTCTAATGTGCAAAGGATAATTCAATTTAACTGTAGGCTACCTACAGCTGCCAAGCAATTTAGCATATTGATATACAAATACATATCTGAGACCTCAAGTGAAAATGCTTCTATTTAGCATTTTTTAAATTTAATTTATACACTACTATTTAAAAGTTTGGGTTCAGTGAGAGTAAAACTTCTCTATTTGAAAGAAATTCATACTTTTATTCAGCAGGGATTCAATAAATTGATCCAAAGTGGCAGAAAAAGACATTTATATAAATGCTGTTCTTTTGAACTTTTGATTTCTTTTGAAGAATCTTGTGAAAAATGCATCACGATTCCCACTAAAATATTAAGCTGCACAACTGTTTTCAACATTGATAACAATCAGAAATGTTTCTTGAGCATCAAATCAGCATATTAGAATAATTTCTGAAGGATCATGTGACACTGAAGACTGGAGTAATGATGCTGACAATTCAGCTTTGCATCACAGGAATAAATTACATTTGAAAATATATTAGAATAGAAAAGAGTTGTTTTACATTATAATAATATTTCACAATATTATTGTTTTTTACTGCATATTTTCAAATAAATGCAGCATTAGTAAACATAAGGGACTTTTTTCAAAAAATTGCGGACCCCAAACTTTTGAACAGCATTTTATAATTTTTTTAATTACAAATTATCTTTAAATTCAGTGAAAATGTGAAGAAGTTCACATGGTCAATGTCACAAATTTGTTTATTTGTTGATTTAGAAATGTGGAGATTTTTAAATATTTCTTGTTGATTTTGTCAAATTTAGTAAGATTCAAATTTCTAAAAACTATCATCAACTACTGTTTATTTCCTGTTATAAATAAGATTCTGAATCCCAGATTTAAATCCAATCAGAATTTAGAACTACTCATATAAAGTGCGAGTGAGAGGTGTAGTACCTGTTGTGGAACGTTCCAGGCCATATAAACATGGCTCTTGAACTCATCCATCCACACCTCGGCCACTCTCAAGGCGTTCCTGCGGACGTGAGTTGCCAGGTCCTCTGTGTAGGGCTTGTGGGCGCGCTCAATATGAGCTATTCTGGAACAGGGCATGACCTCCACGCTTCCTCCGCACAGCCACACCTGATTACACACACATGAATGTCTCGTGTTTTGAATTTGGACAAGGATGAAGAAAAATCAGCTCTCGAAAATGCCCTTTAACATCCATTAGGCAGTCCACAAAAACAGTTTTTGTGAGCCATTAGGGAGTATGTGAGTAATATAACAGAATAAACCAAATTACTGGAAAAAAACAACAACACATAGATCAAAACTCCATGAGGAACAAAAAGTACTGTACTTTAATAAAATAAAAGGCTTTGTTAAACAAATAAGCTAAACAATACACTTCAAATCAAGGACGCTCATTTTCTATAATTATCAACTGAAGGTTACTAATTTCCACACAGCTGAGCTTTTGTTCAAAATAAACTCCTAAATCGACTCTTCGTTTACAAAACAATATGGTGCTTTTTTACCGCATGGTAAGGAGAATTTAGAAAGGACCTATTTGAAAGCTCAAACAGGCCATTTAATTTGCTATAATTCAACATATTTGCATATAGGGATCATATGACGTTGCTAAAAATAACATTATTTTGTGTATTTGGTGTAATGCAATGTATTTGCACGGTTTAAGGTAAAAAAAAACATATTACTTTCCACGTACCGTACATTATTGTTGCCTTTCTGAAACGTCGATTTTTACAAAGCTCATCATTCTGAAAAGTGTGCTCTGATTGGCCAGCTATCCAGTGCGTTGTGATTGGCCGAATATCTCAAGCCTGTGACAGAAATGCCCCTTACCATATTTGGAAACACATCATCTCCATGACATGGCGGCGGCTGCAACAATACCACAGCAAGAATAAAAGTTTTTATTCGCATTTACATTTGGGTGGAGCTATGCAAACTTCCCACACAGTAACATAGATATGTGGGGTATGTTTGAATGAGGCGTTTTAGGGAGGCGTTGTTGAGTCTTAGGGCCCTATTTTAACGATCTAAGCGCATGGTCTAAAAGCGCACGGCACAGGTGCACTTATGGCACTTAACAAAAACATACTGCGCCATTGACTTTAGACCAGGTCTTAGTTGGTCAATGACGCAGTCTACTTCAGTTGCCTCAAAATAGCAACACGCCAACAGTGCGCCTGAACACACCTCGTTTTCAGACCAGAACACAAATGGGCGCAAATGCATTTGCTATTTAAACAACATGGCACAGGACGTGAAAATGATAACTGCGTCGGGCTGAAACTAGCAAAAAATACTTGAGTCGCGCCTGGCGCCGCATTGCACCAACAATATGATAGGGCCTTTAACTTTTAGAAAGAATATCTCTCTGGATAAGAGACTTTATGGACCTTATACAGGTGCTGGTCATATAATTAGAATATCATCAAAAAGTTGATTTATTTCACTAATTCCGTTCAAAAAGTGAAACTTGTATATTATATTCATTCAATACACACAGACTGATATATTTCAAATGTTTATTTCTTTTAATTTTGATGATTATAACTGACAACTAAGGAAAATCCCAAATTCAGTATCTCAGAAAATTAGAATATTACTTAAGACCAATACAAAGAAAGGATTTTTAGAAATCTTGGCCAACTGAAAAGTATGAACATGAAAAGTATGAGCATGTACATCACTCAATACTTAGTTGGGGCTCCTTTTTGCCTGAATTACTGCAGCAATGCGGCGTGGCATGGAGTCGATCAGTCTGTGGCACTGCTCAGGTGTTATGAGAGCCCAGGTTGCTCTGATAGTGGCCTTCAGCTCTTCTGCATTGTTGGGTCTGGCATATCGCATCTTCCTCTTCACAATACCCAATAGATTTTCTATGAGGTTAAGGTCAGGTAAGTTTGCTGGTCAATTAAGAACAGGGATACCATGGTCCTTAAACCAGATACTGGTTGCTTTGGCACTGTGTGCAGGTGCCAAGTCCTGTTGGAAAATGAAATCTGCATCTCCATAAAGTTGGTCAGCAGCAGGAAGCATGAAGTGCTCTAAAACTTCCTGGTATACGGCTGCATTGACCTTGGATCTCAGAAAACACAGTGGACCAACACCAGCAGATGACATGGCACCCCAAACCATCACTGACTGTGGAAACTTTACACTGGACCTCAAGCAACGTGGATTGTGTGCCTCTCCTCTCTTCCTCCAGACTCTGGGACTCTGATTTCCAAAGGAAATGCAAAATTTACTTTCATCAGAGAACATAACTTTGGACCACTCAGCAGCAGTCCAGTCCTTTTTGTCTTTAGCCCAGGCGAGACGCTTCTGACGCTGTCTGTTGTTCAAGAGTGGCTTGACACAAGGAATGCGACAGCTGAAACCCATGTCTTGCATACGTCTGTGCGTAGTGGTTCTTGAAGCACTGACTCCAGCTGCAGTCCACTCTTTGTGAATCTCCCCCACATTTTTGAATGGGTTTTGTTTCACAATCCTCTCCAGGGTGCGGTTATCCCTATTGCTTGTACACTTTTTCTACCACATCTTTCCTTCCCTTCGCCTCTCTATTAATGTGCTTGGACACAGAGCTCTGTGAACAGCCAGCCTCTTTGCAATGACCTTTTGTGTCTTGCCCTCCTTGTGCAACGTGTCAATGGTCGTCTTTTGGACAACTGTCAAGTCAGCAGTCTTCCCCATGATTGTGTAGCCTACAGAACTAGACTGAGAGACCATTTAAAGGCCTTTGCAGGTGTTTTGAGTTAATTAGCTGATTAGAGTGTGGCACCAGGTGTCTTCAATATTGAACCTTTTCACAATATTCTAATTTTATGAGATACTGAATTTGGGATTTTCCTTAGTTGTCAGTTATAATCATCAAAATTAAAAGAAATAAACATTTGAAATATATCAGTCTGTGTGTAATGAATGAAGATAATATACAAGTTTCACTTTTTGAATGGAATTAGTGAAATAAATCAACTTTTTGATGATATTCTAATTATATGACCAGAACCTGTATATGCACAAACAGCTTGCAACACTCTAAAGACAAAGGAAAACATGAAATCGCATCATATGACCCCTTCAATAGCAGTGACCGCCTGGTGTGTCAGTAAAAATGGGAGAAAAATTACAAAACGCTGCTGTTTTCCTAGAGTGGTTTCATGTAATTCATGTTTATTCAGTGATTTGCCCTCAATTAGCACGTTATGCTGCTCAAAATGGAAAATAGCAGCTTATTTCTGTTTGTGGGTTTGATTTTTCGTGGTTTTTCCAACTCACTGCGCTCCTGCAGAACTTTTAAACCGAGGGAATCTCTGTAGTAAATCTTCACACGGGATTATATAGGCCACATGCCAGCATGCTGAACTTCATTCAGACATTCACACCCAAACACTTTCGTTCAGGCCTGGTTTGGTGAAATATGAAGTGCAACATCTGGTTGAGGCATATGTCAGGGTCGTTTCAGTGCAACTGAACTGTATTTAAAAGCATCCAGTTTGCATTAGACTAAAAATGGTTTCAAGAGAACCTGGTGGTGTATTTTCTATCTGATTATTTGTTTGAATGGGAAGGGGGGATTATATTCATTCTGATATGCTTGTTTGCCAGGTTTTTAACGCTATGACTCATTGGGGCGGGATTCAACAGGAAGTGGACAGATGTGTGTTGTTCCTATTTGCCAGGAGAATGATTCATATGCATAATCATTGACAACAATCCCAATGATCCATGACTGAGCCGTCTGTTCTCCCGAAGCATTAAAAAATCATTTCTCGCATTTGCATACAATACCTGCTGCAGACAGAGATATACAGACCGTAATCTGTTGCACAGAAGCAAATTTCGCAAGCATGAAATGAGAATCAAACCAGATTTATATTGTCTGGGAGACATTTAAGACTTGGTCGCTTTCCAAAAAACACAGAGAGTCATCTACAATGAAAAAATAATTTTATCTGTGTTTTTGTTTTGTTTTTTAAGTTTTTTATTTGTCACAAAAAATCGAAACACCTAAGCAATAAAATTGGCTAAATTTACTACTTTATTGTTTTAATAATTTAAACCTCACAAAATGTTATAAATAATCTCTATGTATACAAACGATTCTTGTTCTATTCTTAAAACAAAAAAAATATTAGAAGAATAACAAAATGAACACTGGGGAAAATATTTATTGCATTACATGTTTTCTGAAAATATCATTATTTTTCATTAATATTATAATGCTATAATAATGATAAAATAATAACAATTATTATTAAATTTTTTCAGAGAATTTATCATGAAATATGTTGTTCCACCCAGTGTTATTAATAATAATAATAATAAATAAAAAATATATTTAATTTTTGTAAGGACATTTACATATTTTTACTGGAAAACGGGAAAAAATACTGAGGAAAATATTTTTGTTTCGCATTTGCTATAATGCATCTGGATCATTTGTATAGGGCTCTCAATTTTATTTAATGCTCGATTAATGCTTATTTATGCTTATTTGACCGAATTAACCACCAATAAGCATGTCACCAAAGGGACAATACTGCCCAAGTCATTATTCTTTACCTGGAACCACAACAGATTGCAGATAAACCAAGCTGACATCTGACATGATCAAAGACAGTTTTCATTCTCCATCACTGATAAACAGAGCCCTTTAGCAAGAGCTAAGAATAGAAGAGCACAGATGCGTTGCCCTTTTATTGAGCATGTACCCTCTTTCAAAGCAAAAAATAGCTCCCGTCAGCACAATGTCAATGATGATCAGCAAAACGGGAAATTTTATTTTGGTTCAGTGCCTCCAGCGTGAGTTTGACTGACAAGGTGCAATCTTAGAAAACTGTCCATCAAAATATCTGCAAAAAATGACTGCAGTATAGAAGTTACATTACAAAAAAGCAATATCTTAATTGTCATGATGATCATGATTATTATTATTATTATATTACATTATTATAGCATTATAATATTTAAAACAGGTTTTACTCTAAAAAGCAAAAATGCAAATTACAACAACAACAAAAAAATTTTACACATTTGTCTTACACCACTGGCAAAAAGCAAGTAAGTTACTTTGGATAAAAACATTTTCTAAATTAATAATAAATCTGAATATAATCTCTGAAAACAAGTCTTAAAAATAAGATGTAAGATGCTTCTCAATTCATTTGATCTGTTTTAGTCAGTGTCAACAAGATAAAACACTGATTAAAATTATTTTCAGAGATCTAAATAGACTAAAAACGCAAGATTTTAGTCATTTAAGATTGTCACCAAAAAATACCATGAAAATGTAAAATATCTACAATGCAAAAATCAATCAATTAATAGATCAATCAATTACGTTGGATGTATTTTTATTTTTTTGCAAAGATAGTTAAACATCTAAGAAATAAATTGTTTAAAAAATTTATAAAATGTAAATCAAATATATGTATCAATAAAATATATTACAATGTATTTAAAAAATTAATTAATAATAATTTTTGGTTTTTAGGTATTTTCACTCTAATACAAGAAAAAAATATTTATTTATTTATTTGCAGAGCATATAGCTTCTGTTGACTAAAAATGCAACCAAATGACAACGAAAATGTATCTTAACATCATGCCTGAGCTACAGACCTCCAAAACCCTGCTGCAGAAAGACTGACAAACTTCATCTGCAGGATTGCAACATTTGTGCGATGTTGCATTTGGAGATTCGGGGGCACAAAGGAGCTCAGAAGATGAGAGTGTGGAATTAGGCAGTAAAGACACAGCTGTATGAACAGATGTTGAGGGCCATTATCTCCACGCAGTAACAGATCCCACCGCACACATGGTGCCTGCCACTTCCTGAGACAAATTCATTTCCTCTCTCCTCATTGAGACCTTTAGTGATGAAACACAGAAAAACAAAATCTGTGCGTGTAATGGAGGGATTGATCTGCTCGGTATTGTCGAGGCGCACCCTGCGTGGAGTGATTGCAACTTTGCTAGGCCAAATCACAGTGAGAGCAAGTGACCGTGTATCTGCTGTGGCGAGCTCCATTCACAGCCTGGGCTTGCATTCTGGCTGCGGAGGCTAATTACAGGGCTGCTGGGTCTGATGGGAGTCGGCAGAGGTCTCGATGGGGCTCTATACATGTGTAATAGTGAGAGGTTAGGACCCCACCAGTTTGGAGCGAGGAGTATGTTTGGCAGCTTATCATTAGCGAGGCGCAGAGTGCTCTACTTTAATTGTGTGCGATGACGCACACACACACACACACACACACACAGGTTTATCTGTAACCAGAGGCTGCAAACCTCCACATATCCGTCTGCCCTCAAAGAACAACCTGCATAAAGCATCTTTTCATCAAATGAAACAGCATTATTCATTGACACGCGTCTGCTCGTCTGCTCAAACTCCAGACATCCTGTCTCCTGCTGCACTTTCAAAACTTTCGTCGGCAGTATGAATATCTCTTACCCTGATCCCCAGCTCCACGTTTTCGCCTCCATAAACTTCCATCCCTTCATCCAGCAGACCAATCTCCTCAAAATACTCCCGATCCACTACAAAGCAGCCGATCAGAGCGGGGCTCCTGTTGAGAGAGGAGATACACATGGCAAACATGAGGTGAAATGACTTACAAGAATGTATTTTACTACATTAATAATATTGTATTCAGACTGAGACAGTTTCCTGAGTCATTTAACACAAAGGACACAAGTTATTTGGGGGCGAGATCGGGAAAGGTCCTCGAGCTGGGATTCGAACTCGAGATGCCCGTAGTGCAACAGCACTCTATGTTGGCACGCTGCCCAGAAGGCTATCAAATGATTCTTAAAGAACTGCTTCTATTTAAAGGAGTCATTAAAAAAGTTTAACGTATCAATCATAAACCCGTTTGTGAATGCAATTTCATCAGATAACTTTTCGCGAAGTGGAGGTTACTTCCTAAGCGTGCCGGTGTTTCCTGCACTTGAAATGAACACATCACAAGCTGGAATGTCTGATTTGCTGCCAAATGATTCTTAAGAAACAGTTCTTTTTAAGTGAGTCAATCAAAAAGATTTATGAATCAGTCTTGAACTTGCTTATGAATGCAGCTTCATCAGCTATCTTTACACAATGTGGTGTTAGTTACATCCTAAATCAGTTTAGATTGCAAGCCAGTTTTTCCTGCACATGACAACAAACACACTGCAAACCAGAATATGCAATTCACTGTCAAATGATCCTTAAGAATCAGTTTTTTCAAGTAAGCCAGCCAATAAGATTCCTGAACTAGTCTTGAACTGAGCTAGTGATCTGAATCAGACTCACTCAGTGAATCAGAGCCGTTCACAACTGACTCCCTCACTGAAAAAATATTTTTGGTAATTGCTTAGCATATGTAGTTCACTGTAAGGGAATTCTGTATGTGTCAAAAAAGGTCCTTTGTGTTTTTTGTAAAACCACTGAGCTGATGCTGGTCATATCTTGCGTGATTACCTGATTGGTGCAGTTTGATTCTTCTGCATCCACCAGGATTTGGGAGGGTTTAGATAGCGGCACCAAAGTTCCCAGTCGAACCCTTGAGCTGAGAGGGGGTACTCTTCGATCTCAAACGTGTCGTATTTGATGTTGTCGAATGACGGCGAGATGACCCTGGTTCTGTCATCTTTGATTCTGTGAAGGATTGGTTCAGCCCTTGGATCAATAGAAATAGAACATGCTTTAAGTTCATGGGCAGTAGTTTTTGGATGGATCTATCTAATTTGTCTCTTGAGAGCTCCGAAAACCAAGAGTACAATGTTTAATGCAGTCCCTCCCAAGCGAAAGGCGATTTCACACTTGATTATTGAAGCTGATTGTAGTTTTCACTTTGGCGGGCAATGACTTCTCAGAACCCATCGATCTAAAACTTAAAATGTCATTGTGGGAGATAACGCTACTTTAAAAGACCATCTCAAAGTTGTGAAGACAGGCATTAGCGCTGCATTTGATCTCGGAAAGTAGCCTCAGGCTAGCTGAAAGCTGTGCTATCCACTCTGTAAAAACTGCATCGAACCCTAGAGAAACTTTCAGATGCAACCATGAACTGATAGAACGCAGCAGGAATTGAGAGCAGGAATAAGCTGACATGCATAAGATAGACTTGGTTTCTATCCAAGCCCTTTAGAGGTGTTTTTCGACATGTTGCACAGAGAATAATTAACAGGTAAGTTGACAGCTGTGCCTAGCACAGTAATTGCAGCAGACAGGCACTTCTGCTCATATTCCTGCCCTCACACCCACAGGGAAGAACACGCATTTCCATCCACATGTACCATAGGTCTCCTACATTTTAACACTTACACTGGCGTAACATGATTTGTTAAGCAAGCAGGTATTTGAATTAATTTGTATTGGGGTCAAAAGAGCAATGAAGGTAAAAGTTACAGCACTCCATACAAACAATGAGCAAAAACAACATCACGCAGAAGACCTATTTACACCAAATCTGAATTCTCAGCATGAAAAAGGCAGCACAGCTAGATTTTAAATGAAATGACGCGTGTCTATGAGCTTCTCTGCAGTAATAGTTTTTTATTTGGAGGCTAGATCGATTTTCTATTTGTTTGAATGTCTAAACAGAGAATGGCATTTTCAGAAAACTCTGCAAATTGTTGTGTTGCAGAACTTTACGAATATTTTGCATTACCATGCTGTTTAGTCATATCAAATAGGCTGTTACAGGACATACAAATGAGATTTCTTCAGAATCTTGGGTATCATTCATGAAACACATGTTCTTTGTAAATTGTTCATAAAACCATTTTACCACACTGAATACTGTCTTGTTCAATTCAATGTGGCAATTTGTATAAGAATGGCTTTACAAAGAATTTACTCCAATTTTCTTTTGCAGAAATGTTTCAAGAACAAATGCCCTTGTTTCCGTCTTCTATTCAATTGCTTCAACTTGAATAGCAGGATTCTAATTCATAATAAACATAAAAATACATTCTCTGTTATAAATAAGGTACAATATAGAGAAGATAGAGGGTAATTGCAACATTTTATTTTCGTTCATAACTCACATTCTACTAGAAATCTACCTATCATGTATCATAAAAATATTTACATCAGGAAAGATTTAATCATAATATATCAATAGTGGTTGGTCATTTTTTCCCCCTTTAAATCAGGGTTAAATCTGAACCATATTGATCAGCAGATATCAGTCTAATACTAAGGAAATAATGTTCAGTTACATACTTTAAAGGGGTCATATAATGCCATTTTTGTACAAGCTAATATGATTCTTTAGGGTCTAAATTGAAAGTTTGTAATATACTTTAATTAAAAATTCTCATTAGTATTGTAAGAAAACACTCATTTTACCTGCTCAAAAACAGCTCTCTGTTCAGCACACCGTTTTAGTGCGTGTGTTTTTAAATGCTAATGAGCTTTGCTCGCCCCGCCCCTCTGTTCTGTGGGGCGTTTTTGACACAACACACATGGAGTGTTGCCTTGACAACAGTTGAGGGTATATTTTGAAGAATGGCAGCGGGAGTCTCTGAGGATACTGTGCAACCGTAACGCTTTTGTTCATTATAAACGTGGGATTATTAATTATATTGAGAACGTCAGAATAGAAAACATGCATGTACCCTGAATGTAAACATTAGCCACATACATCGTGAAGCGTGCTAGCGATTTGCAAAGATTAATATAAAGATTAATATAAAGGTTAATTAAACGTTACACTCACTTCTTCTGGAGGTTCAGCAGGAACACGAATAGTTGGTACCGATTCTTTTTCAGGAGCAGCTTCTTAGCAAAACCAGCTTTATACTGACCTTCATTTATAAAGCAGTCTGGTGAAAATGATTCGCGCAAACATGAAAACATTGGACGTTGCTCGTGGGGAATATTCCTTCAAAAGCGAAACTCAGCCACTGTGTCTTCAGCGGTTCGGACTTAGGAACATCAAAATGACTGCTGTGTTCATTATTGCACCGAGAACAGAACACCACAATCGTTTAGACGCCATTCTGCTCATAGACAGCTCCAGCGTATATCAACAATGACGCGGACTATGATTGACAGCTCGCTCACGAGCAAGGGCGGGTCTGTGTTGAAACACTGCTGTCAATCAACCATCGTGGGAGGCGTCCGACCGTGTGACGCCACACGGTCGAACGGCTTGATTTGAGACAGGGTAAAACAAATAAGGAGATTAAAAAAACACTGGATGGATTTTTATCATTTTATGATGGTTGTGTACAGGCACTGCTAACACACATTTCAGTACAATCAACTTGTAAAAGTGCATGTACCATTATATGACCCCTTTAAAAGTCAAATCTTTCAGTTAATAATAATTATATTATATTATGAAGCACCAAACAGGAAATAATTATATATAATCTGAATATAAAAATGTAAATTGTGAATATATAGAAGTAAATCAGAATATATATGTATAAATCAGAATATATAGAGGTAAATCAGAATATATATTTAGAAATCTGAATATATAAATGCAAATCAAAATATATAATTATAAATCTGGCTATATAAATGTAAATCTGAAAATACAGTTATAAGTCTGAATATACAGATACAAATTGTAATATAAAAATCATGAATATATATAAGTAAATTTTAATATATAGTATATAACATATATAACCTGTAAATTGTGAATATGCACTTATAAGTCTGAAAATATACATGAAAGTTGCAATATATAGAGATACAAGCCTGATTTTTGATGCCATTTTGACACAAATAGTTGATACATTTTAAGGTTTACAAAACTTTACAAAACATAAGTAAAAACCTTCTAGCACTTTTATGTTCAGTACAGGCAGCAAAATGACTTAAAATTCAAGTGTCACTGACCATCCGATGCTGAACTCCACATGGGCATCAAACAGGGCCACGACGGGAGCGGTCGCAGCCCTCCAGCCGCTGACCCGAGAGCGAATCAAACCCTCCTGCTTCTCATGCCGAACCACTTTAATGAAGTCGGGCCGCTGCTGGTTGGTCTCGTCCACAAACCTCTGCAGGTTTTCTGAAAGTTCAGCTTTGAGTGAAGTGAACGAAAGAGGGATTAGTTGAAAAGAGTCTCTTCATGCAATATAAAATCCATTCCTTATACCTGCTGTTTGCTAAATCACCCTGGTGGCTTCTGAGAAAGTTTCAGTACTCACCAGAAATGAAGCGGGGAGACCCTAGTGACACGTGTACCTGACTTTTATTACATTCTAATCAAAATTCGTTTATATAGACTCCCCCTTCGACCTCTCAGGGAATTACTAACATGAACTGAAACGCTGCAAACATCAGACACTAATATTTGCCAGCGGTCTGTGATATTTGGAGTCTCCACCGCTGTCTGCTGGTGATTACTCCCCTCCCATCTGTCTCCTGTGCTGTTTGTTTTTATTAGGGAGAAAGCCATCATCTTGTCTCACCATGGCAACCAGATGGTGTGATGTGGGGCCACTGTCAATCTGTGGGAGAATGAAATGTCCAAACCTCTGCACCTCACGTTAACCGCCCTGACCCCTTACTATATCCCACACACGCCGAGTAAAAGGTCACTGTAGCATAACCGCTGTGAAGTCATTATTCTGGAAAAACCAGATACTCTAGAGGTGACTGAGAGCAAATAAAAGCTTTTGCTTCTGATCGGCCTGAGATGAACCCACCTCAGTAGTGTACTTTACTGCACAGAGCCAGTAGTTATCTTCAGAAAATGGTCAGTCTTAAGCCCACACAGGGGTTTTCAAACATTTTGATGTCAAGGACCAACAAATGCGTTTATTTCCGAGCAGGGACACATTATTTTAAAATGTTTCTGTGAATACAGACCTATTTATAAAAATAATGACATGCCACATCCGGTCGCCAACAGTCCCTGTCGCTCGTGTCGCCGGAAATCGCCAGCTCTCCATTGAAATGAATGGGATCGTGTCACATTGTCGCTGCGTGTCGCTTGTAGTGTGAACAGGGCTTATGCCGTTGGTTTGACGCATAATTATAAGCCTTAAGTAGCCTAAATAATTCATAACAACTTCAATCACATGCTGGATAATCTGCGTTGGCTGATAACAATTAGAACGTAAACACTAATTGCTTAAGCCTACCTTGGCTTTTATATAATGTTAGATTTAAAATTCTTTGACAGAAAAACAAACATGTTGATTTTGTTCGGTTTGGTGTTACGATGTTTCCAGCCACACTGAACATGCGTTCAGATGGTGTGCTTGTTGCGCGAATGCATTTTAAGCAACCGTGGCCAGGTATCTTGCCTCATTATTCCACCACCAAGCAAGTGGGTCTTCGCTGGCCTCCTCTCGCAAATAGCACCTGGAAACGGCTCTTGAGATATTATGAAGTACTCACTCGTTTAAGACTTAACGCGTCGCACCGCAACAGCTGTCTACACTGGACCCAACAAAGCAACTGTTAAAATCATTTGAACTTTGTATCAGCCAGTCATAAATAAAACAAGGCATCAGTTTACTGTCGGGGATTTGTCATGCCGCATCCAGTGTAGACAGCATTCACTGATTATAATGTATTGTGTTCTATTGTATTTTGTCGTGCCGTTTGAGGTAATTTGTGAATTTTGTGAATGAACAGTCTAAATAAAACTATTTACAGCTAAATGGTATATGCTATAAATACCAAATTCTATTGCAATTCTATACGCATTTCCGCCAGTGGCAATGGACCACCGCGTCGACGCGGTTGTCATGGCGACCGTCACAGCCCTAGAACTTGGAACTACACATAAATTAATTTTACAGAAAGGCAGCTGTGGATTAAGTTAACAAACCCAGTTATACTGTTCTGTATATGAAGCACTGTATGTGCTAATGGCCCAATTATTATTTCATTTATTTATTTATTTTAATTTTACTTTATTGCCAGGCAATGCTTGGACTAATATAAAGTATATGATGTATTTGCACAAATGTAAATATTAGCCAAAGCAGAATATATGGATGCACACTTCAAAAAATCTACAAGAAACATTACACCATGGGCACCTTTCAGACACTATGATTTTACACACATCTTACATACTATTTAGCACAGATAATATGCAAAATGGTAGTAGATTTCTCTTCAGAAAAAGAATTTGATTGATTAAACTGACTCCTTCTAGACCAGAATGTTTGTGAGAGAAATGACTCGCTTCTGATGCCAAAGCATAAAACATTTAGTTGCGCATACGGGATACATGTACATCTGCTGCCCATAATCCCCTAGTGTTATCATGTAATAGACCTCAGATATTTTTTCCACATGAATCCACATTCAAATGAATTATTCATCGTAATCTGTCATACAAGTGTCAATCCCCATTTAAGGAGTCCCTGTGTGCCCCCAGCAAATCAAAATGGCAGCGCTGGGGCAAAAACAAGCGCTCACCGTTGTTGCTGTTGTCATCCACGAGGATAATCTCCTTCAGCAAGTGGGAGGGTGTTCGATGGATCGCCGAATGAACGGAACGCAGGATGACCGACAGCGCCTCGTTCACAAAGATGAAGATGATGCTGACTTGTGGTAGACCGGAGGGGTACGAGATGTTTCTGCATCTGTGAACAACATAAAAAACATAAATACAGGATCACACACCTGGAAAAGAATTGAGAAATATCTCAAATTTTTTTTTTCTTGAGTTCTGCCTTTAATCACAATTGAAGACATTTGTGCCTGGAATTTAATTTCAGTTTGAAAAGCCTAAAAGGAGGTGGTTATGCATTTTGAGTTAAATATTTAATTAGAAAGGAAAATGCGAGACTGTTTTGATTTCACACAAACATTTTACATAGACGGTATGAACAATCACATAACCGGAGGCGTTTAATTCCAGTTTGACACTTTGAAAGATTATGTCTGTGCCAAATTTATTGCTCTGTCTCATGTAAATCTGCATCCACGTGACATAAAAAGAAAAAGAAAAAGTGATATGCTATTAGCAAAATTAAACCATTGATCTATCATTGTACAGAAAGCAAAAAGAAATTAAGATATTTATAATTAATATAAAATATTATATATATACATATACAGTATACAGTATATTTATTTATTTATTAGATAGTTAGATAGATAGATAGATAGATAGATAGATAGATAGATACTAATATACAGTTTGTATTGTCATATTAAATTGTGAAATTGTAAAAGTAAATATGCCTTTATTCTTGAATTATTATTAAATTTTCTCGAACAATCACATCACAAAAATTATAAATTATTTTATTGTTTGAGGCTTTTTTGACACACTATTGTGCGCAGGATTCTATTTAATTTTTTTAAACAAAAAAAACAAAAACAACAACTGATGATTGAGATTGATGATTTATGAAGACATTTCCCTATCTCATCTTCTTCTAAGTGATTCCTTTTGTTCACTGTGACCATGATGATAAAGGAAAATCGATGTTTCTAAAAGAACAAAGGCTGTGTATATATATATATGCTAATAAGAGGGAGAGAGGAGAAGGCGGTGGGCAGTGAGAGATTGTTTCACCCGTCGGGCCCGAGGTCTGGGATGGCTCTGTCTAGAGAGAGTCTGTCGCTGAGGTAGCCGTTGTATCCGTAGTATTGGAACTTCTTCAGGGCCACCTTGCGGCTCTCTGGGCCGAGGTCATGACCCCAGTGTGCAAAAAGAGAGTCTGAGAGGGTCTGGTCAGCTGTGTCGTCCCCATCTTTCAATGGTTTCTCTGGAAGTTCAGACGAAAACAACAGTGTTAGCAGTGTTAGTGTCGGCTCAAGGGCTTCTGGGTAAACATGGTCATCACGCCTTTAACATAAACTCATTTTCACTCATGTTGAGTAAGTGAAACAAATAATGAAGAAACTAAATATAATTTATAAACAATATAATAATAACAACAATTAACACTAATAATAATCACTGTTATTATTACTTCATATTATTACTAAATATTGTTATTAACAACAATAATAGTGCTGTCAAATCATAAATGTATGTGTACTATATGTATATATATATATATATATATATACACACTCAAACATGCATATATTTAAGAAATATTTACATCTATATACATATTCATATTTATATATGATTTATATTATACATTAATATATATTTATATTAATGTATAATATAAATCATATTTATATATGATTTATATTATACATTAATATAAATATATATTAAATATATTTCTTTAATATATACATGCATGTGTGTGTATTTATATTTACATATAAATATACACAGTACACACACACACACATATTATGTAAACAAACTTTTATTTTGGATGCGATTAATTGATTTGACAGCACTACATAATAATAAAAGTAATAATAAAATGATAGTAGTAGTAGTAGTAGTAAATAATAATAATAATTATTATTATTATTAAATTATTATTTCTAGTATTACTATTGTTGCTGTTGTTAAATAACAATAACAATATTAAAAGTAATAAAACAATAATAAAATCATTGAAAATGACTGATTACTCAGAAACATTTAAATTATTAATAATAATCATCACTATTATTAATATTTATCAAGTATTATTGTTATTATTCAATAACAAAAATATAATTAACAACAACAACACTAGTATTAAAGATATAAACAACAACAATAATTATAATTTTATAATATATACATTTAATTTTCAATAACAATAAAATTGTAGTATTAATAATAACAATAAACATTTATAATTACCATTGCAAATATTATTATTAAATAACAACAATAAAAATAATAGTAATAATAATAAATATATGAAATATGATAAATATGACAATACAAATACTTTTAAAGTATTAATTACTAAATACTAGAATAATAAAATTGTACTCAATTTTACCTTACACTAATATGAGGTACAACACTACGAAAAAGTTTTACCATGTTTTTTTTTTGTTTTTTTTTAAATATAGTAACAGAATGGGTTTTGACCATGTACCATGGTAATTCAATATTTTTTGGACGTGTGCCATAGCCATACCACATCTTTTTAAGCACCTGGGTGTACCATGAAATATGAATATGGAATTGTTCAGTATTATTATATTGTGGTATAACGCCATAGTACTTTGAAATGAAAGACAGCCAACTGCAGTTTGGATTCTATTACTACTAAAATAATGAGTCAATTTTTTCTCTAACTTCCATTCATCAAGTCAGCGATCCCATCAAGGTCTTATGGAAAGCCAATCCTCCTCGTCCAAACTCTCCTTCAAGCTGCCTAAGCAGCAAATATCTCACTACATCAAATTCAAGTACTAAGAAAATATGACAGGTTGCAGAACTATGAATGCTGAGTACGCAGGCAGAATAGAGGGAAAGTGCCCTGGCAATGCTCAAAGAATGATGAAAGGCCAATGCGCGTAATTAAGGAACGCTAATTAACAGCAGAGGTTATTTAATTACAACCACTGCAAAGAGCTGGCCTGCGGAGAATAATACATCTTTGCCACTGCAGACACTGACAGTTTGAAACCAACTTCAGACCAGGAGACACTGCTTTCTTGAACTAGAAATGCCTTTTAAGGGGCTGTCATATAAACATACAAAAAAAGAAGTCTGTTTCAGGCTTCCAGTCCTTCAAATGCACATCCAAAATCAATGAATAATTAACAAATCAGTCATTGATGCAAATCTTTAAAATTCTATTTGTAGCTTACTTTTTTCAATTATTTTCCAAGACTGAAGGCTAGTCACGAGGCTTGAAAATCACATTCCCAGTAAATTAGAGCTTAGCCTCATTCCAGCTCTATTCAGCAGAGTAGCCTACATTCAAACTGAGCCATTGAGAAAACAGGCCACTGGCTAGAAATCAAACAGCAAGATGAATAACAGTATTTAAGATCCAAAAAGCCTCCATTATTGTGTTTAGAAGTTCGGTTCGCCATGTAATTCAGGTAGTCTCAACATGACCACACTGATATGCAAATAAATACTCTAAATAGGTGTCCTCTCTGTTGTTGTGCTCCAAACAACTTCAGATTCAGACGAAAATCGAGGCGGTTTTACTGACACTGTTGATTTGTGTCGAGATAAAAAGAGGAGGGAGTCAAACAGAGACTGAATTACTGCAGAGACTGACAGATCAGAGTAGGTTGAAAGATGGATCTTCTCAGCATATGATATGAACAAAAGGAAGAATGCTTTAAAGTTTGCTCATAGCACCTGCTGTGATGTACCTACTGCTCTCCAGAAGAGAATGACAGGCTGAAAATGAATGTGCCTCTGGGTAGAGTAGAAATCAGCATTTATTCTCATAATAATTAAATTGCTTGCAGAAGTGCTAAGCAACAAGCTAAACATATGAAAATATACAGTTAGGGACTATATGCTAAAATTAACTTAATTTTCACCTTCTTTAAATCATCACCCTTGCTGACATTTTGTTCCCATTTATGTGTGGAATAAAAAGAGGAAACTTGTTATTTTCGGCTGCCTAAGTCAATCTTGTAAAAGAGATTTTTAATCTCACAGAAGTTTTTGTCTTTGGTCAAATAAAGTTTATAATGATTTTTAACAATAAAACTTTATAGGTTCCAAAGCACGCATTATACATTATATCATAATAGCCCAAACCCAACTAATAATAAAGCCCCAATAGTTGTCTTTAACATTTACACTATTATCATTATTTTTGAATGAATAAATACACATTTTCCATCATCATGCAATTTGCACCCTTTATATTTAAATTTTTTAATAAATACATATTTTTCATAATCATGCACTTTGCACCTATCAATAAACCTAACAAGATCAATAATAAAATTATTATTATTATTAATATTAAATGATTATTTTTAGTATTACTATTGTTGTTGTTGTTGTTAAATATCAATAATAAGTAGTAATGAAAAAAGTGATAATTATTTTATTATTACTCATAAACATTTAAATTATTATTGTTATATAAATTATTTTATTATTATTATTATCCAACAGCTATTTAATCTATTAATAATAATTATTATCACTATTATTATTATTTATAAAGTAGTATTGCTATTATTCAATAACAACAATATAATTAATAATAACAATAATTTTAAGGATATAAATAATAATAATGATACATATTAAAATAATATGTGTTTGTGTGTGTATAGAATAACACATTATTATAACACTTTGCACCTATCAATAAAATATTAATAAAAATAGATATAAATAAATAAAATAAATATATAATACAGAAAATATTGATTAAATGTATAAAGAACAATTCTGCAAAATAGCCACATTTAAAAGACATTCACTGTTTTTTTTTTTGTTTGTTTTTTGATAATTATCTTATTATCTTAATTATAATAACCATTTTGAGTTCCTAAATGTGTTTAAAAGTATTAAAAGCATTAGTCAAAGCAAACAAATGATTAATAAAAAATAATCATTATTGAAAATATACGTACTAGCATGTCAACATGAAGTACATAAAATAATTCTATAATACATTTAAAAAATGATGCACAACAGCAACATTTCACAGCTTCGCACCACAACCTCCTGCAGTGACAAAAACACAATTATCTTGCAATTATGTTTTTAATGCAATAACCATCAAACTACTTTGTAAATCTATTTTAAAAAAGTTAAGACTAAGTCAAAGTAGTATGAAAAAAGATTAATAAAAATATTTATTCTTCCCAAAGAACTTACATGGCCTTTCCTCACTAAACAGAACTAATTAACTCCAGAAAAAGTACAAGCTCATTTCATCAGGCTGTTCGAAATCAATTAATATAATCCTTAACCGCTGTGCTCGGTTAAGTTGAAGTAGGCTATACACAGCCACGATTGTTACCAGATTCAGTTCTCACTTAAAAGTAAATATTTTTTACATCCCTGTAAGCTATAAGTACTGAAGTTATCAACAAAATAAAGAAACTCAAAGCTTCAGATTTAATATTTTAAAAAGTATTTAACAGAATTAATTCATAATATCTCTTTACCACCAAAACCTGGCTTTCTTTCTTTTGTGGAAGTTTTTGAAGAATACCCAGGCCAATCTTTTCACTATAATGAAAAAGAATGAGGACTGTGTCTGTCAAGCTCCGAAATGACAAAAAAGCACCATTAAAGTATCATAATGGTGGTTCATAAGACTTGCACCATATTCTGAGTCATTCAAAGTCATACGATAGCTTTGAGAGAATACATTTTTCAATATTTTTCCTTTAGTGCTCCACAGAAGAAAGAAAGTCACACAGGTTTGGAACGACATGAGGGAGAACTATTCCTTTAAAACGCTGCGAATAGAAAAGATTCATGTTGTGAGAGAAATATAGTAGGATGGATCCAATCCAAAACAAAGTTGTTTCCCTTTTTTAAATGCAAAAGCCTCGGGAGGGTTGCGTCACGGCAGACAGCTAGCATTTCTGACCTCGCCTGTGGCATGCCGTCTGCTTGTCAGTGCCAGTTCTATGGAGCGAATGTAAAACAAGACACCCAGTATGTAACTCAAACTATTGAGAAGAACACATGCAAACAGCCTGCGAATGCAAAAACATCATGCCCTTCTGGCATTTCGGAGAAGCTCTTTGCCACAGATATAAGGTTCATGTGAGTGTGCATGTCACATGTGTGTTTGTCTGAAGAGGACTCTGACTCACAGACCCGAGATGACAACGAAATCCAAAATATGAGAGCACTCACATGACCCTAATGACTTACATAGCTGACCTAATGTTTTGCTGTCAAATTTATTTAGACCGACGAGACAACGCAGATGGCCAACAGAGCTCTGCTTCCTGAACACATACTTTCCATTTTAAAGGGGTCATCGAATGCCTATTTTCCACAAGTTGATTCTTTAGGGTCTTAATGAGAAGTCTACAACATACTTTGGTTAAAATTTCTCAGTGGTAGTGTAAAAAAACACCCTTTTTACCTTATCAAAATCAGCCCTTTTTAGACCAAGCCGTTCTGTTGCATTTGCCTTTAAATGCTAATGAGCTCTGCTGACTTCGCCCCTCTCTTCTGTGGGCTGACGAGCTGTAATGTTTACTTTAGCCACATTTCGCCGCAAAAGTTGCTGACTAGCACATTATTAAGAAAGGCGATTTGCAAAGATGCATAAAAAAACCCTTATACTCACTTCTGCTGTAGGTGAAGCTGGATCACGAATGATTCGCACGAACGACGCATTTATGTAGATCGCCGGGCGTATTTCCTTAAAAAATTCAAGTAACGTTAATCCTCTGTGTCTTCAGCGGCTCAGATGTCGGGAGTAAATGACGACTGCTATATTCATTATTACATCCAACAACAAAACACCTCAATCGCTTAGTCGGAGACATCTTGTCTTCCCCTGCACCAGAGTCGACACAATGGCGGTAGGACTGTTTACAGCTTACTCTGCTCATTTAGGGCGGGTTTAAGGTAAGACGGCCGTGTCAATCAACTATCGTGGGAGTGGCCTTGGTCGGTGTGACATCACACCGACAAGAAGCTGAGAATGGCCTGATTTGAAAAAGAGGATATTACTTATAAATATTTAAAAAAATACCACTGGGTGGATTTTTATCATTATAGGGTGGTTGTGTACACACACTGCAAACACATATTTATGTTCAAACAACATGTAGTGAGTTTTGCATCCAATGACCCCTTTAAGATCATTATCAAGACAAATCACTGGAAAAACAATGGGTGCTTCTTCTTATGTCCCTATTCTGCCCCTAAAGTTTTTTTGTTTTTAAGTTAGACAAGAGAGGCAACTATGTGAAGAAAAAAAATATCAAAAGCAAAAACTGAAAATATGACTTGTATGCATTTCAAATAAATAAAATACTAGATATAATATTAGCCATAGCAAAAAAATGTTGGCTATTTTATTCCAAGTATGTTAAAAATGTTATTTCTGTCACCGTCAGTACTTAATTTCAGATGACACTGTGGTAGAAATATTCATGACACTCAAAAAAAAATGGCAGTGTATTGTCAACTAAAACAATTAAAAATAAATGTTTCACTAATTAAAAATAAAACATAAATATTTAGCAATGCTGCCTTTGCAAATAACAAATAAAGTAAGTTTAAGTGCAGTACTAAAATGACTAAAACTGAAATAAAAATAAATTAAAGCTAAAGAGAATAATTTTTAAAATCATGAAAATGACAATCGCATAACAAAATGACTAAAACTTAAACTAAAATTTAAATGAAAAGTGAAAACGGTAACACTTTACAATAAGGTTCATTAGTTAACTACATTAGTTAACATTAACTAATAATAAACTGCACTTATACAGCGTTTATTAATCTTTGTTAATGTTAATTTCAACATTTACTAATACATTATTAAAATCTTGTTAACATTAGTTAATGCACTGTGAGCTAACATGAACTAACAATGAACATCTGTATTTTTATTAACTAACGTTAGCGAAGATTAGTAAATACAGTAACAAATGTATTGCTCATGGTTAGTTCATGTTAGTTAATACATTAACTAATGTTTAACTAATGAACCTTATTGTAAAGTGTTACCGTGAAAACATATATGAATAGCTCAGATGCAAAAACCCTCTAAGTGCCGTTTAAGATTTTATTCTTAAATTAGCATTTTTATCAGGCTTCTATGTTTATGTTCAGTTATTTCACATTAATGGCAATGATAGATAGATAGATAGATAGATAGATAGATAGATAGATAACATAACACTGTTACCATACAACTTAAAAATTTATATTTAAGTTTTATTAAATATAAATTAACCATTTATTTTCCAATCCATTTAATGTGTTTATAGACAAATGAAATCAATATTTATTTTGAGAATGTTTATGTTACCTATAGTTGAAGAAACATCCATAATAAATAATGCATGCAGCTCCTAATTCTGTTCAAATGCAACAATTGTTTTAAAACTCTGACGTCATGAGCTTGTTGACCTGATGCTGCTGCTGTAAGATAAGATGTGCATGACTAAGAGGCAACAGGATACTCTACTTGATTAAATTAGCCAGCAGTGCACGGCTCTAATTGAGTCGAGTACAGATACACAACAACGATTTGTTCACATTGTCTAAAAAGGTATATAAATGACAACATATTGCATATACAGTCCACCATCGTAAAAATTCCATGTAGCTATTTAGACCATTGGATAAAGATGTAAACAGTGCTTTATGAGAAATATAGAAATGCTTCTATTTATTGTCCGTAGCACCACAGACCAATCTTATTATTCGTTTGCTTTATTGTGCCAGAGCAAATATTTGGCACAGGCACCATCATACACCAGTTTATTGCTCTCTTTCAGTGCAGTGTACCTTAATCCAAGTAGCTTTCAACACATTTGAAAGTCTCTCTCTCTGTTTTGCACATATCTCAGGGCTGGATCGTCTCTCTCTGCACACTAACAGCCGTCATTATTCATTCTGGTCAGTCGAGAGCTGCTAGAAAAGCTTCACATTGCAGAACAAAATGACCAGATGCCCAAAGCCATTTCCACAAGCAGAACACAGCAAGAGCATCTGTAACCGTGACAGACAGAGCTGTGAATGGCTTTGGACAATACTCTCAAATGCTCAATCAATCCTGCTATTACTTGTGGAAAAGCATAGGGTGACTTTTAGATAACATTCCTGGATATATTCTTCCATATGCAATCTTAATATTTTTGTCTTAATATTTTAATATCTAATCATCATTAGACACTGCATGTTTACAGAGGAACATTGGCTGCTCTGATTGACCTTTTTTTTATTGCATTGATCAAATATGTCATTTGTGTTTACACAAACAACCACATACTCCATACAAATTGAATAAAATAGCATGCATATTCCTGTGCTGTCAAATAAATCTTGTTATCTGACCTTCTCCCCTTTCATCACACAGTTTTCAAAGTAGACTAATTACACCGATATGGGTCAGACCGGCCTTATTCCCCTCAAGGCAATTATATTAAGCGCATATTTCAGATGAAAGACTTGCCTCAGAAGTTAGCGAGAGTGCTCAGCTAAATTCATGTTTCCAATTCGTTTGTAATTACTGCTGCCTTTTCCAAGGAGTAACAGTGAATCAAAGGTAATTGTTGATTTCTTATGCTGAAAACACAATGGTCACTGAAATATCTTTCCTTGCTGAATTATAAGGCTGTGAATACACAATTCTTCTGCCACATAATCAAGTTTATTAAACTAATGTTGAACTGTTTGCAGTTGCCAAGCAATGTAGAAACTTGCAGTATTAACATAATATACAATAGCAGAGTCATTTTACACAAATCATCAAGTCATAATTTACTTTATTTATTGGAACTAACTAAAATAAGAAATGTTTCTCGAGCACCAAATCATATTGAATGATTTCTGAAGGTTCATGTGACACTGAAGACTGGAGTAATGATGCTGAAAATGTAGCTTTGCATCACAGGAATAAACTACATTTTAATAAAACATAATAAGTTATTTTAAATTGTAATATTTCACAATAGCACTCTTTCAAATAAATGCAGCCTTGGTGAGCAGAAGACTCTTTTAAAAACATTAACAAATCTTTCTGACTTTAAACTTTTGAACAGTAACGTAAGAAAAAGAAGAAAAACAGAGGGGAAAAAAGAGCCTTTCAAACCCAAATATTCATTTCTTTCTTCACAGAACATTATTGCCAGACTATAACAGCCAAATAGTATTTTATTTATTTATTATTTTTCTGAGTTTAGGGCATGAATCCCTTGAAATTATGAAAGCTACAGGGCTAATGTCCCAGCCACCATCATTAAACAATATTGTGACCTGAGGCAGGGCAACCCAAGGCTACAGAACGGAGAAACAGAAGGTACGTGTCCAGACCGTCTAAACACTCCATCTGCACACATTCGCCTTCCCCTCCATTACACTCTGTGCAGCTTATGGAAAAGGACAGCTTGCTGGCAAAGTCAGGAAATATATTTTATTCAATTTCTCTGAGAGTTTTTTGCAGCCCTCCAGGGATGGCGACACAGAGAGCAAGTGAGGCTGGATTCGATGACCTGGCTCAGCCTGAAGCCAGAGCCGGTCCTGAGGAAAGTGAGGCAGAACGTGATCTGCCGTCCAGGTCGGCCATCTGTCTGACCACAAGAGAGGCAGGAAATGGGCCACCGTTGAGCACCTCAATCAGAGGAGACGGATATAGAGGGGAATAAGACATTCTGAAGTTTAGGATGTACATCAAACCCATTTATTGGGCTTCACTCACTAATAATTGCACATGAATACATGTGGGGATGAGAATTGTAGAGAATTTAATGATTTCAGTTCCATTAATGTTTCTTTTAGTACTTTTAAGAAACAAGCATTTCAAGGGAAAAAAAAAATGCAATCTCATTGCTAAATGATGAAATCCTTTTTTATTAAAATGTGGCATAAATCCAATAAAATAATTGGTCTACTGACAAAAACGTCATCACATCTCACAGTTAGTTCTAAGATGTTTAAGTCATTAAAAAAGAGAGAAAAAAGACTCATAAGAGTAATTCGTTCAGGAGTCAGACAAACACTGTACAGTATGTTTTTGATTCACAAAAAAGAACCAGCTCACGAGAATCAGTCTTTCAGGACTCAGAATACGCAATTTGTGCTGTATGTTTTTGCTTAACTAAAAACAACAGGCTCATAAGAGTCATTCGTTCGGGAATCAGACAACACAATTTGCTTCCTATGTTTTTGATTCACCAAAAATAACAGGTTCATAAGAGGCATTTGTTCAGGAGTCAGACTACACAGTTTGTGCTGTATGTTTCTGATCCCCTAAAAAGAAGCAGCTCAAAAGAAGCATTCATTCGTAATTCGAAATACATCAGTTACACTGTATGTTACTGATTCACCAAAACAACCAGCTCATAAGAGTCATTCGTTCAGGACTCAGAATACACAGTTTGTGCTGTATGTTTTTGATTCAATAAAAAGAACAGGCTCATAAGAGTCATTTGTTCGGAATCGGAGTACACTGGTCATGCTATATGTTTTATGGTACAGATTCAGTAGTGGTGCTGTGGTGCAGCTGCACAAACAGAGCTGAAAAGCCTTTCAAAGTATTTTATCAGTAGAGTCATACGTTCAGGAGTCAGACTACACACTTTTTGCTGTATGTTTTTGATTAATTAAAAAGAACAGGCTAATTAGAGTCATTTGTTTGAGAGTCTTACACCAGTTGTGCTACATGTTTTTGATTCACTAAAAGAACTTAGGAATCGGACTACACTGGTCACGCTGTATGTTTTATGGTATAGATTCAGTAGTGGTGCTGTGGCATAGCTGACTAAATAGAGCCAGAAACCCTGTCAGAGTATTTTAGCAGTATTTCAGCATTCCAACTCACAGCATTCCGTCCCCATCAGTGCAAGCAAGCATGTGGAAGACCAAAGTTTCAGTAAATGTCTTCTACAAATATAATGGACAGAAGACTGAAATTAACATACATTGACACCAATGTGTCAGGCAGTGAAAATAATTGACATCCTTTTAATTAATTGAATAGAAAAAAAAATAACTCTCTAAATGTCAAGCCTAATCAGATCACATAAAATGGTTGAGAGAGCATAGGTGTTATATTCACAACAGTGGAAATGACCAAGCTGCTGAGTGAACCACTCACACTGGTGATGAATGCCATTTTGGCTGCTCTTCTCATTAAGAGCTGTTATGTAAGCATCTGCTGGGTTAAAATGTCCTGCTGGCGCCATGACGACAGTAGATGAGACATCTAAGTTGACAGTTCCTGTCGCCTTCTTTAAGGCACATTAAAGAGCCCAGTCAAAGGTCCTGAATGTCTTGGAAACTCTTAGAAAAATAATCAATGAATTTTTTATTATCTGCCGTGGGATGTATTACACCCGAGTGCATGCTAAGTACCCTACTTGAGAGGCGCGTACCATTACACAGCAACAAAGTCAGTTTCAATTGGCATGTTACTATGAATATCCCATCTCAACCAATCTGAAGTGCTTCAGATGTTAGAAGTGCTCGATGCCTCCAAGTTGCCACTGATGTAACCATAACGCAATGGTTTCTGACTTCACAGAGACACGTCTGAGCATCTGAATCATACATGTACACCAGAGTAAGCCTTACTCAGTGACAAACATCAAAAACAGAACAGGGCATCACAATCCAAACAGCCCCATTCTATCAGACGTGATGATTTACAGTCATAGTTTGACAAAACAAGACTACAAATACTATATAAAGACTTAAAATGAGAAATTCTGCCATCATTTACTTGCCCTGATGTTATTTCAAACCTGCTTCACTTACTTTCTTCAGTGGAACACCAATCACCAATCTTTGCATGTTCATGGCAATTACTGATGGCCGAATCATGAATGAATCTTTATTTGGAGTCAGATTGTCTCAATGAATCTGTCTGAATGCATCACTCAGTTATCAATCAGACTGATCTGGTTCTTGAGTTGAACTTAACCTGACTCAATGATCCAGTGGCAGCAGTAGATGAGAATATTAGTGAATAATGACTTAAATTACAGTATGTTTCTCACAGAATTTTTATGTTCCTTTTATGATGTTTGATATGGAGGACCAAACCTGCCATATTTAGAAATAAATAAATAAAGAAAGAAATGTACAAAGAAATGTAAAAGCAAAAATAAATAAATAAATATATAAATAAATGTACAAAGAAAAGTAAAAAAGCAAAAATAAATGATTATTTATAATTTTATTTCCTTATTTATGTATTTTTCATTTTTTTCCACATTTATTTATTCATTTATTTATACATTTATTTATTTCCACTTTTATTTATTTTCACATTTATATATTTATTTACGTATTTATTTATTTATTTCCACATTTATATATTTCCACATTTATTTATTTATACATTTATTTATTTTCACATTTATTTATTTATACATTTCTTTGTCCGTAGGGTAATGAGGAGGCGTGTTTCGTCAGGAAAAGCAATCGAGCCAGAGTAGTCGAGGGTAAGCTTGAGGCCACAGTGACACCTTGTGGTGCCCAAACGAAGTACAAGAAGTGTAGCCTATATGACGCGCCTGTTGATAGTGTGGGATGAATGACTTAGATGGGCGATATGACCAAAATCTTATATCATCCGTTATTATTTCAGTTTCACGCGGGGGGTTCTTTCGGCTGGGAAGCCTGCTATCTGGGATCGCGTGCATTTGCTGAAGCTCGCGAAAGCATGCAGTCGCTCTCTTATGCGCGCTGTTTTTTTAGGTTTCACTTTCAAAGCATACAAGGCATGTTTCCAATATTTGGAATAGAAGGAGGTTACTGTAGAAGATTGGTCGCCTCGCGCCTCTTCCCGTGTGGACAGTCACCGCATCAACTGATTATAATGGGTTCTCTTGGTGTAGACACGGCTTTAGATACGGATTAATCACACGTTTTAGGATGGAAATATCCAGAATTAGGTCAAACAAGAGGTGTCCACGGGAACGGAGCTAGTGAAACACACACGACATGCATTGAACATACAAGCATCATGCTCATCCAAACAGCGCCTGTCGTGTACCCTCAGCTTTTTGAGCTAACTGCAGTTTTTTAATGTAACCAAAAACCAAAAACAACATTGACAGCATCAGAAACAAACCTGTAAACTGATGTCCAGGGGCATTAAAAAAAAAAAAAAAAAAATATATATATATATATATATATATATATATATATATATATATATAATTCAATCGATGAACTCAGTTAAAATAATAAAGGGCTGTACTAGTAAAAATCAATCAGTGTCAACAAAAGCCGGAGACATCATTACTGAATGCATTTACACTGCAATAAGCCTACAAATGCATAAAATGTTATGAAATTAATGTTTTAAAGTTTAAAGGCAGAAATATGTCAATATGTCAATCTATTAAATGATACGTTTAATATGAAACTAAAACAGACACTAGGTGGGGCCAAGTCACTGTTTTACCGAGTGAGTTCAATCCATTCAGCTGATTCCTTCAAATTACGCTGATTACGAAAACACCACTACTTGTTGCCGCGGTTCAGCTGTGGATTTGTTTCTGTGATCATTATATGTAGGCCTAAGGTCACGTGTTTTTTTAAAGAAATAAAACATATTTTCATGATAAAATGATCAAAAAGATGGCAGGTAGGGTAGGGGACATGTTCGGCGAACACGACTTCTTATGTTGAGAGAACATAAAATGTTTTGAATTTAATAAAGCGAAGAATTAAGAAAATATTATATTAACCTAACTGTATTAGTGCGTGATATGTTGCAGATATATAGGTTACAGTCCACGGACAACATTTATGAACCTTGTTATAATCAATACACTTAAAAATAAGACATGTAACATGCCTAGAAAAAAAAAAAACATTACTATCTTTCCCATCCATCCAGGTTTTTTAATTCAAAACATTTTATTAATTTATTCATAATATTAATGTCTGAATATACAAGGTTGCTATGGTCACGCAGGTTCGTGCATTAAACGCATGGCCACGAGAAAGAAGTCGTGTTCGCCGAACATGTCCCCTACCCTACCTGCCATCTTTTTGATCATTTTATCATGAAAATATGTTTTATTTCTTTAAAAAAACACGTGACCTTAGGCCTACATATAATGATCACAGAAACAAATCCACAGCTGAACCGCGGCAACAAGTAGTGGTGTTTTCGTAATCAGCGTAATTTGAAGGAATCAGCTGAATGGATTGAACTCACTCGGTAAAACAGTGACTTGGCCCCACCTAGTGTCTGTTTTAGTTTCATATTAAACGTATCAATTAATAGATTGACATATTGACATATTTCTGCCTTTAAACTTTAAAACATTAATTTCATAACATTTTATGCATTTGTAGGCTTATTGCAGTGTAAATGCATTCAGTAATGATGTCTCCGGCTTTTGTTGACACTGATTGGATTTTTACTAGTACAGCCCTTTATTATTTTAACTGAGTTCATCGATTGAATTATATATATATATATATATATATATATATATATATATTTTTTTTTTTTTTTTTTTAATGCCCTGGACATCAGTTTACAGGTTTGTTTCTGATGCTGTCAATGTTGTTTTTGGTTTTGGTTACATTAAAAACTGCAGTTAGCTCAAAAGCTGAGGGTACACGACAGGCGCTGTTTGGATGAGCATGATGCTTGTATGTTCAATGCATGTCGTGTGTGTTTCACTAGCTCCGTTCCCGTGGACACCTCTTGTTTGACCTAATTCTGGATATTTCCATCCTAAAACGTGTGATTAATCCGTATCTAAAGCCGTGTCTACACCAAGAGAACCCATTATAATCAGTTGATGCGGTGACTGTCCACACGGGAAGAGGCGCGAGGCGACCAATCTTCTACAGTAACCTCCTTCTATTCCAAATATTGGAAACATGCCTTGTATGCTTTGAAAGTGAAACCTAAAAACAGCGCATAAGAGAGCGACTGCATGCTTTCATGAGCTTCAGCAAATGCACGCGATCCCAGATAGCAGGCTTCCCAGCCGAAAGAACCCCCCGCGTGAAACTGAAATAATAACGGATGATATAAGATTTTGGTCATATCGCCCATCTAAGTCATTCATCCCACACTATCAACAGGCGCGTCATATAGGCTACACTTCTTGTACTTCGTTTGGGCACCACAAGGTGTCACTGTGGCCTCAAGCTTACCCCTCGACTACTCTGGCTCGATTGCTTTTCCTGACGTAAAACACGCCCTCCTCATTACCCTACGGACAAAGAAATGTATAAATAAATAAATGTGAAAATAAATAAATGTATAAATAAATAAATGTGGAAATATATAAATGTGGAAATAAATAAATAAATACGTAAATAAATATATAAATGTGAAAATAAATAAAAGTGGAAATAAATAAATGTATAAATAAATGAATAAATAAATGTGGAAAAAAATGAAAAAATACATAAATAAGGAAATAAAATTATAAATAATCATTTATTTTTGCTTTTTTACTTTTCTTTGTACATTTATTTATATATTTATTTATTTATTTTTGCTTTTGTACATTTCTTTGTACATTTCTTTCTTTATTTATTTATTTCTAAATATGGCAGGTTTGGTCCTCCATAGTTTGAATGCTTCAGTTTTGTTTTACTGTAACTGCATAGAAAAATTATTCAGCACAGTATTCAGAATTTCTTCTTTTGATTTTCACAGGAGAAAGGAATCATTGGCTCACTGGAAAACATGCCTCTAAAAAATATATCTATACAAACAATTCACTGCGGTTTCCAGCTGAAATGAACATTAGTAGCAGTGAAGCATCAACAACTTTTGGTTCTTTTCACACAAACTATGATTACTGGGGCAGATTGTTGATCAATAAAGACTTATTTTCATGTAGATTCCTTGTGAAATATTATTTTATGAACTCAAAACACTTTTACCATAGTGCATGATTTGTTAACGAATACATTCTCACATTTGCTTCACATATATGTATAGCTTTTCTGACGTAGTGAACTTGCTCTGTAGCTCACCCGGTACAGCACTGAACTTACAATCCTGAGAAACATGAATCATGATAAAAGCTCAAAGACTTGAGGAAGCAAACTGGTTTCTTCAGCAAATGTGTTTTCATCTCATGTTTACTTTTGTTTACACTACTGGTTAGATCTGGGGCCCGTTCTTCGTACTTCGCTTAATACATCCGAGATGATTTGAAAGATGCCAGATCTTCTAATTGTGATAACTGATCTCTGGCTAATTTGGTCCTTCAAACGAATTTGTGGATTTGATTAAAATATCTGGATTAGGTTGTCTAAGATTACTGCATATTCTCTTGTTCCCCGAAAAGGGCAGATGTATCGATACTCGAAACCACGATCAGCAATGCAATGATTGGCTGGTGGCAAGACAGCAATGTAATGACATCATATAATTAAAAAAGACACCTGACGAAAAACTTGACAAATTTCTGGACTTTTATAAGGACACAGCCAAGCGAACAAAATTACTTTTTTACATGATTCCCAATTATTTATATTCACGATTTCTAGTATTTGTACAGGCTTTACATTTTGCATTTTAATGTTGTAATTAGAAATTAATTTAATTTGATCTTTGAAACAGATTGCTGTCACATGCCTTAAGTTTCTTAAGGGTCAAGATCAAGTTATCTGCATTTCCTGCGCTCCATCAAGCCACTACCATAATAGCTGTCATCATTCAAATTAATGCACGGCTCAGATTACCTGTAGCTATGGCATGTGTGCAAGACTCTAAAACAATTATAAAGTAATTATTTTATCATGAATAAACATTTCAATGAGTAAAACTGGCTGTGTCTAGTATTATAGACTACACAACATTATTATATTATTTTTCAGTTAATTTTTCAATTACTATTATTTTAAATTACTGTCCTTGGATCAGTAGGGTACTCTTCTAATAAAGTAGCAGTGGCTGGGACAGATTTTAAATATCAATTCTGCTTAAAAAGATACGCTCTAATCCTGTTTACATGAAATAAGCCTGCTCCCGAGCAGGTTTAAGCTTACAGACCTGTTGCTATGACAGCAACTCCAGGATGAGCTTCGAAGGACCAGATGATCCAAGATCAAGCGAAATTGTCAACAATCAAATCCAGCTAACTGAGTTAGCAACGTATGAAGAATGGACACCTGGGGTAGGGTTTATTGTAGGTGGTATGTTATTTTCAAACATAATAGAGCTTTAACCTTTTAGTGGCACTCATCTTCCACATTCAACTTGCAAGAATCAACAGTATAATTTTGCAGAAATGTCGCCACAGGCACTTTTTTCCACTGAGCCTGTGTTGGACAAATTTGCTAGCCATCTCTAGAGCACAAACTTGCTAGCCAATTCAAGATAACAGCCAATCTGTAAAAACAGAATCAGGTGGGCCAAAACACCAAACATGTTCACGCTTTATAATATATCACTGCAGAAATTTAACACTGTCTGTGACAAGTGCTAGTTTACAGTATCAGGTACATTAGCCTCTCTAACTGGAGTGTGCTAAGAGCCTTTCAATGTCAAGCTGAAAGCTGCCAAACTGCACACAGCTGGGAGTTCATGCAACCCCGCAGAGTGTGAAATGGAGGCAGGTCTCACAATTATCGGTTCTTATGGGTAATTGAAACAGTCGGAGTCATTTGAGTCACTGATGCCATCTACTTCATGCTAGCTTGGCACGTTAGCTACAGGCAAACTGCCGCTAGGTTAACACTATGTAAATGTATGTATATTAAATGTTCTCTCGTCCCAGAGGTTTTACACTCATGGAATACAGCCCATTGTTCTTGAAGCTGAAATGACTTTAAAACTTTTTGTTGGTAATAATTTGGTGAGCCTGCTGGTAAATGCAGGCCATGATGTGCACCACGCAGAGCTAAATGATCATCTATCACAAAATTTCCTCACCAATTCACAGAGCTTGTGAATAATCATAATAACTAACAGGACTTTAAGACACTGTAGGGAAGCTTGCTATCCTGAATGGATTCCACACCTCGACATGGACAATTATTCTTTCATTGGCAAAAAGAAAATAGTGTTTCTTTGGGCGATTTTCAATACATCTTGCTATTAATCCATGACATTGAGCTGTGAATTATTCAAACGAATTTCAGTATTTCCACAATCACTTTCTCATTAAAGCAGAGCGCTAAAAGGAATGAATGTTATGCAGGATTGTAGATGTCAAATGCTCAGGGTTATTTCATTGGAAACCTTATAATGTAAGACTAAATGAAGTTCATAAGAGAATGTCTTTGTGCGTGTTCCACAAAGCAAATAACACTGGGATTTTTAAAGTCTAAAACCTAAACTCAAAAAGTCATCAGAAAGTCATGAAGTTAATCATAATAATACTTATTAATAACACTAATAATACTAAAAATCTTACTGAAACCTTGAAATAAACAAGATTCTAAAAATACGAAATTAAGTCTGAAGAAGAAATATTTCAGGATGGGTGCCCACCAATAAAAACTTTGTAAAATGTAGAGAGTGCTCTGCACTGAAAGTTTATAAAATTCATTTCATTGCATTCACATCCCTGTCCCTGAATCACGAATTTGTGTCGGAGTCTAAGCAATCACGCATCTTGTTTAGCAGTCCTCTGTCCTTGACACTAGTCTTACAAAAGGCAACAAAAGCCCATTTTCTTTCTGCTGCATTTTGTTAGACTTCCTGTCACGCTGATAACATTCACAGACTCGTATTAAAATTGTACAA
Organism: Onychostoma macrolepis; assembly: GCF_012432095.1. Lineage (NCBI taxonomy): Eukaryota > Metazoa > Chordata > Actinopteri > Cypriniformes > Cyprinidae > Onychostoma > Onychostoma macrolepis. Next base: position 11,818,860 of record NC_081179.1, on the reverse strand, counting down.
AATTAAAGGACAAACAACAAAAAGCTGCACGAAGAAACTGAGGTCTTTCAGTTGTTTTGAAATCGAGCTGGTTAATGCATGGTCTTTTGTTCACATGGACGGCCGTGGGCTGTGCTAGAAACTGCATTAGCAGGTGACCTAGAAGTCAGCAGGATGCTCCATGCCACTGAATGTTTATCTGCTATACGAGCGTATGGGCGGCCCCGGACGGCCATGTTAATCGCCAGAACACCATTAGCAGCAGGATACATGGCAGTGAATGTCCCTCAGGTCATATAATGCATTATTTTGTGTGGGCTCCAAATCTCAAATCTGTGTCTGAACCATTAACAGGCTTTGCATAAAGGCAAGAGGGTGTCTTTTTCCCCCCTCTACGGAACAGCATTTTTGTTGATTTCCTTGCAAAGTGAATGACTTTGGCCTCATAAATCAAACGTTACAGCTCATTGCCTGTAATTTCTACATGCAAAACACAATCCTGGAGAAAAGATGATAATTACGGCCTCATCCAGCCGCTTCTGTCAAAAAAAAGGCACTAAAATCACAGTCAAGATCCTCTAGAAATCACTTTAGTGACTCTGCAAATAAGGAAGCAGAAAAGACAAAGTGCATTCAAAGTCCAAAAACCACACAAAGAGAAACATAATGCGATAGAAATGATTTTTCTAAAATAGTCTAATAGACCCTATGAGATTAAATGAGAATGGAACAAAATTATTAGGACTGTAAACTGATTTAAATGTTTAACTAAATAATTTACATAATCTGCTTAATCGAAATATTCATAGATAGATCATTTCCAGTATTACTTATTCTCTAATATTGCGTTTTATGACTGATTGGAGTATTTGATATTATATATAACACATATCAATACTGGCACAAGAATTCATTTTATTTTTAGTACCTACAATTTTTCCTCAGTATTGTGTCCTATGATTACTTGGAATCATAGAGTGAGTTGATTTTTTTCGTGTGACTGAAACAATACATCAATTACATGCTCTCCCTCTCTGTCATGTCAGTTCATTAACAGGTGGCCTAATGCACAGAGTGAGCTATCAGCTTTAACTGACAGCCCAGCACAGGTCCCTATTACACACACTACAAAAAGTCAAAACTCCACCATCTGTGACTCTGCTGAGCTACTTATTTATTTAAATAAAAACATGTTACATAAATGCCAGATCAGACAGCAAAATGTGACAGAAAAATAATTCCTAGGGGCCATGTTTACAAAGTGTCTGCCAAATACTGGCTTATAATAAATTATCCGGTCAAAATATGACACATACAACCGACCAGAACTCGCATCACTTTTTTTGAGGCTTTGTCCCCATCGCTTTATGAAATAGTTTGCTAGCTATTACAGAGAATCATCTCTATTTGTTGACTTTAATACAGGACAATTTATATTTAGATTCATACATTTATCCACCGACCTACAAAAACTAAAAAGATGAATTTATCAAACTGAATAAGTCACAAGTCCTCCAAAATTCAATGCAGGATGTGTTTTGATAGTTGGGTTCAAATGAAGTTCATAAACCAGGTAGTTCCCACTCCCAATCTGACTGAGACACATCTGAAGCTGTGAAATAGCCATACACAGACGTGACATGAGGAAACATCTATTTTTGTGTTTGCAAACCGCACGACACGTCAGCTTTTCCGAATGCATCAAGACAGTCATACAAGCATTGTTGCAAACACAATGGCTCTCCAGCTTCAGCACCATGATAACAAAACACAGTTCCACTGATCTGTTTTCTGCTTCTGTTCAGGAGGCATTATTGTCCTGATGCACACAACTTGAGCACAATTGTCAGGATGCTGTGTGTCGCATATGTGATTAGAGTTTTAAGATGCAGCTCCTGCTGTGGGCGATATACTCGTGCACTCTCTAACCAGTGCAAAGGTTAATAAAGTCACAGAGAGAGATTTGAATTCAGTCCCTCAGGTGTGCCTGCTGGGCGAGCTGCGGCCCGCTCTCCATGAAACCCTCATGGGTCAGTGTGTGAGATGTCCAGATATGACAGACAGTCGCCACAGTTAGTTTTCTGCTCTATGACGAATCTAAAGACTCTTCCGTTGTTTTGGTTAAGGTTCATCTGCTAGCATTGCAAATGTTTGCTCTTTTTATTATATACTATAATAATATCTAAAAGCATACACCAAAATGACAAGTTAAACATGTTAAAGTTTTAAACAATTAAATAATTTTATTACTGTTTCAAATAATATACATACAAAAAAATTAATCTTGTAGTATTCTAAAAACATTGCTATTAAAAATGCAGTGTATAACTGGCTCTACTAACAGGCTGAAATGGACAGTACTTAAATAAAATTTAAAAATGGAATATATGTCTTTTGCAGCATAGGTCAGTAGAGAACAACAGTGGGAGAGCAAGGAACCTCTCAAACCCCAGATATGACAGCCACCGCTGTGCTACAGCTATTTTAAGGTGCTGTTTTGAAGTTAATTAAACAGAATATTAATGAAAGGTTAATGAACATGAACAGAATATACTGAAACAATCTGAGTGTAAAATTATATTATACTTATATTAGAAAGGGTAGTTGGGAGAGACTCTATCTATCTTCATTGCTAATACTAATATCATAATGTCTTTTTAAAAAAAGCACAAGATAGTTCAGCTAAATCTATTTATTCATGCGCCACTCTGGAATACTTTATGCTGATGGCCAATTGGTTTGTCAAATATTATTGTACAATGATACTAAACAGAATATATGACTCTTTTCCTATATTTATCATTTAGCTAGAGTAGTTTTATTTTATTTTTTGCTGCCAAATAATAGCCAGAGCAGTCTCAAGAGATTTAACATGCGCTACAGGTTCTGTGGAATATTCACCGAATGTCACTCATTCAAGCAAGGACATCTCAACCGCAAACACTATTATGGTCTCGCTCGGTTAGTCAAGGGCAACTGACTCAGTTTTTAACCCTGGGTCATTGGCTCAGTGAGTGTCTCCTGCATCACTATTCAGGAGCAGCACCAGATGACTGTTTATGTGGCTAACGGCACACAACTACGAACATATGGGCCAAAGTGCCATCTAATGTGTGAATGAATCACTCAACTAAGGCGATTCTTTCGAATGAAACAGTCTGAATCAAACAGAAATCATAAGACTAAATCAGACAAGTCACCTCATTATTATGTGTATGTATATTGGCATCTGTTGTCAGATTTCAGCAGAATCAATCATAAAACAAAATACAAATCATGCTGTCATTCATCCCAACCGCCTCCGTCATTATGTGTTTGACTGGTCGGTGGAATAAAGCTAAAATCGTTTCAATCTCTGAGGATTACCGAAGCTCAAGCTTGATTACGGGCTGCTCTCTGGACGACAGACGTCTGTGAGACGGGCTGACAAATCAGTGCAGCCGGATGCACCCTAAGTGGAGCCCAATGACAGAGGGGAAGAAAGTGTTTATCAGGAGCTGACCTCATAATGACACATGCAAACAGGAGCAACAAAAAACAGTTCTGAATCCACTGAAAACATATCAAATTTCTCCCACGCATTAAGATTAACCCTAATCCTGACCCCAAACATGATTTAAGGGCATTTAAAGCTCCTCTCGTGTACAGTCGTTTTCCTGTTGAACAAACACAGCGACGGCTGATTCAGCTCCAAATATGTTGCATGAGGAAATTACTGTAAATATTAAGTGAGCGCTAATAAAATGATTTTAAAAAATTATGAAATAAAACTGTATATATTTCTCCTTAAAATATTTTTTTTCTGGTGATTTATTGTAATAATTTATTGATCAATACTGGATATTTAATTGTGCATGTTTATTTTTTTATTTTTTACATTTAGATTACATTTGCCATCATTTAACAAGTTCGTCTTTAGCGTATGAAAATTCAACAAAAAAAAAAAATGAATAAATGTAAAATATAATCCACCATAGCATGAAAATTAGTGCTTGGCAACGATTGACAACGACATGATTAATCGCATCCAAAATAAAATATTTTGTTTATATACAGTATGTGTGCGTACTGTGTCTGTATCTATTTATTATGTGTATATATAAAGACACACAAATACAGAATATATTTTGAAAATATTTAATGTATATATTTATATTCATATAATTTATATTAGATATAAATATATTTAATATATAAACATAACATTTTTCTTAAATATATACATGCATGTGTGTGCATTTATATAAACGTAATAAATATACACAGTACACACACATATATTATGCACACAAAAACATTTACTTTGGATGCCATTAATTGTTGCCCAACACTAATGAAAATAATGATTGATGTAACATTAAAGAAAAAAATGTCAGGTGGGATTTGGTTCAATTCATCGTTGTTTCTCCGGAAGATTGAGTTATGACATTTTGATTAAAAATTACTAGGTCAATCCATTAAAAAAATAATAGACAATGGAATGGTTGAATTGTTCACAATAAGATCATGGAGGGTACGTTACATGACAATGATGTACTAAAAATGAAAAGTTTTTCCTTTGCGTTTGTGAAAAGTTTTGCAATTTAGAGATACAGGGGGGCAGGATCAAGAAAGGTCTTCGAGTCAGGATTCGAACTCGTGACACCCATAGTGTAACGGCACTGCATGTTGGTGCGCTGCCCACAAGGCTATCAGGGTTGACTGAAAAATCTATTTTTACAGGTTACATTTCAGTTACTGTTTCCCCTGTATAGCATTTAGCGAAATTTATCATAAAAAAAGAAAACTGTTTCTTCATAGGAAGACTGCAGTAAATAAACTGCTGGTACGACTTAATTTTCACTGTCTAGACTGAGCGTGCCTTGCCACCACAGAGACAACTCACTTAATTAGCAAAATCTGATGGGTGTCTAAGCAATTACCCATCTTTAATTAACTACAACACATTTAAAGAGCCAATCAAGACATTTAAGAAAAAAAAAAAAAAAAAAAAAAAAAATCACAGACTGACGAAGCAACTTTCCAGTGTGCATTGTGACCTCCATGTTATCAAGTATCCTCCTCCCGCTCCACTCCTTCCCTCTGGCGTTTCTCCTTCATTACCCATCAGCAAGTGAAGCGTGGTGTTAAAACGAGCCCTTGTGCGTCCTATCCTATAATAAGAGAACCGTGGACAAAAACACCTTTGATAACGATAACAATCTCAGGTGGTATTTAACAGAGGCAGTACGACAGAACAACACATGCCTGCAGGGTGCGTGCGCAAAAACATCCAGCGTTAATTGTCAGGCAGGCGCACCGTAATGAGACAGTCCAAAATAAATTAGCGGGGTAACACTTGGCTCCAAAGTGTGACTCATGAACTTATGAACTTGTGAACAGGGCACGGAGAGAAGAAAAGATAATAGTACGAAGGCGGGATTTTTATAGCACTCAGGCACCCTGCTGATCTCCAGTGCAGAGCTGTGAGAAAATGGGAAGAGAACGGGTGAGTTATTCTCGCTCGGTACAGTGCTACTGTTCTCTTTAGATGTACAGAAAACTCAGCAGCTGTTTGCACAGCAATCACCCCTACACTGAACCCAGTTAAGGGACATGCTTTCTAAGGCTTCAAAGATCATGGAAGCATGTACGAGCAGGTCCAGATGGAAACTGTGGACTTTTTCACATTTTAAGCACTCACTTTGGGGAAAATCTGTGGAATGGATTTTTATGTGGTAAAAATGGGTTAAACTGATCTGCACTACACTTTAAAAAAAATTTAAATGCAATATAAATTGTCAAACAGGTTCCCCCAAATGCTCTCCTGGCATGCTATTGGTCATCCACACAGATAGCCCCACCCCAAATTCACGCTATTGGTTAAATCAATGTTTTCATAGCGCCATAGCAAAGGCCAGCAAAGGGGAAGTCAGTTCATTTGGTCGGCCATATTTGAAAGTTATGGCCGCAAATTAAGCTAGGATTTTAAAAAAATGTACTCAAAAATTAAACTTCACTATTTACTCTTATAGGAGACAATTTTAATATCCATTTGGGTGATTCCAATACAATGGAAGTCCAATAGGCACATTTTACACTGTCAACTGCCACTGAAATGCAGGAGAAGAATTAGAGCACATTTACACCATCTACTGGCCTGGAGTGTAAAGTGCTGGGTGCCACAGGAATGCAATGGCAAAACCTCAAATATCGCGTTGAATCTTCAGAGTACTTTTAAAATGAGAAGCAAGCTACAGTGTACTTTTTAGCTGACACTCTTGGGTGCCTTATTAAAGTTACCATGAAATCAAAACTGACAATTCTTATTTATAGAATACTGCAAAGATTAAAACAAATGATATATTCGTGCGCATTTACACGCAACATTCCGAACAATTCCTGATGGACAAAATCAAGTCCAAGTACATTTGTTCTTATTCGATGAGCTGTTTCAGTTGGGTATATTTCACAATAGGGAAGAAAAGAGCAGACATTGTTTTTTTTCTGTGGAAGAAAATAACTTATAAGGGTCTGAAATGACATGAGGGTGAGATGGCATAATTTTCATTTTGGGTGAACTATCCCTTTAAAGAAGGAAAGTTATCTTAACTTAATTTCAAACTTATTTTTATATTAGATACTAATATATACTACAAAGACGTACTGTAGACCTGTTTTTCTTGCTTTCTCCCCAAGTCTCTAACATCTTACACTCCGCATTTCAAATGGCACAACACCAGAACTCGTATCCCTGGCCGTCACAAGCAAAGGACAATAAACGTGCCATTTCCATGGTGACCTTCTACTAACCAAAGTTCACATTTGCTAATTGAAACTGGGTTACAGGAGAAGAATTGGCTTCATTTCTTTCCCTCTGTAAGACAGCACATCAACACTGTTGCTTTTACCAACGTAAAACTGGAGGTCCAGTCTCAGTCTCTGCCAATGACAATGCAATCAGACAGTTCAGATGGGCGTGAAAACCGGACTCTTCACTTTTAATGGATTTTGGAGAAATGAGACTCTCCTACAGCAGCCACTGACTCAGTTATCGTAAAACTGGAGGAGACTGCAAGCAAATCTGAGGCGCCTTTTATTATTTCTTTCACTGAGACATATGTCTTTGACTTGCGCTCTGAAAGTACAGAGGAGCAGTTTAAATGTGAATTGGGGTTTTGAATACATACATTAAATGTGTAGTTTCACTTCCCAAAGGCATTTCCAAACTTTTTGGCCAGACGAACCTCTTTGACCTACAAATTTGTAAAAACGCTACGGGAAAAAACTGTTAATAGGTTAACAGTAAGTTCCCGTACTACATACAGTGGAAAAACTGTAAAAGATCTAACCAGATATTTCATGTAATTTTACAGTAAAATGCTGTTAATTGTACAATTTTTAGAAGTAAAAAAGAACAAATCAATGTATAATTTACAGTCAAAAACTGTAAAATGATATTCCCAGAATTCCATGCGTGACACTCCACATTTTTTTAATGGTTTTTGTTATCAGTTATGTACATTTGGGCTTTATGTTACATCTTCTGTTGTTTAATGAAAGTTTATTGCATTATTTAAGTATCGTGTGTTACCATGATGGTGTTTTGTGTTTGCATGAATGACTCTTATATATTAGTATATATACTTCTGCTTGTGGCGAAGCTACTTGTGATGATCTTTGATTCTTCATGTGGCTTTCTCTTTTACCCCCTGCATTATTATGGTGGTTGTCAGTATGTTAAAGGTACAAAATAGATTTTAATAGCAGTGTGTGTTGTTGAATTTACTGGTTTACATTAAAATTTTCTTGTTTGTAAATTACAGTTTTATACTGTAAAATTTACTGTTTTGGCTGTAAATGTGTTTACAGTTTTTCTGTATTTTTTTTACAAAATTATTCTGGCAACCACAGCTGCCAAAATTATTTTGTAAAAACTACAGAATTGTTTTTACAGTGTACAAATAGCTGTGGTTTTCTCAGTATGGTATTTTAAAATCCAAAAAATGACACATTTCTACTGAAATAAAATATTGTGGAGGAAGGAAGTGAGGAAGGCATCATTATGTGGTATCTTTTTTTGAAACAGTATAAAATGTAGCATTATACACTCAATCACTTAAGTGCCTCATTGTGTAGGTGTACTGGGTATATTTTGATTGACATTTATGGCTTCACTACGACTGCACTGAGCGAGAAGCAAGCTTTAAGACCTTGAGCTCAGCACAGAAGCTGTACTTATGGTACAGGCCAACATATCCCATAAATCCAGCCAAATGCTTCTCAACAAGATTAACGCATGCATTAATGCTTTACAGAAATACAATTCCTCACACAAAGCCTGTTAGGGCATAAATGGGGGGTTATTTTGAAGACGGCACCCCCTCCTTATATCATTCCAAGGCCATATTTTTTAACTCTACCGAATTAGATCGCCATCAACAGTACACTAATAATGATTAATCATCCAGGATGAGAAGCTGTTCAAACTCTTGCAGGTTATCATCACTCCCAGCTGTCCTGTCTGAGTCCAGCAAAGCAACATGATGGCACCAGCCGCGGGACTGATGTTTACGCGAGGACTTTGCCAAGTGCTAAATTTATGCTCCCTCTCTAGCAGCAATAAACCTGAGTTTACACTGCACCAGCTGAATACAGAAATCTACTGGGAGCTGAATACAGTCCAGATAGAGGTGCTATACCATTATGATCAGTCTCCAATTCATCTCTGTGTATCTATATAGAAAAACAGAGCCATAAAAGAGGCTCATTAACATCAGCATCTGAAGTGCATAGCCCATTTAAACCAGTATTGATCTTCATATCTGCTGCAAGTGAGACTGTGATATACAGCAACTGTAAAAAGAGAACATGCAGTTAATATAAATCATGTTGTCCTGTCAAAACATCGTTACCTTGGATGTGCTGGTTCACAACACTCTCCAGCTTGTCCAGTCTCTCTATAATCCTCAGCGTTTCTCCTCTGCTGTCATCGTCAAACTTTTTCTCGCGCGTCCTCTCAGCAACTTTGACGTTTCCGTTATTAGACACATAATTGGTGATCCATCCGACGTAGAGCAGACACAAAATATTGGTCATGCCGCTTAAAATCACGCACGTGGACACCAAAGTTTTGGTTCTCCTCGTACATGCCATCGCAACATCCCCACGTGCGCAGCGCGCGCAGAAACAGGCACAAATCCTTTACGCGTTTGACGGCGGTTCTGCTCTCATACAGCCGGGCGGAATGATCTTCCGTATAACATTTCGGTTCTTCGGCACATCTTATGTGACAGCGAGCTGCAGCTGTTCGGATCTGTGCGGATCTCTCTCGCGCTTGTCCGCGCTGTTTGACAGCGGGTTTACAGCTCGGCAGCACGCGCGCACGGCGTCAGAGCCAGAAGGACACGCGCTGGTGTTGACAGCCAATGAAGTTCAGCAGCAGTAATGGTTTAGGCCATCTGGTTTACGTTGGATGTCAAGTGGGGAATACCAATTAGTTTACTGTACGTTGGCTAAACTTAGAAATGTATTGATGTTATGCTACATTTGTAATTGCTTAATCTGGCTATATAGGTTCTTCCAACCCACATGAAAAAATACTATTGTAATTTATAGAAAATACTATAGTGTTTTTGAACCATACTATAAAAAAGCACTTGAATTAATTTGTTGTGGTAATTCTATAGTTGCTGTGGTAATATAATTAACAACTATAGTAATATAAACAAATTACTTTACCCAATACTGTACTAAGTTTTCCACAACTAGCCTATATTATACTTCAATACACTACAGTTTACTGTAGTAAAAACTAAAGTATACTACTGTATTTATTACAGTTTATCAGTTCACTATAGTTAATGCAGTATGCTGTAGCATTCATTAACAAAGTGTTGTAAATACTATAATATATACAGTATAACACACTTTACTATAGTATGGTTCAAAAACACTATATCCTAGTATTTACTATAAATTACTGTAGTATTTTTTTCATGTGGGAGACTCACAACAGTTAAAGGGAAATGTTTTCTCCTCGCTTTTAAAAACGGTAAAAAAGGAATGCTTTGTAATCCTAATTATTCAATAATATGAATATTTATGTTCGTATTCTCTTTTTACTTTAACAAGTTTAACACATTGATGTGTGGACTGTAAGCCAGTCTCGTCTACAATTGTTACGGGGTGAACGAGACGTGAGATGTGCAGATCCATTTGCAAGCTTTATTGCAAGCTATTGATCACAAAGAGGCAAGAGTCAAACAATGGCAAACAGGTATAGCACAAGCAAGACAAAGAGTAATCCTAAGGTAAGCGTGGGTCTTCGATCGGCAAACTATATCCAGAGGGCTTGAGACTAGGGGTAGCCCAATAACATAAGCAATAGTCCAGGCGAGGTGCAAACACAGTCCAAAACAGCAAGGCAAAGGGTAAATCCAAGTTACACAGACAAGAATCAGGTAACAGGCAACACAAGGCAAGACTAGACTTAAACTAGAACTATGAACAAGAAACTAGGGTAGAAAACTAGCTCCATAATGTAGCTATCGCTAGGAGAGAGATATACACTAAACAATACTTTGCGATCCGAAAGAGGAAGTCCAAGGCTTATAAAGCGTGTCTGACTGGATTCAGTTGTGTGTGTGTAATCAGTGCAGTGGATGATGGGAACTGTAGTCCGGAGTGACATGTAACAGTCTGTGTGGTGTGAGAGTCAATATGATATAGAGGCGACCTCTTATTGGCAATCGGACAGAATGCCACAAACCGGATTCATGACAACAAATAATGTCAATTATCCTCATTTGAGGAATTTTCTTAGCAAATTTGCAATTAATTTGTCAGCATATTATGTAATAATTTGATTCAAATTCCAGTTGGTTTACAGACCTAAAGACTAAATGGTTATTTGCTAATTATATGATGTATTTATCATTGTTTTCCCTGCAGACCTGTATTTTTTGGATCCTAACAAGTCAGTTGAGAACCACTCACTAATGCACATTCCTGCACTTAATATGTGCAATTCATCTTTACAAAGTTATTCCAAAATGTAAAAAATGTTTTGTTTTTGCTCTGTTTCTGAAATGATGTTTCTTTTCAGATGACGTACCTAGAAAAAGCTACTCATTAGCATTCCCATTCATCTCAGTGGCACTTCTAACACTTCATTTCTGCCTCCTCTCTTTGCTCACAGGAACCAAACTTGATTCCTTGTTTTGGATGATGAATCTTTTTTACTTTTCGCACAACCTGACACTATTCTGGTATGTAACAGCAAATTTTCACAATCCAGTCAATTCCAGATGGATAAATTCAAGCCTTTTCCTGCATTATTTCTAGAATACCATTCAAATACATTAGATTACACAGGTAAAATGGTTACTTGGAACGGCATTTTACGTTCACTTAAAAGTTATTAAACCATTACAAAATGTTCCAGTAAGCTTCAGGCAAGGTACTGTATGTAGCGAGTCAGTGAAGCAAACTTGACATAATTGCTTGATAGTAGTTACACAATAGTTTGTGTTTTACTGTATTAAACATATCTGACAGTACTATTTAACATTCCAGGGAGATTAAAGGCTTTTTAATGAAAAATTTGACTATAGTTTAAATATTTAGAGAATTTCTGTTTGAAGACAAGGGGGGGGCCAATTCCCCTCTCTTTTATGTCCTTTTAAACGGTCAGGTTGTATCTCAAATGAAAGCATGCAATCGAAACAGCCTTCAAAGATGATCCTCATCAGCCTACCCACTCCATTTGGGGCTTTCAGGGTGATCAAGTGAGGAGAAAAAAAGCATCAGAGAAACATTACGTTAACAGATGGAGTCAAGAGCAAACTACCCTGAGGTGCTGGCTTTGATCTTTGTCTTTGGCGTGCCAGCTTACTCTTTCACCTGTTTAGTTTACCCAAATGTACGCAGAGGCACCAGCAGGGCCACCGCTGCATGAAATGATGCATGAAATATAAATGGAGACTGAAATATTAAAGGACAGAGAATTTCTCTGAAGAGACCAAGGCCTGTAATTACTTCAAAAAATTTAGAGGACCTAGACCTAAGGTCTATGAATGATTGATCTTAAAAGAGAAAATGTCACAGTTCAGTTTAGATTTAATAAGGGGTTTGGTAAAAAAAAAAAAAGGTGAGAACTTACAGTATACGACTTCTTGCAATGAAAGTCTGTGTCTTCTTGGAGATGTGAAGACCTGGAGACTTTATCTACATTATCCTGCTCCACCTGCTGAAATAATCTGATTGCTTTAGAGAGAGCCTATATTTTTTGAATTGCTAGTTTTGTTTTACACTAAAATTATCTCTACATCCTTAAAGCAAGACAAATGTACTCTGCACCACCTGGTTACTGACACATCCAGCCGTAACTTCCCGTGGCAATGTATTTAAGCATGGAGCCTATGACTCAGCTATGCATAAGATCAATGAGACAGAATACACTCCGGTCTGTCTGCCACAGCCCCCACTGCAGTGAGATATTATTGGGCTGTAATTTAAACTGAGAGGTCTAGGGTATATCGGCTATGTAACAGAAGGAAGGAGACGCTGCCTGGAATGTCAATAGCAACGGTGGTTCTTGCCCAGAAGAGCAATGTGAAATTTCTTTAATCAGAATCCGTAGTCCTGATGCAGAGCATGTGACGGTGCATTAATCTGATTGCTTTTCAACAGAACCTAGTTGACCTACTTGGTGAATGTTGAAATGTGAAGGATTATGGTTATGCAAATCCACATATACTGAGGTTAGTTTGGGAGTTAAAATCACCGTTTTAGTTGACCCTTACTTTTGATTAATATTATTACAGAATAGGAATAGTGCACCAGTGTTTTCAGTTGCACCAACTCACTAAACAACTTTTTTCAGTAGCCAGCAGCTGAGTTGTTCAAAACAGTGTCACTTTTCCAGAAAGCAGCAGTGTAATTGGTTTGAATCAAAAATATCTGTTTTTTTTAGAGTATATTACAGAGGATTTCTCGTACATTTTTCACTTGAAATGAATTATTGGGTATTTCTGTCTAAAAATGTTAGATTCATCCACACAGAAAATCTGCGCTAAAGCACAAGTGACGTAAAAATGTTGCAGTTTTATGTTTCAAACACAGATGGCATAGAGAACCCAGAATTCTGTATACTGTACTTTTAAAGTTGCAATGAAATGGAAGAAGTGGCAGATCTTTCTTCCTTGTTGTGATGTACATCCAAATATAATGGTTTATCAAAAAAGATCAAAAGTGGGGCGGGGACTTGGTTTAGTTCATTGGTTTGTTGATTGGATGTTGAGATGTTGGCAGTGCAGTTCATTATGGAGTTTAAGTGGACTAAATGATTAGAGAATCAGAAGTCTAATATTTTGTTTAAGATTTAGCTTTTTAATAATTTATTTCAGTTAACATGTATTCATTTTTTGTTTCTTGGTATAATCATATAATCCTGATTTAGACTATTTTAATTTCTTCAAATGAACATGAATATGTCATTCTATTTCAGATTTGTTCACAAACCCTTTGAGCCAGAGAAATGCTCTGATTATATTATAATTTATATAATTTGATAGTTAAATGTTTTAAAATATATTGCCTCTCACAAACGCCTCAGTGTAGGTAGCTATGTTTTGTTTGTATGTATGTAGCTAACTACTTTTTTCCAAAGAGTATCTTTACTGTAGTTTAAAATCATTAAAGGAAAATTCACCCAAAAATGAAAATTCTGTCATCCAGAAATGGATGATGGTAGCCATTGACTTATTTTTCATGGAAGTCAATGGTATACTGTTTGGTTACCAACATTCTTCAAACTATCTTCTTTTGTGCTCAACAGAAGAAAGCAATCCATACAGGTTTACAACAACTTGAGAGTGAGTGAGTAAATGATGACAGAATTTTCATTTTTGGGCAAAGTATTGCTTTAAATATTGAGTACCTTAGCAGGTTACACTTAAAGAAGCTTCTCCAACACTGCATTGCAATAGATGTCATTTTAGATTGTGGAAGGGATTTGGGATTGCAAATGTGGGCTTCCCATTGCAAAATCAATTGAAAATGCTAATGTTGTGCCAGACTGTCCTGCGGAGAGATTTTTAGTGAATTAAGCTGTGGTCAGATCAATTCAAAAGTGGCTGAGCTAATTTACCAGTGAAAGATTGCCCATACTCCGATAACAGCGGGAATGCATGCACAATTTCAGCAAGAACAAGACATGTCTCTGATAACAATCATCCCCTACTGTATGTAAATCAGAAATTATGCACAATACAGTGAGACTGTCAAGAGTTTAATTTATGAACCTCATTACTTCTATTACAGATGCAAACTTGCTTGTATGATAGTCAGCGAAATGTGAGACAGTCTCTCTTGTGTAAGTCCACATTCTCTGATATGAAAATCTGTGTGCTTAGTTTGTATTCATGTTCCTGGCAATTTTAAGATAAGGGAATGTTAGGAGTTCCTGCCTGAGAAAATCTTATTTCCTCAGAATCCATTAAAAGGAGAGTCCGACTTTCACCCCGATTCAGACGGTCTGATTAGAGGTACAGAATGCTTTGTGATCGGCCATGCTATATAATTTCCCATGGTCATGGAAAACCTGGAAATAATCAGGGAATTTAATAATTGTGATTTCCAGGCCTGGATAGCTACTTACAATTTAAAATTCTCATTAAAAATACATGTGTACAATCAAGACTGCGTGTCTTTCAATAAGATCTTCTGAATATTTTGACTTTTATTTATTTTATGTACTTTGAGTGGTTAATAAAAACAAATTCAAGCAAACATTATTGCAGATTTTCAAGTTCATTTGGTTCAAAGCCTACATAAGAACAGGCATTCAGCAGACATATTCTTTATGGGGTTGAGGAACTTAATAAAACTCCCACTTCGTGGTAATTTGCTGCATAAAAAGTGTACAGGAGAGATAATGCGTTTAATCAAGAGAGGGCCAAATGTTGAAACTAAAATATAAAAATGGTAAAATGCATTCAACAGAAAATGATGTTCTTGAAACACTGGCACAATTACTGAGAATGAGTCATTGAATCATAACATAATCTTATAAACACAAATTGGATATTTCAAGGCTCTTTTCATCTTAAACCATGCATCGCTAATCATCAGCGAAAGGACATTTTTGCCTTCATTTCTGAAATGCTTTTCTTCTCATTCTTTTTCTTCAGATATTATAATGCAAAAAGCAACAAATTGCTAAATGCCCCCACCCAACCAAACACTTCCAGCAGAATTTATATAATTATTTCAAGCCTAAAACCCATTGTTGTTATATCTTGAATTATGTTGCATAATGGTTAAATCACATAAACACTTTGTAGATATGAGGCTGATGTAAGTTTGTCCAGTGATTATGTAATGATGACCCAGCAATTTAATTTACTCTATTTATGCATAAACAGCTTTCTGTGAAAGCATGTGCAACAACATAGCCTTTACAGCAAATGAGACTAAGTAGAAACACTCAGAAAGCACTTTAAAAACCATGTTGCTACTTAATAAAAAATTCAGAGGCCATTTAGAATCATACCTTGTGGCAGCTGGAATACTTTATTGGGCCATTTAAGTGTCTCACCTCATAATATGTCGCAAAACCTTATGTCATAATAGTTCAGCTTCTGGTTTGAATGTGTATGTGTTTAAGAGGGAGTTGTTTTAAGAACGTTTAAGGAATTTTTAAGGAATTTTGATCAAGTACTCAACAGATAAGTACTCAAATACTCAAGGGCTGTTTTTTATGTAAATATATCTGAAGACTCCTGACATCTATCGCAGCTCTTATTGGTGAGTTTATGAGAGATTCAGATTCATGAATGAATCATTCTTTTGAGTCTGATCTTTTCAATGAATCAGTTTATTCAGTTTACAAAACCACTTAGGGCTTCGTTTCCTAAAGACATCAGAAGCCTAAGTCAATTTCATTAGCTACTGTCGTCACCAATGATCTCTATGTTTAAAGTTCTGTTTGGAAACTAAACTCTAAATGATACATTTGTGAATCCGACTTATTCGGTTCTTGTGTTCAGCTCAGTGAATCAATGATCTAGTTGAAGTACTGGATGGGACGATTATTAGTCAACAAGTACTTTATGAATAAGGACTTTTCACACAAATATGTCAAATGGCTTGGAATATAGCGCATAAATTTGATGAAATATTTACATTTTGTGGTAAATTTGCATCCACTTGGAGCTACTTGAAACCTCATTTGCCATTCATTGTAACTGCATGTAAAAGAGCCATCAGCACATTATTAAATGTTTTTCATTTGTATTTCACAGAAGTTTTGTAATGACACAAAGGTACAAAGGAGTAAATAATGACAAAATTATCATTTTTGGGTGAAATATCCTTTGGGTTCTTTTGGAGAAGAGTCCCGTCATAGTTTGCAATGCTTTGCTTTCACACTTTCTTTGCTGCAAGCTATGGCATTTTTATAATAAATTCCAATGGTAAACATCCTCTGGACAATTTCATCCATAATTGAGAAATAACATTCAGGCCAAGCGCAGAGTTATAGGGCAACAGAAGGAATTTCTACATTAAGGGTCTGAAGCGTGACAGAACTTGGCTTGTTGCTTCTGTGGGTGAAAAACAACTTCTTGTATGGTTGCGATTATTATATATGCCTGGTGTGAATTTAAACTGGTCATGTAAGACACATTTGAATCGTATAGGGTAAAACCTTAAGCCCTCGGAGGAGAATAATGTCCAGTCTCTCATCCTCTCCATGTGAGTGTTACTGCTCAGCAGAGCACCGTTAGGAACAGAATACTCCTGCTATGGTGTACAAGGGCACCCTTTCACTGTTCCTTACCCCCTATACTGCCATATACAGCAGTTTTATAACTCTATAGTCTCAGTTCCTTTACAACTACAACAGAGAGTATGAATATAAATATTTGCTCTGACAGTGATTCAGTAGATTATGATTCTTTACTAAATGATGTGGTGGATCATAAAATCTGCAGTTTGGCCTTGATTGGGTTTGTAATTATGATGATGTTGATGAGCTACTGCACCAACGATCACATCCATGGTGGAAATACCTCATCTGAACTGTAAAAGTCTCTCAACACAATAGTGCACCTCCACTGAGTGAAGTACACATTTTGTGTGCAATTCTATTCCAATCCATATTTATACAACTATATAAGACAAAAAATACAAAGCCATATGTACTGTAAAAATAATTGTCTTAATCAGAGTTTTTGCTTTATTCTTGCATACCAGTGAAAATATCTTGTAATAACATCCATAACACAAGATAAATTCATTTGAGAAGCAAAGTACTGTTATACAGTATATAATATATAATGGGAAAAAATGTAATGTAAAAGTAATATGTAATAGGCATTGTTAAGCTTGATGCATTTAATACCCCATAAATCATACACTTTCATCAGCCTGTCATTTTTCTTCAGCAGTGACTGACATATTTGTACTTGTGTCATATCTCATCTTAAGAAGTGATATATGAGATGCAGTAGCAATGAAATAATCCAAAAACAGTGTGACAAAGTTGTTGTTAATCTATTTTAGGATCCCCTAAACTGTTTTTGTTGTTATTTTTATCATTTCCTTATGATAAGACCGATTCCTGAGGCATAAAATGGGCATTAGAATCTCATCACAGTCAGAACAGAAGCTACAGAGATTAAGATTTGGTGTTTTGTATCATATTACCTGATTTCACAGCTGCTTGTGGCCTCAGACACTCGAAACATAGGGCAGTGAGTCCTCAGGATGGATTAACTCAGTTCTGCCTCTCTCATTACCTCCATCTCAGACAGCGAGGCACTGCTTCAGAAAGGCGCTTCGAGCTCTATGAAGCCATAATTATCATCTCTACAAAGAGATTATGTGCTGCATGCAGAGATGGGAGCCAATGGGCTGTAAACTCAAATCATTAGGCAGGCAGAGAGAACCTGAAGAGTAATTCAGAGACCCAGGGAGAGGGTGAGCTGTCTCCAGAGCCCACACTACACTAACACACTGAACTATACAGACTTACATGCTTAGCGTTTCCCTCCCTCTGAGAGGTGCACACAATACATTATGCCGAGATGAAAGAAAACAGAAAAATACATTGTTCTTGCACATGTTGCCCCCACCCACCATATGCCACCTCACAGGAACTTGATTAATTGTTCTCACAACCACTTTTGCTGTATTGCAGATTGATTGACCACATATGGAGAACTTCATCTAAATCCACTCCATTTCCTCTCCATAGCAAAGCCATTAACCCACTCCAATCACTATGACAACCTACGACAGGCCACCCGCAGGTACTGGAAAATGCTTCAGCAAGGTAAAAAACAATTGCTGGTCATCTCTGGATGCATAAGCACTCGATTATTAATAGCTTTCTAAAAGCTTTTCAATTTGAAGTCCTTAAAACCAGAAGAGAATTAGCATTCTCAAGCCATCTTTGAATGGATTTTTAAAATGGCAGATTTCTAGCACGACCATAATGTGAATTTACATGTTTGACAAATCAGACTGACCATATTTAGCATTTGCCACTTGTTAGAAACTTTTAGCAATGTTTTGGAGCACAAAATCATGTTTGAGGAGGGACAGTGTAATTTAAGTTATAGAATATTAGTTAGCTTGATAGCAATGTTAGCTTGATAGCAACTTTTAGAAACATTTAGTGAAAGTTTCCGCCTGACAATTTAGGACATTAGTCATAGCATTGTAAGCTTGTTAACTTTTAACAATGTTTTTAAGTGAGCAGATTCGTATTTAAGGTAGGATTTTTTTATTTATTTTTTTGTAAATTATGTTGTAGAACAAAATTGGAAAGTTTCTTGATGAAAAATCAGACAGGCCATTATGTAGCATTGTTAGCTTGTTAGCAATTTTTAGCAATGTTTTTAGAGTATAAATTCACTTTTGAGGTAGGAATCGTTTGTAATTTATGCTGTAGAACAAAATTTGAAACTTTCTTGATGACAAATCAGACAGGCTAGCTTAGCAACTCTAAACTCTAGCAAAACTAAAAAGTACCTTCAGGTAAAACACTCTTATTTTACCCATAAATCAAGAATCGCTAGTTTAAAAACACATTTGAATTCTTAGGGTAGGTGTATTCTTAGCCTTCCAGGTTGGCCTAGAAATTGAGCAGCTCTTTTTGAATACAAACATTGATTGTACTGTGATATTGAGGATAACTGCATAGGTCCAATATTGTTAAGCGTTCTGGACACGTAGGCTATCTGTTTGATGTGGAAGCTCTGGAAGTCCTAACACTGAGAACATCAGTATGCTTATTTGAAAAGCAAATGTCAGAGGAAAACATGTTTTTATGACAATACTGGCCAAATGGAAGAAGGTCACCACAAAAGGTCAAGAGACAGAGATGTGGGATGAAAGGAAGCTTTGAAGTCTTGTGCTTTCGTTCCTAAATGAAGCATAAGAAAGCCAAATTGGCCAAAAGGCAGCTGAGGAAAAGAATAAGGCAGCCCTAAAAATATTTCACAAGAAAATGTCATATAAATACACACTGATAATTAAGGAAATGTATTCATTTTTAATATTTCCAATAATACTAATGAATTATTTTTTGTTTTAAATGGCAAGCCTGTATATATATATATATATATATATACAGCCTATATATATAAACAGATAGCCAATATACTGTATGTATATATATATATATATATATATATATATATATATATATATAATCCCTATCCTACTATATGCTTGCTTTGATTTTCAGTCATTACTTATGCCATACCATGTTTTTTAGCATTGCACTGGCTCATTAGAAACAAATTAAATTACCTTGGCTTTACCTTTACCTGGCACAGAGACTGTATCAGCAAATAATTCAGTGTGTGTTTGTGTTTGTGTGTGTGTTTGTGTGTGTGTGTGTGTGTGTGTGTGCGTGTGTTGGTTTGTGGTGCAGCTTGCCGACAGCGTTTGAAGTTCATCTTCTGACATGATGGATAATTGCTATAGAACGAGTGTTTATAAAGAGGTGATCCACATCCCGAGAGGGAGAATGAGAGAAAGAGAAAAGGAAGGCACAGTGATAAATTAGGCTTATGTGAATGCATAAATATGTTTAGCAAGCTCTCCCGATCCATTAATGACAGCCGATAAATTCAGGTAATGATGCCATGTCAAGACTTCGGCAAAGGTCACCTTGGCTTTGGAACTTTGTAGCCCTTTATAGCCCAAAAGTCGAGCATTAAGGAGGAATTTGTGCCGTATTATGGCATTGCTGCAAATACGGGGTTTGCAGCAATGCCATAGAAGAACAATTTTGGTTCCCTGAAGAACCTTTAAGTGAACAGTTCTCAGAACATTTAAAAAATCTAAAGAACCTTTTTTCCATTATAAAGCATCTTTTGTTTAATGGAAAGCTTTAATGGATGATAAAGGTTCTTCAAGCACCATTCGGATTTTCTTGAGAAAATAGTTTTTAATATTCACTCACTTCTTTCCTATTGTCTTTTGTAAGGAAAAAATTACTAGATCAATATAACCACAGCTTCATCAATATTTACTGTATTCAAATGAAAAATGTCTCTACGGTCACTATTAAGTTTCACATTGCAAGATCTACATGTGAATTACTGATTTGTGTTGCTCATTTCTGTCCAGGATTTGAACTGCACAGGACAGTTGCCTTGCTCAGTGTCTATTGTAGTAATGCAAATCTTCATATTGATCTGAAGAATTGTGACAAATTGTCTGAAAAATTATTCTGCATACGAAAGCGCCATAAAGCCATTCTGATGGATCTGGGGGCTTTGCTCACTGCGCCCATCATCCGTAGGGCAATGCTTGCCCGATGTAATGGTCTCAAATACATCATTGCTCCATATTTATTCCAGCTCTGTTGTGCTGTGCCACACATCACCACGACAGCGTGAATCACTGCAGTCCTGTCGACCCTCAAAAGAAGAGATGGATGGATTCATATGAGCAGGTAAAAACTCACAGTTCAACAGAGGCATAACAAGACACTAGGCCTGAAAAGGAGGCAATCTTTTATTCATTGAATTGTATTTTGCATAACATCAGGTTCAGCATGAAATAGTGATATTCCACTGTCGTCATTTTTTCTGAATATCAAAGAAATTTTATGTCATGATCCAGTTTACAAAGACCAAAGCTAACAAATCCCTGTCAAGAGTGTTTCCTTGAAATGAAAATTGTCAGATAACTTTTTTTATATCCTGCAGTGTATACAGTGCACCCAAAAAACTTCCATTTCAAACAAGTGACTGAAAGTAACTGAAAGAGTGGATTTTTGTTTTCACTATTTTTAAGGTTAGTTGTACAAAATTATTTAATATGTATAGTATAAATTAATAAAAATGTTAACATTTTATATTTATATTTGTGCATATTTCTACATTTTATCAATCTGTAAAACTGAACACCCTGTTATTGTCAGCCATCATACATCTACTTGAGATGGGACAATGCAATTTTTTTGCACTTAACGCACATTATTTATTTTACAAAATGTTTAAATATTATACAAAAATTGCAATTTTTGTCACGGTGTGGTGCGGGAGAGAAGCACTAATACGACGAAGATAACAATAAACAGTATTTAATAATCCACATATGGGTAATCCAAGGCAAGGAAGAAGCACACACACACACACACTGGGGTAATACAGACGTAAGACCGGACAAAGAAACACTGAACTGAATACAACTTATATGGAGGTTAATAACGAGACACACCTGAACATAATGACACAATCAGACATAGGCAGAAACTAGGTCACACAGAGCACATGGGGAAAGAAAACACAAACAAAAGTCCATGACTGTGACAATTTTAAAGATCAAAAAGGCAACTGTATTATAGAGCAATACAATTCATTTTGTCTGTATTGGAAGCCCACAGCCTGATTACCTGTAGACAGAGCTGGGTAGATTACTTACAAATTGTAATCCGTTACTGATTCCAGATTACATGACAAAGATTTTAGTCAGTAACGTAATCCATTACATTACACATTTTAGGTAATATAATCAGATTACTTTTAGATTACTTTTGATTTAACTCGTTTATCACATTGATTTAAATAGCATTATCTTGTACCATAATGATTTTAAAAAAATGCAAAGAGTAAGAAAACTTGTTCCATTCATTGTAATTTACAACATGAAGTGCATTAAACATTATATTACATCAAGGTTTCCCAATTACCAGAGTAATAATTCAAATAAAAATGAATGTGTTCATCAATAGCCTAGTTGATGCAATGTTGAAACCCTTCTTAAACCTGAAAAGATTTTTGGGTTACACTTTATATTAGGTGGCCTTAACTACTATGTACTTATTGTACATAGTAACTACAGTGCACTTATTGTGTTCATATTGTATTGCAAAACACTTTTGCTGCTATTGAGGCGGGATTCGGGTAAGGTTAGGGACAGGTTTGGTGGTATGGGTAGGTTTAAGGGTGGGTTAAGGTCAACAGTGTAATTATAAATGTAATTACAGAAATTAATTACAGATGTAACTACATATAGGTATTTTTAAAAATATAAGTACAATGAAAAAACATGTAGGTACACAATAAGTGCATTGTAACAAATGATTAATTTAAATGTAAGTACATTGTAGTTAAGGCCACCTAATATAAAATGGAACCGTTTTTTGTAAATCCAGTGGTCAAATGCAGTCGCCACCTGACTAATGACTGATCTTTGTGTGAATGTCCACAAAACTGGACTATATATACATATATAATATGTATATAATCTGTAGGCTATTTTAGAAAGGAAAATTTAAAAGATGAAAAAGAGAAATTAGGGAGAATCAATGATTTATGAATAATTTATTGCTATTGTGTGAATAATATGTAATCATGTAATTCATAAAAAAGTAATTTTAGTCTGATTACGAGTATTTTAAAATGTAACTTACTCTGATTACAAGTACATAATTTTTGGAATCTGATTACGTAATCCAGATTACATGTAATCAGTTACTACCCAGCTCTGCCTATAGAGATGCAGTTCAGCAGGCACATATTCATTATTCATGAGCTTTGTGCATTTTGTATTCCTATTATTTTGTTTGTGATGCTTTATATTCACCCACTCACACAGGAAATATGAAACAAGATATTGATTCAGACACATTTCATGGGACAGTATGCAAATGAAACAAGCATCAGTCAAAAGACATCAACATGTATTTTGCCAGTTAGGAAGGAACCACAGTAGCCCGTGAAATGCCTTAATATGTAGCCCTGTGAATTAAAAATAAAGGTAGTGCACACTGGGTTGTGGGCCAAAGACAAGTTATTTACATTCAGTGGGTGAAATAGTGATATTTATGTTTTTATTTATTTAAAGGTGCCTTTCAGTAACCAATTCTATATAGTTTTATGGTGGAAACACTGACTGATATTTTTCCATAGAGTCAAAATAGATGTGTTCTCACCATAATACATTTGAAATATGATGCAAATAAATGTTGTAAAAACAGAATAATCAAATATATATATATATATATATATATATATATATATATACAGTGGTGTGAAAAAAGTGTTGGCATCCTTCCTGATATTTTATTTTTTTGCATGTTTGTCACACTTTAATGTTTCAGATCATCAAACAAATTTCAATATTAATAAAAGATAACACAAGTAAGCACAACATGCAGTTTTTAAATGAAGTTTTTTTATTATGACGGGAAAACAAAATCCAAATCCACATGGCCCTGTGTGAAAAAGTGTTTGCCCCCTAAACCTAATAACTGGTTGTGCCACCCTTTGCAGCAACAACTGCAATCAAGCGTTTGCGATAACTGGCAATGAGTCTTTCACATCGCTGTGGAGGAATTTTGGCCCACTCTTCTTTGCAGAATTGTTTTAATTCAGCCACATTGGAGGGTTTTCGAGCATGAATGGACTGTTTAAGGTCATGCCACAGCATCTCAATTGGATTTAAGTCCAGACTTTGATTTGGCCACTCCAAAACCTTAATTTTGTTTTTCTTGAGACATTCAGAGGTGGACTTGCTGCTGTGTTTGGAATCATTGTCCTGCTGCATAACCCAAGTGCGCTTGAGCTTGAGGTCACAAAC
This sequence comes from Onychostoma macrolepis, assembly GCF_012432095.1. Taxonomy (NCBI): domain Eukaryota; kingdom Metazoa; phylum Chordata; class Actinopteri; order Cypriniformes; family Cyprinidae; genus Onychostoma; species Onychostoma macrolepis. Next base: position 11,794,791 of record NC_081179.1, on the reverse strand, counting down.
TGATGGCCGGACATTCTCCTTCAGGATTTTCTGATAGAGTGCAGAATTCATGGTTCCATCAATTATGGCAAGTCATCCAGGTTCTGACGCTGCAAAGCAGCCTCAGACCATCACACTACCACCACCATGTTTGACTGTTGGTATGATGTACTTTTTATGAAATGCTGTGTTGGTTTTACACCAGATGTAACGGGACACACACCTTCCAAAAAGTTCAACTTTTGTTGCATCAGTCCACAGAATATTTGCCCAAAAGTCTTGGGGATAATCAAGATATTTTTTGGCAAATGTGAGACGAGCCTTTGTGTTCTTTTTGGTCAGCAATGGCTTTTGCCTTGGAACTCTCCCATGGATGCTGTTTTTTCCCAGTCTCTTTCTTATTGTTGAATCATGAACACTGACCTTAATTGAGGCAAGTGAGGCCTGCAGTTCTTTAGATGTTGTTCTGGGTTCTTTTATGACCTCCTGGATGAGTCGTCTTTGTGCTCTTGGAGTAATTTTGGTAGGCCGGCCACTCCTGGGACGGTTCACCACTGTTCCAAGTTTTCTCCATTTGTGGATAATGGCTCTGACCATGATTTGCTGGAGCCCCAAAGCCTTAGAAATGGCTTTATAACCCTTTCCAGACATGTAAACATGTAAACTATTTTGTTTCTCATCTGTTTATGAATTTCTTAAGATCGCGGAATGATGTGTTGCTCTTTAAACATGCTTCACTTTGTCAGACAGGTTCTATTTGTCATTTCTTGATTCAACAGGTCTGGCAGTAATCAGGCCTGAGTTTGGCTAGTGAAATTTAACTCAGCTTTCTAAAATAATGTGGTTAATCACAGTTCTTTCATGATTTAATAGGAGGGGGCAGGCACTTTTTCACGCAGGGCCATGTGGGTTTGGATTTTGTTTTCCCTTCATAATAAAAAACTTCATTTAAAAACTGCATGTTGTGTTTACTTGTGTTATCTTTGATTAATATTTAAATTTGTTTGATGACCTGAAACATTAAAGTGTGACAAACATGCAAAAAATTTAAAAATCAGGAAGGGGGCCAACACTTTTTCACACCACTGTATATATATATATATATATATATATATATATATATTCTTATTGTATCCCAGTTTAGTATGGTCTTAGATGTTGTGTATAGAAAGAAGAAGAAATATCCAAGTACCGAACCTTGAGGTACCCCAGCAGCAAGTTGATGTGACTTTGACAAGGCCCTGTTTCAAGATACCCTGAAAGATCCACCGGTGAGGTAGGACTTAAACTAGCTGAGACATGCCCAGTGTCAACAAGATGGATAGAAAAACCAGGTGATTGATGTTGTTTAAAGTTGCAGACATGTACAGTAAATGCAAATTAACAACCATCTAACAATGTTGATAATAATGGTAAAAACAACATTATGCTGATATATTTGGAATAATATTTCTTGGACTATCACAGATTTTCTAAAAACCTGTTAATTATATCGTATGAGTGAGTCGAAAACTAGAAATTGCTATTCAAAAAAAGAACTCTTTATATAAGTAAATATTCATAATGAATCTGTGCATGAGTGATTTAATTGGCTTGCAAAGAGAATAAGCAGTTTTAATGAGGAGGAAATGACCAGAGGCGAACTATATCCAAAAATAATAATACAATAATAATGAAAATAAGACTCCTATGCACATCTGTGTTTGTAAATATGGTAGAAGTCCAGCTCATAAATTTGCCTCGCAGGAGGAATATGGCTGTATGCCTTAAAGCACTATAAGTATAATAAGACGCTCTTATAGAGAGTAAACATGGACTTGGATTTCAAGGTAAATATATTTTTACAAGATTGTAAACATTGTGAACACTGAGATTTTTCTCTGTCTTTAATAAGAGCTTGCTTCAAGAACATTCAGCTAATGTACCACATAAAATCTTCATATACATGCAAGATTCAAATTGTACTTGTAGAACTCTGACTCATCTTTTTGTGTGGTATGTGTCAATACAGTGTATGTGCCTACAACTGCCAAACTCTACCATGACCACCTGGTTGACAAGATATGCTTTAAATAAACTGAAATAATTCTCAGCTATTCTCAAAAGAAAATGTGATTTTGGGGTTTATATCAAATATCTAGTGTTAATTAAACATCTAGGCTCATGTTAGATGAGACATTAAAAATCAATAATGTGTAGGGAATTACTTTAGGGTTGTAATTTATGCTGTTATCACGCAGCTCTTCTGTTCCACCCTTGTTGCTGTGCTAAAAAGCAATGAACTGAAGACTCTGTGCACTAAATCATTTTTGACAAGTCAATTTCCTTTAATTCACCTCTTTAATGAAGATAAACAACTTTTGTGTTGTTTGGAATTTGTAGCTTAAGTAAACAGGGCTGAAACCGATCTGCATAACAGCAGCAAACTGAAAAGGGTTTTTCGGTGCTAACCTTGTCAGTGCCACTAATGCGTAGGAGTGAATGGATGAGGGATACGGAGACACAGAAACACTCTTTTTGAGGTCTATAAGAAGTTTATCTAAAATCCAATCTCTCATGGACGAAGCCTTTTCACAGATCAGGGCTTTTTGACTAAGGAGCAAAAGTTCAGAGACCATCTTTCCGATTTGTGCTGTGACTGCAGACAGCGCTTTTATTTGAATGAGTTCTGTCTGCAAATATGCACTCAGCTGACCTTGGATATGATTTCTCAAGCAGACGATTTCAAGGCATTTGCTGAGTCTATAGAATTTTTATTTGAATAGAGAATGTTTTGAAATATAAAACAATCAAACAGGCTTTGAAAATCATAATTTATATGAGGATTTGGGGATATTAGGTTTTTAGGGTGTCCAGTCAATATCAAGTCATAAATGTATGAATCCTCAAAAATAACTAAATTATTTATTATTGTTTTGCAATGTGTGTATGTATGTGTGTGTGTGTGTGTGTGTGTGCGCGCATTTTTGTGACATATTTGTTATACACAAATTTGTATAATGACATGGGTATGACATAAGTATTACAAGGAGAAGATGACTTATGAGGACATTTCCCCATGTCCCCATACTTCAAAAGGCTTATAAATCATACAGAATGAGATTTTTTGAGAAAATAAAAATGCACAAAGTTTCCTGTAAGGGGTAGGTTTAGGTGTAGGGTTTGTGTAGGGCGATAGAAAATACGGTTTGTACAGTATAACAACCATTATGTCTATGGAATGTCCCCACAAGTCACAAAAACAAACGTGTGCGTGTGTATACTTTGCATATATATATATATTTTGTCATTAATCACTTACCCCCATGTCGTTCCAATCCCGTAAAAGCTTCGTTCGTCCTCGGAACACAATTTAAGATATTTTGGATGAAAACCGGGAGGTTTGTGTCTGTCCCATTGACTGCCAAGTAAATTACAATGTCAAGGCACAGAAAAGTATAAAACACATCGTCAAAATAGTCCATCTGCCATCAGTGGTTTAATCTGAATTTTATGAAGCGACTAGAATACTTTTTGTAAAAAATAACGACATTTATTCAACAAGTCGTCTCCTCTCTGTCTCTCTGTCAGCGTAGCGCCATTTTGGAGAGCGTCCGATGGACACAAAGTGGCAGATGGACTATTTTGACGATGTGTTTTATACTTTTCTGTGCCTTGACATTGTAATTTACTTGGCAGTCAATGGAACAGTCACAAACCTCTCGGTTTTCATCCAAAATATCTTACATTTTTTTCCGAGGACGAACAAAGCTTTTACGGGTTTTGAACGACATGGGGGTAAAATGACAAAATTTGCATTTTGGCATGGAGTATCCCTTTAAGAAAACAACTTCGTCAGTTTTACAGCACACACGCTGCAAATGCTCACAACACAACCAAATAAAGAAATGCACTGCAAATAGAAAAAAAACACCTGCAAATTAAGAAAACAACTTCATTAATTTGACAACACAAGCGCTGCAAATGCTCACAACACAACCAAGCAAAGAAACGCCCTGCAAATAAAATTCTTTATTTGATTGTGTTGTGAGCATTTGCTGTCAGGATTATGGACCTGTTGTTGTTGTGTTTTAGCTCCCCATGTGTTCCGTGTGACCCAGTTTCTGTCTCCCAGTCTGATTGTTAATTTGATTCCAGGTGTGTCCCCTTAGTTCCCTCGTTATCCTGAGTTTAAAAGCCCCAGTCCTTTCAGTTAGTCTTTGTTGATTCTTAGGTGTCTTCTGTGTGAGTCTACACCTGTTCCTTGCCTCAGTTGTTTAAAAACTGTTATTTGAGTGTCTCCGTGTCTCCTCCTCCTGTGTTCCTGAGAAACATGACATTTGCAGCACCTGCTATCAAACTGATGAAGATGTTTACTTGATTTGCTGGTGCTTTTTCTGTTGGCATGTGTTTTCTGAAGTTGCAGCGCGTTGAGCTCTCTCGGCCACTGTAACGAGGCCATAGGAGAGAATTTGAGTGGCAGTGAAGCAACACAATTGACAATGACAACATAATGAACGTACAGATTACATTCATACCACACACATTCATACTATATAGAACTTACCTGTTTTAATGGTTATTACTTATTCAAAAGAAATACCTGCTCTGAGGGTATGCAGTTTCTTTGCCTCTTAATAACAAAGGTAATAAAACAAATGGTTTTATTATGAACCGCAGCAATGCAGAACAAGATGAATGATTATCACATACAGTATGTTTGTATTCCAGCTATTTAAGTCTACATCGACATTATTTTCTTTTAACTGTGTTCTTTTGTGATTCCTTTTCACATCAAGACTAAACCTGTGAGAGAACATTGCTGAGTAAGTCACTGAAGATCATGTGCCAGAAAAGCTGAGACTGGAGAACGCGAGCAGTTCTCTTGCACCTGGTTGATCCGGAGCCAGAGTTTTGTCCTAGGAATTTTTCTTTGAGACTTTTCAGCAAGTCATCCTCTTAACCTGGAGAGGTGGCGAGACGTGTCTGTTTACAGAGAACAAATGCTGTCTTTTTCCTCACTGCAGGTGCAAGTATCATACCTTGAAAAAACAATCTCAGATGTGCCACGAATTCAAAAGGAGAATGAAGGAAACTTTTGTCTCGGTGTTCCTTGGCCTAAATAGCGATATAAAGCAGAAAAATTGATGTCATGCCTTTTATTTGACCATATTTGATTGTCGTGTTTTTCATTTCCTCTTTGCTGAATTGTTTTTAGTAAACACATTTCTGTGATAAAAACTTCTCTTGACCTTCTTCTTCAGTTTGAGTTGATGTCATGGTTAGGTTCCTAAACCAATCAAGCCTAGAAATCTATTCAGCTTCTTTCCTGAAAAATGTCCCGTCCTTTCAATGCTGAAGTGAAGCTCATGAATGCACCTGGAACAAAAGGTTTTTTATTTCCCCATAATCTGTTTTCAAGGGCATTCGCTCCATTTCATTACCTAGTGCATCACCACCGGGGAATCGTGTCAGCGTTCCTATTTACATCTCTCTGTAGAGAACACCACAATGTGGAGATTGAATGTGGTTGCAGGGGTGAATCGTGGAAATGAAACTCCTAGAAATCCATTGACTTGCCTCAGCATGGGACTCTGAGTTTTGTAATCGCAGTCTGCTGGCATGAAGTCCAGGATCCACTATTGTGGTTATATGATCCAACTGCGGAAATCCTCAATCATGTGGAACTTTAGGCTACATTTTTTTTTACACTTATTACAGCCTATAATTCAGTACCGCCGCTCCCTATACGCAGAGTATGCAGTTTGCGTAGGGTACCGACTCCCTGGGGGGCACATCCCAGATGCTCCAAAAACAAAACATTTTTTCAACATTACATGCCATTACAAATGCCTGCAAAGGGAGCCAAATTCCTGGTCATTGCTGCTGCTACACTTACAGGACGATCATATCCTTGTTTAATATACTGACCAAACATTTAATTCAAATATCCACTTAATCTTTCATTTCTGGCCACCTTTTTGCTATAGATGACACAGCCTCTATGATTTCTTCAACATAAAACATATGGAGATCACAACCCTTACAAAAATGAACCATGGATTTATCGTAGTAAAACTGCTTAATTTTCTTTTTGCGTGATTTCTGAATGTGTGAGACTATAAAATCAATCAGACAACTGTATTAATAAAATCATAGCCACAGTTAACTGTCTAGAGCTATAATTGTAATTTGTAAATAATGCAATTTAATTACAATTTATTTATTTACTTTTATATTTTCTTAAAGTTCCGTTTTTACCTCTATAGTAGGCGTTTTTTTTTTTTTTTTTTACTTCCATAACATTTGAGGGAGGGGGCACAACAATACAATCCTGCTTAGGGCACTCATTTGGCCGGCAGCGGCCCTGCTATAATTATAGGCAGCCTATAATTATCATTTACTTGCCCCCATTTTCATTTTGAGAACATTTACTTCCCTGTATTTCAATGCACTATATCTTACATTTGACTCTGTACATTCCAGAACAAAACATTCCTTTCTTCGTTGAACAAACAGACATGTTGCGACTTCATAAAGAATGATTCTTTTGAATCTGTTGAACTGGTTCACAAATTCACAGAATGATTCATTCATGCATTGAACTGATCAGTGATTCATTCCGAACGAGTCTTTAGTTAACGACTCACGATATATAAAGTACGACATAATATCATTAGAGCTTGAGCATGTGGAGGATTTGACTGAGGCAAAAGGTAAGTTACTATAATGATGTATTTCGGTATTGTTTATTGTAAATGTTGATACCATTTTGGTTATAAGCGGCTGTAAGATGTTTAAGTGCTAGCTAAATCTATGCTGAGTCGTGAAAAAGCAGTGTGACGACATTTCACCGTCGTATTTTCGAGTTGTTTTATTTGTTTCCACACGCTTGAATTATCGGTAACTCTAATTGATATTGAAAGTTTAGTCTTTGAGGGACAGTTTAGTCTTTGAGGGACAGTTTTTTTTTTATTCATGAAAAAAATAAAGTTTGTTTAGGCCTACTTCCAGATTATGTGTCCATTACACTAGGCTAATCAACATTTTCACTTCTGCACTGCACAGAAAACCAGGTTTGAAACATGATGGTGAGTATGTAATGACAAAGTTGAATTTTCAGGTGAGCTGTATTTTGTCAAAAAAAAAAAAAAAAGTATTATTTAACATGCAACACGAGTTTGGTGTGGATTTTTCTTCATAAAACAGGATTTCTGTGTGCTCAAAAAAGAAAGAAAAAACAATGAATTGAACCCAAGAGTCTGTTTGGTCTGTTTTTAAGACACTTTGCACTTTTGCCACTTTTTCACTTTTGCATAATGGAAAATAAAAGCTATTTTTGATAGACCTTTTTTGGTCTGATTGTATTCTTTCAGTGTGTGGACAACTTCAGCTACTTGGGGATTTTACTTGAAGGAACAACCTTCAGTTTACTAAAGAAAATACACACTGAATCTATTAGGTCTACTGCAAAATACTGCTTTACCCGAAAAAGCTTGTAAGTCTAAGAGGAGCTCCTAGAGATGTAACAAAATGAAGTATTGACTGGTTGTCGGGAGAAAGAACACAATCATTTGTCTCCACTGAGAGGCAGGAACCAATCTTGAGAATGCAGTCCAAACAAATGATAGTGTGTTTGTCTGAAACATGGTCTGAAATAACAGTGTCTGCCGCAAAGAGGTGAATACTGCAAATAGTGAGGAGAAAATCTGTCTGCAAACCATCTCTGGCACGAGATATTTCTATTGGATAGGAAGCAACAGAACCATCCGCAGTTTGCCACATCTCTATAAATAATTGTTTATTGATCATTGAAGGAACTATATGATTTATGAAACTGCTAGCCTAGACAAAACCCTCCATCATTGAGTCAGAATGATTAGTATTTCAGAGCAGGGTGAAAATGCAGTGCCATGCCTGGCAAGAAATGTAATCATTTTCTGTCATTTACTCAGCACATGATTTAAGAGACTGCTGCAAGAGGATCCTTGACTGCTTTATGCAGGGACCGTGTTGGGAGGAAGTCAAAACTTTAATAAAGATAGCACAAATAAACATTTAAAGGGGTAGCTCACTTCAAAATGAAAATGTTGTCATTATTTATTTACCTTTCTTTTGTCTGTGAAATACAAAAGGATAAGTTAGGAAGAGTCTTGCACTGCCTTAAGAAAGGCAAACAGGTTTGGAACAACATGAGGGTGAGAAAATGATAACAGTATTTTCGTTTTTGGGCGAACTCTTCAACAAAAGTCGCCATTCATTTTAACTCTTTATTTATGAGGCAGAAACTTCATACCACTTGTATTGAGGTGACTCAAATGTGGTTATTTCAATTTCCCAGAATTCTCAGCTGTGAAAGGAAGCAGAGATAAAGCAGCACTCAGTGATCTATGAGTTATATTTTCCTTTCTTTCTTTCCGTCCTTCTTTCTCTCTTTCTTTTTAAATAGCAAATACCCTTTAGTTACATTATGGGGGAGGAACATTATCATTTTAGAGCATTTTATCGGACAAAAAAATTGTGTAGTGCAGGATGAGTCATCAATATTTTTGATCCAGTTTCCCAGAAAAGAAAGACCTCGTTTCTAAATGTGTATATCTCCAAAAATTTTATGTTTAGGAGTACACTAGCATATTTATGACTTCATAAGCTTTGTGAAAGTTCAGATTCATTTATTGTGTGCTCTCAAACTGTGCATGAAAATTTTAAAAGACATCATACAAACAGTATTAATTAGAATGATGCATGACACAATATTTTTTAGATGGTATTATTAATCTGGAAATAAACAAATATTGCATAACTCTAAGCAGAAAACAACAAACCGTTTGCCTGAGGGCAGCAAGGAAAGTGGGAACTGGCTACAGGGTCATTTGTCATCTCTGTACAAAGCAAAAGCCCCCAGGACCTTCACAGGCACACTCATATATATAAGGACTTACTCACAGTGAGAGGATCCTGGAAAGCAATATACACCGATTCTCATTCAGACAAAGCAAGAGATTGCCGCCTATTAATCATCTCAGGCCTGGACAGAGAACAACAGCCTTCCTTTGAGCATGTCTCCTATCGTCAGCCTCTTTATGGGATTTGGAGGAAATGGGTCATGACTTCCTGCGCTCATTTTATAGCTGAACGATCTCACCTCCAAAGGTGAGGTTTAACAAGAACTTATGAGCCTGTGTGTGAGGAACATAAAGTTTGAAAGGAAAGTTCGCCAAGAGAGGCTGGTATAATGCTATTCAGGGCTGGATTTAGTAGGGTGCTGGGGTGGGTGACGCCCCTCAGATTGTCTCAAAGTGTGACATTCAAATTATTATTGCTAGCAGAAGTGACACTGGATTAAATTAAGTTCTTTTAGGAGCGAGTGGGCTTCTGCAGCTAACCATGAGTGCTCCGAATGACTTATGAAACATTTTCCAAGTGAGTATTTCAGTAGTTCTGTCATTACAACTCTCTGAGAGTTTAGCATGGTATTGTAAATGACAATGTTAATGTGTTTGGTCTTGACGGAATAGATATGCTTCGCTGCTGCGAATACATCCACAGACATGTTGCTGTGAGCATGTAAGAAATATTGCTGCTGCACATACAACATATGAAAAAAAACCCATATAACATACATGAAATCACCCTGTAGAAGATCTATACAGGTGGAGCTGGGGAAGGTGGAGGGTTTCTGAAGCGCGCTGCAACTTCTACAGCAAGAGCTAGCCGTGTATTTGAATGTTGAGCAGCAAGCACATTGGCTGCTGATACAAAAAGAAACCAATCAGCTGAGCCATGTGAATGATGATGTCATTATGTCAGACTGAGTTGGAACCTATTGGATTGCGCCATCTATGTGTATGCGCCTTCCTGTCGACTGAACCAGCCATGCCAATCATTTGTGAATTAATCATTCTTTTGAGTCAGTACTATATTTTCAGTGCAAAACCGTTTGAAATTATTCATAGTAGTACAAACCGGTAAATGAGTAATCTGAAACGGTTTTTCAGTAAAACAAACCATATACAGGTGCTGGTCATATAATTAGAATATCATCAAAAAGTTGATTTATTTCACTAATTCCATTCAAAAAGTGAAACTTGTATATTATATTCATTCATTACACACAGACTGATATATTTCAAATATTTATTTCTTTTAATTTTGATGATTAGAGCTTACAGCTCATGAAAGTCAAAAATCAGTATCTCAAAATATTAGAATATTACTTAAGACCAATACAAAGAAAGGATTTTTAGAAATCTTGGCCAACTGAAAAGTATGAAAATGAAAAGTATGAGCATGTACAGCACTCAATACTTAGTTGGGGCTCCTTTTGCCTGAATTACTGCAGCAATGCGGCGTGGCATGGAGTCGATCAGTCTGTGGCACTGCTCAGGTGTTATGAGAGCCCAGGTTGCTCTGATAGTGGCCTTCAGCTCATCTGCATTGTTGGGTCTGGTGTCTCTCATCTTCCTCTTGACAATACCCCATAGATTCTCTATGGGGTTCAGGTCAGGCGAGTTTGCTGGCCAATCAAGCACAGTAACACTATGGTCATTGAACCAGCTTTTGGTACCTTTGGCAGTGTGGGCAGGTGCCAAGTCCTGCTGGAAAATGAAATCTGCATCTCCATAAAGCTTGTCAACAGAAGGAAGCATGAAGTGCTCTAAAATTTCCTGGTAGATGGCTGCGTTGACTGTGGACATCAGAAAACACAGTGGACCAACACCAGCAGATGACATGGCAGCCCAAATCATCACTGACTGTGGAAACTTCACACTGGACTTCAAGCAACATGGATTCTGTGCCTCTCCACTCTCCACTCTTCCTTCAGACTCTGGGACCTTGATTTCCAAATGAAATGTAAAACGTCTGAGTGTGGTGACTCTTGATGCACTGACTCCAGCTTCAGTTCTCTCCTTGTGAAGCTCTCACAAGTGTTTGAATCGGCTTTGCTTGACTGTATTCTCAAGCTTGCGGTCATCCCTGTTGTTTGTGCACCTTTTCCTACCCAAATTCTTCCTTCCAGTCAACTTTGCATTTAATATGCTTTGATACAGCACTCTGTAAACAGCCACACCTTTCAGTAATGACCTTCTGTGACTTACCCTCTTTGTGGAGGGTGTCAATGTTCGTCTTCTGGATCAATGCCAAGTCAGCAGTCTTCTCCATTATTGTGGTTTCAAAGAACAAGAGATACCCAGAATTTATACTGTAGGGATGGTCATTTATTAAAACTCAAATGTAAATATTCTAATATTTTGAGATACTGATTTTTGACTTTCATGAGCTGTAAGCTCTAATCATCAAAATTAAAAGAAATAAACATTTGAAATATATCAGTGTGTAATGAATGAATATAATATACAAGTTTCACTTTTTGAATGGAATTAGTGAAATAAATCAACTTTTTGATGATATTCTAATTATATGACCAGCACCTGTAAATACGCAAGAATACAGAAAACATCAGATGAAGTGGATGTTCACCTTAGTTAACTTTGTGAAAATTCGGTAATGTAAATAAAGCATGTTTTTGTGTCTGTTCAGTAAGTTCTGCCACAAAGTATAGATCATAAAAACTGTTGAATCAAGTTGTGACCTTATCCCTATATCCCTGTTTGTATGAGTTTCTTTCCTCTCTTGAGCACAAAAGATGATATTTTGAAGAATGTTGGTAACCAAACAGTTTTTCCATTTTCCATAGTATGGGAAATAACAGAATTTTTTTTTTTGGGTGAATTATCCTTTTAATACTTTTTAGAGCTACTTAGTTATACCATTTTTAATAAAACATATTTTTTAAATATATTTAGTCAGGTTACAGGGCTACTTTTTAATGTCTGTCAATGAAGAAAGATTCTTTTTTTCAGAATAGTGTGTTACATCGTCTTACCAGTAGGGTAAGCAGATGAACCTTGACACCTTGAACACAGCAGGCTTTTTTTCATTTAGCTTCAATAGCGCAATCTTTTTACCAGAAGATCTGATTAAATGCAGTCTGAGAGTGTTGCTGAAACTCAACAAGATGCATCTGACAGCCTGAGGAGTGGGAAATGATGAATATCTGAAGTTTTCTGCTCAGCTAGAACAGCAAGCCTTGGGGCAATCTGAACCAAACAAAGCCACAAACAAAGCACAGTTGCATACTGCATATCAAAGATCATCTCCTGCAATCTATTATTAATCCAGTATCACTGATAGCCCACTAGTGAATTGCAGTGTTTTCTCATTCACCCATTTGTCTTGTGTCCACAGTTTCATCAAAGCACAACCGCTTCCAAAATGAACCAAAGTTTGGCTGAAAATCAGTCAAGTGAGAAGCTTTTGGAAAGCTAAGCCTGATCAAGTGTTCACTCCCAAGTTTTACGTATTTTCCCTTTCCTTTTTGAAGTTTGTAAGGGAGTGCATATTACCCATACAATGTCCCAAGAGAGAATCATGGTGCGAGCAAACCCCTAGCGAGCCAATTAAACCTCACAGAGCAAATAGAAAACATAACATCGTATGTGTAACGATCTCCACAAGGAGTGCATGACTTCAGTAAACTAATAAATGTTTTATCAAACCATTTACACTGTCCGGCTCTATAGAGACATTCTCTCTGGTGCACTACTGAACTTTTCATTGTTTTTCTGTTTACTATTCTGGCTGTGTAGACACTGCAAATATTGCTGTGAACATCTGAGCCACTAATCTTGAAGTTGATCGGTGAACATGATACATGGTTTCTTATCTTATATATTAAAGTCATAATGGTGGAGGTGAACGTTTTGACCACCGTATCAATCAGTACTCCTAAAAAATAGTTCACCCAAAAATTTATATTTGCTTCATATTTACATTTTTCAGCTGTTTGGACTCTCCATTCACTGCAGAGGATCCATTGGTGAGCAAGTGAAGCGTTCTGATGACCTTGGATGGCCTGAGTGTGAGTACATTTTAATTTTGGGGTGGACTATTCCTTTAAACAGAATATAGTAAAAGTTCTACAAAGGCTGACCTTTTTTTATGCCATGCATGCAGAAAGACAACTTAATGACCTTGCAAGCCAGAGGAAATGAGCCTACTTGCTCTACAAGTGTTAATTGTTGGAACATAAAAATTACTGGGACTTAGACGTACAGGTAGTTAAACCTTTGAGTGCAGTGTTGACAAATTGTGGAAGTTTGATTGAATTGTGCAGGGAATGAGAGGACCAAATTTGAATGTTTTGTGACAATTCTGGTGGGTTTGCGTATATTTTGGCAACGTATCCTGGCGGTTACCTAGTTAAATGTCAAAGGCAAATGTAAGAAATCCTACAAAAGTAGCAAAAAGACTGAGAATATACTTGATCTTAAGTTATGGATAATTCAGAAACTCTCAGTGTGATCACATTGCTCATTCCTCCCATATTGAAGGTTCATGTTGAGAGTGAATCTCCACAAGTGACACCAGAAATCACATGGAATTACAGCTTTTCTCCAGAATGCACAGACCTATCTGAGATATTAAGGCTAAAATACTAAAAATTCATTTGATCATAGAGCATATAATCATATATGCCGATGAAACAGACATGGTACTTTATTTTAGGCCAAACTGTTGTTCAGTGTGTGGATGAATCTGCACAAAGAGAACTTGAGAGATGTGTTATGTTTAATGTGAAGTTTGATGTTTCGTGTGGAATGGAGAACATTCAAAAGAATCTGTGATCAAAGGGAAAGAGAAAGAGAGAAGTTTCAAAAGCAGATGGGCTGATCTTCATGTCTACTTCAGACAAACAGGGCAGTTTCAGTATTCTCGTGTCACTAGTGCAGGCATATATATATTCGTTTTAAAAGCTAAAAAAGACGTCAGCAGGTCTCTGTCATAGACTAAATAGTTAAAAAGCATTTATAACATTAGCCATCGATTTAGTCTACTTTACAAAATGGGAATTATAAATGAATATAATAAAATAAAATGACCCTGAAACCTTTTTATACTATGTGAAGGAAATCTGCAGCAGAATCTAGTAACTATGGTAACTCTTGTATGGGGTATATTTATGTGTAAAATTAAAATAGCCTTAATGAAACTGTGACTAAGTGTAGTCATTGCAAACATTACAGCTCTGAATGTTCCAGTTTTTCAAATGTTAGTATCCCGAACGGGATTCGAACATCAGTCTGGGATGTGAAAACGGATTATTTTAAACTCTTATCTTCCCTAAATTTATCCCATTCATTCTCTATGGTAGTACTAATCACTACCGATGCGTTATATTTTTGGCCACACGCGAATTTCATGGCGCTGTTCCGAGCTTGTTTCCCTGCGTCCTGTTTCTATTTAATTAATCAGTGTATAAATCATAAACCGTGCTTATTTTCCACCCTCTCCACTAAAAGAGCTTGGATAAAATAACTATTGTGTAAGATTTTCAATCTGAATTACAAAAATCTTGTCATTTCATATATTTTGAAGCCATCAGAAGGAAGGCCTCGTAGTATAGCTATCGCGTGCATTATGGATGCAGACATTCAGAAAAACAAAATCATGCTCTCCCCAGACATATAGAAAAACAAAAACATACTCTCCCCGTCGGGGAATCGAACCCCGGTCTCCCGCGTGACAGGCGGGGATACTTACCACTATACTAACGAGGAGTGAGGAGAAAGAATTTTAGGAATGTTAAAAATGTAACCGTAAATGCCTCATAAACGCTATATATGTCTTCAGATTTAAATTATGGGTCATTTATGGCAATATTCGGTCAATTAAAAAGAAGCGTCTAGCGATTTTCGGTGATAAATTAAGCGTTTTTTCTCAGCCACAGCCTAGACGTTTTCTTAGTGAAAGTAATACAATAACGCCACCTGCTGGATTGTAAAAAGTGAGATCCTGATAAGCAGCATGTGATTCAAGAAAACCAACAAAAACTACATAATGATGATGGTCCACTTTATTGTAACTTTGTCTTCACATTACAGAGAAATGGCTTGCACGTACATAAGGCCAAGAATGAATATGTTAACGTGGGAAAAATGACAAGCAGACTCCTAAGGGAATGCTGAGGAAACCGTGAATGTTGTTGGTGGTTTGTGTGAGAGATAAAATCGCAATACAAAAAAAGACAAATGTCCATTAAAGACTCATTTACAGCACTTGTCATGAGAAGACATCATGTTTTAGATAAAAATTCCTAATAAACATCCAGGACTACGTGCAAGGTGTTCTGTACAAATGGTTTGGGGAGGGTTATATTAAACCAGTCGGTTGGGAATGATAACCATTGGCCCTTAATCTGTAACAGATGACCTAGTCCAATTATGTCCAAGTGTGTACATACTACATCAACTCCAGCACCTGATTATAAAGCACTTCACGTAGCATAAAAAATAAAGCACACTGAAGTCCCTCATGCCTATAGTAGCTCGGATACATTAAAAACTGAATAAGGTGACACGTCGATGCCGACTACAGGTCCTGCTGAGGTTCCAGTCTTTTTGGACAAAGGCTGCGTAATCCCATCCTGTATGTGACCTTTACAACTTCCTGTCTGGGTGCTCAGAGCGTCCCGCCCTCTGATGCCTCACCTCCAGGTGTTTGCTCTGGACTCTGTCAAAGTGCTGGAGCAGTTCACAGTAGTCGATGTGTGGCTGGGCTAATCGTTTGTCTTTGACAGGTGCCTTTGGGTCTTCCCTGAAAAAAATCAAGCAGTTGAGAATAGGCCGACTATCCAGTCTAGAAGATGTCAGACTGTTTAGAGAGCATGAGAACTTACACGGTCCTCATGAGTTCAGGGTTTGGCACACAGCTGAGCCGATGTGAGAGCAGCTGGAACGCCTGACTCTGAGGAAGCAACATCAGCAGGCCGTACAGAGCCTTGATGAGATATGGGTTATGCTCTACATCCAGTAGCTGCAGACGAAGGTCTGCAAAGAGAATGAGTGTTAGTGCGGAAAGCTAAAAATTATACTCAACAGTTTTATGTGGTGGATGAATGGGACTCACAGGTGAAGATGGGGCTCTCGATTAGCTGAACAAGTTTATCCACCTCCATGAGGAAGTCCACAGTTACCTCCAGATCTCCACTGATCAACTCAAATCAAGGTATTTTTGTCATTTTTAAAAAAAAAAGATATATTTCTAGAGTTCAGGCACATTTTGATCAATTAAATTCAATTACTTCTACAGTAGTTTTTTTGTGACTATTTTACACATTAGATTACACAGAGAACAATTTGAAGCTCATTAAATCTTAAAAATATTTAAAATTTAACATCAAAAAATAAATTTCAGTACAAAATTTCAATGATTTTCTCTGCTTCTATATAACGATTTAAAAGAAATTTCCAGATATTTCTGCACATTCCATGAATGTAGGTATGAATTATTTCATTATTTTTTTTTTAATACACTACTGTTCAAAAGTTTGGGCTCTGAAATATATATATAATTGTTTTTTTCTTTTTTTTAATATTTAAAGAAATAAACACTATTTAGCAAAGACAAATTAGTTATTAGTTAATTATAATTAGTTACAAAAGATTTCCATTTCAAATAAATGCTATTTATTTGACATATCAATATATCAGTGATTCCACAAAAATATTAAGCAGCACTTTTTTCAACACGGATAATAAGAAATTTTTCTTGAGAAGCAAATCAGAATATTAAAATGATTTCTGAAGGATCATTTGACACTGAAGAATAATGATGAAGAGTAATGATGCTGAAAATTCAGCTTTGTCATCACAGAAATAATTTACATTTTAAAATATATTACAATAGAAAACAGATATTTTAAAATGTAATACAAAAATATGCATATAGTAACATTTTTAATCAAATAAAATGTTACAGACCCCAAACCTTTGTGTGTGTGCGTGTGTGTGTAGGAACTAGCATACAGAATATTGAGTCAGTCTGAAACCGAATGATACATTATAAACTTTACAGCAAGGATACAATTTCTGGATGAGGTCGTAGGCATGCCGATAGTTCTGTGTCAGGAAGCAGAGCGACACAGTGGCCACTGGATTATGACACCAAGAGCGATAGAGGCAGCAGAAAAGAGCACAGCTTTCCTGATGGGTAAAAAGTAGACACACAAAACAGATAAAGCGCAGATGCAAAACCTCAAGTAGAAACAGTCGTCCTGGATTTTATGAGTCTGTTTTAAAGATCCCAGTCCTCAAAGCAGATGTTACCTGTGTGCGCAAGTCCTTGAGCTGGTTCCGCAGCTGGAAGAGTTCAGCTGAGGTGAGCAGAATAGTGTTAAGTGTCTGCACCATGGTGGAGGCAAACTTCAGATCTTCCTCCTTGAGTAAGATGTCCGCCATAGAGTGAAATATGTTCTCTGCATGCAGGAGGAGACACAGCTGCCTGTTGAGATGTAGACGAAATTTACTGACAAATTCTGTTTGTATACTCAGATTTACAGATGTTTCTACTTGGACTACTACAATTTTCCTGTTTTGAGGATGGTTTTACCTGATAATGAAAGCCCCTCTCATTTCTAGAAGCTTCCTCTCTAAACTGAAGCGCTTGAGCAAATTAATCATGAACTTGTAGAAGTATGAATTCATGCTGGGAGTCGATGGAGATAAATCTGTCACTTTTGATCCTGTCAAATAAAAAGCACTTGTTTGATTTCATGTTCACAGCATTCTGTTAACCATCTTCTTTTCTGGTATATAAACAGATATAAAGAGGACCAGGAATTGTTACCCACCAACCACCACTGGCTGCCCATCTCTGACCCCACCTGGAATATGAAGCTCTGTTTTGCTATCCAAGTTGTCGCACAACCCAAATGTGTCCGTCTGACCAGCAGGTGATGATGCAATTTCTGCTAAAACCTCCAAGTCTTTTAAAATCACCTATGAGAGAGATTTGTTCTTTAAAATTGCTGCGTCTGGTAGATCAGCACTGAGATGATTGGGAAAATATGATGGCTTACTTCATCAGATTCATCTGATAGTGTCTTCAGTAACATGGGGAACAAACTATCTGTGTGCTTGAACATCTGCCATGGGGATACAGTGGAATGAAACCCGTTTAGCACTGTACTTTTTAGCATTGAAACTGCATATTTAAAATACCATCTATAGAAACCTTGCGAGGGGTCTTGATGTACAAATGGTACAACCACTTCAACACAGCGATGCGAGTCATCATTCCGGTGGATGAATCGTGTAAATGTCTGTCCAGTACTTGCACTATGCCATCCAGATCCAGAGTTACAGCAGACCTCTCAGAACTACACAGAACAGAGTAAATCAGATATCCTGTAGAAATCTTTAAATGGCTTCTGATCTTTGAACTACACGCTTAACAATTAGACATTTAGTAACAGCTAAAGGTTGACTCTTCTACTTAAAATTAATGTTCCTTAATGAGTTATTTTACTGTTTAGTGTGTAACATCAGAAAACAGACAGACAAAGTATTGTAGTGTCAGTGACTGTCAAAACGTACCTTGCTGGAGTGAAGAAGGAGATGTTGCTGAAGCCTACTGACTCCTGAGACTCATTTAGGGAATCTATAACCAAAAACAGAGATATAAAATCAAAGCAGGCAAAGGTTTTCAAATTATGAACTCTGTGCAAATCAATTATGCACACAAAGATCGCAATAATATATATATATATATATATATTTAAATTTAGTGCATTTAATTTTAATACTATTGGAAATAAATTTGTTTTTTAACAATGTTTACTGTCTCTATTTAACAATTTAACACATTTTTGCTGAATACAAGAATTCATTTAATTTACAAAAAAAATCATACTGACCACAAACATTTGAACATTAGTGTGAATAAGCAAGATATTTCAAAAATGTGGAAAAGGAAAAAAGTGTAGATGCATTGGCCGGGAATCGAACCCGGGCCTCCCGCGTGGCAGGCGAGAATTCTACCACTGAACCACCAATGCGTTCCTAAAATTTTAACATCGCCCCCTGGCTTCCAAAGTGAGGGCCCTTTCAAATGCAGTTGTCATATTTGCCCACTAGATGGCACACTCCAATCTCTAACCGTCTTGGCGCTTTCCTCAGCAATTACCACATTTGCTCACTAGGTGGCACACTACAGCGTAGTTCAATCCTTCTAACGATTTTGGCACTTTTCTCCTATTGATAGACAGGGGGCGACATAGTCTTGACAGAAATGCATTGGTGGTTCAGTGGTAGAATTCTCGCCTGCCACGCGGGAGGCCCGGGTTCGATTCCCGGCCAATGCAAACAATTTTCTCACACCTTTTCACTTCCACAAATTTAAATAAATAAATAAAATGAAAAGAAAATAAAGAAGAAAAATTATAATAAAAAAACCTGCCATTCAGATCACCCTCTTTCTTAGATGGAGTCCCATCGCCCGGAGGGGAAGATTTGGTCTGCGATTCTTCATCTTCTTCATCATCTTCAGGAGTCACAAGCTTCATCAGGCTATGATTACATGCACTGGCAGCCTCTTTAGTACCTGGAGATGGTTTATTGAGGAACAGTGACAAATAATACTAACAGAACAATATCAATACCTCAAAAACATTTAGCTAAATGTCACTGAACACAAAACATACTCTCAGCAAATGCATTTTATATTAGAGATGCAACCACAGTTCAGGATACTCTTTTTGCGGTCATCATAGGAAAGACAAGGCAGCACTGCGGTCAGTATGCCAGAGGAATACGGCAGTACCACTCTTCCAGCAAGCTGAATGAATTCTCTCATCCATGTCATTGACGTCAACTGGATGAGATCGTTAGCTGCAGAAAGACAAAATTAAAGAATTACACTACTTACCTATAAAAAGAATTATACAAAGTTTTAAATCTGACTCACTCGACTTTGATTCATCAGACACTTGACAGTGGATGACTAATATGTTAGCCATTTCCGCAAATTTGACACTGGATGGATTCTTCTTAATTTCTTTCAGGAACTCCCCCAAAACCAGCTCACACCTATAAAACAGCAGCTGTTAATGCTCTTTAAAAATGATAAAAACGAAACAGAGAAAAGAGGAAGCGGGAGAGACTATCTCAGGTAAAGGGAAAGATAATGAGACATACATCCGCCTGATCTCTTTGCTGCTGTCTCCAAGAATCTGAAAGAGTCCGTCTAGAATTTCTGGCAGATAATCCAGGAGGTTGATATCAGGAACCGACTCCAATACGTGGATCTGGAGTCAAACCATCACAGGAAATCACAAAATGATAATGGAAACTATTATCAGTGTTGTAATTGTTCATGAAAAACAAAACTATTTGTCATTTTCGGACACTGAAATAAAGGTGAAATAAAATAAAATATAAATAATATGCAAAAAGCTAAACATGAAAAACTTAAACAAAAATGTGAAAATTTGTCTTGGAAACTGAAATAAAATAAGTAGTGTTGTCAAACGATTAATCGCAAATAAATCACATCCAAAATAAAAGTTTTGTTTACATAATATATATATGTGTGTACTTTGTATATGTATTATGTATGTATAAATATACACACACACACACACACAGTATCTCACTAAAGTGAGTACACCCCTCACATTTCGGCAATCATTTTAGTATATATTTTGAAGGGACAATTCGATAGAAATGAAACTTGGATATATTTTAGAGTAGTCAATGTGCAACTTGTATAGCAGTAAAGATTTACTGTCCTCTGAAAATAACTCAACATACAGCCATTATTGTCAAATAAGCTGGCAACAAAAGTGAGTACACCCTACGTGAAAACAGCTATATGTCGTTTAACCATGCAAAGCCACATGTCCTATTCATCATGTTCATGTTTTTGTCTGCTTGACAGGACTATACAAATTTGTGTATCTTATATTACAGCAGTTAATATTTGGTGCTTTGAGTACAATTCTCTCATACTTAACACTGGATGTTCAACATGGCACCTCATGGCAAAGAACTCTCTGAGGATCTGAAAAAAAGAATTGTTGCTCTACATAAAGATGGCGTAGGCTATAAGTAGATTGCCAAGATCCTGAAACTGAGCTGCAGCACGGTGGCCAAGACCATACAGCGGTTTAACAGGACAGGTTCCACTCAGAACAGGCCTCGCTATGGTCGACCAAAGAAGTTGAGTGCACGTGCTCAGCGTCATATCCAGAGGTTGTGTTTGGGAAATAGACGTATGAGTGCTGCCAGCATTGCTGCAGAGGTTGAAGGGGTGGGGGGTCAGCCTGTCAGTGCTCAGACCATACACCGCACACTGCACACAATTGGTCTGCATGCATGTCGTCCCAGAAGGAAGCCTCTTCTAAAGATGATGCACAAGAAAGCCCGCAAACAGTTTGCTGAAGACAAGCAGACTAAGGATATGGATTACTGGAAACATGTCCTGTGGTCTGATGAGACCAAGATAAACTTATTTGGTTCAGATGGTGTCAAGCGTGAGTGGCGGCAACCAGGTGAGGAGTACAAAGACAAGTGTGTCTTGCCTACAGTCAAGCATGGTGGTGGGAGTGTCATGGTCTGGGGCTGCATGAGTGCTCTGGGCACTGGGGAGCTACAGTTCATTGAGGGAACCATGAATGCCAACATGTACTGTGACATACTGAAGCAGAGCAGGATCCCCTCCCTTCGGAGACTGGGCCGCAGGGCAGTATTCCAACATGATAACGACCCCAAACACACCTCCAAGACGACCACTGCCTTGTTAAAGAAGCTGAGGGTAAAGGTGATGGATTGGCAAAGCATGCCTCCAGACCTAAACCCTATTGAGCATCTGTGGGGCATCCTCAAACGGAAGGTGGAGGAGCACAAGGTCTCTAACATCCACCAGCTTCGTGGACTCCAGTGGCAATCTGTGAAGCTCTGGTGAACTCCATGCCCAAGAGGGTTAAGGCAGTGCTGGAAAATAATGGTGGCCACACAAAATATTGACACTTTGGGCCCATTTTGGACATTGTACTCACTTTTATGGCCAGCGGTTTAGACATTAATGGTTATTAATCAGTTATTTTGAGGGGACAGCAATAAAAGTTATACAATATGTTTACTGTCTCTATTGAGCAATTTAACACATTTTTGCTGAATACAAGAATTCATTTATTTAGAAAAAAAAAATCATACTGACCACAAACATTTGAACGTTAGTGTGAATAAGTTTTGACATGTTCACTTAGGGTGTACTCGTACTTCTATACAAGCTGCACATTGACTGCTCTAAAATATATCCAAGTTTCATTTGCGTAGTATTGTCCCTTGAGAAGATATACTAAAATGTTTGCTGAAATGTGAGGGGTGTACTCACTTTTGTGAGATAATGTATATATATATATAGTTAAAGTTAATACATAAATATAATATTTCACATTTTTCTGAAATATGTACATGCATGTGTGTGTGTTTACATATACATAATAAATATACACAGCACACACATATATTATGTACACAAAAACTTTTATTTTAGATGCCATTAATCGCGATTAATTGTTTGACAGCACTAAAAATAAGTTGAATCTGAAGTACTAAAATGACTAAAATTAAAACTGAAATAAAAGTAAAGCTAAATAGTAATATTTAAAGCAAATATAGAACAAAGATTGGTGAAAGTGCTCAACTCACCCATGAGATAATGAATTGGCGGGCATACTGGTTGTTTGAGTAAATCCTCTCGCGCAAAAGCGGGACAAAAGCCACTAGGTCAAATTTGTTGCTCTCTGTTACAATGTCCTTAAAATAAAAAGGACATAAGATGTCATTATTTAATTTGATACCTCTAAACTTTAACTGCAGAATCCACATTTCTCATTTCAAACTCACCTTAAGAAGCCGATCCAGGAGCTCAGATCCACTCTTTACGTTTGGATCAGGATCTGCAGCGAGCTGTAAAGAACAGATCACATGTAAGATGAGTCTTAGGGACAGGAAGAGGAAACTGTAAAAGTTAGGAATGATTGTGTAATGAAAATTCCAATGAAAATGATGTTCAAAATGTCAGTAACATGGTTAAAAGGTCTGTGTTATGTAGTATGCTGTCTGCCCCCTATTGAAAGCTTCTTTGTTTTTCCGTTCATGCACGCATCTCGACATGATGGGGCATCAGTTTACCTTGCTAAGCCCATCAAACAGCACATTGAAGTGGGGCAGCACTGCTCCCCTGGCAACCTTCACTATATTGTAAAGGGCCTCACAGGCATAGTAGCGCAGACGGCTGTCAGAATCATTGAAACAGGTAAGAACCGGATCAATGAGTTCTTTAAGGTACAATCCAGAAT
The DNA here is from genome assembly GCF_012432095.1 of Onychostoma macrolepis. Classification (NCBI taxonomy): domain Eukaryota; kingdom Metazoa; phylum Chordata; class Actinopteri; order Cypriniformes; family Cyprinidae; genus Onychostoma; species Onychostoma macrolepis. The sequence goes on along the minus strand of NC_081179.1, from coordinate 11,771,627 downwards.
CCTGAATAGTACAAAAGATAAGACAAACATAATCAAAGCCTCCATATTTACTTTGGAATTTCAAGCATACTGAACATCTTGCAGCCAATATACCATTGAATACAGTATTGAGGAAGTATTTAGCACAATTAGTTTACATACTTTTCCCAGGGCAATGGAGCACGCCGCTAACCCAATGAGGCCTCCTTTTCGGCTGTGAGGGTGCTGGGAGAGCGCAAACTCTGTGGCCAGTATCTGGATGACATGTCTGATCTGTGCAGAGTTGTTCTGGGCGACAAATTCCCGTACAAGCCTGACAGAAGATTGGGAAGAAACGGATAAATGGTGGATAAATAAAACAGTGCATTCTAATAATTCATTTCAAACAATAGCTGGACTTCAGTGCTGTTTGGACTATGGGCTATTGATCAATAGCATGACTAATGAGATCATGTGGCATGTCAGATGACCAGCTCTCCATTTGAGAAAAGTAACAACAATCAATTATTTATTACAGACAGAAACTAACTATGCATAGTTAAACTATAATTTATGTGTTTCAGTGGAGCAAAACGGGACTAAACAAGTCTAACAGCAGTTGTAGGCAAATGAATACCACATATTCTAATTTGAAAACAATTCCTCTCATTTATGAATATAAACAACAGTTTATGACTCACTTTTCAATCTCAAGAGCTGCCACCTTCCTCTTCTCGTACAGTTTGTCGTTGAGAGCTCTCACAATGTTTGGTGTCAATGGAGAAAAATCCTTTTCTGTGTTCATTTTTTCAAAGTGTTTCCGAAAAAGCCCTTAAATTACAACTATGAACTGTTAAAACTGATCTCTGAATTAAGCCCAGTGAATAAAGAGAAAGTCTCATTAGATGACAGTTCAGTTAGTGTATGACTGAATCAATGTATTAATGTTTCATCCAAGGTTTTTGCTCGTGTCACGCGCTTATTGTTTACAGACAAGACGACGCCCTAAAATGTGTTTCCGCGGCGGACTCTCATCACAAGCATCACCTATAAAATACCAGGACCTGCTGTCTGCGACACTCAACTGAAAGCGGGGAGCAGAGGCTGAGAGCAGCTACTGCCAAAGCAGAATAAAAGCCCTAGCACCTCTATAAACTTAAATAATTCAGAGACGACGGTCCGAAAAACCGCGATTGCTTCTGTACAGAACGTAAACCCGGTGAATATTTCCTCGCGGGTGATGACAGAGGTAGATCGCAATGTTTTTCAATATCAACGATTGATCAAAGCCGCCATATGTCCCGGCTCACATGACTTCCTACAAACATCAGCGACTGTTAAATCAATCGAGCGCCGATCAACGGATTTGTTTTGATTACGTCATACGAGTCACGTGTTCTTTGAAAACATTAAAGAAAAATATTAATATGCTGCTAAATGGAATTATTTGAGAATAAAACTGGTTTAAATAGTTTTAATAATAGCTAAAGTGCTTATTTGAACATGTTATTATTAAGTAGCCTGTGTATAACGTAACGTTAACAATATGTGTGGTAATGTATTTTGTATATGTGTGTGTGTGTCTATTTATTCATTTATTTTTCTTTCGTCGGTACCGCCCCATAACCGTCATATCAAATAAGTGATTGGTCATTTAATGTGTCAATCAGACGACCAGAGGCATTTACAGGTGTCACTCATCAAATTAAATTAGCGTTTTCTCTCTGATGTATTTAATCCTTATTTACGTGAATGGGCTCCATTTGACATGTAGACTAGATATTAGGCTACCTTAAAACTGTTATTTTCTAAAATCAAAAACAAAAATCTAAATAAAAAAGATTAGCCGATACAAATGACGCACTATCTGAAATCAAAGGTTTGGTTTATTTATTTTTTCAGTATTTCAGTGTCAGATTTTAACTAATTTTTCACTCACTGTATTTTTTTCTCACACAGGTGTTTCTGCATCTTGCAACGTTATTCTGTGCTGTTGGGAGTATTTCTGGTAAGGTCGCATGTGATGGAAATATTTCATCTCAGTCAAGTCTTATTAAACCATTTTTTTTCCATTCAGGTGAATGTGAGATTTCAGAGTGTTCTGACCCATCTACCTGCGTTTTGTCGCAGAGGCAAACTTGTAAATGTGCAGTTGGCTACTTTGGAGATCTCTGTGACCAGGGTAAAGTAAAGTAGAGTCAACCTTGTGAGAAAAACTGTGTAACCAGTTGAATTACTGGTCTTAGCTAGTTAAGACTGATCTCATAGACTGGCGTTTAGCTGGTTGTCAAGCTGGGGCCATGTTCACCAAAGTCTTAAGAATTCTTTCTAAATGTCTTCTACATTTTATATTTTTGTCTAACTTAGGTAGTTTTGAAGTATTCGGTCATTTTATTCCTAATATCTTTAAAAAATACTATAGGCTACCTTTGGGGTTAGGCTATCCTAACTTCAAGTTGTTTACAATGATTTTTAAGATTCTTTTCAAGAATTAGAATTAAGTTTTGTTTTAATAAGGTTTTTTCCCTTCATAAGAATGTCTTGTGAATCTGGCTCTGGTTGCTTGGCTAACTATACAAACTTGCTGGGTTTTTTTCCATGTTATGTTACTGAAATTTAACAAATTTTGTATTAATCTAATATTTCTTTTCAAGTCGCAACAATGAATGTGACGTGTGGCAAAGACTTCATTTCCATCCTAGTGGATGAAGAGTTCTTCAAGTACTACAATGTGGGAATAGAAGTTGTTCATTTGACTAACGCCAGCTGTCGTGCCCATAGAGAGATCATCTCTGGATCAGCCTATTTCACAGTGCACACACCAATGGACCAGTACATCGCCTGTGGAGGCGAACCTCTGAAGGTAAAATACTATTTTATATATATAATAGTATATTATAAAACTATGCAAGTCAATCTATGCAAGCATCAGCATGTTCACATTACATGTCCCTAAATGGCATCCACTCTAAACAGAAGAACATAACACACATTGTGTACTCCTTAACGCTGATGTCTGACCCACCTATCTATGGAAACATTGTGAGGGATCCAGTGGTACAGATTGAGTACAAGTGCATCTATCCGTACATCCGTAGACTCAGCCTGGCATTTCCCATCATCTCTTTCTCCAGGTAACATACTGATTTTGAAGAAATAGTCCACCCAAAAATGAAAATTTGAAAATGTACTTGCCCTCAAGCCATCCAAGATGTAGATGGGTTTGTTTCTTCATTGGAACAGATTTGGAGAATCATTACATCACTTGTTCACTAATAATGGATCCTGTGCAGTGAATAGGTGGCATCAGAATGATTCCAAACAGCTGATTCTAAATATCTCAATCCACACAACTCCAGTCCATCAATTAACATTGTGCAATCATTTTAATGGTGGTTTTGTTTCTTCACAAGACATTTAATTGATGGATTTCTAAATTGCTAAAACGATGAAGAAACAAACATATCTACATTATGGATTGCCTAACGGTGAGTACATTTTTTATCATCTTATCTTTTTTTTTTTTAAATTATATTCAAAGCATGTGTTTAACCGATTTGGTTTGTTTTTCAAGTGAAAGAATATTCAAGGTGGATGAAGTGGATGCCAAGGTGGAGATGAGCCTGTTTAAAGATCACACATACACTGAGGCTTTCACCAGCGCACCTACTATTAAGCTTGGAGATCAAATCTATGTCCAGATCCAAGTGACGGAGCCTGAAGATTTCTTCCATCTGAAAGTAAATGAGTGTTGGGCGACTCAGACTCCTCAAGCTAATAAGTCAGGCTTTAGCCACACACTGCTTGTAAATGGGTTAGTATTGTGAATTTCATGCTTGTAAATTTTAAATCCAGATGTCTCTTTTTAAGATCCGTTACCAATACACACTCATGGCAATTCATAGGTATTTTGTTTTTGGTGAAATGGTGACTGAAGGTGCAGAAACTTGGGTGACATTTTACAGGCAAAGAAGGTCCATTGCCCATTAGCAACAGTGTAGCAATGCATCAAGGTCCACTTAAGGTTGTCACATTAGCAACATTTTGGTGAAATTTTGCAGATGAAAAGCAATGCAGCACACATTCAAACCAAGGAGCTGTCTGTTGTTCAACAGCAAGTTTGTGTAACCAAGTTGAACACAAGTAAAATTTGTGTGAGGAATTTCTTTACCCTCAAGCGACACTCCCGATCACGTGGATTCCTGTTTAAATGACTGGTTTTTGCCTGTGAAATTTTGTTGAACAAAGTGTGAATACACCTTTAGAGTCACTTCCAAACTAAGTTCCACTCAGGGCCATCCTTAGCTGACGCTGGGCCCGGTGCTAGGTAGAGAGCGGGGCCCCCTTGGTCTCCGCACCAGTTGCACCGCCCTAAGGGCTCGTAAAATAATTACGTTTGCTCATGAGATTCGGTTGCAATAACTAAATATTTCACCTTTCAGAACTGTATTGATGTTTTTCTGATTGTCCTCAAGGTGCACAAATGACAAAACAGCTTCATTTGGTAATGGTACGGCGCACCCTGCAGGAAGAAACGGTGATGGGTCGACTGTCCGTTATTCGTTTGATATGTTTCGGTTTGTAAATGAGCCCCACAGTTTCTACCTGCACTGCACTGTGCATCTCTGCACACTTGAGGATGGAAAGTCTTGTATTCCTGTAAGCATTTATTTTAACTAGCTGGTTTCGGAGAATTACGTTTTCCATTGTTAACCTGACCTGATTTGTTTTAGGAATGCAAAACTGTATCCAAAAGAGAGGTGGTTATGGATGGGCAGGCTCAAGGCCTGCTGTCTTATGGACCAATCACACGAGAGATACCAGTCAGACCTACGATAAGTATGTTTATGTAATGTCCTATGACAATTTAATACATGGATACCATGCTTGTTATCATGCTTGACCCATTTGGATTGTCTAATTTTAGATCTCCTCACATTGGTCCTTCCACTGGCAGTGATTTGGACTCTGGGCATCTTCCTTTTCATCCTTATCAGTGTTGCCAAAGCGGGAAATCATCGACACATAACAAATAGCTAAATAAATCACATTTTCACCCAGCGCACAGTGGTTTGTGTTGGGTATAAAAACTCTCAAGTACACAAGCTAACTATTAGCATGTTAGCTCTGAGTGAACACTGCATGATAATGGACCCTCATTGAACATTTTAAATGTTCTGTCAAGAAAATTTAGTTTTTGAAGTAAAATTAGCTTGAATGTGATTTACAGAGCGACGTTGATCAATCAGGGCTGATAAGTTTTTTTTTTTTTTTTTTTCTTGCGTACTATATAAATCCCACTTTATATTTACAGTACTGAATATGAACAACAGGTGGCAGTGAGAACTAAAAGTGGAAGTTATATTTGCATAACTGTTTTTGTTCTTTAAATAAACCAATTTCAGTACAGCTCCCTTTATCTGCGTTTTTCAAAAATACATCTGGAATGTTTATTATAAAACCAAGAATGGTGTGCATAAAGGTAAACCGAGAAAGTGGGCAGGGAATGGGGTGCGGCTGCGTGCTTCATATCAGCATGAGATCCTCACGAGCTTTCATGCTCATATTTGGTGTCCTGCAACAGATTGAGGATCGTTTCGAGGACGCGCCGCCTGGTCCTCGACATTTCCAGATGGGTTTATCCAGGCGGTGCTTATATCAACACTAACAATGCAATGCAGATATCAACAAGTAGTCTTTTTATTCAATATTTAATGGGATGATAGCTGCTGGTCATGCTAATGTTATAGTTTACAAGCGTGCGCGCGCCACTGGAGACCTTGCGAACTGTTTGCACGAATAGCAATACAAGTGAAAACTTGACGGCATAAGAAAGACGTGCACTAAGCTGGTGGGTTTGTGGTCCGAGCAGAACGATGACCTTATTTTGGCGATAAAAGACTAGATTCTCCCGGCTTGCGATCTAATCACGCGGTTCTTGGGGAGGAGAAGGTAGTGTGTTCATTTCTCATTGCTGTCCCGGAGTTGGAGAGATGTCAGTCCGCAGGAGCAGATCGCATCGGTCGCTGAGACCCGTTACTGTGATTTTCATCCTGCTGTTTGTCAACATTGCTAAAACAACTGCAGAAGATGATGCTTTCAACGCAGAGGTTTGTAGAAGCAATGGTTTAGGGTTTTGTACAGAGATACTAACTTTGTGGAGTTTATTTGTACATATTGAGTTGTGAAATTATGTTTGGCTACATTTTGCTTTGGTCTTCCAGGATTGGGAATTTAATAAAACTTGGCAATTAGGAATCGGTTTGATCAATTTTATTTTTTTTCATTATTCACACTTTTCAACTCCGTTTTAATAATATCAGGTTTACTGATAACACCATTCACACTTTAACTTGTATTGTTTGGATAATTGCTTAACTTTGTCATTATCATGTGATAAATGTGTACCTTAACAGTTAGACACATCCCAAAACAAAAATTAAAAAATTGATTTACGTTTATTTAGGTCATAAAAGCTTTAGTTAAATATAATGCTGCAACAACACCAATAGCTTTTATTATTGAAATATATTTTTGTGTGTGTAGTCTAATGACCACCCTATTGTATTCGAAAGCATAAATAACTTATTGGTTACTGGACACACATCCGATAAATACAAATAAGCAGTCAAAAAAAAATCATTCTGTTTCTCTTTACAATGCTGTTGGAAAGCCATTTTACTGTTTGACATTTTTAAAATAATAAAGTTTCTTTTTACTCCTTACAGGACCATAGGGTTTCAATGTGTTACCTGGTATTGAATCCAGTCCTATCTGTTTAGTAACCGTTTGGTAATTTCAACATCGAGAATTATTATAGGAAGTTTCTGCAACCTCTGGTGAGCATCAGATGCTGTGTAAGGATGTTTTCATCTGTCCTCATAGCCTGACCATGTGGCAGTGGTCTTAACTGAAAACACCTTCAAATATTAATATTCAATTCTTTACCAAACATTTAAAACTTGTCTCTGGAACACAAATTATTATTATTTTTCCTGATGGATTCTAATGGATAGTTGCATAATTAAAAAGCAGCTTGTCTATTAATGTCTTCCTGTACACTCATTTTTTCTTTCTGTTGTGTAATCCCATCATTGCCACACTTCTTAGTAGTTGTTGCAACACCTTGTCAACTCTCCAATATTTTCTGTGTGGTGTTCCTTAAAGTCATGGCTGAGGACGTATGGCTACCTGTCCCAGGCTAGCAGACAGATGTCCACCATGCAATCAGCCAAGATCCTTTCTAGTGCCATTAAGGACATGCAGCGTTTCTATGGCCTGGAGGTGACCGGACACATGGACTTGGCCACTCTTAAGTATGATTTCCTCTTATTCAACTGCCTGTAGAACAACAAGATGATCGCAGTCTGTTTTGATTGTATGTTAACTGAGAAAATAGAAACTGATACGGTGTACAGTGTAACTAGGTCATGAAACTTATCCTTATTACTTATTAAAAAACTACAAATTTTATTAAGAATTTTATGAATAAATTTTTTTAATCTATTTTAAAATGTATTTAGAATTATTGTTATTATAAATAATGTATACCAGTGTTATCACTAACTAAGACAAAAACTATTAAAAATCTTTTTCATTAATGGAAATAATGCTGTAATAAAATAAAATCTAAATTTTAGATGAAAAAATAAAAGTAGAAATGTTGCATTGGCATCTAAGTGAAATAAAGTTTGTTAAAGCTTAATAAATTTAAGCTAAATATAAAGAAAACCTAATTAACAATGACAAAAGAACATAAAAGTAAGATTGTCATTGCCCAAAGTACAACAAATTTTAGAATGGCAGCTCTGAGAGATCAAGAAATCTTAAAACGCATACATGTATACACTCATTTTAAAATAATGTTGATATATTTATATATACACGTGTGTATAATTTTATGTATACATAAATGTGTGCGTCTGTGTATTATATTTACATGCACATACATGTATTCATATTTTTTTTTTTTTTTTAATAATTTTTTTTTGCATTTTCAGTGCCATGAAAAGACCTCGCTGTGGAGTCCCTGATCATTTTCAGGAGTCAACAGAGGGAGGTACTCGACGTAAGCGGTACGCACTTACTGGCCACAAGTGGGATCAGGACAAGCTGACTTACAGGTGAATTAAACCTCAAAACCAGAAGAACAAATTCATTTTACATTCTTCAAGTTAATGATCAAGCTAATAAAGATTTTTTTTTCTCTCATCATTTCCTTCCCAAGTATTCAGAACCACTCACCCAAAGTGGGCCAGGAGCAGACTTACGAGGCTATTCGCAAAGCCTTCCAGGTTTGGGAGAAGGTAACGCCTCTGCGGTTCGAGGAGGTCCCATATCATGAGATAAAGAATGGCAGTGAGGGGCCTGACATAATACTACTGTTTGCCTCTGGGTATCATGGCGATATGTCTCTCTTTGATGGGGAAGGTGGCTCTCTGGCACATGCTTTTTTCCCCGGTCCCGGAATGGGAGGAGACACACATTTTGACATAGACGAGCCATGGACCTTGAGCCAACGGGAGGGCTCAGGTGTGAACATTTTTCTGCAGTCTTTTTCCTACTTCAAAGTAAATTCACTTTTTTTTTTTTTTTTTTTACTGTGAATTAGCTTAGCATTAACTTTCCCACAGAGAATGTGTGAATGTTAGCAGCATTGTCTTTGAACTGTTCAGAAACAGATTTAACCCTTTGTTTTCGTTTTTCTTTGTTTAGTTTAGTCATTTAATTTGCTGTTCTTGTTTGGTTGTAGGTGTTGACTTGTTTCTGGTCGCGGTTCATGAGTTGGGTCATGCGCTGGGGTTGGAGCACTCCAACAACCCTTCTGCTATCATGGCGCCTTTCTACCAGTGGATGGACACAGAAAGCTTCTCATTGACTGAAGATGATATAAATGGCATTCACCAGATCTATGGTAAGCTAGTTTGAGGTACTTCCCATTTCAGTTAATTAACCTATCAAATTAGTTCCATGATATGAATTCACATTCATTTGCATGTCTTATGGCTTTTACACAACAGTTCAATGAACGATAGCCTAATATTGAGTAAATTACATTTGAGATACAGTGTTGAAAATTACGTTGTCTATTTTTGTTCTGCCATCAAAAATAGTTCCAAACAAAGCCACAATGGAACCGTTGCATGTCTTTGCGTAAAATACAGTAGTGGTCTGTTGTTTCTATTTTCTAAATGAGTGAATAATTCAGTAATTCACCAAAAAAGTCACTTGTTTCGTTTCTGAATGAATGGTTTTTAATGAATTTGTTTGACTAATTAATTCAGTAATTAACTCATAAAGACAATCACATGCTTCATTCCTGGTTAAATCAGTGTTTTTTTTTTTAATTGAATCAGTAAAATTAATGATTCAGTTATTCACTCCTAAATACAATCACATTTTGTTCCTTGTTAAACCATTGTTTCTTAATGAATTGATTAACTAAGCGATTCACTCATTAACACAGTCACTTGTTTCATTCTTGAATGAATCAGCATTTTTAAATGAATCAGTTAAATGAATGATTTAGTGATTCACTCATTCATAAATACAATCATATTTTGTTCCTTTCTAAAACAATGTTTTTTAATGAATCGATTAACAGAGTGATTCACTCATTAAGACCGTCACTCATTTCATTCCTGAATAAATCAATGTTTTTTAATAAATAGGTTAAGCAATCCAGAGTGATACAAACAGTGTATTATCCCAGTTTTATTGCACTAAATAATAGCATTCTTAGAATGCCACATTCATTTTTAATGAGTTAATTCAAATTAATTGTCAGTGTGAACGCCATTTATAAAGTCTTTTGCAGTTGTAAAATGTGCAAAATGTGTATCTGGTGCAACTGAGAGTTCTCACAATGCAGATCAGTCATTATCCAATGAGTTCTTTAGGCTTTGCCACATTTATGATACAGTTGTTATACTCACTCTACTGTTTTATGTGCTTGAGTTTTCAGTCCAGTTGCAGTGACTTCGCACGAATGAATTTCTCAGTGTATGTGTCTTTTGTTTGAGTCTGTTTTCTCCATTTGAAAGCCTTCCACTGCTGGCTGAATGAGCCTCATGGGTCTTCTGGTGCTGGATGGAAAAGTGACACATTCTGTGTCTATGCAGTATGTGTGGAAAAGAAGATGATTAGCTAAGTGTGAAAATACATTATGGTTTGGTATTTACAGGACCTCCAGAGACTGTCACCACTCAAGTACCTCCCACCACAACCCTGTTTACAACCACTGCTGAGCCGGAACCCACCACTACAGTGTCCCAACCGAAAACAACCAGACCCTCTCTGCAACCCACCAGGCCTTGGGTGCCTCCGGTCCGCCCCACCAGGAGGTCCCATAGACCCCAGCCCACAGCACGCTCGGACCAGGATGCACCTGACATCTGCGAGGGGAACTTTGACACAGTGACCGTACTGAGAGGGGAGATGTTTGTGTTCAAGGTTAATAACACTGATCTGCAGTAAATGCAGTTACATTGTATAAAGTGGTTCTTCATAAAAAAGCCCACTTAGAACACCTTAGTAACCATATATGCGTGTGTGTGTGCTAAACTACTAGCAATGTATTTAGTTTGTTTTTGACCATCATTTGGATCAGATGTCTGCAAGAAAATGGTCAAACTTTATCTCCACACATCTTTGTGGTAAGCATTATGACTAAATGAATGTTTTTATTCATTGTCAGGGTCGTTGGTTCTGGAGGGTTAGGAGGAACCGGGTTCTGGATAATTACCCAATGCCAATCTCCTTCTTCTGGATGGGGCTTCCAGAGGACATAGACGCTGCCTATGAACGGCATGATGGGAAATTTGTGTTCTTTAAAGGTCCGAGTCATTAAATAAATGTTTAATAACTTAATTTAAGTGAGGTTGATGCTTAAAGCAAGAAAAAAGGGGTGAAAACTAATTTATTTTTAATTGTTTCATAATAAGAATTATAAAAAAATAATGATAACAGTAATAAATAATTTTCTAATTGTTTTAATTGAAACAAAACTAATGCTGATTTTATATCAGTGCTGTCAAATCGATTAATCGCATTCAAAATAAAAGTTTGTTTACATAGTATATGTGTTTACAGTGTATATTATACAATATATTTCTTAAATATATACGTGTATGTGTGTGTATTTTATATATACATATAAATATACACAGTACACACGCATTATGTAAACGCAAATATTTATTTTGGATGCGAATAATCACGATTTATCAATTTGATAGCGTTATTTTTTTTGTGAATATTTTTTTTTCTTGATTTTTTTATTATTTCTTTCTCCCTCTTTTTTTTTTTTTTGTTAATATAGTGATCCAAAGTTATTTTTATGACAGTGATAGAGAATGACAGACATCTTTTAAAAATTAAAAAAGCATCAAAATCATTTAATATTTCCCTGATATCAATCTACTTCTCCTTTAAACATCTGTTCCTCTTGCTGTAACAGCATCTTGGAGTCAAATTATGTCACTTGTAAAACTCTCAGAGAGGAAAGAAGGAAAGTCTGGCAGCATCTCAGGACTTCGCCTGCATTGCGTCAGCTTCAGCTCCAGATGCTGACTGCTCTGTTTTCGTTTTGAGAGAAGAAACCTGGAAAATTTGCAGCAGGGAATGTGTAGTAGAAAGAGATACAGTTATTGTTTTGTTTATGCAGATTATGAGATTTCAAGTTTCATTTGTCCATTTGTTTGAGGCGGACTTTGCTTTCATGCAACACAAAACATCTTCTGTGCAATCTCAGTAATTGAATAGAGGTCTCTGTGATATCATCTCTCAGCCATGCAACCCCTCCCATTCAAGTCTTTCCATCTAATGTGGCTTTTTGTCCATTCCCTCTTTGTATTTTGTATCACTCCCGCAGGAAGTAAATACTGGCTTTTCAGAGAAGCAGACGTGGAGCCCGGATACCCTCAGGACTTGTTTCGTTATGGTCAAGGCATGCCTGACAGAGTGGATTCAGCAGTGTGGTGGGAACCATCTGGCTATACGTACTTCTTCAGAGGAGACAGGTAAACATGCTGGGGCCCTTGTGGAAAAGGCCAGATGTGTCAAGTGCTTGAGAGTTAGCCATTAACAGAACAACATTATATTTCTTTAGCGGGCAGTTTGATCCGGGACTTGACAGGATTTTAATTTTTGGGTAAACTATCCTTTTATCACTTACTCACCCTCCACTTGTTAAAAAACCTTTAGGATTTTATTTCTTCTGTAGACATTTTGGTAACAAAACAGTTGATAGTAGCCATTGAATGGAAGTCAACGGCTACCGTCAACTAGTTACCAACATTTTTTGCAATATCTTCTATTGTGTGCAACAGAAGATACTCATACGGTTTGGAACAAGTGGAGGGTGAGTAAATAATGACACGTTTTTCATTTTTTGGTGAACTATTCCTTTAAATTAAAGGATAGTTAACTTAAAGAAAAAGCTGTGTCCACATTTTACTCAAACTAACAGTATATTTTCAAACATATCCCCTTCAAAAAGTATTATAACTATATAATAGCTATATAACGGAGAAAAAAAGTTTTATTATATACATATTTTCATACATATATCAATAATATTATAATATATAAAATATAATAATTTATTACGATTAAATCACAAATTAAAAACAAGCCTAAAACAAGCTTGATTTTTTTATTTTGGTAAGCAAAATATCATTTCTTGTTTCTTTCTTTTAATTATGGACTGAAATAATGACTTTTTTTGTTGTTGATTCATTAAAAAAACAACAACTGTGAACTGCTACTTTATGTATCAGCATAGACATAGAATTAAAGTTTTATTTTCCATTACTGCTTTCTCCTGAAGATATTGGCGGTTTAGTGAAGAATCCCGTACCGTGGATAAAGATTACCCTAAACCAGTGAGCGTGTGGGGATCCATTCCTGGCTCCCCGAAAGGGACCTTCCTCAGCGATGATGGAGGTGAGTCAGGCTGGGGGGATGCTGCCCGAGAAAATGTCACAGCTGAATGCATGAAAAAAGAGAGACAAGTCCATTAATCCAAAGCTGAGAGGGAAAATGTGACTTCATTGCTAAAAAAACTGGGGCGCAATAAGACCTTTGACTTGAAAACTTTCTGCTCTCACTTCTAATTTCACGCCATAGTTCATGATCGTCTTTGGCAAGTCTTTTTATAGCTGTAGAATTTAGAGCCTGGCTAGAATCTCATTTGATCAGGCATTTGCTGATGATTACATGGAATTATTAGTCGCTAGTGTATTTATATACACTAACATTCTAACTCTTTTCCACACAGCGTACACTTACTTCTACAAAGACACCAAATACTGGAGGTTCGATAACAAGCGAATGAAGGTTGATGCTGGATACCCGAGATCCATTTTAAACGATTTCATGGGCTGTCGGGTGCACTTTGATGCAGAAACGGACGTAAAGCCCGACCATCGATCGCCAGAGACAAACGACAAGAATCAAGATCCTGACAATGAAGAAGATGCAGAAAACGGAAATGATGACGAAGATGACGAGAAAAAGGAAGTAGATGTCATCTTAAGAGTGAACGAGACTGATGAACACATCATGACTCTTATCTTGGTGACTGTGCCTCTGGTTCTGGTTCTGTGCATTCTGGGAGTCATATACATCATCATCACCACACTCCAGAGGAAAGAGACGCCCAAAGTGTTAGTTCACTGCAAAAGATCCCTGCAGCAATGGGTCTGAAAACATTCGCACACTTTCGCTACCCAATAGCCAAACCTTTCCGCACATACGTTTTCTAAGAGAGACACACCTTGTCGTTTATGGTGCTCATCCCATCGAAACCCCGTTCCTAATGTAGAATTTGCACTTTTGATTGTTGTGTGCTAATTTTTTACGTTTACGTGTTGCGAGTGATTCGTCCGTCTGAGAGTTTTTCCTCTTGAGCCCCTTCGGTTGTACACTGTGGGAAACGTTGGATGTATGAAAACAAGCTCAGATCAGCACATTTCTTTCACATCCTCTGCTAACTGGCCTCAATAATGGAGGAAACCGCAAACTCTGTGGCGAGGCCTTGCAGAAAGCGCAGGGTTAAAAGAAAAGTCAGGCTTAATAAATTGTCTCACGCACATTTAGCAGGGTTTATATAGTCTCTTCCCCCCGTGGAGCCTTGCCTGACTTGCATTACACAGATGTTGCTGATTTTGGACTTTATGGAGAGAAAAAGAGGGGGATGGGGGCTTGTAGCCTGCCAGCATTTCCTCTGCCTGAGTTCCACTGAGCGTGCCAAAGACGAGGAGGAGGGAGGAAAAGCAATCCGAGGTGTGGCCGTACTGTCATCGTGACCTACATTAGCGTACCCCTACTTCTTTCTCCCCCCTCAAAGTTTGTCTTCCTGTGGGACTTTCCTTTGTTTTCCCCACCGTACTTCCAGTCTCCCCCAGTTGTGAAGTTTTTGTTTTTGAGAGGCATTCCTGGCCTCGGATTGTGTCCGTCAGTGCCTTTCAAGGCTGAATCTGTGCCTTAATAGTGCAGACCATCACCACTGTGTTGGAAATGTACTACTTTTCACTGACTTCATAGTAGACTGAGCAGTTTGAGCAAAAATGCTTTTCTTTGTTCACATGGCATTCAGTGTTTTAAACCTGTGTCTTTTTTGTATGTCAATATGAATGTTTGTGCTTTTTTTGTAGAGCCAAATGAAAAACTCTCCCTTAATTTGATGTTTATTTGATTTTTTGATTTGCATTGTTTTGTATTAACAGTTGAGTAAATCATGCAGGGCATGTATTGCTTTTGTTCACAGATATTATCTGGTATATAGCTTGCTCACAATAAAATGGAGTATATGGATGTAAGTATCTCTTTAATTTTTAGCTTGCTCTGCTGATTGTGCACTTCCTTCGTTTTGGCTGTAACACTTCTAAACTGTATATACTGTAGCTTCCATTTTTTTAATCTAACCATATCAGTTACGTTATGGTAATGTTATTTTCCTGCTATTGTGCTGAAGGTGCCAGATGTAGCCGTCTACCCTCTGACTCAAGTCCACCTCCAAAGCGATTCCATCTGCTGAACAAAACGCTAACCAATTCTAGAAAGAGCCTACAAATTCAATTTATGATGCATGTCATCTGTTATTTTAACCATAAATGTTTTATGAATATTATATTAATAGTATTAGGTAATATTACATAACCAAAACTATAGATAGTTTTTGAAAACAATATCTACTATTATTCTTTGTGGTGTTTTTAGGGTAGATTTTGCGAGTTTAGCATTCCACTAGCTAATTAGCCTGCTTATTTAACTTGTACAAGAATTAACCATGCTTTTGTTTTTTTGTTGTTTTTTAATTTGGTTTTACTACCAATAAAAACATGGTTACTATAGTTAAACCATGGTAACCACAGTTTTATACACTAACCATAGTTCAACCATGGTTTTGTAAAACTGTGGTTATACAAATGGTAGTTAATATGCCAGAAAACATGGTTTCTACCATTTTGCTATAATAAAACCATGTTCATTTTTGTAAGGGTATAACCTCTGCAGTTGTTTAATTGTATTTTTTTAAACGGATCATAATTTTTGTTTGATCTGACATTGCAAACTGTTACCCAACTACCTCTTTAGTGAACTAGCTTAGCATACCACTAACCAATTAGCTTAGCCTATACCCTTCACCAATGTTCAGTATACATTTTTATATATATATATGTGTATATATATCACACATACATATGTATGTTTGTGTGTGTGTTTTCATTTGGTCAGGAATTACAAATAGCTGCCCCAAATACCCTTTCAGTGCTAGCTTAGCATGCCATTGCCACAAAGTCCACTGTCTTAGCAAATACCCTTCGCACATGTACGATTATATTTTTATACAGCACTTATTATACTTTTTAGTTTGATCAGGTGTTACAAACAGCAACCACAGCCACAATGAACTAGCTTAGTGCACCGCTAACCAATTGATCCACTAGCTTAGCCTATACGGTTATACATTTTTATATGATTTTGTTCGTTTAGGCATTACAAACAGCTACCCTTGTAGGGTACCCTCTATTATAGATGAGTGTTGAATACATTTTTGTATATATGTATATAATGTTCTGCTACTTTTTCAGGGAACCAGCTTAACACACCACTAGTCAGTTAGCCTTCACGTTAGCTTGTACCCTAAATGTTTAATTAGAAATTTTTATACATATTATACATTTTTGTTTGATGGGGCGTTACAAACAGCTACCCCCAAAGGTAGTAAGTGGACTTAATGGTAGGATTGAATTGTTCATGACACTATGAATCAAAAAAAATGCTTTTTAGTTACAGGATTGTGTAGTTACCACATCTACCAGCAGAGGCTAACTGGATCAGTAGTTGAGGCTGCAGCCATTTTTGTTCTTTTTACTTTACGTCACACCTGTCAAATAAGGGAATTGCATAATCACCACAATAAACTCTGACATTGTGCATTTTTGTTTGTTTGTTGATAAAATAAGCTTACAATTTACATGAAATCCTGTAATTAGTTATATCAACAAGAGCAAACAGGCAATGGCCTACATTTCTCATTTTAATTACAAAAACCAACTCATGGGACCATTCTCTTCACTCTCTCTCCTAGCAGTATCCTGTTAGTTAGAGGATTAGATTAACTCTCTTCTGCATTTCCTCCAATCAGATTCGAGAGCAGGTGGTGACATGGGCCAGAGGGGCTTACCTGAGATCAGTTTATGGTTTGCCTGAAAACGGCTGTGGTTTGTGTCTGTAAGGCAACAGCCCGCCCTTGATCAGCCGCACTGGCCTTTCTTTCGCTGGTTCAGAGCTAATCCTGCCTTCATCTCATTATTGGATCTGCTGCTGTTTAGCTGTTCAGACCTGGCATAGCCATGGCATTGGCTTCTGAAAGCAACAAGTTAGACGCAGTCACCTTCAAAAGTCAAAGAATCACAGTAAACTGTGTTACTTATGTAGCATTTGATGAGCCGGAAATACAGATTTAAGATACAGGGCATAGAGAGGCTAACAAAATTAGCATGTAGCATGAATTAGCTTTCTGGATTATTATTTCTCTCGCTGTCAGCTCTGATTAGTTAATTACATGAAACACAAATCTTATCAATTGGGTGTGAGAACATGTTTTTTTATGTTGTATACTTATATCCGTAGTTTAGCTACAGGGTTAATCTCAGAAGATGGGAACTGATGATGTAGTTATGTTAGCCCTCATACTACATAATATTGATATTATTAGCTGTGTATGCTAATGCAGACTCTGGATCTAATGTTTTCTGTTTTTGAACTGGGGCAACAACCACCCAGAACACCCTTGTAATCAAATGGCAACCACTCAGAACACCTTATAGCAACACCCTAGCAACCACTCAGAAAAGCTTAGCATCATGCTGAAAAGTTTTGCATGGACAAATACCACTAATTTTCACACGTTTCTTAAGGAAATATAAATGTTTCGTCAGTGCAAAGAAATATAGCATTAGATATGTTCTTTTTTCAAAGGGAACGATAGAGAATTTCACATTATTTAAATTTTTATATATATATATATATATATATATATATATATAATATTAGGTATATCAATTTCTTCACATTAAAACTTTAACCTGGTTAATTGAGAGCTCCCATTGTTTTTAAGTGTAGTTTTATGAGGGGTAGCACTGTCCTTCAAGATTTAATCCTGTTAGCCCAGTGCTGCCGCAATCCTAATCCACACAGATTGCTGAAGTCCGCTCTGAATGGTCTCAATCCCCACGGAATGTCCAACAACTGCTAAACATTCAGGTAAAAAACTTGATTATAATAACTGTATTCCTGTCTGGAATCTGTCATTTAGCATGATTTAGCATTATTTAGCATGCTGATGGTGCTCTAAAAGGAAGTAGTGGTTTAGATCTGATGAGTGTTTTAGGATTAGCCAGTATATTAATCCTTTTTACCAGAAGTAAAATTACGTTTCTGAAAGTTTTTTTCAAGTGGACTCACTTAAATAGTTAAACACTATACAATAAGGTTGTAAACTATATATTAATGCTGTTTAGCATGGTAGTTAACATGAACGTACACCATTTATTTTTTCTGCTTGTTCATTTCTGTTTTCTGTTCCGTTCAGAAGTTTGGGGTCAGTAAGATTTTTTGTTTTTGTTTTTGGAATAAGTTTCTTATGTTCACCAAAGCAGCATTATTTAATCAGAAATATGGTACAAAATATTATTTAAAAATATATATTACTACAATTTTAAAATGTATAAAAAAAAAAATTTGTAAAAATATAATTTATTCCTGTGATAAATTACCATTACC
This sequence comes from Onychostoma macrolepis, assembly GCF_012432095.1. Lineage (NCBI taxonomy): Eukaryota > Metazoa > Chordata > Actinopteri > Cypriniformes > Cyprinidae > Onychostoma > Onychostoma macrolepis. The sequence goes on along the minus strand of NC_081179.1, from coordinate 11,753,375 downwards.
CCAGTCATCAGTGTCATGTGATCCTTCAGAAATCATTAATATGCTGATTTGGTGAATGTTTATTATTATGATCAATGTTGAAAACAGCTGTGATACTAAATATTTTTTGTGGAATTCTTTGATGAACAAAATTTTACAAAGCACTTTTTTTCTTTTTCTTTTTTATTCGTAACAATGTAATGGTCTTTACTGTCACTTTTGATCAATTTAATGCATTGGTTGCTAAATTAAAGTGTTATTGTTATTATTATTTTAAATGACCCCAAACCTTTGAGCTGTAGTGTTTACAAATACATTCTTAAAATTTAAGGTTGTAAAAATACGCTAATACATTTGGGACTAATATGAAATAAATAAACAATAATATATTTATAAATTCGCATTGGCCAATAATTCATGTTAACTATTGCATTAACATAAACTAACACGTGTTGTTATTGTAAAGTCTTACAAACTAACAAATGAATGTAAATTTAAATAAAATGAACCTGTATAAGGTTAAAAAAACAACCTGCAAGGAAAATACATAACACAAATCAAAAAGAAAGCAAGTGCAAGTGAGTCTACTGATGGACTTTGTTTACACACAAAACTACTCATTTTAGATGCTAACACAGGCGATTAATATCTTGGTCCTCAGGGCTAAACTTGCATGGTGCATTTTGCTTTGTGCAAAACATTTAGATGGACAGAGTGAAAGATCAAAGAAGTGATTAAATGACTTTTGCTTGACTTTCTGAACACCCCTTGCTGTGCAATTGACTGCTAATCGTTTGAATGGCTGCCATAAACTGGGCCTGCCATACTGGGTCTTTCATAACATCATATTTTATGTAAGACAATTGGGTCCAAAATAATTTTAGAGCGAGCCTGTTGTGAGAACTAGTCTGCAGACCCACAAAAAAACACTTTCATTGTTCTCCATCAAGCTTATCAAACCTCTTGTGTTTGCTAAGGGATGTGGCAAATGTTACATCATTCTATTTCTGAAACTGTGTGGGGTTTCCCTGGAAAAGTACCGTAATAGTTTGGATGAATAGAAACTTCATTGGGCTTTCCCAAGGATGAAATCCTTGCCTTGGAAGCAACTCCCTTTAAATATTGTAGCTCTGAAGGAGGGTCCTGGGTTTTAAGTTAAGCTTGACAAGGATGAAACATAATTAACTGTAACTTATTTCAGGTTAAGACTGTTTCCCTGTTGACTCAAACAATGGGAGTTTATGGCATTTTTCCATAATCTATTTCATCATCAGTGTGTATTTATTGATTTAACAGAGTTTTCCCTTCCCTCAGGATGTTTAACTGGGTGGTGAAGGTCGTGCCACATCCTCCCGATACACAGGAGGATCTGGGGGAGGAGGCGATCACTGCGGTAAACCCACAAGCCCATTAACATGGACTCATAATGCACACCTCACAAATATCTGTGACTCTATTTAACAGTGCAAATAATCTGATTGACACTAAATGGGGTCATGACCTACATAAATGCAAGCGTTTTACTAATATGAACTCAATTTATATAGTTATTTGTAGTTTGAGACCCCTGGCCTAGTGTTTAACGTACTTGCTAACGTACTATAGTGCTCATGTTGATAATATAAGTTTGAATCTTGCTTGCAACATTTTCTAAACCCATTGCCTTTTCCGCACTGTTAAAAAGGCCAACAATAAATTCAAAAATGATTATAATGATGCTCATATATTATTGTCTTGCTGTTGCATTGAACTCCTCTCATATAATAAACCTCTAATTCTCTTAAATCTTCCTCTGAAGAATGGAAAAACATCAAATCGAGGTACATTTATAGCACTCTTACTGATTTAATGTATTGCAACATGATTGTTTATTAGCTTTAATGTAAAATATATGGTCACACTCATAGACTGTAAAACGTCACACTTTATATTCGGTGGCCTTACAATGTACCTACTAACATAGCAACAAGACTACTTTTCTGCAAAATTCCCACATTAACTGCTAATGAGTGTGGGGTATGATTAGGTTTTGGGGTAAAGGCTCCATTATGATTATAGTTATAGGAATGTTAAAAAGTGCAAGTATTTTAAATCAAAACAAGTATGTAGGCTACAGTACATAATGAGTATAGTATCAAATGGTTCAGTACATATGGTTAAGGCCAACTAATATAAAGTGTAGCACTGTCCAAATATACTGCAGTATTATAAAATCAATCAAAATATAGTATACTAATGTACAATGAGCCTCTATCTCTCTTATTGTCATGCAGACAAGTTCAATTCAACCAAAACAGGCAGGGAAGAAGACCAATCATCTCAAACCTCAAAGGACAGGTGAGTCTTGACCGATCTTTCCTGTAAAATACACAAAAATCATTCTCTGACTGCCTGGACATGAAACATGCTGAAATCTGTTTCAGTGTTCAGAGTGGTATGTTGAACTGGATCTCCAACGGTTTTGCAAGCGCTCTGCCCCAACCTGCAGGGAGTCCTCTTCTTTTGAGAGCCAACCCTGATGCTAAAGTATTGATTTCATGTCAACTAAAGTAGATTGATATTTATTAACGTTTGGTATAGCATATTAATGTGCACTCAAAGCAAAAATGTTTTTGTTTTTTTTAATTTTGCAGTCACTTCAGGATGAAGGTTCTACGGACAGGTAAAGCAATGAATATTCTTATCAAGAACATCAGTCCACTGAGGAATCACTCTGCATGAAGTGTTTACTGTACAGTGACCTCTCTCTTTCTGCCAGGGCTGGAGTTATTGGCTGGATCTCACAGGGAATTGGAAAGGTGGTCCCGCAGCCTGATGAGAAATACATACAGGACGAGACTCCAGAACCTGAAGATGTCACAGAGGTTAGAAAACTGCAATATTTTATTTTTATCAGAATAAGTAGAAATATCCAAAAAAGATTAAAAAAAATAATAAAAATTATCTAAACCTTAATATATGATTAAAAGCTTACAATACATACATTTAACAACAGATTAATGTTCTAATATTTATTGTTAAAAAAATGTATTATTTAAGAGTATAAGCAAAAACATGCATTTATATTTTAGAAAACAATTAATAAAATAAAATATTTTAATCTTAATATTATTATTAATTTGGAAACAGTAGGCTACCAATCTGATGTATATCTAAAAAAGAAAACTTCAAGACAAACGTCTAAAACCATATATGCTTATTATAATGAATTATTTATATTAATAATCAATAGTAAATAGTTAATAAATAGTAACTTTGTTTGATACATTTTAACAACTGTTTTGCGCTTTGTTTTCATTTGCTTTTACCATTTACTTGAGGTCAAAATTGAACCGATTCATATTAATCATATATGATAAATGTAACAAATGTCCTTAAGAATACATTTAAGAATGTAAACAAAAATCATAAAATGCATTTCTTATTAATTAAAAAAATAACTATTTAGTAATATATCACAAGAATTCATCAATGTTTGTTCACTTGTCTAAAACTATTAAACTATTAAATTAGTTAAGTCATTAGAATGATTAATAGTGACTTTATATGGTACGTTTTAAAAATGCTGAATTCTTGCAAATCACAATGAATAGTTTTCTGCGGTTTCATTTGTTTTCTTTTCATGTTCTATTTACTTCAGGTTTATGAGGAAAAGGACCTCCCAGGTGTGTATCAGTCAGTCTATTAAGAAAAACAGTTGAATTAATAAACTCTATGGTGGGTTTAGTACTAAAACTTCATACATTTACTGTGTATTTCTTACACCAGATCAAGAGCCTTTGGCACATATACCAGTAGTAGAGCTGGTGTCAGAAGACGAGGCATCTGAGGTGGAACCAGCCGCTCAGTTCCCTCCTAAGTGAGTGTCATTCTGTGGAGCACACAGGGGAAAGGTGATATTGTTAGGTGCAAATTGGGTGCCTTAAGTTTATTGTAGGTGCTTGCTTTATTATCCATACTCAAAATCATATATAGCCACCTGAATCTAGAGGCTTAAAGAAATAGTTCACCAAAATGAAAATTTACCAACCCCCAGGCCATCCAAGATGTAGATGAATTGCTTATTTCAATATGTGAACAGTGTCGTGAACTGGATAAAGAGCGGCTTCCAGAATGCTATACCGCACCATGTGACCAGACCCCCAAATTCCAGTTCTTCCACGCCAAGGTCATCTCAGTGCTCAAACAAAGGTATTGTTCAATCCGTATGATACAGAATATAGCACTATTTTAAAGACTGTAACTGTTTAGCTTCATATTTGCTTTGGTTCAGTTTATTCACCTCCTCCAGAGTCGATATCCAGCATGACGGAGATCGATTCAAGAACTCCCAGGTGAGTCACGTCAAATTTGATGCACTCTTGTGCAATTGCTTACTGGAAAATTGTCTTCGATGCCCACTTCATGTCCCTCTTGTTTTCAGTATGGTGGGCTGGATTGTTCAGGGTCTGGGCCTTTCAATGCCACAACCAGTGCTTAAAAACAAAGAAGGATGTTTGGTAAGTGAGGAGTAACGCTTTGACGTTATTAGCTCAGGTTTAATAGATGTTTCTCAATACTGACTCTCTTTCTTTCCAACAGGAGGATGGGAAGATTGTGCAAAATGGTGAGTAAGATGTTCCTCTTTCAACACTGTTTACACAGTTTTTAATAACAAACTCGGTTTGTTTCCTGGAAACTCTAGCGTGGTTTCAGTAGAATATGAAAACACAAAGATCACTGCATGGGTAACAACATCACCCACTCTGTGAGACGTCAAAATACAAGTAGAAAAACTTCAGGGTGAGCGGTTCTGTTGCAGTGTAGGACAAACTCATAACTCAGTCCATCTTCTCCTTCTGTTACAGGGGAGAGGACACTGAGAACCCTTTAAACAAAAGGAGAGAGAGCGCAACACAGCATTACACAGTCACAGACAAATGGACAGTGGAGACAGATGCATTTGAAGAAGAACAGTGAATTTGTAGCTTTCTTCAATGAACAGGCAGCTATGAAAATCTACTGAATGTAATGCCAGACTTTCTCTGCACTGTATAATGAATATATTTTTAATAACCTTTATGTTTAACTTAAAATTAGACTCTCAGTATTGTATGAATAGCTGGCATCTCTCAGAGGTGTGTTTGTTGTTGCTGCTGCTGCAGTGATCTTTATGAACTGACATTTAGTTTGGCTTGACTGTACTTGTCTTAAAACATTTATGATCCTCGTGAGATGTAATTATCATTCATTTTACTGCAAGTTTCCCTAATACGTGTTAAAAATGTACTCGAATGAAAAGAGTAGAAAGAACACATTATTTTAAAAAGAGAAAAAGCTGTATTGCCTTGACTTATAATTGTGGCTGCTTTTCAGGCTGCTTTTAAGTCATGTACGTTACCGTTCAAAAGATTGGGGTCAGTACAAATTTTTTTAAATGTTTTTCAAAGAAGTCTGTCATGCTCACCAAGGCTGCATTTAATTCATCACAAATACAGGAAAAATAGAAATATTGTGAAAACCTATAGTTTAAGCAGCATTATTCCAGTCTTCAGTGTCACATGATTCAGAAATCATTCTAATATGCTGATTTGCTGCTCAAGAAAAATTATCAATTTTGAAAACAGTTGCTGCTTAATATTTTTGTGAAAACCATGATAAAAAAAATTCTGCATTCTTTAATGAATAGAAAGTTCAAAAGAACAGCATTTATTTGAAATATTTTGTCACTTTTGATCAATTTAATGCTGAATAAAAGAATTAATATCTTAATCTTACTGGCCCCAAACTTTAAACAGTAGTGTACACTTTGTTTTCATTTATTGTCATTTAATCTGTATATATTTAATGTAGATTAATATTTTATATTCTTAATGTAATATTGTATTAATGCATTTCATTAATAAAGGAAAGTAAATAATTGCACTCATGTGTAAAGGGTTTAGTCTCTATTGGCATAATAATAATAAAATATCTTGGAAAAACACATGCAGATAACTTTCCTCTCAACCACAGTAAATAATAAGTAATAAGAATTTTTGAAAGAAACATCTTAAAATATTTCCTTTTATAATGAGCCTTTATTTAATCTTACAGATGTTTCCTATTTTCTAAGCCATCAGATGTCAATGTGTCCTGATGTTTGAAATGTTAAAAGTAGAGGAATTATTAAAGCAAAACAAATGTAAATTATTGGCCTGTATAACGGTTCTGTTCAAAAATACCTCATCACATTAAATGTAAGAGGACAAAAACCAGCAGTTTGTGAAGTTTTAAAACAGTCCTCAAACATGGCTGTGTCTTCAGCAGGCGGTGCTCGGTCAGCTCCTGCAGACCTTGTTCTTGAGGAGATTGACTCTGAAGATGAGGCTCAAGAAAAAACATGTCCAACAACGAACTCTCAGCCAAATTCACAACCTCAGTCCCAACCTCAAACACCTTGGTCACCGGAACAATCTCTTCCACTGAGTGTCACCACACCCACACAAGCACACATAGAACTGGAGGACGCAGAGACCCAAACTGCACGATGGACGCCCATGATGGAGAACATCAGGAGAGAGGCAGAGGACACCGCCATATTAATTATGGAGGAACGGTAATAAATTAATCTCTTGCTGGAAGCACAGTGGCAGTTGATGGACAAGTATTTGAAGTATAGGACTTAAAGGAAGAGTTTTCCCAAAAATGTATTTATTCACCCTCAGGCCATCCAAGAGTTTATTTCTTAATCAGAACAGATTTGATGACATTTTGCATTGTCATTTGCTCACCAATGAATCCTCTGCAGTGAATGGGTGCCGTCAGAATGAGAGTCCAAACAGCTGATAAAAACATCACAATAATCCACAAACGATCAATTAATGTCTTGTGTAACAAAAGGCTACATGTTTTTAAGAAACAAATCCATCATCAAAGGCATTTTAACTTAAAACCGTTGCTTTCAGCTAAAATACTAGTCCTCTATCCATATAATATCGCTTTCACCTTTTAAAAAAAAGTCATCTCTTCTGAATCAGGGGAGAAATATGCTCAGATCAACCACTATTTACAAGCGAAAACAGTCCAAAAGAGCTCTTCAGAAATTTGATGGTGGATTTTGATGGAAGACCCCAACAGGTCTTGGACTTTTTCACTAAAAAGCATTATTATGGACTTTGTCCAGAAGTGAAAGTTTAAAGTTAAAACGTCTTAATGATGGATTTGTTTCTTAAAAACTTAAAAGCTTTTCACTTTACAAGACGTTAATTGATGGACTGGGGTTGTGTGGATTACTTGTGGATGGTTTTTATCAGCTGTTTGGACTCTCATTCTGACGGCACCCATTCACTGCAGTGGTGTAATCCTAAATTTCTCCAAATCTGTTCCCATGAAGAAACAAACTCATCTACATCTTGGATGGCCCAAGAGTGAGTACATTTTTCATTTTTGGGTCAACTATTCCTTTGAGTAAAAAACGAGCCTTATTTGTGGTGCTGTTCTCTGGCGCAGGTTGATACGGGAGCGTCTGGCGATGGCTCGAATGGCAGAGGAGGTGGCGCGGCAGACAGCAGAGATAGCTGTCAGGGAGTTGGCACAGGCCCGGTTCGGCATTCAGACCATTGCAGAAGAGCCAGAAGATGTTGATCAAGAGTAATTCATGCACACCAACAAAAAATCAATCAGACCAATCCCTCTTTGTGTGTATGATAAATGTGTATACTTTACATGCATACAGACAAAAATATGTTCTGAATATTTTGTGGAAATTGTGATTCATTACCACTCAAAGGGTAGGGTAAGAAAGATTCAAAACTTATGTAGTTTTATTCATGTTACAAAATATTTCAAATAAGTGCTTTCTTTTGAACTTTCTATTCATCAAAGACTTCTGAAAAAAATGTTTTCCACAAAAATATTAAGCAGCACAGCTGTTTGTTTTTCAGTGACCAATTCTTGAAATTTTGTCCCTCTAATATTAAACATTTGGTAACATCCTAGATGTGCATACCAAAACCTTAATAACTTGAATTTTGTGTCACAGATTACAAGTGCTGCAGGAAGAGGAAAGTGAGATAGAAGTCATACGGAATCAAATTTCAGAGTAAGACTCCTGCTTTCCTTGTAGGGAACATGTTTTATTTGTATTTCTCTGTATTTGTAAGCTATATCAGTGTTTTATAACAATATGGCAGCATATAATTACAATACACGCATTTCCGGTGCACTGCTTAATATTTCAATATTATGTCGTGTCCTAGCAACCGCATAGCATCCCGTAGAGGCGCACTGTACCCCTCTGCGGTTGCTATAGTAACTAATAGCGCCTCTGATGCTTGTTTTCTGCCTCGTCTCTGTGAAGGATGGCGCAGATTCTTCACTTCCAAAATGAACATTTTTATCGTTCTAATTAATCGCGTCAACATATCATACAACTTCCATTGCGTTAATTTATAAACAAACGGCACAAAAATGGATGGATATGGACACTGCGTTACCTGATGCGCTCAGAGACCGCGTCTGATTTCAGAGTAAGTTCATTATAATAACACGACAGTAACGCGTCAAGCCAGCTTATAGCCTAGCTTATAGTTTATAATATTTTGGAAATGTTTCAAATTAACCAGAGATTTTTGGAAATCAAAACAGGCACGCCTCAGTCTGTTGTTGCTCCATCATGCGAAAATTGTGCTTATGTGAGTTTATTTATAGCTGACACACATGTGTTAGTTGCTTACTGATGTGATTAGCTTGTTGTTTATATAATAGCTGATGTCTGCGTCATGCCTTGTGTATACACAGGTGTCAAGTACCTTCAGTTAAGGAGTTTCTTCCAGAAGGACAAGAGGCAGAGGCTGTAGACACTGCGTTCACAGTTCAAACCCCTGTGGAGGAGTTCAAGTCCTCTTCACCTCTACAGGAGGAACCAGAGCCTGAGGAGATTCACGACGAGGAGGAGCCCAGGGACTCCAGTGAAGCCGAAGAAGAACCTAAGCCGATCACTCAGCAACCTCAGTCCATTACCAGCACCTCTGTTTCGCAAACTGATTCACCGGTAATTCATGTATACTGTCCATCTAACTTTAAACTTGGACTAGGTCTTCTTGTTAGACCTCCGGCTTTATATCTCTTACATTGTTTTACTTTTGTGACTTTTCGCACATACTTATTATTCAGCGTGTACACAAAGTACATAAAACTCCCTCAGGAGACTGAATAAAGTATACCATGCTCATATTTTTCTCTCTGTGTTACAATGAAATAAATGTCCACTAATATTACTATTATTTTGCTTTATATAGGTGGAGAGTACAGCTCTTGAAGAGGAAAGCAGTGGTGAGTGTTCATCTCAGTCATTCAGAATAGATCATGTAAACACACTGATGCTAACATAATAAAAAGCCACAGAATGAAAGCCCTCTGTAAAAAAACGTGTCCCGGACCTCCCTCTCCCTCGTTGGGCCCTTGGAATTGTCCTAACCTTTCCCCTATTACCCCCCTGAATAGCCCGACTAGGCAGAAAAAAAATTCCATTTGAGTTCTGGCAAAAAAATTGTGAATATTTTTGCTTGAAATGTCGTCTTGTGTTTATATAAATTTCACTTGATTTGATATTTTATCTAATTCAATATGTTTTTGGGGCCACTGTAATTGGCATTTCTGGACATTATTCTCAGAATGTAGTGCACAACACAATGGAAACAAGCCGCAACACAATGGAATTAGCAAAACACAATGAGATTAGTCCTATGCGTTGTGTTGTGGCGTTTTCGTTGTGTTGTGCACTACTGGGCAACCATAAGCTCTGTATGACAGAGCATCAAATATTGTACACATTTCATGTAACACAATATATCTGACTATGTTCTACTCTCCCCACAGTCCCTTCCAGATGTGATGCGCTGAAGAGATGTTTCATGCGTGTACCATATGCGCCACAGGCCCTTGACAACTTCAACCAGTTCCTGACAGACATCGGTGTCACTTTGCCCAAAGTGCCTTCCATGCCCAATCTGCCCCCTGCTCTCTCTCAAATCACCCAACAGCTGCCATCACTCCCTCCACAACTGGCACAGCTGCCGCAACAAATTTCCCAGCAATTCTCCAACATCACCCCACAATTCCCAAACCAGACTCTTTTTAGTGCTCATTTTCCCAGCTTCCCCGTGCAGTTATCCAGCCTCTCACAACAGCTGTCCAACATTCCGCAACAAATTTCAAACCTCCCGCAAAAGGTATCCAACTTTCCACAAAGGCTGACCAGCATTCCACAGTTTTCCATCCTTCCGCAACAACTCTCCAGCATTCCGCAACAACTCTCCAGCATTCCGCAACAACTCTCCAGCATTCCACAAAAGATAACCAGCATTCCACAGAAGATTTCCAGCATTCCACAGTGTGCCCAGCAGTGCTACTCTAACATTCAAAGCCGTCTCAACAAACTTAAGCCGGATCAGGATGCCCAAGGAGCAACTGCAGAAGAGTAGGGATCTGGAGTTGGACCATCTCGTCCGCCAGTCCCCGCTCCATTCCCCCCGTACCCCTTCGCCCTCTTCCCCAAGTTCCGTCCTAGACTTGCCCAATGTGCCCTCTTACCCCCGTCTGCCACCCATCACCCCTTCCAGGCAGTTGTCAGGCGTCTCCAACCCTGCCTTCCACATTGAGGACGACCCCACCTCTGCTAGACCCTCAGGTGATCCACGCTGTCGCCTTTTTTGTTAGACTAGTCTGCTTTTCTTATGCCTTGCTGCCAAATGTGACTTAGAGAATGTTAGGTTGTGGGTGCCTGTAGTGACCAAAGTGACCTCTTTATGTTCCAACCATTGACCTCCATTCCCTAAGGTCCATTTTACCTCAAGGTAAGTCTTGAAGAGGGTGCTACTGAAGGTGTCAGGGTTTCTTGTGTGTTTCTTTATCGAGTATCGTCTAATCTCCAGTGAGCTCCAGACTGAGTGTGCACCCGGCCGTGAATGTCGAAGATGTCGACTCCAACCGAGGGAAAGGAGGAAGACGATCTCGCCCCATACCACCAATAATAAACCCACAGGACCCTAACCTCAAAACCCTCACCGTCCCTGGTGCCCGTAAAGCCAATCGGACCAGGTAAATCCGCTTTGTTTGATTAATCGGTGGATGTAGAAAAGTGTGGTTACATTAGAAATATTTCACAGGCAAAAAGTTCTATTGTTTTTTTTGTCAGTGTAGCAATATATGTTGCACTGCTCACACAGAAGTCACTTTCAAATCGAGAAGTAATGTGTTGAATTCATGTGAACAACTTGAACCCTCATGCGAAATTCCAGATCACATGGATTCTTATCGAAATGGTTGGATTTCAGACAGTGGTATATATGACCACACCTAAAGAGTGAATATAAAGGACATTTGGACTTGACATTTGATAACATAAAGCCCAAACTATACTTCATGTTTTACAGAAGCTTCCACTTTCCCACTGTCTGATGGAAACTCTTAAAGCCATGTGTGCTGTTCTCATCCAATCAATGTTATTGCCCTCATAAATATGCAAATCATAATATTAATCCAGAGTTTACAAATGTACAGTGAGAAAATCTGGAAACCTGATACTCAGGATTAACAATAGCATTGAATTAACAGGTTCAACTGTGAAAAACCCAGCTGATACACAAATATTGATATACATTTTATGTTTTGTTTCTTTTCTGTTCTGTTGTCTGTGCACACACAATCACTTACGCACATATATACACGTCACTGGATGCAAACAGTGTATGCAGAGACAGAAAGCCACTGACAATTTGGACCAAGATGTAAGATGTTTTAAATAAGCCCACTCCATATTCTCCTCTTCATTTTGTGCATTTGTGTGCATATTAGTAAATATGTGAAGACCTTCCCATTACCTTACTTACCATATCAGAGTTTTTTTTTTCCCCATTTCATTTTTCAATGCATTTATTGTAACTTATTTTTGTAATTAGTCCTGTAGAGCCCCATCATAACACACCCTTGTTATCTTCTTACAGCAAGAGACTTTACTCACAGGATGATGAGGAAGAGGAGGAGTTAGAAACTGAAGTCCGGGCCTGGCCAAGTCAGAGTAGCATCTCAAGTGCAGATGACGGGTAACAAATACATACTCTTTTAAAATGTGAAATTAACATGAATGCATAAATTTTGCTGGAAATGTGGCACAAAACGCATTACGTATATAGGCTAGTTGCAAATTTTGTTGATTTTCTTTAATGTGCTTTGGGAAACCCCAGAACAATATATAAATATGGGATTGTTTTGGTGATATTTTTCTTTCTTTTTTTTTTAAATGTAGTATTTATCTTCTGTCTTCAGGCTAAATCAACGGCCAGCCTCTTCAGCCAGCCAAACTAGTACTGTAGTAAATGAGAGGTTACAGGAGCTGGTCAAGCTGTTCAAAGAGAGAACAGAGCGAGTCAAAGAGAAGCTGATTGATCCAGATAACTCGGATGATGAAACACCACCTGCCTGTCAGTTAAACACAAATTATCACACCAAGTAGCATTTATTATAAAGAACGTTAGATGTTATCAAAAATTCTAGCAACTTGATTCTTATGAGGTTTTTTTTATAAAATATAGTGTGCTTTAATAAAGAAAGTATTTGGACGCCAGTTGTCAAACATTATTTAATGAACTTACTAATTAAATTTGGGGCTAGATGTTGAAAAATTGTTGAGAAATGCTGTATAATCATTTCTTTGCACATGCCACCTAAGTTGTTATTCATACATTTTATGTGCAACTTAAGTGTGCACATACTTTTGAGGGCTATTGGTTTCAAAGTGTATGTACCAAATAATATGGTCTTTTATGAACAGCCCCAGCTAAGCAAGCTCCAGCTCCTCCTCCTCCTGAACCTCCAGCAGAGCAGAAAACAGAGCAGGAGGTACCCGAGGCCCCTGCTGAGAAAGAAGTGGAGAAAACAAAGCTCCTTTGCTGTAAAGTGAAACCTCAATCCAGGATTGGTCGGTTTCTGCAGTACCGTTTTCCATCCAGCATCGACCCCTTCACCAGTGAGCGCTCCTCTCGTCTCCTGCACTCCTCTCTTTGTAATCCCGAAGACTACAACTGTCTACATTTTAGCTGTCTTGGCATTCCATACTCTCACATAAATCCAATCAGTTACTGATTTTCCTTCATTTTTTGTTCTGTTCTCACACCCTTTTGCTCCTACGCTTCACATTCCTCTCATTTTTAAACTTAAGCCTTTGGTAACTAAGCATCAGGTTTATAAATGATCAAATACAAGAAAAAATTACGTGCTTTTGTATAAAGGGATACATTTGGTGCACATTGGTGATTTAATTTAATGTATATTCATGTTTGTTAATTTATTTAAATCATTCAAGTTTAATTGAAATATATAAAAAATTAAACATTGCAACTCCTAAAATTTGTTTGGTTTTAAATAAACATTTTGGTGCACCACAATATTTGTTTTCCATAAACCATTTGAGTAATCTTCCATTGCTCTGTATTCTCTGTAGATCTGATCTACGTACTTTGGCTGTTTTGCGTGTCCTTGGCGTTTAACTGGAACGCGTGGATGATTCCTGTGCGATGGGCATTTCCATATCAAACACCGGATAACATCCATGTTTGGCTGTTGATTGACTACTTATGTGATACTGTTTACATACTGGACATCCTGGCCTTTCAACCCAGACTGCAGTTTGTGCGTCATGGAGACCTTGTGGTAAATATAGACAAAGACAAGCAAAATATTAGAGTAAAATTAATGTTTTTTTTCACCCTATGTTTTGAAAAATATTTGTTTTCAGACCGGCAAGAAAGAGATGAGAAATAATTACATCAAAGCTGTACGATTCAAGGTAGTGAGACATTTATGCTGTTTATCGTTTCATTAAATACAAATTAACTTTTTCAGACTGACTAAATTTGATGCTCTGAGGTACTGGAGTCTGAGGATCTCATTTCCTGTGTTGCAGCTGGATGTGGTCAGTCTGCTTCCTCTGGAGCTTCTCTACTTCAAAACAGGGATTAATCCACTTCTCCGCTTACCCAGGATCTTGAAGGCAAGCTGCTACTCTGACCGACTAACTGGACTTTAGAAAGATCAGTCCATGATGAACTTAGCTAATTCTTTAATGTCTCCATCCTTTATGCAGTTCATGTCTTTCTTTGAGTTCAACAACCGTCTGGAAGCTATACTGACCAACGCTTACGTTTACAGGTTAGTTGTTAGCTTCTATAAGCCTTTCTATTGAGAATTTGTTTAACATTTTATTTGGAGTGTTTATGCCCATTCATATCTCTCATTTAATTTATCAGAGTTATTCGAACCACCACCTACTTGCTGTATGCCGTCCACTGCAATGCCTGTCTGTACTACTGGGGCTCTTCATATGAAGGTCTGGGTTTCTCAGATTGGACCTATGATGGGACAGGCAATAGGTAAGTTAATCAGTTCTGTTATTAGTTTTCATTTACAGCCAATTTTTTTTTTTTTGCACCAAAAACAGTTTAAAATGTTTTGCTCCTGTACCTTTAAGAATTATGTGTAAATGACCTGTTATGATTGGCTGAAATTGATGCATCAACATAAGGTTGTTCATTATAGTAGGCCAAACTGCTGCATAGTCATTAATACACTAAACAAAATTATAAACGCAACACTTTTGTTTTTGCCCCCATTTTTCATGAGCTGAACTCTTTTTCTATGTACACAAAAGGCCTATTTTTCTCAAATATTGTTCACAAATCTGTGTTAGTGAGCACTTCTCCTTTGCCGAGATAATCCATCCACCTCACAGGTGTGGCGTATCAAGATGCTGATTAGACAGCATGATTATGGCACAGGTGTGCCTTACGCTGGCCACAATAAAAAGCCACTCTAAAATGTGCAGTTTTATCACACAGCACAATGCCACAGATGTCGCAAGGTTTGAGGGAGCGTGCAATTGGCATGCTGACTGCAGGAATGTCCACCAGAGCTGTTGCCCGTGAATTGAATGTTCATTTCTCTACCATAAGCCGTCTCCAAAGGCGTTTCGGAGAATTTGGCAGTACATCCAACCGGCCTCACAACCACAGACCACGTGTAACCACACCAGCCCAGGACCTCCACATCCAGCATCTTCACCTCCAAGATCGTCTGAGACCAGCCACCCAGACAGCTGCTGCAACAATCGGTTTGCATAACCAAAGAATTTCTGCACAAACTGTCAGAAACCGTCTCAGGGAAGCTCATCTGCATGCTCGTCATCCTCATCTGGGTCTCGACCTGACTGCAGATCGTCGTCGTAACCTTCTTGAGTGGGCAAATGCTCACATTCGATGGTGTCTGGCACTTTGGAGAGGTGTTCTCTTCACGGATGAATCCCGGTTTTCACTGTACAGGGCAGATGGCAGACAGCGTGTATGGCGTCGTGTGGGTGAGCGGTTTGCTGATGTCAACCTTGTGGATTGAGTGGCCCATGGCAAATGGCGGTCACACCAGATACTGACTGGTTTTCGGACCCCACCAATACAGTAAAACTGCACATTTTAGAGTGGCCTTTTATTGTGGCCAGCCTAAGGCACACCTGTGCAATAATCATGCTGTCTAATCAGCATCTTGATATGCCACACCTGTGAGGTGGTTGGATTATCTCAGCAAAGAAGTGCTCACTAACACAGATTTGTGAACAATATTTGAGAGAAATAGGCCTTTTGTGTACATAGAAAAAGTCTTAGATCTTTGAGTTCAGCTCATGAAAAATGGGGGCAAAAACAAAAGTGTTGCGTTTATAATTTTGTTCAGTATATGTACAGTGCATCCGGAAAGTATTCACAGTGCTTCTGTTTCCACATTTTATGTAACAGCCTTATTTAAAGGTGCTGTATGTAGGATTTTGACTCTACTAAAGCATAAAAATACCATAATATGTTTGCAGATATTTAAGAAACATGCTAAGTTAACATACTTGTTTATCTGAAAAACAATGCTACAGTCAGTTATTCTCCTTTGAAAATGTGCATTCCGGCCCGGAATGTCTGTGTTTGTTATGGTATGTGAAACCCGCCCACTGCCAGTTTACCCAATTGTATTTCGGCACCCCGGGTTGCCAGTTGCGGAAAAACACAGTGTATTTAATTTCATTCATAGTAATGTTCTCTCGTTTCCGTTGGTGTCGTTAATCTGGCAACCTGCCTGTGCATCAAGTCTGAGGAGGAGGGGCCGGGTGAAAAAACCCGTCTCCAATATTTTGAATTTGGACTGCAATACCTAGTTCAACCGCTAGGTGTCAATCCTACATGCAGCACCTTTAAGTATTCACAGCCTTTGCCATGACACTCCATGATCCACGTTTCCACTGATCATCCTTAAGATGTTTCTGCAACTTGATTGGAGTCCCCCTGTGGTAAATTCAGTTGATTGGACATGATTTGGAAAGGCACACACATGTCTATATAAGCCAAGGTCTCACAGTTAACAGTGCATGTCGGAGCACAAACCAAGCCATGAAGTCCAAGGAATTGTCTGTAAACCTCTGAGACGGGATTGTATCGAGGCACGGATCTGTGGAAGGGTACAGAAAAATTTCTGCAGCATTGAAGGTCCCAATGAGCACAGTGGCCTCCATCCGTAAATGGAAGAAGATTCTACTCATCAGAGTAGAAGAAAAGCTCAATGCACCAAAATATAGAAATAGCCTTAATGAAAACCCAGTCCAGAACATTCAGAACCTCAGACTGGGTAGAAGGTTCACCTTCCAACAGGACAATGACCCTAAGCACACAGCAAGAGTGGCTTATAGACAACTCTGTGAATGTCTTTGAGTGGCCCGGCCACAGCCTGAGCTTGAACCCAATCAAATATTCCTGGAGAAACCTGAAAATGTGCATCTGCGCCCATCCAACCTGACAGAGCTTGAGAGGTGAGGAGATGAGAAGAATGGCAGATAATTGCCAAATGATGATGAGCAAAGCTTGTAGCATCATACTCAAAAAGATTTGAGGCTGTAATTGGTGCCAAAGGTGTTTCAACAAAGTATTGAGCAAAGCCTGTGAATACTTATTTACATGTGACTTTTTTTCGTTTTTTAATTTTAATAAATTTGCGAAGATTTCAAACAAACTTCTTTCACGTTGTCATTATGGGGTATTGTTTGTAGAATTTGGAGGAAAATAATGAATTTAATCCATTTTGGAATAAGGCTGTAACATAAAATGTGGAATAAGTGAAGCGCTGTGAATACTTTCCGGATGCACTGTAAATGTGGGCAGACATGTTTAATTTACTCTTGTTTAAAAATCATGGTGATATTTGAAAAATATATTTTTCTCCTATAACCCCTTTAAATTTTATCTTTAAACACATTTTCAACATTTATATTTTGAGATGCACTTAATTTGTTCACTTTGTGACTTTTTCAGTTATTTTCGCTGCTACTACTTTGCTGTGAAGACTTTGCTGACCATTGGTGGTCTGCCAGAACCCACAACACTTTTTGAGATTGTGTTTCAGCTCATCAATTACTTTATTGGAGTGTTTGTGTTCTCCATCATGATTGGTCAGGTAAGGCCATTATCATTGTGTGAAAGGCATCCACTGATTGGTTTTCAATAGTGTTTAATATCATTGATTGAGGCTTGCGTTGTGTCAGATGAGAGACGTTGTTGGTGCAGCGACTGCGGCTCAGACAAACTATCGTGCCTGTGTGGATAACACAGTGAAATACATGGCCTCCTACCGCATCCCTAAAGATGTGCAGAACAGAGTGAAAACCTGGTACAGCTACACGTGGCAGTCCCAAGGCATGCTGGGTAAGACCATAAGACGCCAAAATATATTACAGACATTCATCCATAATGCTCAGTTGATAACTTAAGATAAAAATGGACATTTTGTGGTTTCATGCAGATGAACAAGAGCTATTAGATCAACTACCCGACAAGATGAGGCTGGATATAGCAGTGGACGTCAGCTACAACATTATAAGTAAAGTGCCACTCTTCCAGGCAAGTGCTAAAACTAGAATTTTTTTCTAACTAAAATTATCCTGAAATTCTAATAAATAAATAAATATATATAATTGAATATAATATGGTGCAGTTGTGGCCTAATGATAGAGAGTCGGGCTTGTAACCCGAAGGTTGGGGGTTCGAGTCTCAGGTCCGGCAGGAATTGTCGGTCGGGGGAGTGAATAACCAGTGCTCTCAATACCACAACTGAGCTGAGTCCATTGAGCAAGGTGTCGAACCCCCAACTGCTCTCTGGGCGCCACAGCAATATGGCTGCCCACTGCTCTGGGTGTGTGTTCACAATTGTGTGTGCACTTGGATGGGTTAAATGCAGAGACGAATCGCCTTCGATTATGAACGTGATATTACCTTGCTTGTCAATGAACTAGGGCTCTGTGTAGTAAATGCCGCTCCATCTGAAAGCTACAACGACGATGGCGATTTACTACTAATCACGAAACTGTCTTTACTGACTAGATGCGCATGATAATCGAGATAGATATAGATATATATATATACATATATACATCACTTCATAAATTTAAATTGAATTGTGCAAACTATTTGCCTTAGCTGGTGTTAAAATGTATGTGTATATACAGATACAGAGTTCTGGCATGAAACTCTAGATGGCGCATTCCGATAGGTCTAACTCAATCTGACCTAATGACATCATTATCACATGGCACAGCTGATTGGTTCTCTCCTGTATCGGTAGCCAATGAGCTCTCTGCTCAACATTCAAATATATGACTAGTGCTTGTTGTAACAGTTTGCAGCGTGCTTCAGAAACCCTTCACCTTCCCCAGCTCCACCTTTATAGATCTGCTACGAGGTGATACACGTATGCTATAGGGAGTTATTTCATGTGTGTTATATTTGCAGCAGCCGTTTTTCTTATATGCTCACAGCAGCATGCTGTGGATATATTGACAGTAGCAAGTCTTGGTACTTGCTTTGCTGCATCAGCAGCGTAGCAGATCTGTTCCGCCAAGACCAAATACATTAACACTGTCATGTATGTTACCAATCCCTCCGAAAGTTGTCATGACAGAAATGTATGTATGTGTGTGTGTGTGTGTACAGGTTTATATATCCTGGTGGGGACTTAAACCTGAATACACACAGACTCATGGAGACTCGTGTCACGGTGGGGACCTAAATTGAGGTCCCCATGGGTACAAATGCTTATAAATCATACAGAATGATTTTTTTTTTTTGAGAAAGTAAAAATGCACAAAGTTTCCTGTAAGGGGTAGGGTTGGTGTAGAGCGATAGAAAATACGGTTTGTACAGTATAAAAATCATTACGCCTATGGAGAGTCCCTACAAGGATAGCTGACCAGACGTGCGTGTGTGTGTGTGTATGTATGTATGTATGTATGTAAAAGGAATATTATATTTTATAAGAAATATAAGAATTTACAAAATAAATAAACGAATGAATGAATAGTATTTAATAATGTGCATAAATAAAAACTTTACATTTCTACTTTTAAATCACTGAAGTACATGGCCTTGTTTTTTACAATTGTAACTGTCTTAGGTTAACCACATTTTATTTGACAAATTAGGTAAATCTTTAACCTGTCTTGACTTTGTTGCTGTATTCCTTATCTGCATCTCTTTTTCCCTTCGTCATTGTGCCTTTCTCAGGGCTGTGATAGACAGATGATCTTTGATTTGCTGAAGAGGCTCAGATCAGTGGTGTACCTTCCAGGAGACTATGTCTGCAAGAAGGCAAGAAACATAAAGAAGATTTTTAGCCTGCATAACAGACCTTCAGATGTACTTGTGTTTGTGCAGAAAAATCAGTTTACTATAGCAATAAAGGTAGAGATATATTAATATATTTATTACAGGATGAAGTAGGTCGTGAGATGTACATTATAAAGGCAGGGGAAGTCCAGGTAGTTGGTGGTCCTGATGGAAAGACAGTGTTTGTGACCCTGAAAGCAGGAGCTGTGTTTGGAGAGGTCAGGTAAGTGCTGCACTGCAGTATCTAGTTTTGTCAGTATAAAATCACTCATTGTCAAATTTGCTTTTAGTTCATGTCTTCTTCTCCAATAAAGCTTGCTTGCTGTGGGTGGAGGAAACCGGCGGACAGCTAATGTCGTAGCACGTGGTTTTGCAAACCTCCTCATCTTGACCAAAAGGGACCTGAATGAGATCATGGTGCACTATCCAGAGTCCCAGAAACTGCTGCGCAAGAAAGCAAGGTGAGTGCTACTGGAAGGAAAATAATGAGCCACAAAGATTTCCCAATTTTTACTTTCTTTTTCCATTATGATGAATCAACGATATTTCACTAGTATTTCACCAGGTAATTTTGCAGCCCTAGCTTCTTTTCAAATAATGTGTGACCTGCTGTGTGCCCGTAAGGAAAATGGTGATGAAGGATAAAAAGCCTGCTGAAAAGAAAGAGGAAGAAAAGGAGCCCATCCCGATTATTCCTCCTCGCACCGAGACGCCCAAACTGTTAAAAGCTGCTCTGGAGATGACAGAGAAAACAGGAATGAGAGGAACATGGTCCAAACTTAAGGACAGGAGCAACAGATCAAGTGTCTCCTTGCAGGTACATACCTTGAACTTGACCCAACAAAATTGATTTAAATTGAATTAATATAATAATTTATTGGAAAAATATATATATAATATATATATATATATAATATAATTAATATAATAATGTGTGGGTGTTAATACAATATATGCAAAATATCTTTTGTATAAATTATATATATATATATATATATATATATATATATATATATATATATATATATATATATATATATATATATATATATATATATATATATATATATATATATATATATATATATATATATATATATATATATATACACCACTGGTCAAAAAGTTTTTGAACGGAAAGATTTTTAATGTTTTTTTTTTTTTTAAAGAGGTCTCTTCGGCTCACCAAGCCTGCATTTATTTGATCCGAAGTACAGGAAAAAAAACTGTACAATTTTGAAATATTTTTACTATTTAAAATAAATGTGTTCTATTTGAATATATTTTAAAATGTAATTTATTCCTGTGATTTCAAAGCTGAATTTTTAGCATCATTACTCCAGTCACATGATCCTTCGGAAATCATTCTAATATTCTGATTTGCTGTTCAAGAAATGTTTATTATTATTATTATTATCATCATCAATATTTATTAACAGCTGAGTTTTTTTTTTTTTTAAGTTTTTTTCAGGATTCTCTGATGAATAGAAAGATCCAAAGATCAGCATTTATCTGAAATAAAAACATTACACATTTATACCATTCAAAAGCTTGGAGTCAGTATCATTTATTTTTTTGTTAAAGTAATCATAGAAATTAATACTTTTATTTAGCAAGGATGCTTTAAATTGATCAAAAGTGATGGTAAAGACATTTATAATGTCACAAAATATTTCTATTTCAGATAAATGCTGTTCTTCTGAACTTTCTATTCATCAAAGAAACCTGAAAAAATCTACTCGGCTGTTTTCAACATAATAAAAAATGTTTTTTGAGCAGCAAATCAGAATATTAGAATGATTTCTGAAGGATCATGTGACTGGAGTAATGATGCTAAAAATTCAGCTTTGAAATCATAGGAATAAATTACATGTTACATAGTTGTAAAAAATATTTAGTATGTATAAAAGTATTTATCAAACACATTTTTTTCACTTCTTCCTTATGTAGCACTCCATCTCTTCTTCTGCTGCGCCCAACTCTCCAGTCCATGAAGCGCACTCAGATCAAGACGCAGACACTCTGTCTCAGATATCAGACAGTTCAATGCAAATCCCCACGACCCCCACCGGTGCTGGAGACAGGAATGTATTTGCTGAAGAGGGCCCAGCGAAGGAGGAAAAGAAGTAATCCAGCGGCAATAATGCAGCTATGAAATAACCCAGACAGCTGAGACCATCAAATAATTTGCAGGACACTGTTGTGCTCAGTGTTTTGCTTCTGAAACGGGTCATGAGGTCAGATACAGTCAATGAACTCAGGAATGCACAAAACTGTCTTCTCATTTCGTTTTCTCATTCTGAATATATATTAATGATATACAGTAATAAGCAGAATATAACTTCATACAAGCATAACCCATGAGGTCTACCCAGAATGTCTGGATGCTTTTAGCTTTGGTCAGATGTCAGTTACTGTAGTGAATTATAGAAATAGTTACACGTTAACACCCCTAATGAAGTGATATTGCATTAAAACAGACCTGAAATCTCGTTTGCTTCTGCTATCCAAGTGCCTTAATAAATCCTGAACACTGTTAAGCACTGTACACACCTTCAGTGCTCATTGCTGTATGAGCTCATATATTTTTAGTATTATGTAGCATTTAGTCCCAGTTTTACACAGTATATCTCAGTGTCCTAACAGTTCACTTAAAAACGCAATACATTTCAGCTATGTGGCCTGTTTGAAACACTCTAGGTCTAAACTAAAGATGTTACATTAATATGATATGCACATTAATATGTAACATTTTCTCTGAATGTATAAACTGCATATTTTGGAATTATTTCAGGTCGCTTAGTTTCTCTGTGCAACATCTGTCTGCTGAAGATAATAGTGTCAAAGTGTTGAAATACAAGTGATTTTATTCCTCTGTTCATGATATCCAAATGTAGGAAGAAAGGTTTTTGCTGCCATTAACTAAATAAAATCAAATAGGCCTAGTTAGCTTTTCAGAACCAAGAACAGATGGCCAGAAGGTTTGAAAATGAAAATCGCCTTTTTTATATAAACTGTCTCTGATGACTTGTTTTTAATTACGTTTTCTTGTTTTTATAGCTTTCTTGATGTATAAGTTTGTGTCAAATACTGGGAAGTTAGTTATGCTTGTTGTACAGTCACGTGTAAAATGGAGAGCTAGCAGCTAGACATTATGTACAAGCTTTATGAGTATTATTTACTTGTGTAAATGTTGTTGATTGCTGATACTGTTTATTATTTGTATTATATTGCTGTTGCAGAATGTTTAGTATGTGTTTAGTACATTCTGAGCAGCTGAATAAGCAGCTTTATGGCCTGAGTGACCCAATTGTAAATAATTCAAATAACTGTATAATAATCTCTAGGTCAGTGTTGAGTGATTTGAAATTGTGTCAGCATTAAAGTAAATTATTATTTGGCTCGCTGTATAATCTTTTTTGATGCTCTTTCGAAAAAATTATTTTTTTCTCCTTTCACCCTTTTTTTTATTGCAGAGCAAGAATTCTTACACAGAAGTATACATACACAGGATATACACAGTGTGCTAGGTGTCGTTACAATAATAGTAGCATCAAAACAAAATTATAAATCATCAAATTTTGTTACAAACTCCTATAAAATAAAAATATATCAAGTAATTAGCCGCGCTTTTAATTTTGTGTCCGTTTATATATATTTTATGGATTATTGTTTTAAGTTACATTTTCAGAATGCACATTTATAGTCTCCATGTTACCAATAATCTCGAGACTAGACAAGTTTAAAACCGACTGAACCGTAAACGAATCAATCAGACGGGTTCTGTGAACAGGTTAAATCGACTCATTGAAAACATTCGACTCGGATCCACTGTTCATTCATCACGAGCCTCGTGAGTCAAAATATCGAAAGAGACGCGCAGAGATTGTGGATGATTTCGTGAGTGTGTCAAGAGGCATTTGAGTGAACTGGGTTAGGGGTGCAAGAAATGGCCTCAAAACGTCCGTTTTGCGATGCAGACTTTTTGTGCGCTGTTTGTCACGATGTTTTCGATCGTCCTGTGGTGCTTCTGTGCGGCCACAGTTTCTGCAGAGGGTGTATTGAGCAGTACTGGAGTGTCAGTGACTCAAGACAGTGTCCAATGTGCAGACAAATATCTGCTAACACTCCTTCCCTTAACTTGGCTCTTGGAAACTTATGTCAAGCATTCCTGCATCACAAACGGCATTTAGAGGAGCTGTGTGAAGTTCACCAGGAGAAACGGACTCTGGTGTGTTGTGTTGATGAGCAGTTACTGTGTGAGATTTGTAGACAATCTGAAGAGCACAGAAATCACACACACCGTCCAGTTCAAGAGGTCGTGGAGGAACATAAGGTATCTTGTAGATGTAGAACATTTTAATGATGTTAGGTCAGCTTTTTGAATATCGAATGTTCTAATAAGTCAAATGTCTTAATTTCAGGGAGTTCTGCGGTCAAAACTTGATCTCCTGAAGAAAAACATGGAGCTCATGCAGCAAGCTGATTTTGAGTGTGATTTATTGGCACTTAAAATGAATGTAAGAAGTTTTACAAATTATTTATAAATGCTAAAAAGGTGCACCGAGTAACTTTTTACATTGTCACAAAACTTTTAAACCTAAACATGTTTAGGTTAATATACAAATTACTTTAATGATGAAATATTTGTATTTTTTTAAATCACGATGAACTTCTTGCAAAATCTGCATGGGGAAGTTTTTCGCCCCTTGTGCAACATTCCCAGTCGTGTGGATTACTATTAATATGACTGGGTTTCAGCTGGGAAACTGGTAAATGTGACCCCTCTGTTGGCGCCATGTTTAGACCAACCAAATAATACTCCACCCACACAGCAACCCAACCTCAGAGGAAAACGTAGTTTTTTTTCTAGGTTGTGATTTTGTACAAATTCGTACGATGTGAATCATATCACGAACATACGTTTTTCATTTTTAAAATGTAAGCATGGACCCCCAACCCCACCCCTAAACATAACCATCACTGTGGTGTAAGCTGACCATAAGAAAATGTACGAATGAGATTGTACAAATTCAAACAATTAAAAAAAAATTAATAAAATTAAAAATGTGTAATATATTCAATTTAGCACATTATAATTGTTACAGTAGTAAGCATTAACATGTATTTGTTGGTGTTTTTAATGTCAATCCTTTCAGCATGATGCTCCGGATTTGGAAAATCGAATCAAGGCTGGGTTTAAGGATATTCACCAGCTTTTGGATGATGAAGAAAAGGCAATGTTTAATGACCTAAAACTGGAAAAGAAGGAGAAACTGGAAAGTCTGAAAAGTAAAAATGAGATGATCAGTGAAGTAATCCACAATCTCACAACCACTATAAAAGACTTGGAAAAGGAGTTAGATAGTGGGGACATCAGAATAATTCGGGTTAGCTCTTTCTTTTGTCCTCTCTTGTTTTATTAAAGTGAATTTAAAAAATTGCTAAAAGTAAACTGTTCCTATTTCCTACATTTTCAATAGAACTTCAAGGATGCATTGGTGAGGTAAGCAGGGTTTCTTCTCCAGCTATTGACAAAGTTTTGAAATCAAGCATGAGTTCTCACTGCTTAATTTTTTTTTTTTTTTTTTCAGAGCCCAGTGCAAACCTGAGGATCCAGAGATGACTCCAGGAGATCTCATTGACATTGCAAAGTATGTTGGCAACTTTAATCACAATGTTTGGGAGAAAATCAGACGATCTATCACTTACAGTGAGTCAATCTATAATTCAAACTCTTGTTAATACACAAAATACAGTCTTTCTTTCAGTGTTTCGACTCATGTCTTTTCTGCTCTTAAACACTCTTTCTCTTAGCTCCTGTGGTTCTGGACCCTAACACAGCCAACTTTCACCTCACATTATCTGTTGATCCGACAAGTGTGTGGAATCACAATAAATCTGAGGTGATTAATGAGCAGAGTAACAATAACATTGAGAGATTTGCTGATTGTCCCTGTGTGCTGGGCTATGTGGGATATTCCACTGGGACGCACACCTGGGACGTTGACGTGGGGCAGAACACGTCCTGGATGGTGGGTGTCGCTGTAGAGTCTGTCCAAAGAAAAGGAACCAACGGCTTGCCCAGTGGAATCTGGTGTATCGGGCATGACGGGGAAGTACTTAGTGTCACGGATCCTCTGGAGTCACGTGTCCCGCTGCACGGATTTGCAAAACCCACAGCAGTGAGGGTGAACCTGGACTTGAGTGAAGGACGGCTGTCGTTCTCAGATCTTCTGGAAGAGACGGTTTATCACACCTTCACACACAATTTCATTGAAAAGGTCTTTCCATTTTTTTATACTAAGTGCCATTTTCCTCTCACTATTCTGCCTAAATCGTTCAAAGAAGAAATCTAAAGCGCCTTTGCA
This sequence comes from Onychostoma macrolepis, assembly GCF_012432095.1. Lineage (NCBI taxonomy): Eukaryota > Metazoa > Chordata > Actinopteri > Cypriniformes > Cyprinidae > Onychostoma > Onychostoma macrolepis. The sequence continues at coordinate 11,727,325 of NC_081179.1, read as the reverse complement.
TTTGTGCTGATTTAGTTTGTCTTTTGCTTCTCCGAGGCAGATTTAAATTTGAGTCGAAGACATTACATTTACAAAATTAATTTTTTTACTAACATTTCATTGCTATGGTATGTCTTATGTTTGACGGAAATTGTTCCACTTCTGCTGTGTTCTTGGTTATTGTGGTGTTTAGTAAGCATAGCTATGAAGCATTTTTAAGCTTTAAAAATGACATTGGTGTTATAGTCATTTATATGGGCTGTTTGTTTGTAATGACTTTTGGTGAATGTTTAAGGTTAAGCAAAAAGTTCATTTGTTAAGCAAAAGTTAATTTGTGCTTTCATTACCAAAATAAAGCATTGCATTATAAAAGAGAGGAGAAAGTGACGTCTTGGTATTTGTTTGTGTTCAATTGCTATCAGTAAAGATGCATTAAATTCTAAATGTTTAAATAGTTAATATAATGATATGTTTATTTTTAAGAATCATAAGTCATAAACTTAATCCAACAGGTTTAGCTTCTTGAATGGACATGTCTTAATTAAATCAGATGAAGGTTTCTACTCTTAAAAACCCATCAAATGCCCTAGAAGCAGGGCCATACTGATTGTATTGATATATATATTTTTCATAATTTGCTTACGTGTAGTATCATATGTTATATACATTAGCTTTTTATGGCGCATATAATGTAAAAATATGGCTGGAAAAAAATCCTCATTTTCATTCAGAGGCCCAACTGAGCAAAAAAAGCAATTTGGTGTAAAATGTAAGGTCAAAGTAACAAAAGGCAGAAAGCATGTAGAGGATTGTATAGAATAGGTTTTTAGCAAAGTTTTGAGCAAAACATGACACTGCATGTATAGTGTTACATTAATTCCTTCCGCAGAAAGATATAGTCCCTGCTATATCAGCGCGTTGCTATCTTTTGCGTAGTGATACAGTTAACAGGTGATTCGCGTCGTTTTACCACGGCTGATTAACCAATCAACATCCAGCACCGGATACGGGTTACTTGACTGAGCTCGCTGCTGAATTCTGTGGTGGTGGTCAACAAGGTGGCGGAATGGGGTCGTTTTCTGACGAACATTTATCGTGCCCTGTTTGTTTACACATTTTCGACGACCCTGTGATTCTTCCCTGCGGCCACAGTGGCTGCAGAGCCTGTGTTGAGCAGTACTGGAGGGTCAAGGGTGAAAGAGTGTGTCCAGTTTGCAGAGAAATGTCTGCTACGAACAAACCTCCTCTTAACTTGGCTTTGAAAAACTTATGTCAGGTGTTCCTGGATCACAGGCGGCATTTAGAGAAGCGGTGTGAAGTTCACCAGGAGAAACGGACTCTGGTGTGTTGTGATGATGAGCAGCTACTCTGTGAGATTTGTAGACAATCTGAGGAGCACAGAAATCACACACACCGTCCAATTCAAGAGGTCGCTGAGGAACTTAAGGTAGGCCTGTTATATGGTGTAAAATCAGTCTTAGAATTGAGGGGGGTCCCGGTGTTGTGCCGAAATTGGTGACTTAGCGAAAACTGTGACCAGGGGTCGCTGTTCAGCAAATGTTCTCGCGGGAGCGCGCACGCGTTAGATCAGACGCAGAAGCCGAATGATCAGCGTCAGAGGAGACGAGCGCTGCTGTAAAAGATGTTTCATGTCTTAAGACTAAAGAAAATTAGACAAGCATCTAAATTCTTATATAGAAAAGAAATTAAATATTAATGCTGCTGTTGTCTGCGAATGTGTTACCCTACTACTAAGAATGGTTTACTTGTGATGTTATGTAAAACATATTTCTGATTATCTGATAAATGTAGGTCTTATCTTTATTCTTATTACTACTGTAATTGCCCAATAATGTTGGAGATCTACAGTTTGTTCCTTACAAATGCATATGATTATACACTTGAAAGGGTCACTGAATCTGACAAGTAAAAATTCACATAGCTATCAAAATGTTACCACTGTTTCAAAATAACTTACTATACAATTTTAATAAGGTGACTCATGTGATGTGTGAGCTCCTTTTCTTTCTATTTTACATAAATAATGCATATTGATAAGATATTGATATATTTATAGATACAGTAGGTTCTGACAGGTTAAATTTAAAGCTACTGAAATGTTAGCTCCATTTATTTAATGCTTAATAAAGTGACTTACAGTTGAAGTCAAAACTTTACATACATCTTTCAGAATCTGCAAAATGTTAATTATTTTACCAAAATAAGAGGGATCATACAAAATGCATGTTATTGTTTATTTAGTACTGACCTGAATAAGATATTTCAGATAAAAATGATTACATATAGTCCACAACAGAAAATAATGGTTGCATTTATAAAAATTACCCCGTTCAAAAGTTTAGATACACTTGATTCTTAATACTGTGTTGTTACCTGAATGATCCAAGCTGTGTTTTTTGTTTGTTTGTTTGTTTAGTGATAATTGTTCGTGAGTCCCTTGTTTCTCCTGAACAGTTAAACTGCCTGCTGTTCTTCAGAAAAATCCCACAAATTCTTTGGTTTTCCAGCATTTTTGTGTATTTGAACCCTTTCCAACAATGACTGTATGATTTTGAGATCCATATTTTCACACTGAGGACAACTGAGGGACTCATACGTAACTATTACAGAAGATTCAAACGCTCACTGATGCTCCAGAAGGAAAAACTTTTGAACAGAATGAAGATGAGTACATTTTTCTTGTTTTGCCTAAATATCATATTTTTTCATTTAGTACTGCCCTTCAGAAGCTACAGAAGACACTTACATGTTTTCCAAAAGACAAATTAAGTTAAATTTACCCTGATCTTCAATTTCAAAAAGTTTTCACGCACTGGCTCTTAATGCATGGTTTTTCCTTCTGGAGCGTCAGTGAGCGTTTGAACCTTCTGCAATAGCTGCATATGAGTCCCTCAGCTGTCCTCAGTGTGGAAAGATGAATCTCAGAATCATACAGTCATTGTTGAAAGGGTTCAAATACACAAACATGCTGGAAAACCAAAGAATTTGTGGGACATGAAGGATTTTTCTGAAGAACAGCAGGCAGTTTAACTGTTCAGGACAAACAAAGGACTCACAAACAACTATCGCTAAACTAAAAACACACAGCTGTGGATCATTCAGCTAACAACACAGTATTAAGAATCAAGTGTATGTAAACTTTGAACGGGTCATTTTTATAAATTCAACTATTATTTTCTCTTGTGGACTAGATGTAAACATCTTTTAAGTGAAATATCTTATTCAGGTCAGTATTAAATAAACAATTACATGCATTTTGTATGATCCTCTTATTTTGGTAAAATAATTAACATTTTGCAGATTCTGAAAGGTGTATGTAAAGTTTTGACTTCAACTGTACTGCATGTGTCAGCACCTCTTATTTTTCTCATTTAAACAAAAGTTGTTTGATATGCACCTACCATTAATTGGCTTAATCATTTACAAAAGCAAGAACTACACATTAACCTTGTTTTTATATGAGTTTTGTTATTCAAAATCTGTACTTCATTAAAAATATAAATAATATGTGAAGGTATTATGTGGCATCAAGAGAAAAGCAGAATTGAAATTAAAACATTTATATTGTGTGGCTTACAGGTTTTCCCTCCTGATGTTTCCCCTGAATCACAGATTCAATGTGAAAAATGCAGATAGAGAAGGAATTCCTTTGCCCAACATGCATTTATCTTGTTAACGTTCACCCCCTCCATTTCTGAAAGTGCAGTAATGCTGAAAAACTTAATAGTTAGTAGTAGTTTATTGAAATTAAATTATTGTTTGTTCATGTTGTAAATAATTTTTTTTTTTTTAAATAAATCAAATAAATGAATAAGCCATAAAGGTCATGTGGGACAGTGAACATTTAACATATAATTATACTACAGAATGTATTTCTGTATTTGTTTTGTAAAAGGTTGATCTGTGAGCAGACAACACTTTAAGTTATTTACAGTTACATAAAAGTCTTATTTAGGCTATTTATTCATACACTTTTTATCGTACTTTTTTTCAGATTATATAAAAACATTTGAACCCAATCATAACTTATCTCTAATTTGACTTGTGAAATTGATATAAAAACTTTTCTAGGAATACTCTAAAAGGCAGGAAAAAAAAAACTCATGAGGAAATCTCTGTAAAATATAATTGTAATGGTAACAAATTCTTAGTAATATGCAAACATAAATGTAAAATAAAAATGGTATGATCAGTTAGTCATGAAAAAGTCATGTTTTTACATTACTTTAACTCATCAAAATAAGTTAAGCCATTCTTAACTTTTTTAAATAAATTAGGCTATACGAAGTTCAACTCAAGTTTTAAGTCAGTTTAATGTAAGTTAAATTGAAATTACCTATACAGTTAAGTTGACTATACTTACAGTTGAGACATTTCAACAGTGTTAGAGGTGGAATAAGGAACAAACCTTGTGAATGATAACCTAAAAAACATCACATAAATTAGATTTATGAGCTGTTGTTTTATTTATTTATTTATTATCGTATTACTATTTTATCATAGTAATAAGAATAAAGATAAGACCTACATTTATCAGATAATCAGAAACATGTTTTTACATAACATCACAAGTAAACCATTCTTAGTAGTAGGGTAACACATTCGCAGACAACAGCAGCATTAATATTTAATTTCTTTTCTATATAAGAATTTAGATGCTTGTCTAATTTTCTTTAGTCTTAAGACATGAAACATCTTTTACAGCAGCGCTCGTCTCCTCTGACGCTGATCATTCGGCTTCTGCGTCTGATCTAACGCGTGCGCGCTCCCGCGAGAACATTTGCTGAACAGCGACCCCTGGTCACAGTTTTCGCTAAGTCACCAATTTCGGCACAACACCAGACCTCATAAGCATTGGGACCTGGTTTTACAATAAAACTATAATACTTGAAACATGAAACTAGTGAAAATTAAATGATTCGATTGCTGTATTAAATTTAGACTAAAAATAGCTCATGTTACAACATGGTATTTTATTTTTATGTGTTTTTACAGCTTTGCTCATTATAACCAATCACACACGATTCTGTTGAGCTTAGGAATGCAGTGGCCAATCAGAGGCATTCAGATTAGTCATCGCTGAATTTTGTTTAGACTGAAACTCGAGAATTCCTCATTATAAGCAACAAAAGCGCAGATGTACGTACGATAAAAGTAAGAGATTCATTTGTCATACAAATTAGGAGTTATGAGTGCTTAAACACTAACTAGACTGACTGTGCTCATTTACAGTGCATTCTTTCACGGCATGATTCAGTCTAATAAAATGCATTTAGAATGCTGCAGAAATTCAAGATATGGGGGCAGAAAATTGATATATTTATATCATTTCATATAGTTAATATCACACGAAGAGTGAAAAACCACAAATTTAGGATTAAAATATCAAAAAATGATTTATTAATTTGTAACTGCAGGTTATGCATTCATGTCCTGCATTAAACAGTGTGTAAATAAATACATCTAAACGCCTCTTCGGATGCAGCTTCTGTGTTTCCTCTACATTGCAAATATTAATTTAGTTGATAATGATTTTATTTGTTTGGTAACACCCCAAATGTCTTATCATTCTAATTTACTGTATTGATTAAATATAAGAATTTGACTGACCACACAGAATATGAAGAACTTTAGGAGTCAGCTGTCCACGGCAGTCCTCAGGAAAAGATCGTCTGATTATCATTATCGATAAAATCCCAGAAAATATCGAGATATCATATTTTGTCTATATCGCACCCCCCTAGGCTAGATATTTAATTCTTTTTTGCTTAGTGATTGTTTGGTACACATAATTCACTGATCATCATAAAATAATCTTTTATCTTAGAATTAGGTTTTCTCAACGATAACGAGGAAAAGACAAAAATAAATCTTGATAAAATGGGGGCGTAGTTTTGCTGATTTTGAATCATACCAGTGAATCGATTCTTTTGAATCAGTTAGCGTATAGCTGCAGGTTATGCCAGGTGTAGATTTTTTTGTGTTGGGAGTTAATCGCTCAACCAATTCATCGATTTATTAAAATATACGTATTAAAAATTTACAAAGATTCTCCAGAAAGTTTAAACATTATGAGCATTTTCTCCGCAGATGACGACTTGATTTTTTTTCTATAAGACTCCTTCAATATGTCTCAATTTTAGGGAGTTCTCCGTTCTCAATTTGATCTTCTGACAAGAAAAAAGAAGTTGATGCAAGATGCAGGAAATCACTGTGATTGCATGGTTGACCACATAATGGTAGGAGTAAGCTTTTGTTTTCCAAATTTTACTGTAAAGTTTTGCTATGTAAATTCATCTTGTAAATTATTCTCATAAAATGCTGTTTAATTCTGTAAAACATCTGTAATTATAATGTAGCCTACACCATGCTCCTTTAATGTCTGTGTAATGTATAGACATAATTAAAAAAAATAACAACTCTTTGAATCCTTTCAGAATCAGGCCACATTTATAGAGAAAACTAGCAAGAGTCATTTTGAATCTCTCCATCGGTTTCTAAATGAAGAAGAACAGGCTATGCTTGAAGAACTAAATCAGGAAACAGAACAGAAAGCAGACCGCATCCAAGAGAAGATGCTGAAGATAAATGAGGACGTCATCTCTCTCTCGAACACTATTGGACACTTAGAAAAGGAACTGGAGAAAGGAGACATCAGAATAATTCAGGTTAGCCATTTATTTTGTGTCTTCTGTCAACTTCTTCAAACTCCAGGTAGTACAGATGTACAGTAAAAATACATGTCAAACCTCCCTGCCCTGCATCTAATACTTGTTTCTTACTCATTTTGGGGTGCTGATTCCACAAATAGTGCCTGTTTTGCTCTAGCACAGGGGTCACCAGACACGGTCCTGGAGGGCCGGTGTCCTGCAGAGTTTAGCGCCAACCCTAATCAAACACACCTGAAGCAGCTAATCAATGTCTTACTAGGTATACTTGAAACTTCCAGGGAGGTGTGTTGAGGCAAGTTGGAGTTAACCTCTGCAGGACACAGACCCCCCAGGATCAAGTTTGGTGACCCCTGCTCTAGCATGTTACACTTTCTCACAAAATATGTATTTCATGGCATTTTTTACTTTTGACAGCCATTTGTGAAGGTGAAGTCTTGTATTATCCCTTAATCTTAGCTGATTTTCACATGTGTATTATTTTATTCATGATCCTGAATTACCCTCTAAATCATTTGAAAACTCTTCACCACATGCAGTTTTTTAATTGATATTTTTAACACCGCATTAACAAATTTGGTAATATTAGCCCCTGCAGGGCTCAGGCTGTGATGTTAATTTGATAGGTATTTTTTTAACACAGTTCAGTCACTAATAATTTTAACATGTTAATTGTTTTCTGCAATTAATATATTAGCACATGTAAAAAATTGTTTGAAGTTTTCATTAACTCTTATCTCCTGCATTTTAGAACTTCAAAGAAACACTTAAAAGGTAAGCAAGCTTTGTTTCTTTCCTCCTGCCACCTGTTTATGAAGATTTAAAAGCATCAGTGCTTACTGTTGAATGTTTTTTCAGAGCCCAGTGCAAATTCCAGGCTCCAGCGATTACTTCAGGAGACCTCCTTGACTCTGCAAAGTATTTGGGCAACTTCAAGTACAATGTTTGGAAGAAAATGAGAAACCGTTTCAGTTACAGTGAGTCAGTTCATATATATTTAATGCACAAATACAACATTTTGTATCATTATTTTTAATCTTTATGCAAATCTCCGATAGGTCCTGTGGTGCTGGACCTCAACACCGCTTGCCATCAACTGTCAACATGCACCAATCTGACTACTATATCAAACCACGAAGATCTTATGGCGGAAGACAGGCAGGAATGGCTGCCTCTCAATAGAGAGAGATTTGCTGATTGTCCCTGTGTGCTGGGCTATGTGGGATATTCCACTGGGACGCACACCTGGGACGTTGACGTGGGGCAGAACACGTCCTGGATGGTGGGTGTCGCTGTAGAGTCTGTCCAAAGAAAAGGAACCAATGGCTTGCCCAGTGGAATCTGGTGTATCGGGCATGACGGGGAAGTACTTAGTGTCACGGATCCTCTGGAGTCACGTGCCCCGCTGCACGGATTTGTGAAACCCACAGTAGTGAGGGTGAACCTGGACTTGAGTGAAGGACGGCTGTCGTTCTCAGATCTTCTGGGAGAGACGGTCTATCACACCTTCACACACAATTTCACTGAGGTCTATCCATTCTTCTACAATGAGTGTGCATACCCTATTAGTATTCTGCCTGTTGTTGAATCTGAAGAGAAATAAAGAGAATAATGTTGCCTTTCAGATACAGTGTTCTTGATGATGTTGTTTTACTTTTCCGCTTGTTACTGCTCTTGATATTGCCGTAGTTCCAAGGTCACTAAAGTTTGTAATGGCTTTAAGGTATGTTCAGAATTTAGTGAACAATTTGGATTATGCAAGTTACTGTTACTGGTACAGCTTTAAGTATTATTTTGAATGAAACTTGTTTATCTTTGTGGGAAATCCTAAATTACAGAACCCCATAGGAAGATGGTCTGCCATTCCTCTTGTTTGTGGAATAAAACTTGGTTGAGTTAAATGTAGTGAGCCTTTTTATTTTAGTATAAACTTGAATCACACACTCCTTGGGGACAGCATAGTAGTATTATTATTTCAAATAATTCATTCATAATTAGTACTTCATACATAATTAATACTATAGATATTATATTTATAAAAAATAATCAGCCATCAGAGAGAACAAACTTCCAAGTGGAACCAGAGTGCAGAAACAATCTTTTATAAACCTTTTAAAATAACTAAAAGTAGCTGAAGTGCTTGAGTTATAAATGCTCAGACTGTACTATTGACCGTGTGGTGCATGTTAATGAACATAAAATCATATATAAACAGCTTATTTTGATTATAACTGATTGATTTAATCGTATAATGATGAATGAATTACAGAACAACCTAAATAAACTGAATTTAAAAGACTTATTATTGATTATACAATAACAGCAATTATAGTACATTTCTTTGATTTATCAATAAGCCACACAGGAAGAAATCCAACACTTTAATTTTTTTAATACGTTTGCCATTTTTTCAACTCTGTTACTGAAATGGGACACTTCTTACTTTAATATAAATTAATGTCAAATTAAAAAGTAGTGTCAAAGATTATTTTTAGGGGAAAACAGATGATTTATACAGCAAACAAGAAATGGTCAAATCGGCTACAGTTAGTTACTTATGTATCATTTGTTGAGTTTGAATCAGGTTTGAATCCAAATGTCAATCAACGTTCTACATTCCAAATCATTTTATGACGTCGTAATGGGAAAAGAGTGTATACTTGTGTGAACAAGAACATAGTCGAGACAATGAGAAAACAGCTAGAAAATGTTTCAAGATAGCTGTGGAACATCCCTTGGCTTTCGCCCGTTTCTGCCGTCCATCATCCGGCAGTGTAACTATGTACAGAGTCTGTCAGAGCATCGAGAGTCTGTGAAGCCCACCGGCCAGACACCCACACACATACAACTCCTGGTGACTGGAAACAAGCATAGCCAGACAACTATGCCAAGATCTTTAATCACAACTGAAAAGCCAGGCAGAGAAGTTAGTAAATTTACGGTGCCGAATCTGCCTCCGCTGGTTCGTACGGCTGCTGTCAAGACGGACAAACCCCGAGCTCCGCTTCTACAGTCTGTTCCTCTGCCACAGGTTCGACAAAGGAACAGTGGCTATAAAAACAAGCGGAAAAAGCCATTAAGGCTCCTGACCTTCGCTGACATACCGCCAGTGACTGAATCAGTGAGGACCCTGCTGATGTCCAAAGCGAGCGTTCAGCAGCGTTCACACCGCCAGCGACCCGCAGCGACAGTCCCGCAGCGAGCCGACGGCGACACAACAACAAGAAGCAGTATCTGTAGCGTTAAAATGTGGATGTGTCCGACATGACAAATACATGAGCAAAAAACAAAAAAAGTGGAGCGCACTTATTTCCATCAGACAGCTTACATACTAAATTTTATAATAAGAATTTTAATATAAAAAGCTTACGTTTATTTTAAATTAAGTTTTTTTTATATTAAACCAAGGCTACCCAGATAGCACGTCTGCAACATGTCTGTTAAAGATCGCTTCATCTGGAAACCATCTGCTGTGCACAAACATCTAATAAACATCTTTAAGATGTCAGTTTTACATAGCCTGCATAATAAATCATAAACATCATAAACACATTTTCTAAATGTCTATTTGAAGTCTGACTGGAAGTGTTCTAGAGACATATTGAAGAAGTGCAACACTCCAAAGAATACGTAATTGATGCAAAAAATATTGTGCAATGATTAAAAAATATTATATTATAACAACTCGCTGTTATTCTATAGAGTGTGGGGCTGACTGGAGCTAAGCTAGGCTACTAAACTATTACTGAGCTAACTGCTAGCATCTACGCGACGCGACTTACAGGTGCATCTCAATAAATTAGAATGTCGTTGGAAAGTTCTTTTATTTCAGTAATTCAGCTCAAATTGTGAAACTCGTGTATTAAATAAATTCAATGCACACAGACTGAAGTAGTTTAAGTCTTTGGTTCTTTTAATTGTGATGATTTTGGCTCACATTTAACAAAAACCCACCAATTCACTATCTCAACAAATTAGAATATGGTGACATGCCAATCAGCTAATCAACTCAAAACACCTGCAAAGGTTTCCTGAGCCTTCAAAATGGTCTCTCAGTTTGGTTCACTAGGCTACACAATCATGGGGAAGACTGCTGATCTGACAGCTGTCCAGAAGACAATCATTGACACCCTTCACAAGGAGGCCACAAACATTCATTGCCAAAGAAGCTGGCTGTTCACAGAGTGCTTTATCCAAGCATGTTAACAGAAAGTTGAGTGGAAGGAAAAAGTGTGGAAGAAAAAGATGCACAACCAACCGAGAGAACCGCAGCCTTATGAGGATTATCAAGCAAAATCGATTCAAGAATTTGGGTGAACTTCACAAGGAATGGACTGAGGCTGGGGTCAAGGCATCAAGAGCCACCACGCACAGACGTGTCAAGGAATTTGGCTACAGTTGTCGTATTCCTCTTGTTAAGCCACTCCTGAACCACAGACGTCAGAGGCGTCTTACCTGGGCTAAGGAGAAGAAGAACTGGACTGTTGCCCAGTGGTCCAAAGTCCTCTTTTCAGATAAGAGCAAGTTTTGTATTTCATTTGGAAACCAAGGTCCTAGAGTCTGGAGGAAGGGTGGAGAAGCTCATAGTCCATGTTGCTTGCATTGTGTTTTTTTGAAAACCAAAGTCACTGCACCCATTTACCAAGAAATTTTGGAGCACTTCATGCTTCCTTCTGCTGATTTCATTTTCCAGCAGGATTTGGCACCTGCCCACACTGCCAAAAGCACCAAAAGTTGGTTAAATGACCATGGTGTTGGTGTGCTTGACTGGCCAGCAAACTCACCAGACCTGAACTGTATTGTCAAGAGGAAAATGAGAAACAAGAGACCAAAAAATGCAGATGAGCTGAAGACCACTGTCAAAGAAACCTGGGCTTCCATACCACCTCAGCAGTGCCACAAACTGATCACCTCCATGCCACGCCGAATTGAGGCAGTAATCAAAGCAAAAGGAGCCCCTACCAAGTATTGAGTACATATACAGTAAATGAACATACTTTCCAGAAGGCCAACAATTCACTAAAAAAATTTTTTTTTTTATTGGTCTCATGAAGTATTCTAATTTGTTGAGATAGTGAATTGGTGGGTTTTTGTTAAATGTGAGCCAAAATCATCACAATTAAAAGAAGCAAAGACTTAAACTACTTCAGTCTGTGTGCATTGCATTTATTTAATACACGAGTTTCACAATTTGAGTTGAATTACTGAAATAAATGAACTTTTCCACAACATTCTAATTTATTGAGATGCACCTGTATAACTCAGCTAACGAAAAATACGAGCACTCGTGTCCATACACCGCACAATCCCGAGTATCTTCTGTGATCCGGAGCACTGACAGAACAAACCAGCAGGAGACAGTAAAATCTTCCTTCCCCTTTCATTCTGAACACAGAACAAGAACTTACACAAGCACGGCCATATCGCCAAGTCCCTCCCCTACACATCTCTCTCTGTGACGGTAACAGCCACACTTTTTACATAACAGGGCAGTAAATGAACCAAACCCACCCGAACCATAATGCACCCGGCTGTTAGCGCGGACTGCTGGATCATTATAATATGGTTATTCGTGTGTATTTAGGTGTATGGCGCATTTTTATGTTCTCGTTTACATGAATTACTGCGCCATCTGTCGACACAAATCCGAAGTCTGATTCCGTCTTTCATTAAACTACGTTTCCCAGAAAACTTTGCGCGCTGCTTGCACGTGATGTCCACTGCTCTTCCTGTGTCCGTAGGCTATTATTTTCTTTTTAGATTTTTATTATTATTATTTTTTTTTGCTCGCTTGTTGATGATCTTACATTTTTGAGTATTGTGGGAACTGGCGGAATTTGCTGTGGATAATGTTGGGGTTTGGTGCATCGCTTAGTACTGTTTAAGGAGGAACAACAGGAGCTATCAGATGTTCCCGTGCTCATCGTTCAGCAAGACAGTCCACGACCTGCCAGCCTCTGAAGCGATTTAATAATAAACAATTTTAAACTGTGTCAACGATTTAATATTGATATTAAATTGATATTAATGATAATAAATAAGACCATATGACTGAGGTGAGCTTATAGTCATGGAGAGTCCACATCTACCTGCTGAGGTGAGTCAAGCTAACAGTCCGTATTAACGACTATACATTTTCATTAGGTTGTGGTTTAATCGTAGGACAGCATGTTTTTGACACTGTACCATATAAATAGCACTGAGTGGAAATGAAGAATGACATTATGTCACACTTTTTTACCCCAGTTAATACTTAGTGTAGGTTCGTTTTTGAAAGTAATTTTCTGTATATCGGGTAAATTGTCACAATGAAACCTGCTTTTAAACAGCCTATTATAGGATTTGAAACAACATTTAAACAATAAAACGATTAGTAGGGGCCAAGCACCGAAGGTGCGTAGGCACCTATTGTGTTTGTTAGGGTTATTATTATTCTTTTTCTTCTTCTTCTTCCGCCGAAAAGTCAATGACAGCCCATAGAACCGCTTGCGGGAAAGTTGTGAAATTTGGCACACTGATAAAGGACAGTCTGAGCTTTCGCCATAGCAAATTTGGAGTCTCTAAGTCAATTTCTCTAGCGCCACCAACTGTCCAAAGTTGCACTCTTGTTTATGTTAATAACTTTTGAACCGTAAGCCACAAAATTTAAATTATTTTTTCTCTGAATCCTTGGTTCATGCCGAGTCGAATGAAGTCCAAAATGCAAAAATCGTAAGGTTTAGTTTTTTTTACTATTTTTAATTGTTTGTAAAACCTACTTTGTCGAACTCATCCTAGACGGTTTGTCCGATTCTCACCAAAATTGAAACAGATCATCTACAGACCACGCAGGCAAAAAGTTATGGAATTCAAGTCGATTAGTCCAACCGTTCTCGAATAATGCACGAATGAATTCTATGAAAGCACACAAAAATGGATCTGAGGCTATAACTCCGCAAGGGTTTGGCATATTGAGACCAAACTTGGTGTGTGTTATAACAAGCATGACCTCAGGCTACCTGCAGTGTTTCGGCGCTGCACCACCTAGTGGTCAGGAGATGTGAAAAATGCATATTTTTGCTTATAACTTGTGAATGATTTGGCCAAAAACCACAAAACCGGTCTCTTTAGATTCGGTGCATCATGCCGAGTCGACCCATATCTAATGTTCCTATGTCAGCCATTTTGGGCGTCGGCCATGTTGAATTTTGTCGTAAAATGCTACATTTTACGAACGCATTGACATATCGTTACGAAACTTGGTATGCTTCTTCGGCACCATGCCCTAATGGTACTCAAAAGGTTTTTGCCGCCTTTTGCCGCCTTGTGATCAAAAGTTATAATGAAATTTCTAAAAATGCTAATAACTTTTGCTTACATTAGCCTATTGTAATCAAACTGATGTCGATAAATTCCTTGGGTCATGTTGAGAACATCAATACCAATTTTGCAATAATTGGCTAAACTTCCTGTCCGCCATTTTGATTCATGTTGAAAACCTACTTTTTCGAACTCCTCCTAGACCGTTAGTCCGATTTTCACCAAATTTGACTCGGATCATCTTCAGACCATGCTTGGCAAAAAGTTATGGATTTTGTGTCGATATATTACACGGTTTTCGTTTAGCGCATGGACGAATTTGCTGGAAAGATGCCAAACTGCATCTGAGGCTGTATCTCACCGACACTTTGACATATTCGGACCACATTTTGTACGTGACATTGTCACCTCACACTGACCACGCTACATAAGTTTGATAACGGCGCCACCTATTGGTCAAGAGTAATAAACCATTAATAAATCATTAATAATTAAATTTCCAAACATGCTAATAACTTTTGACTGCATTAGCCGATTGTAATGAAACTGGTCTCAAATTATTCCTTGGGTCATGCCGACAATATACATACCAAATATGTCATAATAAGCCGAACTTCCTGTCCGCCATTTTGATTTATGTTGAAAACCTACTATTTCGAACTCCTCCTAAACCGTTTGTCCGATTTTCACCAAATTTGAATCATATCATCTTCAGACCATACTGACAAAAAGTTATGGATTTCGTGTCGATAGACAAAACCGTTTTCGCATACCACAGCAACGAATTTGAGGCATGATGCCAAAATGACAGTTGAGACTGTATCTCTGCAATGCCTATTGACACCAAACTTTGTGTGTGCCATTGTCACCTCACACAGAACTCACCACATCGATTTGATAACAGCACCACCTATTAGTCAAACGTGATAAGCCAATAAATCATATTGCTGTAGGTTTATATATGATTTTTCAGCCGTTTTGACTAAAAACATCCTAAAATGGCTTCAATTACTCATTTCTGCAGACAACAGCAACGAATTTGTGGCATGACGCCATTATGACACTTGAGGCTGTATATCTGAAATGCTTTGGAATATTGACACTAGGGCTGTCACGATAACTACTTTTTGTTGTGCGATATATTGCACCAAAATTAATTGCGATAAACGATATTATTGTCATTTTAAGACAATTTTATTTCACTGATTATATAATTACAATTTGACAATATAATAGCATAATAATGCAAGTACATTCTTTCAAAGAACAAAGAACATTTTATTCTTAAGAATATTTAGACATTGGAACCGGAATGTGAAAAAAAAATATGCTAAATAAATAAAACAAACACAGGCTCATTCACGTTAACTGGCTCTCCTCTCTCATTCGGCTTAAAGCCAAAATGTTCCCATAACGGAGCTGAAGATTGCGGCTTTGAAACCAAGTCCATTGGGACTTGTTCTTCCTAACTGGCTGTAGTTGTCACGAAAGACTTTATAACGCAGTGGGTTCACGCCTTCTCTTCACCTGTCGCTGTCCGCTCTGTGTGCGTGAGGGAGACGCTGCCTAAGACCCGCCTCTGCCACAGAGAGCAGACGAGATGACAGAGGCAGCGCGATCGACTAAAATGTTGGTGATATTCATTTTTATGTAAAAAAATTTATATAATCATTATTTTTAATTATAAAAAAATGATCCGTCGCAATATATCGCGGCACCAAAAATGATCGCGCTCATTTCCATATATCGTGCGATAAGTCGATATATCGACTATCGCGACAGGCCTAATTGACACCAAACTCGGCGTGGGCCATAATCACATCACACAGAACACACCTCATCGATTTGATAATGGTGCCACCCGTTGGTCAAAAGTGAAAAGTCATTCAGTCGGATTACTAGTAGTTTTAAATGATTTTTCAAGCATTTGGACTACAATAATCTTAAAATGCCTTCAATTACTCATTGCTGAAGTTGGTCTGATTCTCCTTGCTATGCTTAGCTCCTCATGTTGCTGCTGATGTGATTGGCCCCGTCATTGCTGCTTGCAGCTATATTTTGTATTTGTATTTGTATCTGTATTTGTTGGGGGGGGGGGGGGGGTATAATATATTCATATTATATTAAATATTTTTAAAAATAACATTTAAAATGGTAATAAATATATTATTATGACATTTATTTGGAAACTTATATTGATAAAAAATGTATTGAAGAAATAACAGATGAAGTGTCAAAAATATTGTTTGTCTGATATTTTGTGTTATATATGTATACTTTATTAGTTATATATAAGTGTCCTCTGTTGATACATCATATTATTATTATTATTTTATTGTCCTCAGATGAGTCCTTGGAATTTTTTTCAGTCAGTTTAATAAAAACAAAATTAAATAAATAGCCTAAATAAAAAGACATCAAATTTATAACATGAAAGTGAGAACTTGTCCCAATCTTCATTATAGAGTTGACTCTTATCTTAATATTTACCAGAGAGAGCACAACCTGTGACTTTTCTTCTTTCTGCTCCAGATCATTTCTTACATATTGAGTTTCCTTCATGTAACGGATCGAAAGGAGGCGTCACTGGTCTGTAAGATTTGGTATGATGCATGCCAAGACCACCAGTTTCAGGTTTTACTCATTTTACTTTGAATAGCTAGATGATCTAAAACATTATTCCTTTTCTGTGTTCAGCCCGCTTCCCTAATTGTTTAAATTGCCATTGCTTTACCACAGAAAAATGTCACTTTCAAGTTCCCTGTTTCCACATCTTCACTGGACTTTATCCGTGCACTTGCAAGGCGCCCTCGCTGTGGCCTAGTCATCAGCCATCTTGATGGATCCAGCTTGTCGAGACAAGTACTTCTGGAGGTGGGGCTTCAGCTCGGCCCTCGCTTGGACAGTTTGGCTCTACCTGGCAGCAGCGTCACAGAGTCCTCCCTGCTGGGCCTCTTACCGCATCTGACCAGCCTCCGCAAGCTGGACCTCCAGGGTCTGGACAGCCTCTTTATGTCTGGAGCTTTTTTGTCAAGAGAGGAGCACCGTAGACAGGTTACATCTCAAAATTACTGTTGCAAAGGGAACATTTCTGGAAACTTTCCAAAAATTTAGAAAATTCCAGAAAGTTTCCAAAAAATCCTGGAAACTTTCCTGTCATTCTGGAGAGTTTTGGACATTTTCTGAAAAAATTCCACCTTTTTGCAACCCTACTCAAACTATAATGTCCATTTTTATACTGTAAATTAAGGTTGTGATCCCTAGATTGCATTTACATTTATGAATTTAGCAGACACTTTTATCCAAAGCAACGTACAGTGGTGGCCAAAATTATTATAACACTAGTATTATCACCAGCTAAAAAAATGATTTTAAGTCAATTATTTCTATCTTTTGCTGTAGTGTGTCAGTAGGACATATCAGTTTACATTTCCCAACATTCATTTTGCCATTAAATGTAATAATCCAGTGAGGGTTTTTTTTTTTTTTGCACAAGACAACAGCCAGTGCTCCACACAGAGATCTGATCATCATCAGTCTGTCTGGAATGACATGAAGAAACAGAACAAACTGAGACAGACTAAATCCAGAAGAACTGTGGCAACGTCTCCAAGATGCTTCAAGAGACCTACCTGCAAAACTACCTGAAAAACTATGCGCAAGTGCACCTGGAGCAAAAGCTGCTTTAAACGCAAAGGATGCTCACCCCAAATGTCAATTATTAGAAGAAAATCTATTTATGACATTAAGTGCCTAAAACTTTTAACAGTACTGTAGCTTTGCAGGTAGGTTTCTTGAAGCATCTTGGAGACGTTGCCACAGTTCTTCTGGATTTAGTCTGTCTCAGTTTGTTCTGTTTCTTCATGTCATTCCAGACAGACTCCTTGTGCAAACAAAAATATCACTGGATTATTACAATTAATGGAAAAATTAATGTTTGGAAATGTAAACTGATATTTCCTACTGACACACTACAGCAAAAGACAATAACTGAAAATAACTGACTTAAAAACATTTAGTTGGTGAAAATACTAGTGTTCTAATCATTTTGGCCAGCACTGTACAAAAGAGCAACAATATTCATAATACACAGTGGCAGGTTTATTAAACAAGATTAGGAATGAGCTAGAGAAGAAATAAAAAAACTAAAACCGTTGTAGTTTTAGTTGTGAATTTAGGCATCATAACATATTTTACATAAAAATGTAAAAATTATAAAATTGGCAATTGACAAGTAAAACAATTGATAGCTTTTTAGTGTTTTATTAACAAAACATGTATAATAATTTATTTAGAATATATTTATGGTTTAAAATAGAATAAATAATAAAAATATATTATATTATATTAAAATTATAAAGTTGTGATGCCTAGATTGACAATTAAAACAATTAACCATACAAAAACAGGTACAATATTTTATTTAGAATTTAATTTATATTTTTAATTATTTTATATATAAAAATTACAGTTGTAATTAATATATTTTGTATTATAATTTAAATATATTTTATAATTAACAAAATAATGCAAAATGTAAAATGATTTTTTTTTCCGTCAAAATGTTGATGTAGTATGTCACACTTATTACCCTAGTTAATATTTCTCAGTATATATTCTATTTTTAACAGTCATTTTCACTATTTACACAGTGCAAATAGCTATAGATTCTATTTACACTGTTAAAATAGGATTTTCTGCTATTTATACTACTTGTTGCAAATAGTGGCAATTATCTGCACCTCAGTATTGTAGTACATTATAAAACAGTATGCAATAATAATGTATTGAGTGAAAATTACAATTTTAATTCAAATTATTAAATGCCCTAACCTTACCTGATACTTTAACTTTTCATTTATTTCCTTCATTTTTATTAAAAATAAATGCCTTTCTGATGTGATATGAGATTTGAAAAGGGAGAAAAAAAAGTTTGTAAAAAGGCGAATTCGAGCCCGGGTCAGTCACGTCAGAAAAGTCTTTGGCACACACTTTATCATCTACGCCACTGGAGCTGTTGTTAGAGAATTGTCTTTTGTAGTGTTGTCTAGCCCAATCACACGCTGGTGGGCGGAGTTTGTGTAAATGGCCTCTGCCAACAAGGTGGGCTATTTGCTCTTAGTGTAAATAGACACTCTGTTTTTATTATAGGCTTTTCTAAATTGAACCAGTTAAAACATTTTGGCTAACCGATTTTAAATATTTATTGTTTTTATAATATATATTGTATGCATGTTCGATCTTATTATCTAATGTCATCTAATATAATCTTTTTTTTTGTTGTTGTTGCAATAATAGGTCCAGAATGCTTTGAGGAATCTGGAGGAACTGGACCTGTCTGATCTGCGCTATCTCTCAGACCTCTCTTTTAATCGCCTGACGAGTTGCACGCCCAGGTTACACAGTCTGTCCCTGGCCGGATGTCACATCGCTTTCGAGTTCGACCCATACCGAGGTTGCCCGATTGGGTTTGGCTCTTCCGCTCTAATTTCCCTCCGTAACCTCCTGAGTCTCTTGCAGAAGCAGACCGCCACGCTCCACAGCCTGGACCTGAGTCGCACCAGCATCACTCCCGAGTCGCTCCGCTCTATAGCTCAGGTGCCGGGCCTGCGTCTGGAGGATCTGAGTCTACGCGGCTGTAAAGAGCTGACAGACTACTCCATGGAAATCCTCTGCAAGCAGCAGAACGGTCTGAGGACGCTGGACCTCAGAGCGTGTACGGAGTTAACCAGTAGGACGGTGCTGGCTGTGGCCACTGAGCTGAAGGAGCTGCAGTCGCTGTCCCTCTCGCAGGACTGGAAGATCACGGATAAAGGCCTGGCCGAGCTGATGATGCTGCCGTGCTTGAGGAGTCTGGATCTGTCGGAGTGTCTACATGTCAGTGGTGCAGACCTGGTGAAGGGATTGTCCTCTCCTCAGCCCAGGGCTCAGCTGGAGACCCTTAGCCTTAGAAACTGCACTTACATAAGGGTGAGGCTGAAAGTGCTGAATGGCACGTATACATGGGGGGAAAAAAGTATATCCTATCAGTTATCGGCCAGTATTAGTAATTTTTTAAACAATTGTATGGGATTATATTATATATTTAATTGTTCCTGTTCATATCCCCTACTTTTACATTTAGATTACCTTTTGCCATCAACTAACTCTCA
This sequence comes from Onychostoma macrolepis, assembly GCF_012432095.1. NCBI lineage: Eukaryota > Metazoa > Chordata > Actinopteri > Cypriniformes > Cyprinidae > Onychostoma > Onychostoma macrolepis. The sequence continues at coordinate 11,707,206 of NC_081179.1, read as the reverse complement.
TTTAAAGCTAATCTTTAAAAACACTTATAGTTTAATAACTGTAAAATGTAATCTTTAATAAATTTCAAAATGATTATCCATTTTTCATACTGTAAATTATAATGTTATGCCTAAATCTTGTTTTATTTTTTATGTATTAACAACATATTTGTATTATTTTCTCATAATTTTCAATATAAAATATAGACATGATAATATTATAATTATAATATAATTTGTAATTGACAAAATAGTTTTTAAAAATTAAAAAGAATAATTATTAGATTATTATACTGGCTAAAATGTAGGGTAATATGAATACATCTTACAGTTTTAGTTGATATTTTGTATTTAAAAAGGTTAATATTAATGTCTATTTTTAATTCAGTAAATTATAATGTGTAAAACAATTAGTTTTATTTTTAATTATTTAATATTAAAAAATATGTGCAATATATTTTATTCATTTAAATTATAATGATATATAAATAATTATTAGCATGTTATACGTGTCAGAATGTAGAGTAACATGAATATATCATACAATATTTTGTTTTATATATATGAATATCTATTTATCATGCTGTAAATTATATTGTTGTGATGCCTAAATTCTTTTAAAACAATTTTTTACTTTTTATTTTTTTATTTTTCATTTATGTATTAAAACATTTATATTTTATTTGGAATACTTTTACAACTTATGTATCAATTCTAATATTATGTTTATAATATAACCATAATCCGTAATTAATAAAATAGTATCAAAATGTAAAAAGAATTATTAGCTTATTTAGGGTAATTAAAATATGCTATTTTTGTGTCGTATAATTGAATTAAAAAATTTTCCTCAAATGATCCTGCAGACCTTTTTTTGTATCGTCTGCCTTCTTGCTAAAACCTTGTGTTCTCAAACAGGATACAGTCATGTTCTCCCTGACGCAGCTGCTCGGCCGTAACCTGAGAGAGCTGGACCTCACGTCCTGCGTCTACCTCACTGACCTGAGCGTTCGCGCCATCGCAACGTACCTCCCTGCGCTGGTGGTGCTGCGGCTCGGCTGGTGCAAGGAGATCTCCGACTGGGGGCTGCTGGGAATGGTGGAGCCCACCAAAGATTGTGAACCAAGAGATAAAGAGGTAGGATTGCCCTGTTTTTTAGAAAATATATATAACGTTTTGATAATAACTACACACAGTTAGCTCATACATGCCTCACATGTGAAGGAGGATAAAGGCCCAAGCTTTACTAGGACATTTGGGAACATGGGCTTTTTCCAGCCTCCCAGCCTCCCTTTCCAGGAGAAGCCACGTCTCGTGACCGAGGAGGACCTCGGGGCCTTTAGGGAGCATCAAGAGGGAGCGTCTCTTTTGGCCCTCAGGGGACTTCAAGAACTAGACCTGTCGGCCTGCTCCAAGTTAACTGACACCAGTATCACACAGGTCAGTACCTCAGTGATTAAAGCATGTACTTTCAAAAAACGGCACAGGATATGATGTCAAAATGTTCCTGGCCACCCCAGGTACTCCGGTTCCCAGACCTGCAGCGTCTCTCGCTTTCTATGCTGCCTGAGATCAGCGATGACAGCTTGGTGTCTGTAGCCTATCACTGCCGCAGCCTCACCAGCCTGGCGCTCAGCCACTGTCCTCAGATCAGTGACCAGGGCATGGCACGGGCCCTTCCGCTCCTCCTCAGACTGCAGCATCTGTTCCTGGCCTGCTGCGACGCGGTTACTAACGAGTAAGTGGCGTCATCCAGTCATCCGTGTTTTTGTACTCAATAAACAAGCTCTGCTTAACGCGCTCAATGTGTTCCTGCAGAACTCTTTCTATAATCGCGCTGCACTGCGACAGACTCCGGACCCTCGATGTGTCCATGTGTAAGGATATCACAGTGCACCAGGTGGACCTCCTCCAGTCCCGGCTGCCCTTCCTCGAGAAAGTCCAGTGTCGCTTTGCCAACGGTGGAGATTTTATTATGGTACTCTGAATCTGTAATAGAGTGCGTTAGTGGCTGTCCACTTTTTCAGCAGCGTTGTTTCCAGAAGTAATTTTTCTGTTTATTGCTTGCATAGGGATTTTAAAAAAGTCTTTGAAAGCATTTGAAGCCATGAACAAAACCATACAAAGCAAAAATGTATTTGTAAAGTGTACGAAGACTTGACTGAAGGAAAAAATGACAATCTAATTAAAAACAATGGAGAAATATAGATCTATTCATTTAAAGTTGTTGATTATATCTATAGAAACAATATATTTAAAGGTTATTGCAAAAATATGGTTCCCTGCAGAGCTGTTTTGGTATGATTTGCTCACAGTGACTCTCTGATTGGTGGAATTTTCTGCACAGCATCATGGGTAATGTAGTTTTTCCACCACAAAATTCTGCTGTTAAGTTATTTTAAAAATAAGTTGCAATAATGTAAACTTTACAAGTCATGGTTCATTATGGAGAAAACAAACAGAGCTTTACTTCTGAAACCCGACTGCTGCACACTGAAAATATATTTAAAGCACTTTAACTCGGGTATGAAAGAGTAATGAATTCCTAAATACTGTATTGTTTTGCATAGGACAGTAATTATGCTGTTAATGTGGTGAATCACTGCTTCTGAATGAATCTGAGGGTCCAAACATTTCAAATGACTCCAGTAGTACTGTAAACATGATCTGCTATTGATTAGTAGATATAAAACTCTACTTCCAGCCAGTATACATCAATAAATATTTTATATGATTTTTTTTTCTTTTCGTCTTTTCATTATTTTATCCCACTGTGATTTGGGTCTTTATAAGGCTACACTTTACAACCTGTTTGTTTTGTCAGCGCCAGGTAAGGGTGAACTTTCAGGTTACGTGACAATGAGTAATAAGCACAAAGGTTTAGTTTTATAATACAATTTGTTGCTTTAACTGTAATTAAAAGTATGTCATGTTTCAAATGTGGAATTATACTGTCTACATATTCTAATTCACTTGAATTCAGTTTATATTAAAACATTTTTGCAGACGTTGTTGTAGTGACAGTTCATTTCAAGTTTATGACCTTAAAAAAAATCAATAGCGTATCAAAATGATAGCAACACCTTTCTATCGAGTTCTCCTCATGGGCTACACGCGCAACCAGTGCCTGATTTATAATGAAAGAACACACAAAATAAAAAGACATTAAGACTATTATAATAATATATATTCTTTTATTCCATACAAAGGATAAACAAATCTTGAATTAATATCACGTACCATTGTCAGCTGGTAAAGTGGCCACACCTTTGATCAAGATTGTTACATAAAACCAGAAGTTTAACAAGGAAAGCTATATACAAAACAATACAGTACATGGATTGTTTTTTGCTAATCAATTTTGTCATTAGATTTGTGAAAACCACAAAAATCAACGGTTTGCACGTGTTTATAAAAATCCTGCTGATTTTCCACACGTTAAAGTTGTCAGCTCCATTAATGCACTTTACAATGGCACCACAGAATATTTTAATTATATATTTTTGATCTTGATACATTGTCTGCATTATAAATCAACATACTATGAAGTGCTTGTTATGTGGCATTTAGATCTTAACCCAAAACAGTCAGTGAATGAAATCAGATAAAATAACACAATCTTTTTTAAAACAGAAACATGATTATCTCCCATACAAAACACTGATGTAAAATCCTACACAGCTAGTGGTATTTTGGAATGAAGGGAAACTGGCTCTTTCAAAATGGAATAGTTGGACCAAAATAAAATGTGAAGTTATATACATCAAGTAAATTGAAAATATGATTATGTGACAAAGCTCAAAGTATCAAATCACACCGATAATTTTCAAAGAGTGGCTCCAAACCACTTGGCCAAACTACTCCTCTAACAACACACAAAATATCTCCAAACCATTTTCCATATGGAACTTAATCCTACTTCAGTACCAAATTTGTTGATCACTTATTTAATCCAGCACACTGACCTTTAATATGCACCTAATAATGCAACAGACTTGTATGAAAATGCTGCCAGTGCAATAATGCCATCTGTGCATTAGTATAAACAGAAACATGAAATGTTCCAAGCACATCAGCCCTCTTTCCATGATAAACTATTAATCAGCGATCGATTGTAATAAACGTTAAACATCGTACTAGATGAGTACCACGCAGGGAATGAATAAGGATGCCAACATTAAGCGCAAATGTTTATAACATATACTTGATTTTCCCCCCCCTTCCAAATAAGCTGCTTGATGTAATGCCTTTTAGTACAATTTTGGTAGAAGCTAAATAAATCAAAAAGAGGAAAAGTACCACAAAAAGTGTGCGTTCAGACCTGAGAATTTCAGACAGGTCTATTATCTGAGATTCGCCAAAAAAAGGGCACGTTAGAACACATCAGGCCTTTAACTAATAAAAACACTCAACACAAGACTGTCCTATTCACTGCAGGCACTTATATTACAGCAGGGTACCATAGATAAACACTTTCTGCAATCACAAAGTGCTCTCTCGCTCTCTCAAATCAAGCCCTGTAATACTATCATAATGTCTCCCAATCAGAAACCTGCATTTCTGCTGCCACCAAGTGGCCATTTCCAGTTGTTTCCAGTCTTAGCAATGCAGTAATCGCAGCTGACCACACGCTTATGGCTCGTGTTATTGTTCAGCTTGGCTGAAGTCGTAGCAGAAGTTGAAGTTGCTGGGTGGTTTGGGGATTGGCGGTGCCGTGTCTGGGATCGGGACGTTTTCCAGGTCTAGGAGGCGGAGCTTGATTTCCATAGAGAGGAGAATCTCTAGTTCGCTGCGCATGCTCTCGCTGCTCATCTCTTTACCCAGGAGCACATTGAGCCCGTCAGTCCATAGACAGAACTGGAAGACAACAACAGAAAGATGAAATTGGAGCTACCAGAACAAAGACTTGGGGTAAATAATACTTGTTTTTATTCCCCCAGTCTGAGTTAACAGTACAATAACAGAAGACTCCCAGCAGTTCAGGAGTGGAAAAATAGATTAAACTCACATCTGTTCTGGAAGAGGCGATGAAATTCAAGCTATACTCTTCAACGTCATATGTGATGCTGAAAGCCAAGTCCAACACTTCCTGCGAAACCAACCACAAACCAGGACACAGTTACAGTTCAATTTTATCATCTAATGAAACAAAAAAACCTTTGAATTAATTTTTTATTTTTTGCACAGCCAATCTTTTAAAGTCAATGCATTATGGTAATTTACCACCTGTATTGAGATTATTCAGTTTCAATTTTGATAGTCACAAAGCCAATTTTTTTTTTTTTTTTTTAATAAACCAATTAATTATTCACAATAAGAACAAGCGTTAAGAAAATAAATATGCTAAATTTCAAGAATGCACAATATATTGGTACTATACTGATTATTGTCCAACATTCTCAAATTTTAATCAGTATTTATAAGTCAATATTCAGATATTAATTTAACTCATTTTCCTATTTTTCCATTTAGATTGCTATCAATCTTTAAAAACACTTTTATAAAAACAACAACTTAAACCGCTGTTAAACGCAACCTTAAAAAAACTCAAACTTCAAAATAATTGAATTTAGTTTTGCTATAGAGTAAAATCTCTATAGCTTTTTTTCTATAAAGCTTTTAAAAAAAGGCATTTTTTAAAAGTTATCCCTTCACTATTAACCATTTATTTTATTTTCATTTAGATAATTATTAAAATTAGTAATTTTGATTTTAATTTCTTAAATTATTTCAATAATATTAATGGTACTAATAATAATACAAATATATTATATAATTGATTAATGATTTTCATGTATTCATTTTTATTAAAAAATTATTTAAGAACACCACATAACTTACTGATTTAAGAATGCCAAATAAATTTTTTTATATATATATTTTTCTAATTTAAAAATGATAAATTATCACCTAGAATTACAATATTGAATCTCTAGTCAATTTAGATTTTTATTTGAATTTTAAGAATGAATAGAAATCACTAAAAGAAAAGAACATTAGCATCATACCTTAGTCTGTTTTCCCTTGTTCTCCTTCATGTGAGGACAGTCTTTCCCTGTTACCACATTCTTGATGTCTGCGACAGGAACTGAGGGGATATCAAAATTGAATGATTTATTCGACCAAGGTCCACGGTCACCTACTCAAAAACAGAGCTCATTCTAAAGCAGTCAGACTCACTCTTTTCCTGAAGAGCCTCAATGGAGGGCATTTCTGTCTCCACTTCCACATCTCCATAGTGCAGGACTTTGTGATTAGGAGACAGCCGACAATACCACAGCTTGTCTGTAATAAACAAATGACAATTAGATAAAAAAGTTTGTAGAGACAAACTTTAAGTTGGCTTGAGAAAGCCGGACCAGAAAGTTAGAAAAGTTTTAAAAGTTTTGAAAGTTTTAAAAAAAGTTTAAGAAGTTTAAAAAGTTTAAGTTTGATGGATTTCAGTCTGAAATAGTTTGAAGTTTAAAGTAGTTTTAAAAGCTTAAAGTTTGATACATAGATAGATAGATAGATAGATAGATAGATAGAGTCAGATTATAGATAGATAGATTAGATAGATAGATTCTAAGGACCTCAGAGTGGTTGCTAGGGTACTTAGAGTTGTTGCTATGATGGTTGCTAGGCTAACTCTGGTGGTTGCTAGGGTGTTGCTATGTGGTTGCTAGGGTGTTGCTATGTGGTTGCTAAGGTACTGAGTGTGGTTGCTAAGGTGTTGCTATGCGGTTGCTAGGGTACTTGGGGTGGTTGCTAGGGTGTTGCTAAGCGGTTGCTAAGTGGTTGCTAAGGTACCCGGGGTAGTTGCTATGCGGTTGCTAGGGTACTTGGGGTGGTTGCTAGGGTGTTGCTATGCGGTTGCTAGGGTACCGGAGTGGTTGCTAAGGTGTTGCTATGCGGTTGCTAGGGTACTTGGGGTGGTTGCTAGGGTGTTGCTATGCGGTTGCTAAGGTACCCGGGCTGGTTGCTAAGGTGTTGCTATGCGGTTGCTAGGGTACCTGTGGTGGCTGCTATGCGATAGCTGTGGTACCCGGGGTGGTTGCTAGGGTGTTACTAGCATGTTGTTAGCATTATTAGCTAGTTACTAACATGTTTCCAGCATGATTAGCAAGTTACTAGCATGTCGTTAGCATGATTAGCAAGTTATTAGCATGTTGCTAGCATGATTAGCATGCCACTAGCATGTTTCTAACATGATTACCATGTTCTAGCATGATTAGCAAGTGACTAGCATGTTGATAACATGTTTCTAGCATGATTAGTATGCTACTAGCATGATTAACAAGTGACTAGCATGTTGCTAACATGTTTCTAGCATGATTAGCAAGTGACTAGCATGTCGCTAGCATGTTTCTAGCATTATTAACAAGTTGCAAGCATGTCGCTAGCATGTTTCTAGCATGATTATCATGTTGCTAGCATGATTAGCAAGTTACTAGCATGTCGCTAGCATGTTTATAGCATGATTAGCAAGTCGCTAGCATGATTAGCAAGTTACTAGCATGTCGCTAGCATGTTTATAGCATGATTAGCAAGTTACTAGCATGTCGCTAGCATGTTTATAGCATGATTAGCATGTTACTAGCATGTCGCTAGGATAGATAGATAGATTAGAAATATTAGATAGATGAGTTTGAATGGGTTAGAAATAGTACATAGAAGGGAAGCTTGATTGAGTCTCAAAGAATTCTGGGAGTTTAAGTTTGAATTTTGACAGTTGGAGTTTGAATAGTCTTGGCTCATCTGAACATTCCGTCAATGTAAGTCTATGGGATTTTATGATTTTTAATCTTCATTTTTATGAAAACCATAAATCTGAGATCACCCGGCGAGATCAGTCTGAAGATGTGGGCTGAGTTTGGAGTCTGTAGAGTTAAAGCTCTAGGAGGAGTTAGAGTTGTACATTTTAGTCTCAGAAGAATAATAATAAGTTTAAATAGCATTTCAGTAAGTTGGCTCTCAAGCCAACTTAATTACTCCAGACAGAAGAACCTGATAATATTTGTCTGGTGTCTGAGAGGATCTTGGCGTCTCTCACCTTGCCTCCGTCGGCTGCTGATCTTCCGGAAGAGCGTTCCGTGACACAGACGGTTCAGTCTCTGCTGTCGGATGAGCTCCAGAAGCTCCGGCTTCAGACGTTCCTTCAGCTCACTGAATGCAAAGACAACAAGAAAATGCATGTGATGGACAGATATGTGCCAGTCACATACTCCGTAAAGTTAGTGATAGGTGCTTTCGAAACACTGCCTTGTGAAGATTCAAAACTTTTGCTTCGAATCATTTGCTTCAGACCACTGATCAAACTGCAGAAAAACTCAGTAAACAAACCTGTGTTACATCATAACTGTTTTGAAACTGTTAGATACTTCAATGGTTCACCACTAGGGGGTGATGATCTCTGTACATGAATCAGTGTCTACATGGTTTTTACCTCATCCCAGATGAGTTTTATTAATTTGTAGATATTTTTGTAAATACCAAATATACATTTGACTTTAAATGTTTTGTTAGCTCACTAAATGCAAAGCATCCTTGAAGAAAGCCAAGACAAACAAACAAACAAGCAACAATATTACAAGACTACTAAAGCGTTCGAAAAATCTGCCATTCATTTCTCACCCTCATGTAGTTTCAAACCCGTAAGACCTTCGTTCATCTTCGGAACACAAATGAAGATATTTTTGATGGAATCTGAGAGCTCTCTGACCCTCCATAGACAGCAAAGCAACTGAAATGATCCCAAGTCCAGAAACGTAGCAAGGAGATCGGTAAAATAATCCATGTGACATCAGGGGTTCAACCGTAATTTTACGAAGCTACAAAAATACTTATTGTTGAATAAAGTAATTTTTCTTTTGCGCACAATTTGTCTCCTCCGCGCCACCCTAGCGCCATTTTGGAGAGTATCTGCTGGACGTAAACAACGTATGCTGTTCGGTGTCAGTATACGCTGTTTTAGTTCAGATCAAATCACAACAACGTAGGAAACGTATCCGGCGTGACGCAGATGACACAGAATAGCATACGCTGCTGCGTTTCTGGACTTGGGAACATTTCAGTTGCACTGCGGTCTATGGAGGGTCAGAAAGCTCAAAATTATCTTCATTTGTGTTCCGAAGATGAACAAAGGTCTTACGGGTTTGAAACTACATGAAGGTGAGTAATTAATGACAGAATTTTCATTTCTGGGTCAACTATCGCTTTAATACTTGATTTTGAAACAGTGAATCATTTTGTGAAGCAATTGATTCAAAGATTCAAAAACTACTTACAGCACAGGTGGAGCAAGCGTCTCTTCCTGGTGGAGTCTCTCCGTCTGTCTCAGTTTGAGGATCTCGCTGTAGTTCAGTGCATTCACCTTATTCTTGAAGAGCTCCAGAGACGTGGGTTTGCTGGACAGAGTCCTGGTGATCTGCTCCCGGACGACCTGCATCACCTTTAGAGAAAGCACAAGATCAAATCTGATTATTAAAAAAAAAAAAAAAAATACTGATGTGTTATATTTGCAATGTGTGTGATTGTCTGAAAAAGTCCCACAGCGTGTCTGTCTCCTCCAATAAACTCACACACGCAGACCGCTTAACCTCGCTCACCCCTCAACAACATGTCTCTGGGGTTCAGGTCAAGAGAAATGAAGGCCAACTTAAAAGAGGAGATGGGGAAGCCTGAATAAACCAGCAGGGGAGGAGAAACGGACACTGAAATGATGGGTCTTTCTTGAAGCGAGCGTCCAGCTGTGACAGACAGAACTGCAACGACACACTCGCTCGCCGACAGAGACACCGCTCACTTCAGACTTATAACAGTCAATGCTGATATCTTTTACATGTTATGGTCCTGAGAGATATTATAGAAACCATATTATAGAAAACCACATTGTTAAGAAAAACATGTAAGTGTTCAGGATTCATTCTAATATGCTGATTTGGTGCTCAAGAAAAAATTCTTATTATTATCAATGTTGAAAAGAGCTGTGCTGCTTAATTTTTTTTTGTGGAAACTGTGATAGCATGTTTTACAGGCTTCTTTGATTAATAGAAGTTTAAAATAATAATGTATTTGAAATAGAAATGGTTACTATCACTTTTGATCAATTTAATGCTCCCTTGCTGAATAAAAGTATTAATTTAAATAAAAAAAGACTTGACTTTGAACGGTATCATATATGCGACAGACAGATATATTATCAGTGATTTTTAGATTAATGAATTGTCAAAAATAAATAAATAAATAAAACTGCCCACTTGGCCAGTTAACATTTGATTGTTACCTCTGTCACTCACATTTTTGGTAGATTTTAAATAAATACAATGTAGTAAGTGTTTATTTCATTTTAGCATGTTAAAATATGACATAAAATATGATTCCTAAACAGTTTATGATGAAGTTTATTCATTAACAAATTTAATGCCATTTTTGTTGTTTGCTTTTCTGAGTGCTGCACAATGCCTGAAAAAGCTTTTAAAAGCTTTTTATCACTATTAACCATTTAATATGCATAACATGCTTGCAATGTAAAGAAACTGGGCTTGTTATCAAACTCAAGCAAAATAGAGTTAAATCATATAAATTTACACAATACTACTCAAACAATATACATATTAACATACTGACAGCCACATCACATCATCAACATCTTCCGCCATAACTTCCTTAATAAAACTAAAATATTTATTCTATTCTTACAACATAGAGACAAAACACTCATCCTACCTCAGCTGTAGTGAAAGCAGCAGCTGCGGTCCCCTCACAACCACAGCGACACTGACTGTGTGTGTGTTGGTGTTTGGGTGTGTGTATGTGTTAGAGAGAGTGTATTGTCCCTCCCTTCTAGATGCCCACCAGTAAATTCACACACACTTCACATCACAGGCCTTAGCAAACCAGCCGGCAATAGCAATATGCCAGCATCTATTAGCAGTCGTTAAAGAGAAACAGCACAGTCAGGGTGCAAAGAAAGAGGGGAGGCGGTTAAGTGAGCAAGTTATTAGAAAACACACAGTGTGTTAGCAACTCCCCTTCTGAGGCGAAACAACTTTGACTTCTCTTCTCAGGTTTGATGTCAAGAAAACCCTTGAATCGTTAAAACATAAGCCACATGTTTCCAAAAAACCTTCCAGAACAAAGACAAAAAGGGCACTTTATACACTGAAAATGCTATTTTGACACTTCAAAACGCTAAGCTATTTTTGGGATGTGGTTTACTGCTGATGTGTATTTCTGCGAGGGAGCGGGATTCCTTTTGTTCCTCTAATACCCCTTTATAAAGTCCCTGCCCACGAGGTTGGTGTGGTGGGGGGCGACGATCAGCGAAAACAAAAGACAGGCCGGTCAGCTGGACGCTCGCTCCATCCCAAAGGTCACAAAGGTCACGGGGTTTATGGCCTGAAAGTGGTTATTAAACAGAGGTCTGTTTTGTTGCGCCACTGAATAGTTTGGGCTGGAGTAAGGAAGCTTTCTTTAACATCAGAAAAGGAGATGGAACAATTTATGGAATGTTGATATTCACAAAAGCACTTAAAAAAGTAGTCTGTCGCTTTGGTTGAGGAGCAGCATGCTTGTCATTCCACTAGCTCGATGTTTCTCAGACATGTCCAGATGAAACGATCAATATCCATTTGTTCTATAAACTATAAATCACTTCTGCAGCTGGTCACTTCTCCGATACGTCTGTTGTGTGATTCAATTGAAAATGAACGCTTTCAAGAAGTGATAAATACACTTTGATTTTAAAATAATAGCCAATTAAACTTTAAAAATACACTAGCTTTCTCATGACTTATTTGAATCTTTAAAGGGACAGTTCACCCAAAAATGAAAACCACAAAACTGTAAGACCTTTGTTCAACTTTGGAACAAAAATTAACATTTTTTGATGAAATCCAAGAGCTTTCTGACTCTGCATATTAGACTTTGTATTACATAGATTTTAAATTTTGCTCCTTTGCTTTTTTAAACTTCGGACATGATGATCTTACAAATCAGCCCAACATAACTGCCTTTAATAAGAGTTATATTACAAATTCAGTCAATTTTTTAAATTGTTTTTAAATATATTTGATAAAAGAATTACAGCGGTTGTAAAATGACATTATCAAGTTTGTGGTCAGTATTTAATTTTATTCCCGTGATGGCAAAACAGAATTTTCAGCAGTAACTTTGTTTAGTAATTTGTTATGTGCTTTTATCTTTTTTTGTTTATTTTTTTAATATTTCTATTTAGCTTTAATTTATTTCTGTCAAATTCTAACTTTAGTAATTTTAGTATTTCAACTTACGAAAAGTAGAAATGTTGTCTTGGTTGGTAACTGAGTAAATAAAGTACCGTATTGACCCGAATATAAGACGATGTTTTTTCCTTGGAAATACATCTGAAAAAACGCGGTTGTCTTATATTCGGGGTCTAGACTTTGACATGTCAATAATACACCCACAACAATAGGTGGCGCCAAAAACGCATAAAACGAGTGTGCCATGAAATAAGTAATGTGTGTTGTAAAGATCGCGAATGAAAACAAATGAAAAAGAAAAGCTTACAGCAGCATGATCGTGACTGTCATGTTAGCCTGATGGGACCAAACTTCCTCTGTAAGTGATTTTAAAGCATAAGACAGTACCCAGATTTGAAGACTACAATAAGATTTCACGTCTACTGATAATAACATTTTGGTAGGCTACTATGAGTTGCATAGCCTAATTGTTATATAATTCAGATGGGCTACCTGTTATTTCAATGGTATATCAAAATTTTCCAATGTCATTGTTGGTACATTTTACCAGTATTTACCATACTTTCAAAACAAAAATTAGAATTGGAAAAATATGCAATATGAAAATAATTTAAGAATAAATGTGTTTTACAGAGAGAAAAAAATAAAAAAAATAAAACAAGATTTGGTTTTCAAAAAGCCTTTTTCCAACAGGTACATCTGGAAAAAGGGGGGTCGTCTTATAATCAGGGTCGTCTTATATTCGGGACAATACGGTAAGTTCTTTTTTTTTTAAAAGGTGCCATAGAATGTTCTCTGATATCTACATAGAAGGTACGTGGCTTAGGTAAGGGCAAAAAAATCTCCAGAAACAGTTTTACATGTGCATTTAAAACCCTAGGATTTCTCGCTAGAATGAAATGGTCTGTTATTGGCTTATTTGGAAGGGTCATGAATAATAATGTTGAGCTCTGCTCTGATTGGTTGTTTCACAGTGTAGCTCACAGCAGGAAGGAAACACAGGGAGGAAAATATATATTTCAATACTTTCTCTCGCAGTTATATCGTCGGGTAATTATACTGTCTATAAAATGCGGGCATCATTAATATAGCTGCTATTAATATGCGGGGGAACTGAAACTGCTTTCAAATGCACGATCGCTTTTTACTTTCACTTTCGCGATAGCACATACTCTGTTTATACTATGGACCGGCAGTACTTACCACACATTTTACAAGATCAGATGCTTGTCAGTGGTGCTCAGGATCTGTAAATCATTCGCCATCATCCTCAGACATCTCTCCTTACTCTGTTTATGTGGTAAGTGAAATCTTATGTACTGTAATGTAACAGGCTACCGCTAGCAAGGAGCTAACCATGTCCCTTTAGTGGCTCGTGTTATTTTAGTAGAACGCGTTATTTGCTCTCCATACCTGCACTTCACATCCCCTGCACAGCCTGGAACATAACATTTATTTCCATGATCTGCCATTTTCGTTGTTGTCCTCGCTTGTTTCTTCACAATACCTGCAGAACTTCTGATGATTCGGCTGTGTAGGTTCGGCTGGCCTAGAACATGGGCGGGTATATGCAAATGTTGGGGACTTAACTATTAGTGATCCCGACTGTTTCATCACAGTTGGTGTTATGTTCTGATTCGCCTGTTTTTCAGTAGTCTTTTTTATTCACGAGATTTTCATAAGGAGGAGGAAACAATGGTGTTTGAGGCTCACGTTATGTCATTTCCATGTACAGAACTCTTATTATTCAACTATGCCAATGTAAATACAGCTTTCCATTCTATGGCACCTTTAAGTTTAAATTTTGTGTCTAATATTTATATTTTATTTTATTCCAGTATTATTTTAATTAACAAAAATGATTATAATAATTTTAGTTAGCAGTAACACTAGTCAGCGAGAGGATGGAAAAAGCAAATGTAAAACAAATTGTGTTTTTTTGGTGCAAAATAGTATAAGTTATACGTGGATTTCAGAAGCGAAATACAGTTGAACAACACAATGAAAGGACAGAGGATGTGAAAAAGTCCCTATCAGCACAGAGATGGTGGAGGTGATGATCTACCTTATCAAAGTCCTCCTGCGTGGCTCTCATCTCCTTCCACGTCTTGTTGAGGAGCTGAATGCAGATGCAGAAAAGCTCCTCCAGCAGCCGGTCCTGAGCAAAGAAGATGGGATGATAGTCTGAACCGGTCTCAGAGGCTGTGGAAAAGACACGAGTGAAATGAGTTGAACAAGAGAAAATAGAAATATTTGTGCATGTATGTATGCATACATAAATATAATACAATAATTTCCAGTGTGCAAAATTTCAAGTGATGAAGTCACATCAAAACAATATTTTTCCCCATCAGTACATAACGTAAGCTATAAAATCATCTCTAGCGTTGTGTCGATTCACTCACGGGGTTCTCCGATGCGCAAGATCTCGCACAAGATAAGGGTGAGCTGGATGCTGCTGCGGGCAAACGGACACTCGTGCTTGTCCTCTCTGCTGCTGTTCTCCAGCACAAACTGAGACAGAGAGACAAAGACTTATGGGCCGATACATACAAATATAATGACATTCAATGGCTCCAAAAAGTATTTTTCTGCATTAGATAACATAATATCCAAGTGGGCTCACTCACCCTGCTGTAAGCATCAGGGTAACGGGAGGCAAAATACGCCATAGTGTCCAACGCCAGGAGACCCGGAGGACACCGGCTCAGGTCCTGACCAGGATTACTGTTATTCTGGCACACACAAACACACTCGAATTTAAGCTTTGAGGTTTATTATAGTGCAATATCCACACTTTCACTCCAAAACATTTTTTGTCGTACTCACAGAGAAGCCGAGTTTCTTAAACTCTTTAGCGCAGAGGGAACGTCTACGTTCGTTACTCAGACTGCTCTCGCTTTCTGTCTCAAACGCGGCCTGCCTGAGCCCGTGAAGCATGTCCCTCTGCTCCTGCAAGATACCAGAGAAATGCGTGTGTGAGAAATAAAGGTGCGCTGAGGAACTCAAAAATCAAATGAAGATGCAAAATGAAAGTAAACCTGGTTGTAGGAGTCCAGAGGCGTCTTCATACGGGCCTCCAGGTGGTTCAGACGGACCGTCTGTAGCACATACAGATAGTGGGCCATCTCATCTCCAACTGAACTAGAGCTGTGGATGATGTTCTGCAAACAGCATCAAATTAAGATACATGATATTTACGGTTTATTCTGATTGTGATCCAATGGGAAATGTTCAGTGTAATATGAGGTATTGCATGAATGATCGAGAGGTTCAAAACTTTCTCACACCTTGTGAATGTATTGGCGTAGGTTCCTTTTCTCAAGAAATTCAAAGAGCTCCTGAAATGATTTCAAATGTAAAAATCAGAAACACTTAAAAGAATCAGAAATAGTGCTGTCAAACGATTAATCGCATCCAAAATAAAAGTGTGTGTTTACATAATGTGTGTGTGTACTGTGTTTATTTATTATGTATACATAAATACACACATACATTCATGTATATGTTTATATATTAAATATATTTATATACGATAAATTATATGAATCTAATTATATACATGTAAATTAGTGCTGTCAAATGATTAATCGAGTGTTTACATAATGTGTGTGTACTGTGTATATTTATTATTTATATATAAATACCCACTCATACAGTATATTTTGAAAAAAATTTACATGTATATATTTATATCATTTATATTATATAAAAATATATTTCATATTCAAATATAACATTTTTCTTACATATATACATGCGCGTGTGTATATTTATATATACATACATATACACAGTACACACATATCGTTTGACAGCACTAATCAGAAACACCTTACAAAAATTGTGTGTGTGTGTGTTTATGTATGTATATTTTATTTTATATATATATATATATTTATTTATTTGTTTGCTTGCATCTGTCAGTCCAAAATCAATTACCTGCACAAGAACATTTTCCAGCTATAAATGTTTTATCATAAGCCACAAGAATATACACTACCATTCTAAAGTTTGTGGTTGGTAAGATGTTTTTAATGTTTTTGAAAATTTCTCTTACATGCAGCATTTATCTGATCAAAAATACAGTAAAAACTGCAATATTGTGATATATTATTACAATTTAAAACAACCATTGTCTATTTTAAAATCTTTTAAAATGTAATTTATTTCTGTGATGGCAAATTTGAATCTCACTTTCTTCTAATAGAAATTTTCTACTAGCAAAACAGTTCTCAAACACCAAAGATTAGCCCTTAACTAATAAACGGAACTTATTTTGCTTGCACTATTTGTATCGCAACAGACAGTGGCAGCAAAACCAAGATATCATCAGCGAGACAAAACAAAAACCTCTCAACCTCTCACCTGTCTGTCTGCCTCGCCACCAGCCAGCAGCATCGCCATCAGCAGAGCCATGGCCTTAGTCTGCAGCTGCTGGTTTGTTCTACGGTACATTAGACAAAAGCAGAGAAAATTAAACATTTATGTTTATGTAGAATGCTTATTTAAAAATTCAACACATGCTAATCTTAAACATGATAAATATCTACATGATGAGCTAAACCAGAAGGTATTTTCCAGAAAGAGGAAGTAACATTCACTTGCATGACAAGGGAAGTAATGTTTATTTGTGTTAAGCAGAAAAGAAGACAATGACGCCCTCTAGAAATAATTCAATACTTTGAATGTAATGCAACTGGTAAGCGATTTGATTACTAATGTTAATACTACATAACAACAATAGTTGTTGATGTTATTCATTTGTGAAAAACCTTAATATAGAATCATTATTGTCATCTCCTGTCATTACTGTGGTGTACTTCACACCCTCAACTATTTTAGTTCCTCTTCCACACCCATAAAATAAACACTGGTAATACTGCAAACAGTTAAAGCTAGCGCTCTTCTGTACTTACACTTGCAGATGGGAAATGAGTCTCTCCAAGGTGATTTCTTGTTTGACCTCATTAAACAGACTACTGCTGCTGAGCACCATGCTCTCCAGGATAGCCAGCGACACCTGCTGGATAGACGTGTCCAGAACCTTTGCATTCACAAAACTGGCGATCTGAAAAACGAACACAAGTCAATAGATAAAAATAGATATAGGCAACTAGGTAACCATTTAAGATGCAGAAAATGCTTCAAATGCGCTTTGCATTTTGTAAAAGATATCTAATAGTATGAGGCTCATATAATGCATCACAATATAAACACAGACATGTCTGACAGTGCATTTTGTATTACCCTGAAGAGGTATCATAATAAATAATTAAACAAGTTATTGTGCCTTATCTTCATTGTTAATTTCTTATTATCATTAATAGTTATTTATTATTTAATGAAACACTTTTCATACTTATTTTACTCTTTTTTTTTTTTGGTCTCTCTATACGTTTGTTTTTTATATTCATGCTTTTGTAAAATTTCAAAATAATAAATAACACAATTACTAATAAATAATAAATACAAACAATAAATTGATGCAGAAAATATCTATTAAATAACTATTAATAAATTAGAAATACAACTAAGAATTTAAGTTTTAAACAGACTTGAGATGTAGGAAACCTATTAATACTTATTTATTAACTTATTAAATAATAAATACAATTAATAAACAATTTTTAAAAAAGGCAACTGTGTGCGGCAATGCAGCAACTGACCAATCAGAATCAAGTATTTAGTAAGTTATGAAATAAAGACGGATACGGATGAATTGCTACAGTGTTCGTACTGTATTATGGAGTCGAAGTGTCTGTGTAGCTTTAGTACCTTTTTGATAAAGACACTGGACAGATTCTCCCAGGACACAATGCCATGATCCATAAGCTCCATGAAAGCAGTAAGAGTGTGTGTCATTATCAGAGGAGCCCTGTACAAAAAACACTTTCACTGGTTTAATCATACATTTATGCTGTAATAAAACACTCCAAACCATAGAAATGTGGCAAAGACAGGCATGCAGGAAACTGACTCGTGAGCGTCCTCTACTATCTTGACGAGCAGGGAGTGTCCATCACGGCTGATAAACTCTTGAGCGAACGTGATGTCGGTGGAGACATTGGCCAGCTGCTTGAGAGAGTCACAGCGCACGCCGGAGTCTGAACTCTGAATGCCTTTATACAGATCTTCAGCACAACGGCCCTGTCAAACACAGTGTTATAAATCACCGAGCAAGAAAACATGGCCATTACACGGTACTGTGGTTGTGTACATTTGAATCTAACACAAAGACTGAGTGAACAGGTGTGTTTAGATACACTATGTAAGTTAAATACAGTCGCTGTCAAACTCTGGTTGCAAAATGACCATTTTGGGCACATGAGGTTGTGTGACACTCACTGGCGCTTTAGTTAAACGCAGGATGCTGCCGTTTTTGATGTCTAGGCGGTTCTAGAACAAAAGTTAAAAAAAAACAGCCAACAGTCAGTGTACAGGAAGTGATAAGTGTTATTATTAGACATAATTATCACTGGCACAAATGTGTGCAATAAAGAGACAGACAGACACAGCATGAAACCAAAGAAGACATAGAAAAACAAACAGAAATATAGATACAGATAAAGACAGAATGTAAAAAAACAAAACAAAAAAAAAACAACATTAAAAATAAAGACACACAGACACCCATACAGAAAGAAAGAAAAATAATTTTTTGAACTGAATGAGAAAGAAAGAAAAATATTTTTTTGAATTGAATGAAAAGAAAAAGATAAAGAAAAAGAAAGACTGACAGACAGACATAAATAAATATTTTAAATTGAATGAGAAAGAAAGAAAGAAAAAGAAAGAAAGAAAGAAAGAAAGAAAGAAAGAAAGAAAGAAAGAAAGAAAGAAAGAAAGAAAGAAAGAAAGAAAGAAAGAAGAAAGAAAGAAAGAAAGAAAGAAAGAAAGAAAGAGAAAGAAAGAAAAAGAAAGAAATAAAGAAAAGAAAAAGAAAGAAAAAGAATCATACAGAAAGAAAATATTTTTTAATTGAATGAAAAGAATTTTTTTAATTGAATAAGAAAAAAAGTCATACAGAAATAAAAAATTTTTTTTAATTGAATGAAAAGAAAGTAAGACAGAAAGTCAAAGAAAGAAAATTGTTTAAATTGAATGAGAAAAAGAAAGAAAAAAGTAATACAGAAAAAGACTGACAGACAGAAAGAAATAATTTTTTTTTAAATTGAATGAGAAAGAAAAAAGTCATACAGAAAGAAAAATGATTTTTTTTTTAATTGAATAAAAAGAAAGAAGAACGAACGAAAGAAAAAGAAAGAAAAAGAAAAAGAAAGATGGATGGATGGAGAAAAGAAAGAAATAAAGACAGAGAGGCAGACAGACAGTGTTTAGTACAGTGCTGATTAAATATGGCAGAGGATTCACGTTGTGTAGTTTTTGTTTATAGTATTGCATTATTACTCCAGTTAATTTTAAACTCTCAGAGTGAGCGTCTGGAAATCTGCTACAGATGCTGCTTGATGACGCTGGCATTTGAAGGGCTCTACTTAGGGTGTCCAAAAGCCCATTTGGGATGCAGCCCAAGACTTGGTGGTTTATGTGCACAACTGTAATTCAAGCCTTTGCCTCTACTTGTCTGGGAACTCTCAATCTCCACACTCACGCTTCATTCACACGCACATCTGATGATACAGATTCATCATATTACATACTTTCATCAGCTCTCACAGTCACATCCTTACGATACAGACAGACAGACAAACAACCATGTCTGACCCCACCCAAGGTCAACAACAAATATACACCATCAGATAAGTGAAGCACACATTACTGGATTAAAGTCAACACACAGATACGCAGGATGGTGGAAATGACCTACAGATTCAGTGATGTACGTCTGGATCCCATCTGCATACTGCAGAGCATAGTTGTCAGGACCCGGAAGATTCCACCTTCAAAAACAATACAACACCCTTTACAAAAACAGGTATTTTACATCATGGAAAACTAAACATGGACGTTTCAGCAATAGAAAAACACAGACACCTCAAAAACACACACTTACTTGTCGCAAACCTCTTTTATGACAGCAGTGAGGGGCTTTTTCTGAAATAAGAGAAAATTATGAAATGTGTTAAGTGTACATTAGCTAACAAGACAAAATGCGAGCAAGGGTCGATGAGGTGATGCTAATTTTTTGTCTGGATCTATTCACAAAATACATTAAAAATGCAGTTCATACATGCAATGACTTGAATACACCTGCTTTATGAGGAGTATGTTTTTCATTTCGGAATTAAAATGTCACTTTGATATTTTTCCTAGGTTTTTAATATTGATTTTTTTTTAAATAAGGAAAACAGTTTTGTAATTGTAACCTAAAATGAAAATATTATCCATTATTTTAGGTAAATTGAAATAAAGCTGAAATAAAACAAATATTAGATAAAATACAAACTTAAAAGTGAAATATTGGCTTAGCAGCTAAATGAAATAAACAAAATGGAATTTTAACTAAATAGAAATATTTTTAAAAATACGAATGATGAGCACATAACTAAATTACTAAAGATTTAACTAAAATTGAAATGAAAACTGAAATGATAAAAATAAAAGCTAATTCAATATTAATATATACTATAATAGTATTTACAAAATAATTAAAGAAAAAAAAAAACTGGAAACAAAAAGCCATATTAAGATGATGAAATTCTTGAAAATAAAATCCGATTAAGATGTTTTAGCATATTATTTTATTATTATTTCCCATAGGGAAAACTAATAATTTTAACAAAACCATTTCACTATTTATTAAAATTATTATACAAATTACATAAAAGACATTGGGCCGATGATGTCTGGGTCAATATGTCTCTTAATTCAAGGTGTAAAATGTCATGTGTGGCGTGGCTCCCCAAAACCTATTGATATTTATGTATTATTAATTTATTTCATATTAACAGAATTATTCATTCCAATTAAACGTTACAAAATAACGATTAAGATGTGTATGCTCACTCATTCATCTTAAAGCATTTCAACCAAAACAAAACAAGTGACAAAACAGGAAGGGAAAAGCTTCTCCCAAGTCAACATCTGGAATATCTCATAATTTGTGGCAGCTCCTGTGGCTCACCGATCAGAAATTTTGGTGTTCCGCGGTAAACCAATCAGTGGCCTATAATTTGTGGTGCACAGGCTGGCAGCGAATGGAAGCGTTTGGGACAGTGAGGAAGTGCAGAAGGGAAGGTCATCGGGGGTTTGAGGTTCTTTCTAACTAATCCTTAAGTACCAATCAGGTTCATTCATATTTCATCCCAGTTATCTCATGGTTTTGAAAACCCAAAAGGAGAGCTTCTTTGACAATGGCGGGTCTTTAAGACAATAACACATTCTGTTAGGACGTCCCAAACAATGGGATCAAAGCCTCTGAAGATAGCGAATACGCTAAGCATTTGTCCACCCTATTGTCTCAAGCAGGTAGACGCCCATATGAGCGCATTCAAAACAACTGAGAATGAACTAATTGGTTATGATTTGTAAGAAGTCTTTGATCATACAGACAAAATTTGAATAACATAAAATTTATTAATTAACGGTCTTTAGCTGAAAAATTTCTGACAGACCATTTAAAAAGCATGCAAATAAAAATTACACAGCTATATTTATGCAAGAAACATGAGAAAAATAGAAAAAGTGAATAAATAAACTATAATATAGCCCTGTGGGCAACATACAGAACATACAAAATTACGGGCGTCCCGAGTTCGAATCCAGATTCGAGGACCTTTCCTGATCCCGCCCCCTCTCTCTCTCCCACTTTCATTCCTGTCAGTTCTGATCTGTCCTATTGTAATAAAGGCGAAAACGCCAAAAATAATTATTAAAAAAATATATAATAATAAAATTTTTATAAAAGGTTTGTCTGAAAAACTAAAATGTAAAACTAAATCTGGTCTCACTTCATTAAAAATCAAGTCCTGGCATTAAAGACATTTCAGTCCAAATAAAAAAAACTATAAAAATCCATTATGTCACATATATCATTATCCATTACATTTATTTTATTTCAGAAATAATTTATTTATAGTCTAAAATATAGGCTTCCTTCAGAACATAGTAATGCTTTTTTAAAAGATACATGTTTATATTTCTTTAGAATATCTATGTTTAGTATATAATTTCACTTTTACTGAGAACAGGTTGTTACGAGTGAGAATATTATGTTATAATTCTGATCAAACACAGAAAATCAAATGAAATGATCACTAGATTGTTCTTTTACATAAATGTATCATCTCTAATTTTAATTTCGCAGGAAATGTTATTACAAAACTTAAACTTACCATTTATACTTTCTACATATTTTGCACTTGTAAGCAAGAATTCATAATCAGTTTCTCAAAACTCAAATCTATAGTATTCAGACATAACTTCCTCATTTGCATAAATCTTTGTCTTTATGAAATGTATCTGTGAAAATCAGTATGGTACTGAATAAACAGTGTTTTTATTCCTCAAATGCTGATTACCAACAAGTTTCGCTCTGTTGCATCCACACTGGTCAACATCCTCTTTATGACAGGAAGTACACAATGGCTCACCTGGTCTAGCTGAATGAGCTGCGGGTATGCACCCGGCATCTGAATGGCAATCTTTACTATATCCTTTTGTTGCGGCATGTTGACAAATGAATGTCTCCAACCTTGAAAGAGAGTGGGGGAAATCAGGAAATAAACACTAAAATCAGCCTACAAGTATTCAAAGAATGAGTACAAACACATACTATTTTTGGTTTAATGTTACATACCTTTCATTTCAAAGTGTATGAAATGTGCCAACCAAACACAAATACTGACATATTTCAAAACATACAAAATGCCACTGAGGTGAAGAGTATGGACAAGTATGTTAAATGTGTCACTAATTCTATTTCCAGGCTGACTGTATGTTCGGTGTTTACCATCTTCCTCTTTTAAAAGAGAACTTGTGTCTCTCTCAGGTTGTGCTTTATGTTAAAATACATCAGCATGCTGGGATTAATGGTATAGCAAGTTCTCTTATTTTTCACTTGCCTCCTACTTGTGACTATCAGCCTTACTCAAACTTATCAGTTCACTCAAAAATGAAAAATCTGTCATTATTACCCAAAGCGTTGCCGGTCTTCTTTGACTCCCATAGTATTTTTTTCCATTCTATGGAAGTCAATGGGGGCCATCAACTGTTTGGTTATCCACATTCTTCAAAGTATCATCTCTTGTGTTCAGTAGAAGAAACAAACTCATTCAGGTTTGGAACAACTTGAGGGTGAGGAAATAATGACAGAATTTTCATTTTTGGATGAAGTATCCCTTTAAGACTAGTCCAAGTCTAGACCAACCAGAGTTTATCTTACACACCGTCCTAAAGTGAAAAGTGATAAAGAATGTTAAAGTGATAAAAATTAAAGTTACGTCATTATTTACCCTGGTGTCATTCCAAACCTGCATGAATTTATCTTTTACTGATCACAAAAAAGTTCAGTTTTATTTATAAGTATAAAAAACTATACAGAAAATGCAGTGCTGCTTATGAATATCAAACTTGCTGTTAAGTGTTAAACAGAACATTATCATTCAAGGATTTGACATCAATAATAACCTTAAAAATTCTTCTTCCTCAAAAGTTCATAGTAGCTGCCCAGTGCATTTGTAAGCATGTAACTTCCAAGAACAGCCCAGACAAAAATGAAAATTCAGTAATCATGTCATTCCAAACCCGCGTGACTTTCTATTTTTCTGTGGAACACACAAGCAGATACTTTGAAGAACAGTTACTTGATACGTTGAAGTTTTTTCTTTATATTTAACTATTTATAGTACAAGACAATAGAGATGTTCCGATACCCTTTTTCCCTTCCCGATACCGATTCCGATACCTAGGCTCAGGGTATCGGTCGATACCGAGTACTGATCCGATACTATGTATCTGGTTATACAGCTATACTTACTAGCCCTGTATGAATTGATACATACAATTATTTTACGGTGCGCTTCACCATAGATAGATAGTCTGGTGAGTAAACAAAAAATATAATATATAATGTTTGGAAAAAAGTACACTCTTAACATCAGTCAGTCAAGCATTATAAATATATTATGATAATCAAGTATTATTTAATGATAGAACTTTAGCAATTAGAATTAAAACTTGGTAACCATGTATGAATGCATATTAGTCATTTTAACTGAACTTAGGGAAAAAGGGTGGTGGTGCTTTTTTGATCATTCAGTGTTTCTGTAAAAATGGGGGAAAAACTATCAATAATACTGATAAGATAATAATAATCATACTATGAATTCTACTAAGAACAATATAAACGCACTAAGGATTAACGAGCTGCTGGATTTATGAATATTAATCACGTTGTCTGCATTGGCTCGAACTGATTGGCTGAAATCAAAACAGGGATGATAATAGGTGAGCGCCAGCCAATGAGATTGTCGTTTGCTCATTAGCTCCGCCTACTACCGGAGAACCCGGCAGTTAGAATTCCAAAGGAACTCTGTTATTTTGACAGAAAAATACAACAAAGAATATTGTTTACATACCATTCGGAATTGACGCGCTTACATGTAAAATACTCTCTCTCTGCGTGTGAGAAAAAAAGCAAAGCGACGGCGAGTCGTGCACTTCACACTAGAGCTTATGGTGCGTCAAATACAGGTGCGCTGCGCATTCATTCAGATGATCTGAAAAATAGATAGCTTGACGGAGAGTGAAACTCTGAAGCGCTCAGTCAGAGTGTTCGGCGAGTGACAATATATCTGTGCTAAACTTATACATAGCCTCCAACTCACACACTGGCGAGTAAAATCTGATTATTTATCAGCCAGTGGCTAATATTAGACATCACATAGTCGCCCAGGGTGAAGATTTAGTCGCATATGCAAGTGATTTACTGGCAATGTGCTAGCACGTTTGTACTTCTTCGCTGCTCTAAATAGTGGTTGCTTGTGGCAACACAGCACAGCTTCCTGTGTTTGCTTTCTGAGCAGCGAAGAAGAATTTATTTCCTATTTGCAGCGTCAAGCAAAGCTAGCGCGCATAACTATAGGTCTTGTTTAAGAAAATGGTATCGGATCGGTACATGGGTTCAAGTACTCGCCGATACCGATGCCAGAATTTTTTGTGGTATCGGTGAAATTTCTGATACTAGTATCGGAATCGGAACAAGCCTACAAGACAAGGGGGTCCAAAACAACAGTGGTCCCTATGATTTTCATTGTATGGACAAACAACATTGAGATATTTCCCAAAATATATTTTGTGCTCACAAGTCACAGATTTGGATGGAACAACGTGAGGGTGAGTAAATGATAACAGAATTTTCATTTTATGGAGAAATACTCCTTTAAAGCCAGCCAATCAGAAAGAAACGTGTAATTTCAGTCATCTTTTCTTATTTTTGCAAGCAGTCAGTGAACAGACTGTGGCGGCCCAAGAGTGTACCATCAGAGGCTGAAACTACTTCTACACACACAAGCACACGGCTGCTTTATTCTGAACTGTTAAACAGACTCAAGTACTTCCATATGTGTCCTCAGAAGACTTCCCAATGGAAGAGGGAAAGCTGCTTTTTGACTCAACTTGGACAATAATATACACTAATGGGCCCAAAACAACATTTCAGCTAAAACTTCTATTACATCTCTGGGATTTATACAGATTATTCGCAGAAAGTTAACTAATCTAAAGCACATGATTGAAAACCTCCTCATATTAATGAGCTTTTTCAAGCTGATTAAATTCATTGCAAGACACGGCCTTCCGTCTAAGGCTTTTGGTAAGAGTTGCTGACACAGAATGAATGTTTGTGTTTCCCAGACTCCATTCCCAGCATGCCTCAGCACGCTCAGAGAGAAGTTGTGACAGCGCAGCCCTCCTGCCACTATTTTTTTGGGTTGAGAAATGGCTACGACAAGAATGAAACCATCAAAACGAGATACACTGACTACTTTAGGGTCCACGGACAGCATCCCCGACTGATTCTTGGCCTTTGAACCCTGTGCATGTCTGATACAGTCTGATCTCCAGTGGGAGTGAATGGAAGAAATCAGGCTGCCTGGAATTTCATCCTTGCCACCCTCTGACAGACCAACAACCTCCAAAGCAAACATCACACACTTTTCCTGCAACGTTTCATTGGATTTCTTAATCAAATTCTCCTTTGGCACATCCAAATGTGCTAGAAATATTTTTAGTCACATGTTTGAAGATTTCATGAGCGTGGTTATGCATTTCATCCACTAATAATTGACATCAAGCACAAAAGATTTATAGGGAAACCAATTTTATTCGATTAAAAACTATTTGCATATAAACCCGACAGAGCATTTAGATTTAAACGATATGGAACCCTGTGTTTCACAGCCTTCAAGTACCAACAGAAACAAACTTGCGTCTGAAGCTTCGTTGTTCTATTCATAACAATAGTTCAAGGAGTTTCCAATTCAAAACGAATAGGTGAATGTAAACAATTACACGTTTAAATCTGTTTGACTTGTTTAGCGCTCGAGAGAAGAAACAGCCAAAGTGTTTCGAACAAAAGTTATTTTCTTTCGTCTTACCTGTTGGAAAGCAGGGGAAAAATCACACTCTGCGAGATCGTGGAGCAACGGAGCGGATAAACATTTGCGCTTTGTTCGCGCGAAACGGCTACAGTGATTTGATTCTTTTCGAACGATCGGCTGTTACATTTCGCTCAAAGTTTTCGGAGAGTTCTAATTGATCACATTCACAGTTCCGGGTTGAATAATGTCCCTCCCGCCCCCTGGAGGAGGGAGTGAAGACCCGACTCTCCAAAAGTTTATGGAATTTTTTGTTTTTTTTGTTTGAGGGATCAAGAGGGGAGACCCGAAACTTTACAGTAAACTTAAAGCTACATTTACAATCAACGGAGCTGTTTACAGTGAAAGTTAGACGTGCTATCATTTCCCTATAGACTATATTGTCCATAAATATATATATGGGAAATATCTGAATCTGCTAATTTACATATTTTATTACCACTTCGTTATTCATAAAAAACCCCTAGATCTGCCGTTTCTACTTGAAATTGAGTATTTAAAATGAATACAATAATAAGAATACAATAAGAAATACAATTTAATAATAAACAACAACAACAAAATAATACATTTTTGGTGTTATATTGAGGTCCTGTATAACAATTATATCTTAATATAAGTTTTTTTTTTCTGTTTAATTTATATTTACTTGTTTAATTTGCTTTTTTTTTTCTTGTTTGTAAGCTATGCAACTTTTTTTCATCAGTGCGTTTTCATGGATTAATATCCTACACAACAACAGCATTTAATAAATAATGTTAAATGGTTTGTTGACCATTTAATTGTTGGAAAACAATTAAAAATAAATGTAATTATTTATACAATTATATTGAGTTTGACAGTTTTTTCTTCACCAATACATACTATTAATATAGTATCTTCAATAGTAAATTAAAATAGTACCTTAAAATGTAAAACAAAACACTTGTGATATTTAAATCTACAATGAAGTATAACAGTAGATTTGTTGATGTATATAAAGAATGATCCTGACAAAAACAACCAAACAATGCTGCTATAATTGATGCAATTTATGTTGGTATGACTGATTACAAAAAGATAAAATAACTCATTGACTTCCTTATATAATAGCTAAACAATTTTATTTATATTTAATTGACTACATTTAAGTAAGTTACCAACTAAACAAACAAAAGCAGAACAGTAATATTTTGGATCAGTCCTTGAGGGGTTCAAACACTCAAACTATGTTACCAACCCGAATTTTAAACCACTACACTACAATAGACCTATTCAAGTGAAACCTGAACAGAAATGCCTGGATCTGCAGGATATGACTCAAGCACCTAGAAGCAGTATGACAGACTCCTAAGGAATTAGGTGAGGGGAAAAAAAACAAGGAAGCAAAGTAGAAACAAATGCCTTAAAATCAAACAAAGATATATCCAAGAGCATCACAAATACAAAAACATTCTTTATTTCATGGGGATGACAATTCCAGTAAAGAACAACAATTCTGGTATTTTGCAATGACACAGTGAAGATTTGAAAACTGCTTGAATTCCCTGGATACTGTAAAACTGACTCGGCCAACCCAATCAATGCATACGGCTGGAAGTTACCTGCGTGATAAACTGTTTTAAAGTGCAATGTGGAGATAAGCTAGACAGAAAAAACTGCTGACTATTTATCTAATGAAAACCAGAGCAGTTGGAGATCTATTAAGTACAAAAATAAATGGCAAATGCTTACTGTATACAAGCATAAAAATATCATTTAGCTGATAGGAACATTAGGAAAACAAGAAACTATTATAGTGGGGCCAACCATCAGTACAGACACAATCAGGAGCCCACATATAATGACATTCTGTTTGGACAACGTTCAATACACAGCACATTGATACTCTATTTCTCGTCATATTGACTTTACTTCCCCCTCCCCCCCTAAACACACATCCTTCTTTAGACAGTTTCTCATATACAGACATAATGAAGACGTCACTTATTTTCAAAAGCATCTATACACATATAAATGGGATAAGGACAGATGTACTTTATGGACTGAAATCAAAGGGAGGGACGATGTTTTAAAATACAAAAATAGCAATTAGCATCTAATTTAACATTTGTACAGGATCTTATATGTGACCTTTCCACAGCAGTTACTCCATTAAACGAGGTTAAAGTCATATTCAAACACTGCAAGCTAGCCATTTTATATGAAAGCCAGTTTCCCACCACAGAATAAAAAAAACTTTTTTCTTGGAACTCAGAGAAATTTCTCAGAATTCTGAGATATAAACACAGAATTCTGACTTTCCCGTAATTCTGACCAATTCAGACTTTTTCTCTAGTTTCAAACAGAATAAAAAGACTTTTCCTCATAATTCTGATTTTTTTTCTTAATTGCTGAGAAAAAAAGTTTGAATTAAAAAGTTGCAATTACTTTATTTTTTTTATATCTGTGATGAAAATGAGCTTTCGTCATTTTGTGAGACCAATAGCATTAACAAAGCCCACCTGAAACAGACAAAGCAGGAATGGTTCATCCAACACTTAAAGTATGTTCCTTCACTTTTTCTGAGAATAGACGCTATGATAAATAGATTTTGCTATGTAGCACCAAACTGTATCAACTCCACACAATACACGCTATTCTGCAATGCAATCTTCCCCACTACGTCACTAGCCTAACTTAATTACTTCTGTACGGTTTTTCCAAAAGCTGCAAGATGAGAACAAACCTTTTCCTACTGGCAGAATTGCTTCAAAATATATGCATTAGAGGCATGCTTTCTTCAAAAGCATAATAACACAAATAATACACTGTTTCATTAACAATCTGTATAATAGTTGTGTCCAGATCAGTAATAAAGTAAATCAGTAAATACACGGAACAAGAGGGAGAAAAAGGTGCTACTTTAGAAGAGGAAGACCATTTAAAAAGAAACATCTGGCTGGTATTTTTCATTGAACCATTAACCTCTGCTGGTGAATTTAGTCATGAAATTCCCTTGATGTCTATACAAAAGTAGTATAAAAACAATTCGTTTGGGACTAATTAACAAAAATGGTTTGTACGGATGTTTGTTGTCGTCATCAGATTGGATCAGTTGAATTTAGCAGGGAAAGTTCATTTTCAGTCAGCCGCTTTGGGGTTGGAGTAAATATACACATATAAAAAAAGCTTTATATACACACACAGATTCAGCTTATCATACATATGGATCTGACACAGAGCCACACTTTCTTTCTTTTTTTCTCCTTTCAGAAGGGTACATCAAAAAAGAAAGTTATTTTAAGTACACTACTCTCATTGTACGGTGTGTTTGGAGGTCAAAGGTTGGCAATGGGAACGTCAAAGAGGTCACAAAGGCCCTCCGTCTCATCCAGGTTATAGATGTAGTCATGGTCACCCGGAGGAGGGGATAGACGGAGGAGCGGAGAGAAAACTATGAAAGAGAAAGGGAGAGGAAGAGTGATACCGTGGCCATGTTTGTGTAACCATATGAAACTGTCGCTCGTTTGAGTATTTAGCATCTAAAATGGATAAAATTTCAGTTGATTGTCAAATTTTAACTACTTTTATTGATTATATAAACATCATGTAATACATAAACAGCGGATTTGTTATATACATAAAACATCCAAACTTCCATTTCATGTTTAGTAATACACTATATACAGGCAGCCTGACTCATGATCGGCTTTACCTTCTGATGACATTAGCTCCTCAAGCAAATCTGTACTCATCATTTCTGTATAGAGAAAGAAGGAAATATGACATATGAAAAAAAGACTTCTTTGTGCTACATAAAATCACAGATTCTCTGGTTGAGTCAAGCATGTCAAGCAATAGATAAGCATCGAGAAGGAGCAGCAAATGTTAAGCATGTTTAACCGGTCCTCACCTTTAGGGTCAAACATTTCTGAAAGTTCTTTGGGGAGATCCAGCACTGAGAAAACAAAGAGAAAACCCAGTCAGAATTGTCAAGCATTGAAGTTTGAAGCATTAAAGGAATGTTAATTTATCACTTCTATGGTACTGCCCAAAGCCAGACTCGACACCCAACATTTCAAATAAAGATTAATGACAGAATCATGCTCATTTTCAAAAGCATAGGCACTTACGATCTGAAGGGTCTGTTTTGATTGGTTCAAAAAGGGTTGAGGAATCAGGAAGTGCAGAGCTGCTGTCCAATGACGCAGAAGACTGAAGCTGCTGTGTGTCTGTTGAAGATGTCGGATTTACTGTTGTATCTGAAGTGGAGGTGCTAGAAATGTCTAATAATAAAAACAACAGAAATACAGTATGAGAAATTATAAATTTCATTTTATATAATTCTATAGCTACATAATGATAATACATGTTATGCAATTACTAAATATAAATACATAATATACACTACTGCTCAAAAGCTTAGAATAATTAAAGATTTTTTCAAATGTTTTTGAAAGTCTCTTATGTTCAACAACCAAGGCTGCATGTATTTTTTTAATTTTTCAAATAGTCAAAACCGTAATGTTGTAAAATATTACAATATTTTAATTTGTAATTTGAATATATTTTAAAATGTGATTTATTCCTGTGATGGTAAACCTGAATTACTCCAGTCCTTGGTATCACTTGATCCTTCAGAAATCATTCTAATATGCCGATTTGCTGCGCAGTTAATATCAGTTTATAATGGTGCTTAATTATTGGTAATGGTTCTTATTATCATCAAATGTTGGAATGTTTTTTTTTTTTCAGGACTTTCTGATCAGTAAAAATTCATAAGAACAGCATTTATTTGAAATAGAAATCTTATTTAACATTAGAAACATCTTTGATTAATTGATCAATTTAATGTCTGCCTATAAAAATATTTTTATTTTTTAAATGTTACATAGCATTTTGTGCATCACCATTTCAACAAAAACATTAAGCCGTTTTCAACATTGATAAATGTTTCTTGAGCAACAAAGCAGCATATCAGAATGATTTCTTAAGGATCATGTGACACTGAAGACTGAAGTAATGATGCAAAAAAATTCAGCTTTGTGTCAAAGGAATAAATTACATTTTGAAATATTATTCAAACAGAAAACTATTATTTTTATCTGTAACATTTTAAAATATTACAGTTTGTACAATATTTTTGATTAAATAAATGCAGCCTTGGTGAGCATAAGAGACTGCAAAATATATTATTGAAATATATATATATATATATATATATATATATATATATATATATATATATATATATATATATATATATATATATATAATGATAAAAATATATATAACCCTTCATTACATAACCAACTTTGCCATGGTGTAAATCATAATACAATAAGACAACAAACAGAGCATTTTCAGACACAATAATTCATTACAATTTGGGCAGCATCCAACCTGTAGCTGCCCCAGCAGCAGAGGCAGTGGTTGTGTTGGGAGGGACAGTGGCGGTGGTGGTGGTGGTGGTGCTGACACTCTGGCAGGTGGAGGTGGAGGATGGTGTACTGTTGGCCGCTGGTTTGGTTGGGGCAGCAGCAGCAGAGGTAGTTGAAGCTGGGGTGGAGAGGCTCTGAAGCATGTCGTCAGGCGGGGGCACGGGCAGCACCACTGGAGAAGAACTAGAGGGGTCCTTATTCACCAACAGGACCTCGATGGGGCCTGCAGAGCTCTTCAGGTGAATCTGATACTTCTTTTGTCCATTAACATGCTAAAAAAAATTACAATAATAATAATAAAGAAGTGTACTTATTTTTTATATAAATATATAAACTTTCCACATTACGTTTTAAAGGAAGTACAAGCAGGACTCACAGATTCAGGCACAGGAACCTCCAGCTGTGTTCCTGAAGGAGCTCTGATTGCTAGAAGAGTGTCACCTAGTGGAAGACAAACATATAAACAGTTAACGTTAATAAGGAAACATCAAAACAAGTAGACATTTGCAGCTTTCTGACTGGTAATTTTTTTTAATGCAGCAACACTGGTGCTTTGTTGGGTGTCCGACGGGAAAAACCAACCTTTGAAGCAATTGCAGAGGTCTTGATGCGTTACATACGCCAAAGTGTGTCAAATTAAGGACATACAGCAAACATATGCGTTCAAACACAAACTTCACTTTGAGGTATCATAATAGCACCTTGATCTAAAACAACCTAGACTTTAAAGGGTAAGTTCACATCCAGATTAAAAATTTCCTGATAATTTGCTCACCCATACACTGTGTGCAGAATTATTAGGCAAGTTGATATTCTGGTCATATTTTTTCCCCAAGAACATTTTACCAATTCCAAACCACATCAATCTTAATAACTACTATTGATTTTGCATTTAATAATTTGTAAGTGATATATAATTGTCCATGAAGGCTGATAGTCAGAAACTTCTTATTTAAGGTGTGCAGAATTATTAGGCAGGTTTTCCTTTACAGATAAAATGAGCCAAAAAAGAGATTGAACTCAAGAATAAAAGTTAAAAAAATTATTAAATGCCCATGAGAAGGATGCAATACTAATGCAATAATAGAATTAGCAAAGTTAAGGCATGACCATTGGGCAGCGAAATGCTCATTGGGTCAGCAAGGTCAGAAAAAACAGGTGGAGAGGAAAAGACACGTTAACTGCAAAAGAATTAAGAATTAATGTCAAGAATTAGGTGAGAAACCATCAGGAACCATTTAGTCTCCAGCACCATCATTTTCCAGAACTGCAACCTTCCTGGAGTCTCCAGAAGTGCAATGTGTCAGGTTCTCAGAGACTTTGCTTGGGTAAAAAATTCTTTAAAATAACCTTCACTTAATAAGAATAACATGCCTGAAGTGTTGTGAAATACATGAAGACTGATTTTGTATAGGCTTTATGGACAGATAAGTTGTGATTGACTCTTGAAGGACCAGCATCACATCCTCTTGTACCACAGTTTGAAGAATTTATCTTCCAGAATCTGGCAGTAAGTTTTAGGAGCTCATTTTAGTTCATCTCCTATCCTGAAAAGTCTGTCTTGCAGGATTGATAAAAAATGAGCTCAACAAAAATGAGTTTGTTGTAAATTCTTCAAACTGTGGTACAAGAGGATGTGATGCTGGTCCTTCAAGAGTCACTCACAACTTATCTGTTTGGAATTGGTAAAAAGTTCTTGGAAAAAAAATATGACCAGAATATCAACTTGCCTAATAATTCTGCACACAGTGTATAGTGGACGTCAATAGTGGCCAACGATTTGTCCAAAATGCTGTTTTAATGCATCTTCAAAGGGCTCTACATGATCCTAGCCGAGGAGTAAGGGACTTATCTAGCAAAACGATCATATTTATACACTTTTTAACCACAAATGCTCAGCTATCATTAGCTCTGTGTCTTTAGGCGATATTGGAAAGGTCACACGTGACATAGGCGGAAGTACCAACCCAGTGTTTACAAAGTGAACATGCAAAAAAAGTCATTGCCCTTTACAAAAAATGTAAAACAATGATGTCAGATGATTTTAAAGATGGAAGAGGAAATGAGATTTGAAATTAGAAATGAGTTTTTAACTGAAGTACAAAGACAAAGAACTAACCCCGCGTGACCTTTCCAAAAGGATTACGTAATGTGTGAAGACATGCATATCGCATCGAGCCGAGCATTTGTGATTAAAAAGTGGATAAATATTACGTTTTTTTCAGAAAACGACCGATCGCTTTTCTAGATAAGACCCTTACTCCTCGGCTGGGATAATGTCCACTATATGGACAAAACTCATGGAATGTTTTCCCTCAAAAAACTTAATTTTTTTGCGACTGAAGGAAGACAGACATGAACATCTTGGATGACATAGGGGTGAGTAAATTATCAGGAAATTTTTATTCTGGAAGCAAGCTTATGCTTTAAGTGCTGTACAGTGGTTATAACACTCAGAAGATGAATCCTAAAGATGTAGCTAGAAGGATATGGGCTATTTAGCGAGTCGTCGGTCACGTTCTTGATGCTCTGCTGAACCCAAACTCTCTGTTGGTCCAGTTCATGTTCCCTCCTGTCAAGATCCTCCAATTCCAACTTGAGGTCTATCAGCTTGTCTGCAATTTCACGCGTGTTGCAACCTGGACCAACACCCCTACAAATGAACAAAAATAGAAACAGACATTTAGATCAAGTGAATTGGTTGACATTCAAACAGATACCTCTCTAAAATATAAATAGCTACAGCTTAATAAAGACACTCATTTTAAACAGATGTCTCAGAAGAGCAATTAACTGCATTTTCACGTTTGGGTTGGGCTATTTCTTAAAATAACCTGGTTTCACTTTGCTCATTGGCACGCACTGTGTATGATTTCTAATTGAAATAAATAAATACAATAGTATACAGTACAAGGTTTTGGTGTCGGCAAGATTTTTGGCTGCATTTATTCGTTAAAAAAATACAGTAAAACAAATATTATGAAATAGTATTACCATTTAAAATCAATGTTTACCATTCAAACATTTTAAAATGTAATTTATTCCTGTGAAGAAAAACTGAATTTTCAACTTCAGTGTCAGATCCTTCAGAAATCATTCTAATATGCTGCCTTGCTGCATTTCTTATAATCAATGTTGTGCTGCTCGATATTTTTGTAGAAACTGATAACTTTTTTCAGGATTCTTCTTTTGAAAGTTCAAAAGTACAGTATTCATTTGTAATAGAAATCTTTTGTAACAAATGTCTTTACTCATTTTAATATGCCTTTGCTGAATAAAAGCATCATATATATGTACACACAAACACAAGTGTATATACACAATATTTTTTTCATATTTACATATACTTTAACTGAAAAATATCATTAAAGAGCTTATTATGAATAAGAAGCATTGGCCTTTTATGCTTGTGCTTAATAGCATATACATGCATAATTTACATTATACTTACATAATTCTACTTGGATTCACAAAGAAAAGATGCCTGAGGTCTTTTAACCTAGCAGCCCAGTAAAATTTTTCAAGTGTGATTCCAAACA
This sequence comes from Onychostoma macrolepis, assembly GCF_012432095.1. Lineage (NCBI taxonomy): Eukaryota > Metazoa > Chordata > Actinopteri > Cypriniformes > Cyprinidae > Onychostoma > Onychostoma macrolepis. The sequence continues at coordinate 11,671,504 of NC_081179.1, read as the reverse complement.
CTTTGATAATGCAGTAACAAACAATATAGGAATAAGGAGTACGTTTCCACATTAAAGTCATAAGAAAGAATCTGCAAGTCTGCCTTACTTCCACTGGATGCTGTTCTTGGATTTCTTCTCGATGAGTCCAATGCCTTCCAAAACATTGGTGATATCGTAGATGCGCCGTTTCTGCCTTACAGCCAAAGTATCTGCAGCCTAAATCACATTCACACAAACAGAGACAACCAGATTATTGATTCTTCTCATTACCTGTAAATTGACTAACTACGCAGCGCACACGTGTAGGTGTTTTGCACAGGCCAAAATTTTCACATAAGCCATTAAAAGAACAATTCAATAAAATACTCACTTTTTATGACTTTACTAATATTAGACACAATATGAACGAGACACCGCTGGTCACCATTCACTTGCACTGAATCTTTATTCCATGCAATGAAAGTGAATGGTGACTGAGGCTGTCATTCACATCTTTTGTGCTCCCACTGAAGAAATCAAGTCATATGGACTTGAAACAAAATGTGAGTGAGTAAATAATAGCAGAACTTTCATTTTTCCGTGAACTGTCTCTTTAAGACTTGCTGGCTTTATAAAATAGACAAAAACAGCCCAGAAAAGTTGACAAGCAAGCAACTTGATGCAATCAAGTTCCAGTAGCAGCTGCGCATTTCTAAACTACTAACTTACTTCAAACACACAGCCTAGATCACTCAAATCACCAAATTATACTTTTAAGACATTTTAGAAGTGTAACAGCGCGTTCAAACCCCAATAGATTCAAAGAAACGCACCCCCAGGTCGCGCAGGCCTAAACTATCCCAAACTCCAGAGCACGTGCTTGTTTTGAAGGCTTTTGTTTGAGTTTTCTGTCCGGATGGAATTCGCAGTAAAAAGCCTCCGGGATACAACAACAAACACCGGAGCTGTTTTGCTTTGCCGACTGGAGTGACATAACATTTGCAACCTGTTAGCTGGCTCGCCTGGTTTAGTTGAGGAACTAGTTTATGTGAGTCGAGCTGAGTAGAGAGGGGCTGTGCGTGCACACGACCCCCTCTTCCCGTACCAGAGCAACTTTTAAGCAACTTTTCTGTGCCGTTTTAAAACCTAAAGTGCATCTGTGCGCATGCAAACATTAAAAACGATGCATATTCAGCAGGAGCTGCATGTCTCGATACTGAAACCATATAGCTGAAGATGAAGGTGATGACTGAGCTCGTGTCGTGCTTACAGCTTTGAGATCCAGCACTCCGTCCTTCGCTTCCTGCAGCAGAGTCACAAATTTAGTCGTGAGCAGTCCCAGACTTTTCTCGTGGCGACTGGGGGTCTGCGGCTGCAGCGACTCTCCCATTGCTCCCAGTTCGTTTCTTCCGGTCTCTAAATCCATCAAGTTGCTTTTAAAGTACGGTTAAATCCCCACCGTTCTCTTTCCGGTTGGTTTATGTCTGTGTATTTAACGCTTTCTGCTGTTATATCGCTGACAGCACCGCTTCTGCCGCCCAAACACTCGCTTCCCGTCAACGGCCGGTGATTCCTGAAGCATGGACGGGGAAGTTCAGCTCGAAATGAGAGAGTAGAGACCCCCGTTCAGGGACCGGTCCGGTTCAGGACACAGGTTACCCGAACCCAGATGGCCTAACAGAACAGACGCTCTCCTGACCACCAGAGCTGAGCTGCTTGAATGACTGAAGCCGTTGAAGGCGCGGTGCATCATGGGATGACCTGATAAAAAAAATGGAAGCTCCTGCATTCTCTCCAGCGGTCTGTAGGGGGCGATAAAAACGGCGCGTTGAACTAAAGCGGCCATGTGGGGGCCACAGATACCGTTTTTTCTTTGTCATATGTTGAATTGAAAAATGCAAGGTTTTTTTCCGTTTTTGATTTATTTGAATCAGTTAACCCTTTCAAAGCAGTAAGGTACCCGTGGTTTTGCTTTCTTTGTATTATTTGACTTTTTCTATCACAATTTTCAATGAATTTTCTGTTGTTGTATCATTAGGTAGCCTATTGGTTAACCATAGATAGATAGATAGATAGATAATATTATAATAGACAAATTATAAATTATAGATAGATAGATAGATAGATAGATAGATAGATGATAGATAGATAGATAGATAGATAGATAGATAGATAGATAGATAGATAGATAGATAGATAGATAATATTATAATAGACAAATTATAAATTATAGATAGATAGATAGATAGATAGATAGATAGATAGATAGATAGATGATAGATAGATAGATAGATAGATAGATAGATAGATAGATAGATAGATAGATAGATAGATAGATAGATAGAGATAATATTTTAATAGATAAACTATATATTAAATAGATAGATAATATTATAATAGACAAATGATAAATTATAGATAGATAGATAGATATATAGATAGATAGATAGATAGATAGATAGATAGATAGATAGATAGATAGTTAGATAGAGATAATATTTTAATAGACAAATTATATATTAGATAGATAGATAGATAGATAGATAGATAGATAGATAGATAGATAGATAGATAGATAGATAGATAGATAGATAGTTAGATAGATAGATAGTTAGATAGATAGATATAGATAGATGGATAGATGGATAGATGGATGGATGGATAGATAGATAGATAGATAGATAGATAGATAGATAGATAGATAGATAGATAGATAGATAGATAGATAGATAGATAGATAGATAGATAGATAGATAGATAGATAATATTTTAATAGACAAATTATATATTAGATAGATAGATAGTTAGATAGATAGATAGATAGATAGATAGATAGATAGATAGATAGATAGATAGATAGATAGATAGATAGATAGATAGATAGATAGATAGATAGATAGATAGATAGATAGATAGATAGATAGATAGATAATATTTAGATATATGATATTTCCATCACAATTTTCAATAAATTATTTAATCATTAGGCATTGGTTAATTTTTTTTATTTCTGACTTGACCAACAAATAGACGACTGGAACATAAACCCATTCACTTTTACACTGTGATTTAAAAGAATTAAGCTCTGTCTGGGATTGGTCATTATTAATATATTAATTTTGAGTCTTCAGGCAGTGTGCTCCCTGAGACTACTGTTGAGTGTTTGAAGTGGGAGGGCTCATGTGATACTATCTGAGTTTACACGTGAAAGCAGAGCAGTGAACACCTGGACATCAGTCAGCATGCTGGGCTTTCTGATACTGGTGTGGACATGCATCTTCCTCCTCTTCCTCTTCATCCAGATCCCGAGGCCTAAGAACTTTCCTCCAGGACCCCGTCCTCTGCCATTATTTGGGAATTTGCTGGAGCTAAACATTAACAATCCTTTGAAGGACTTCAAGAGGGTACAGTATTCCATTCTTTAAACACTTCATCGATCACTAATTTTAAATCTTGAAGAAATACATTAAGAATATCCTTGCAGCATTCCAAAAATGCTTATTGCATTGTAAAATATGGTAATGTATTAAACTGCAAGCATGTCTTAATGATAAACCTTTTAGCTCGCAGATCGCTATGGGAAAGTTTACAGCCTGTACCTTGGATCAAAACCTTGGGTGGTTCTGAATGGTTTTGAGGTTTTGAAGGAAGCTCTTCTTACTAAGGCTGTGGACTTTGCAGGACGCCCTCAGGACCTCATGGTCAACCATATTACAAAAGGAAGCGGTAAATCTACTTCAACCTTCACTCTTATACCTCTGTACAGACTACGGTTAATCAATATCATTGTGAGTTTGCTCACTCTGTCTCTCTTTAGTCCAAAGAGCAATTTTCTACCTTGTATACACTTAGTATAATTGAGGCCAATAAATGACATTTACATATTATCGCAGGTGTAATTTTGTCTGACTATGGCCCCAGTTGGAAAGAACACAGACGCTTTGCTCTGATGACCCTGAGGAACTTTGGCCTGGGGAAGCAGTCAATGGAGGAGAGAATTCTGGGAGAGGTTTCACATGTTATTGCCAACCTGGAAAAAAGAGTTGGTAATATTGTGCTTATTTTTGTTACATATCTGTATATCTCACAGGAACAGTTCACTCATATATCAATTTTGACTTGACATTCAGATCAATGTACATTGTGTCTGTGCAGGAAGCTCCTTTGACCCTCAGACTATGTTCCACAATGCTGCGTCAAATATCATCTGTATTGTTTTGTTTGGAACCCGTTATGATTATGACGATGAATTCCTCAAGCTTTTCATTCACCTCTATACAGAGAATGCAAAGTTTGCCAATGGGCCTTGGGCCATGGTAAGACATTTTATCAGTTCATCTTTTAAATGATTATATTCAAAGCTATTAAAATACATATTCAGAGAAGTGCAAAAGTTTGAAACCACATTTAATTTTTTATTATTTAATTAATTAATTATAAAAAAAAAAAAAAATGGGTCAGGGTTATGTTATATGACATACAAAGAAAACAAACAAACAAAACAAAAAATTTGTATTTTCACTAGTGGTATTTTGGACCTTTTATTAAGAAAATTTCTCCATTTTATTGCAGATATACGATACATTTCCTATGTTGAGAAGTCTGCCCCTGCCCTTTAAGAAGGCCTTCACAAATGCCAACAAGGCCAGAGAAATGTCTGCACAATTGGTCAATGAGCACAAAAAGACAAGAGTCCCAGGAGAGCCAAGAGACTTCATTGACTGTTATTTGGATGAGCTTGATAAGGTGTGTGTGTGTGCATCTGTGATGGTATTTTTTAGGAATGCACTATCATTGGTATGATATCGGTTGTCGCGGATATTAGAGATTTTCTTAATTTATCAGTATATAGGATATTTAATTGTGCATGACCACTTCCTCTGTTTTTACATTTACATTACTTTTGCCATCATCTAATGCTCACTTAAAGTTATTCTTCAAAACACAAATTAAATTAAACTAATTATCATTTAATCTAAACTTAATCTTCTGCAAATTGTAATTTTTTCTTACTGTAAAGCATTCAAAAATACTTTTCTTGAATGCATTTAAATTATTGTTTTTAGTATCTTATTTGTAATTTATATAAAAAAACAGTATGGAATTTTAATAACCACCATCGGTCATAACATGAAAATAATTATCGGTTTGAATGCTAATAATTAAATTAAATTAATTGAATTATTGTTAAACTATTAAATGTAATCTTCAGCAAATTTAAAAAAGAATATCCATTTTTTCATATTGTACATTATAATGTTGCAATGTCTAAATTTAATTGTAGCATTTAAAATGATTGTTTTTAGTGTTTTATTTTTAATTTATTTAAACAAAACTGTATAAAATTCCTTATATTTATTGGTTATCGGTCATAACATAAAACAGTGCATCTCTAATATTTTTTCTAGTATTCTCTAGTATTTTTAACTGATTTAGAGAGTAGTACTTATTATCTCTAATCATTGGTTATTTTAACTTCACCAGAGAGGAAATGATGGTTCTTCGTTTTCTGAAGCTCAGCTTATCCTGTGCGTTCTGGATTTGCACTTTGCAGGAACTGATACCACGTCCAACACCCTCCTCACTGCTTTTCTGTATCTCATGACCCACCCAGAGATTCAAGGTCTGTGTTTTGGTTTATCAGAAAACTTCTGTTAACATGATGAATGCCTTAAACTTAAACACAACTTTTTATTTCACCAGCGAGATGCCAAAAAGAGATTGATGAGGTTCTGGAGGGTAAAGATCACGCATCGTATGAAGACAGACACAATATGCCGTACACACTGGCTGTGATTCATGAGGTTCAGCGCGTCGCTAACACTGTACCGCTAAGTGTGTTTCACTGCACCACCAAAGACACAGAGCTGATGGGCTACAGCATCCCGAAGGTGGGGAAACCTCCATATAAAGAGAGTTTTACGCTTTTAAAATCATAATGTTGTCACTTTTTCTTCTCCAGGGAACTCTTGTTATTCCCAACCTCACTTCTGTACTAAAAGAGGAAGGCCAGTGGAAGTTTCCTCATGAATTCAACCCAGCCAACTTCCTGAGTGAGCAAGGCCAGTTTGAGAAGCCTGAGGCCTTTATGCCTTTTTCTGCAGGTAATGGTTCAGAATCGGATACATGTGTAGGTTTAGCTTGAGCGCATTTTGTAAATCATATATGCACATGTGTCTTGTACAGGTCCTCGTGTGTGTCTCGGTGAGGGTCTTGCGCGTATGGAGCTCTTCCTGGTCTTCGTCACTCTGTTGCGCCGTTTCCAGTTTGTGTGGCCCGATGATGCCGGGGAACCTGATTACACCCCAGTATATGGGATCACCCTCACCCCCAAACCCTACAGAATGCACATCAGACGCAGAGAAACATTATGATGATTATGACAGATTTATGTTGCAATGATGTTCTGATGTATTTTAATAACAGTATTAATAAATTGAAATTATTATTATTATTATTAAATTGAATTGAAAAGATAGTTCTTGAATAAAAACCTGTTACAAAATAGGTTTCTTCCTCTTTTTGTCTGAATGTATGCCAATGTGTTTTTGTGTGTGTGTCCACGTGCATGTGTTATTATCATAATCAAAAACTAAATGAAAAACTAGAACTAAAATAGATATAAGGCTTCAAATTTATAAACCACCTTTGCTAAAAGTTTTTACAAGAAGTCACATGCTCACCAGCACTGCATTTATTTGATGAAAAATACAGTAAGAATGGTAATATATTTTAACAATTTAAAATAACGTTTTAATTAGTGCTGGGCAACGATTAATCGCGATTAATCGCATCCAAAATAAAAGTTTTTGTTTATATAATATATCTGTGTGTATTGTGTATATTTATTATGTGTATATAAAGACACACACATACAGTATATATTTTGAAAAGATTTACATGTATTTACATGTATATATTTATTAATATAATTTATATGATATATAAATATATTTAATATATAAACATAACACATTTTTCTTAAATATATACATACATGGGTGTGTATTTATATATACATAATAAATACACACAATACACACACATATATTATGTACACAAAAACTTTTATTTTGGATGCGATTAATCGCGATTAATCGTTGCCCAGCACTAGTTTTAATATTTCACTACATTTTGTCACTTGATCCTTCAGAAGTCATTCAAATATGCTGATTTGCTGCTCAAGAAACATTACTGATTATTAATGTTGATGTTTTGTGATTAATGTTTTGTGGAAACCAGCATACAATTTTTTTTTTCACGATTTTTTTGATGAATATAGTTCAAAAGAACAACATATATGTCGTCACTGTCACTTTTGAGCCATTTAATCAATCCTTGTTGAATAAACTTATACATTTCTTATTTAAAACAACAAAAATCTTACTGTCCCCAAACTTTTCAACAGCAGTGTGACATAAACATTCCGCTAGAAAGCACTAACACACTGAAAAAAACAAAAAGTATAAAATGAAAAAAAAAAATGTATTGTTAAATTCAAAACTACATAACCTTGTTTAATCAGCAGGTATAAAAAAACATATTTGGCCTTTGGCTCATATATTTTTGTATATCTCCTGTATACTGAAGAGATATACGTGGAGTTCAAACCAGTTTGATCCAGAAACGCAAAGTGCTGAGCAGTGTTTGTTTGCCTGGGCCTGGGTTCATTTTATCTTTCCTGGAACATGACCATAATATTTGTTCAGATAGTCAATGTACTTAAAGACTGAGTGGTTTGAGTTCATAAGCTTCTTTTGCTTGAGTGAATCTAGAGGGACAACAGCTGGATATAGTCAGCATGCTGGTCTTTCTGATTCTTGTGTGGACATGCATCTTCTTCGTCTTCCTCCTCGTCCGGATCCAGAGGCCAAAGAATTTTCCTCCTGGACCTACTCCTCTCCCTTTATTTGGGAATCTGCTTCACATGGATATGGCCAATCCTTTGAAGGATTTTGAAAAAGTATGGCTTTCCTTTGGTCATCAGAAGCTTAAACGTTTCACTTGTTCTTGTTTGTAAAGTAATTTTCCAATGTTTTAAGTTTGCAGAACAATATGGGAAAATTTTCAGCCTGTATACTGGATCGAAACCATACGTTTTTCTAAATAGTTTTGAAGTTATTAAGGAAGCTTTGGTTACAAAGGCTCAAGACTTTTCAGGACGTCCTCAAGAGTGCATGGTCAGTCATCTCACAGAGAATAAAGGTAACTCATACTACAAGCTGTCCTAGATATCAGCACAGTCTAATGAGTGTGATATTGCTTTTATACAACAGAAATAAAATGCAAATAAAAATAAATGCAATATTTGTCAAATACACAGATGTTTCAGAAATGTTTTCATGAGCAACAGAAACACTTTTTATACACTGCTTAATTCAGCACCATCTGTTCAAGAATAAAGTTCATCATAAACATATGCTATTTAATTTCCAATAAAGTGGGGGTAAATATGCTTTTATCAGTGTTTTATGATAAACGTGACTCAACATTACAGTAAAAAAAAAGCTTTTACTGTTATAAAAAACTGATTTGTGAGCATTATTGGAATTGAGGATGTTAGAATAAACAAACACACCTGATTCAACTCAATAGCTCATTAGTAGAGACCTAAAATGGTTATTTCGCATCCAAAATGTGTAGCCTACTTTTGGGGGAACTCTAGGGTTGGGAACCTCTGCGCTCAAAAATGAAGTTGCCTGGGCCTTAACAATGTAACATATATTTAACAAGTCACTGAAAATGAAGACAGAGTAATAAAACAGTAAAAAGCCATTGTGTTGTTGGACTTTCAACGTTCTTGGAATGCTGCTGCTCGATCAATCAAATTAGAGGATGGTAATTATGTTGTAGTATTATTTAAATGAGTATAAGTATGGCTTATATCAGGAACAAAACAGAATCTCCACAACTAACATCTTAACTTTACTAAAGGTGTAATATTGGCCGATTATGGCACCCATTGGAAGGATCATCGACGTTTTGCTCTGATGACCCTGAGGAACTTTGGCCTGGGGAAGCAGTCAATGGAGGAGAGAATTCTGGGAGAAATCTCACATTTAGTTGCTGACTTGGACAAAAATACTGGTATTTACATGCAAAAACATTTTTTTGTTGGTTGAGATCTCAACTGACAAGGAACATGCCATAATGTTTTTAACGGATATACTGTACATTTGTACAGGAGGAACTGTGAATCCTCAGAATATGTTCCACAATGTTGCATCAAACATTATCGGCTTGGTTCTGTTTGGATCCCGTTCTGATTACAAGAATGAATTCCTTCAGCACTATGTCCAGTTCATTACAGAGATTTCAAAGATCCTCAATGGACCATGGAATGCGGTGAGAATTTAGATCAAATTTCAAATTTTTTTCTTTATAACCAGTTTTTCTACTTGCTATTGCTAATCAGAGGAATACAGTAGGCTATTAGTGGAGGGACCAGAGAGCATCTGATTGGACAAAAATCTGTGTAGTGCAGGATGAGTCATCAATATGTTTGATCTGTTTTCCTGTAAAATGTAACCTGTATTTCTGCCAAAAATTTGTATATTATCAATATTTAGTGATGTTTCAAAGCTACATGGAATAAAAGCCACAAATTCCCATTTTGATTGCATGCAACTTAAAAAAACATTAGCTTCAAAGTCAATAATAGCCAAGGGTGATTTAATAGAAAGCTGTATAAGTAACTGTATAAGATTATACAAAAATTTCAAACATGTCTTTTCCTAACAGATATACGACACACTTCCTTTACTGAGAATCTTGCCCCTGCCATTTAAAAAAGCATTTGATCATGTAAAGAAGTTAAAAAATATGAATTTAAGTCAGCTCAACGAACACAAGAACACAAGAGTCCCAGGAAAGCCGAGAGACTTCATTGACTGCTATCTGGACGAGCTTGATAAGGTGCAAATTGTTAAAACGTGTGTGTGTGTGGGGGTGGGGGGGAATGGGGCTTACAGCTTTACCACAGTTTGAGACTCAAATTAATACTATCTTGTGTTCCCCAGAGAAAAAATGATGGTTCCTCTTTTGCTGAAGACCAGCTCATCATGTACATTTTTGATTTGCACTTTGCAGGGACTGATACCACGTCCAACACCCTCCTCACTGCTTTTCTCTACCTCATGAACCACCCAGAGATTCAAGGTTTGTTTAAAAAGCACACATTGATTTTGCCTTAATTTAAACCAGGCAGAGCAGGGGGAGACAGACCACTCATAGAAAAACATATGAAAGCAATTATAATGCTCAATGTGAAAAGACCTGAAAATATCTCCATGATTAGCGACACTTGAACAGGCATTGCAAATACAGTTTTTAAGTGCGATTTGAACCAAAGAAGCTAAATTTATGATATTGTTGTCATTTCTTATTGCTAATTTGATGTATGTTATTTTTTTAATTGAATGTTGCAAACTTTCAGGAGTGTGTTAGCATATTAGCAAAGCTAACTCCTTTAAACTTAAACAAACATGGTCTTGTTTTCTCACCAGCAAAATGTCAAAAAGAGATTGATGAGGTTCTGGAGGGTAAAGATCACGCATCGTATGAAGACAGACACAATATGCCGTACACACTGGCTGTGATTCATGAGGTTCAGCGCGTCGCTAACACTGTACCGCTAAGTGTGTTTCACTGCACCACCAAAGACACAGAGCTGATGGGCTACAGCATCCCGAAGGTGGGGAAACCTGCAGAAACCAGTTTTTAGTACTTCAGAACAAATTTTAACTGTTTCTCCTTGTTTAGGGAACTGTGATCATTCCCAACCTCACTTCTGTACTAAAAGAGGAAGGCCAGTGGAAGTTTCCTCATGAATTCAACCCAGCCAACTTCCTGAGTGAGCAAGGCCAGTTTGAGAAGCCTGAGGCCTTTATACCTTTTTCTGCAGGTAACCATTCAAAAATGTATGACATTGTATTTCATCTTGTCAAACCTTTTCTGTGAGCATCATTATTTGTGTTTTACAGGTCCTCGTGCGTGTCTCGGTGAGGGTCTTGCGCGTATGGAGCTCTTCCTGGTCTTCGTCACTCTGTTGCGCCTTTTCCAGTTTGTGTGGCCCGATGATGCCGGGGAACCTGATTACACCCCAGTATATGGGATCACCCTCACCCCCAAACCCTACAGAATGCACATCAGACGCAGAGAAACAGTTAAACAGTAAATCATAATGTCAAATACTTCTCCCTATACAGGATATAATTTGATAAACAGATAATCTTTGAATATCTAATTGTGTATCATTATCAAAAGTTTGTGATGAGTATTGGGCTGCGTATGAAGTTGGAGGTAACTGAGCACAACAGGTTGGTTCTGGAAGTAAAAATTCAATTCATTTTCTTTTCATACAGACCTACCATGAGCTTCAAGATTGTTGAAATGATGATATATGATATAGTCTGCCTTGTTTTTAATAGCTGAATTTCTGGTGAACTACACTACCCATAATCCCAAAGTGAGCTCTGTCAATGCAGAAGAAAGTTTGTTGAAGATATTTTTGAAATCCCTAAAAGGGAAAATGAATGGAATATATTTCTGGAACCAAAAGATACAAACTCTGTACAAAAAGTTCCTATTGGGAGAACATAATAAAGCTCTTATCAAGTTGCTAAACGTGGCCTTCGTGTCTGTTTTTGAGACAATCCTAGCAAATATTCCAGTTCTGTGAAACAAACTGAAGAAATAATTTATTTTTGCAAAATTGAGTTGTTCACTTTGAGATGTATATCTGAATAGTTAAATTCGAAATGAATGCACGCATTAAATGCTTTAGCTAACTAAATGAGAATTATCAGGATAATAAGTAAAATGCTCTAAACAATTTTACTTAATTTGACTGAGTGTCCAGGGGCGGACTAGAGGCTGTGTGTCCTGTAACTTAACCAAATCACACATGAAAAAGACCAAAATTCAAAATCACTCAATGTAAATATTGGATAAACCTTTTAATGTAAAAGTGTAAAATAGATAAAGTGCATTGTCATTGTTAATGCGATGAATGCAGAATAGCATGTAGAATCAGTAAAGTGTTTAGACAATATATAATCCTAATAATGGAAAATAACGAAAAAATTACAGAGTACTCCCATCATGCCTCCTCTGTGCTGTTGGAGAAGCACAAGTGGAAGTTTCCTCATGAGTTTAACCAAGTCAACTTCCTGAGTGAGCAAGGCCTTGAGAAGATAACATTGTCTCTGTTTGTACGCTTTATTTTATTGTCATAGTGAATTTATGTCTGTGTTTGCAAATTCTTTTACAACACATGAGTAATGTATAATAATAAATTTCCTTTCAGGTCCTCATACTTGTCTTGGTGAAAATCTTTCTTTGAAATGAAGATTTTTATAATGGCAGTGGTTTTGTTGTTGTTTTTACTTTCTTGTTGATATGTATATGTGACCCTGGAGCACAAAACCAGTCGTAAGTAGCATGGGTGTATTTGTAGCAGTATCAAACAATACATTGTATGGGTCAAAATTATCGACTTTTCTTTCATGCCAAAAATCATTAGGATATTAAGTAAAGATCATGTTCGATGAAGATATTTAATAAAGTTCCTACTGTAAATATATCAAAACTTAATTTTTGTTTAGTAATATGCATTGCTAAGGACTTAATTTGGACAACTTTAAAGGCGATTTTCTCAATATTTAGACTTTTTTGCACCCTCAGATTCCAGATTTTCAAATAGATGTATCTCGAATATTGACCTATCATAACAAGCATCAATGGAAATCTTATTTATTCAAAACAAAAAAAACAAAAAAACAAAAACAAAACCTTATGGCTGGTTTTGTGGTCCAGGGCCACATATTTATATTTTTACAATGAATTTATGAATGAATAAATAAATAAACAGACAAACAAATAAACAATAGGCTCTATGTGACAGGCTTAGTTTCTAAATCGTTTAATAAGAAATAACACAACAAAATGTTATGTTATATCGAGAATTTATATTGATTATTTATTTATTCATTTTATTAATTATTAATACTTCTTATGTTCTGTAGTAGTAGCAGCAGCAGTAGTATTTTTATAGTAGGTGGCGCCAATGCACATGACTGTGTTACTTTCTGCAGACAGTGAATGAAGAAGAAGTGGCCGAAGCTCACATGGAGGCACGTAGAAAATAATCATTACTGTATTCCTGTGTGGTGGTCACTATAAAACAATATATATTTTAATATCTCACTAACGAACTTGCGTTTTAAAGAAATGGCGACAGATGCAAAAAGGCCAAAGGTAAAAAAAAAAAACGTTTTCTCAAACTATTAACTTATTAGTGACAGTTCTTATATTCATAGTTTAGATTCAAATATCTCCTTTAGCTTAAAATACAGTTATTGTGCTTATCGTGATGAGCCTTCAGCAGAGCATCATGTGTGTTTCAGATAGATGATGAGAAATGTGTGCTGGACCCCTTGAAAAACTTCTTGCTGTGGTGCGATAGTGTAAAGCTGACTCTCAGCGATAAGGTAAGCATGTATTATATTTACATATAGTATTATATTATATGGATATAGCGTTATAGTAGGCCTATTTATTAATATTATTATAATTTTCAAGTTTTTATCATTATAAAGTACTTATATTTCCAAGTTTCCAAGTGTAGGGTTTTATCATCAGCACAAGTCTAATCATGTATTTTGAAATAAAATTTCAAATACAGACAAAAACCTAAACTTGGAAATGTTTACCACAGTGTACATTAATGTCTTTAGGTGTACTTAAGTAAAGAGGGTACAGCAGCAGACTATGGCATGCTTGCCAAAGAGGACATTGAAGAGGGCCACGTCTTGTTCTCCATACCCAGAGAGGTTCTTCTGCATCAGGGCACCACTAAAGTAAAAAAGGTCCTTGAGGAAGGTAAAAGAACATTTAGGTTTATTGAAATCCCACCTTCTATAGCAGGCCTGTAACTATATAACCATATGTTGTCTAGGGAAGGAATCTTTGGAGAGCGCATCAGGCTGGGTTCCTCTTCTTCTGGGTCTCCTATATGAGTACTCATGTCCACAATCCCACTGGAAACCATATTTGTCTCTCTGGCCAGATTTTAGGACACTGGATCAACCCATGTTCTGGTAGGACTTGCTGTGAATATTTACTGACCTTTAAGATACTCCTCAAGGATCCTTCAGTTCTTTATGGTCACAATGTCTCTGTTTTGAAGGTCCGAGGAGGAGCGTGATAAACTCCTGAAAGGCACAGGAATTCCAGAGGCTGTCAAAACGGATCTGAAAAAACTCCAGGATGAGTACAATAACATAGTCCTTCCTTTCATGAAGTCCCATCCTGACCTGTGGGACCCTGAGAAGCACACGCTGGAGCTCTACAAGAGCCTGGTAGCATTTGTAATGGCCTATAGGTGAGATATCTGTGAGTCATTGAATTTGATTAAATTAAATGTATGATAATATGATTATTCTATTTAGAGATGCACAAGATAATGGTACCAAATTGGTTATTATTTATTTAATAGCTACTATTTATTTAATGGCTGTTTTAAATTTAAATTGAATGGTATAATATTAAATATCTAATTTTATGTTTAGATATTTTTTAGGTATGTTTTCTATGTATAATAACTGTATATTATCTATATTTTAATATATTTATATACAGTGTATTAAAATAAAATAAATAAATAATAACAACAACAACTAAATAGCAATAATCTTATATAAATTATTACCAAATTGGTTATTGGCCGAATTGATCAAATTAGATATTTAATTGTTCATGCTAATTTCCCCTAATTTTATATTTAAATTACCTTTGCTATCATCTAATGATCACTGAAACTTAATAACATAAACACAACACTAATAATTTAATAACATTTGTTATTTCTAATATTTAGCTGTAAATAAATATTTATTTTTCATACTGTGCATTATAATGCAGTGATGCCTAGTTTCACTTTTAAATCAATTTATTTTAGTTTGTATTTTTAAATTATTTAGTAATTTAAAAATTATTTTTGTAATTTACTACCTACTATTTAGTAGAATTTTAATATTGGCCATTCATAGTGATCGTCAGATACTGATTTTTTACATTTTAAATAATGTCAAATATTGGTAATAACATGAAAATAATGATCTGCTTATCATATCAGCTATACTGTTAATATCAGTGCATTCCCTACTTATTTTTGTAACATTTTCTCAGTTTTCAAGAGCCTGCAGAGGATGAGGATGAGGATGAGGATGAAGAAGAAGAAAAAGAGCCTAACCCTCCAATGATGGTGCCCATGGCTGACATGCTGAATCACGTTTCCAAGCACAACGCCAATCTGGAATATACACCCGTATGTGGTGCACAATGTATTGCTTTTAATTGTTTTTATGCTAGATGCTTAGAAATCTCACAGCTCATGTTCACTCGATTGTGCGCAGGAGTGTTTGAAGATGGTGTCCGTACAGCACATTGAAAAGGGCGCGGAGGTCTTTAACACCTACGGACAGATGGCAAACTGGCAGCTCCTCCACATGTACGGCTTTGCAGAGCCCTTTCCTACTAACAGCAATGATACTGCAGATATACAGATGTCCAGTGTGTACAAAGCAGCAGTGCAAGGTGTGACTTTGTAGACATCTATAAAAAGTCAGTTACTTAACACAAGAAATACTTCAAATTTTTATTGCGATTACAGTGGCACAAAGTGAAGCAGATCAAAGGCTCCTAGTGGACAAATGGAACATGTTGTGTGAAATGGAGATAGTTGGGGACAAAGGGGTTTTCATCTTCGGCCAGTCAGGCTCACTTACTTACAGTGAGCTCTACACTACACTGAAGGTAACCATTTTATCCACATGACAATTTTTTCCTACATTACCTGTTTATATATATATATAAAACTGCGTAGGTCCTGTGCATGCCGGTGCAAGATTTCAAGGAGTTCCGTGAAAACGAAGGCTGGGAGGAAGATGAAGAGGATGAGGATGATAAAATGGAGCAGGCTCTGAGTTTCGACGGACTAATGGGGTTGTCAGCAGAGTGGAAATGTCTCCTGCATGCAGCAGCTGCTCTGACGCTGGACTCTTATTCGGAAGATGTAGAGATGGACAGGAAGCGGCCAGAGGACCAGGGAGCTCTGGCTGAACTCGGCAGCAGAGAGAGGAGAGCTCTGCATGTGCGTTACGGTCAGAAGAGCATCCTACAGCGCTTGCAACAGCTCACCAAACCTACGTCTTAATGCATGGGTTTCACAAACATGCCATATGTGGTGCTGACACTGCATTCTGTAGTTTGAAGATTGAAAAATCCTCAGCTGATAGTGTAATTGAATTTGCAAACTGTGTATAGTTTGTGAGTTTTACATTTTGTATGCTGTACATTTTCCTTTCAAAAAAATCTTTTGGAATACGGTTCAGATTGTGTGCTGTTGTGGAATGTAAAGGTGGTTTATTTAACCCGTTTTTTTTACCTTGAAATAGCAGTTTAAAAATCATTCTGTTTGTACACTGACTTATAAAAGGCTTGCGTTTCTTTCCCACGTCTGTTCTGGGAGCAAGTTAGTTTGGTGAGCGGGTACGAAATCCCACAAAAAGTCTGTTTTGCTTTATGGCAGCAACAAATGCACGTATACATCTAGCCACTGTAATTACAACATTGATATTTACGACAGTGAATTCCACTTGTTTAACTGTAGAGGCAACTTAGTTGTTTTAATGTCACTGTCAAGTCATACCACAGAGGATTTTAAGTCTGATTTTCATGTTAGTGAAAGATTTGCTTCCACACAAATGTTTGTCAAGACAAAGAATAAATTACACACCTAATTTGCACTCTTTTCAGTATGTGCTCAAAAAGCTTCCCAATTTTTGTCAGTACATTGAAAACAAAATCCAGCTAATCAATTTTAATTACTTGCAAGTCAAAATTATGCTTTATGAGCTTTCCAAGAGGACTGGAACAGTGCTCGACTCAAACTCAAATCTGTTTAGTGTGTGAAAAAAAAAAAAAAAGAATCTGCAAACAGTTCATATGAAATTCATATCTTGCGTCTCCATCTGAATGGTCAGTGACACACACAAAGACGTTTCGTCACCTGAATGCTAAATGTGTAAAATTGAAGGGATTCACACAAAAATGAAAATTCTGTCATTAATTACTCACCCTCATGTCGTTCCAACCCCGCAAGACCGTCGGTTCATCTTCAGAACACAAATGAAGGTATTTCTGATAAAGTTTTCTGACCCTGCATAGCCAGCAACGGCAAGGTCCAGAAAGGTTAAGGACATAGTTAAAATAGTCCATGTGACATCAGTGGTTCCACTTTAATTTTATAAAGCTATGAAATACTTTGTGCACAAGTAAAAACCTTATTCAACAATTTATTTTCTACCGCTTCAGTTTTCGACGTGCTTTCACAACAGTAATGACAAAAAAAATAATTGTTGAATAGTTATTTTTGTGGGTTCTTTGTGCATAAGTATTCTCGTGGCTTCAAAAAGTTACGGTTGAACCACTGATGTCACAGACTATTTTAACGGTGACCTTACTACCTTTATGGGTCTTGAACACTAAAATTGCGTTGCTGTCTATGCAGGGTCAGAGAGCTGTCAGATTTAATCAAAAATACCTTTTTGTTCATCTTTGGGGAACAAATTAAAATCTTACGGGTTTGGAACGACATGAGGGTGACTAATTAATGACAGAATTCATTTCTTTTCAACGACAATTCATTTTTGTGTGAACTATCCCTTTAACAGGGACCAGAAACCATATGACTTTGTTTCAACAAACATTAACAAATGCAAATGATACAAGGAGGCAAAGCTGCAGTTCAAGTGTTTAATGCGGTAACTACAGAATGCATACATACAGGAAATAAGTAGCGGAACTAAAGGCAACTACAAAGTACTACAAAATACAACACGCGGACCAATACATTTACAAAACATTCGAAATCCTTACAAAATGAGCTGTATTGGTCCTTTTTGTTCTGCAAGTTGAATCTTTGTACAAACTCCGAAGATCCAATTTACCAACAAATTTCTGAATATTTCCACAATTGTACAAGTGCCAGGGAGAACCTCCAACCCAAGATTTGTTTCCTCACAGGTGCAAACTAGTGACCCCCCCCTGCAGTCCAGGACATCTGTCCGATACTATCAGCTCACCACACTGATAGCGCTCCCCTTAAAAACCAAACCTCAAAAAGTAATAATAAAAGAAAGAAAGAAATAAAACAAGACAGCTTCCTTAGCTACTACCAAGCTTCCAAACAAAAGTCAATCCGTCTTGAAGGCAAAAAATAATTTATGGAGAGTTAGGGGAAGCCAAACAGCAAGGAGTGAAATGTGCTCAAGCATGTGCCTCACCTTTGACCAAAAAAAAAAGAAAAATTACTCAATCTGCTCTTAAATGTCCCTTTTTAATATTTACATTGAACATTTAACTTGAGGGGGAAAAAAGGAAACAAAAAAGAAACTCCTCAGGTCAGATGCCGCCCGGTGGAAGGCGAGCGGGAATCCAGTGCCAGCTGTGTGTCGATCAGACGTGCAGGGTGTTGTTGGGGCAAATGAAGGGTTGGGGGGAAGAGGAAGAGCTCTCTCTGTGGGCACAGGAGCAGTTCCTGCAGCCTAACTGGCACCAGTTCCCTCCATCACCTGCTGGGCCTGCTTCTGCCCCATGCAGCACTGAGCCACCGACTGGAACAACCTACACACACACACAAAAACAACAACAACATGGAGACACTGCAATTCTTCTGTTGTGAAAATGCAAAAAAGATGCGTTTGTCTCATGTTGGCTCCCTTACTTCTCGATCTCTGGGGCACAGTGCACAAAATCATGGCTCCAGAACTTAAAGGCAGGGTTCTTGATCAGCTCAATGAAGGTGATGAGCAGACCCCACGGGTGCGGCCTGTTCACAATCAGCCTCTCCAGCAGGACCCTGCATGAAACAAGTTAGCCAGGGTTATTATAGTTATAGGTGGGGTATGTCATTTTTCAAAAACTGAGTCGGGGTCGAGTACCAAAACAAACTTGTAGCCAATCAGCAGTAAGGGGCGTGTCTACACATGATGTGGAGGAGAGAGCATTCAGTGCACAGGATGGACATTAGCCAAGCGACGACAGAAAGAGAGATGGCGGATTAAAAAAAAACAAAAAAAAAACAAAAAGGAAAATGTCTGCGGAACAATAAGGCAAGAAGTAGGACCCGTGTAAATATCAGATCAGCTTTCCAGCGCTGGAGAGAACTCAAGGAGCCAAAGGCCTGCGATTGGACGCCGAGGTTGCTTTGTTTCTTCTCGATAGGTGAGTAACACTGTGTCTACACCGGACGTGACGCAACAGCTAAAGTCTGCCTACACTGGACACGATAAAGTGACCGTTGAAAATCATTTAAAATGTGTGTCAGCACGTCATAAATAGAACGCAGCAGCAGTTTTCTGTCAGAGATGTCATGCCGCACAGAATCACTGATTATAATTACTTCTATAGTATTTTGTCACGCCGCTCGTGTCCGGTGTAGACACTGTGTTCGCTGCCTGGGTTGTGTAGACTACGTATGTGTGGGGTGGAGCTATCTAAATAGGGGCAGGGGCGTGTTTGTTTTGGTGATTTCAAATATAAACATTGGCTACCAGAAAAATCGCTTACCCCACCTTTAACTAAAAAAAAAAAAAAAAGTGTTATTTCAAAATACACTAACAAATGAAGTCAAAATAAAACTAAAACAAGTTTAATTGCTTTACTAACTTTACTAAAAATTAAATACTCCTGAAAACCCATTCAAAACATTAAAAACTATAATAGTGTGTCAATGACACTAAAATACACAAGAACCTATAGTCAAGTATAGCACTTAAAATAGAAGTAAACTTATTTTTGTAATTTTTGGTATAACTTTACAATAAAGCTAAACATTTGTTAACATGAGTTACCACAAATTAACAATGAAAAATAATTCTAAAGCATCTGATCTTAATTCCAACATTTACTAATACATTATAAAAAAAAAAGATGTATATAACTTAATATTTATCAACTAATATTAACAGACTTATAAATACTGAAACAAATGAATAGCTCATTGTTTGTTAATTTTAGTTATGCATTAACGTTGACTAATGGGACATTGTAAAGGGTTTCAGAATTTTTTTAGAAATTTAGTTATTAAAAACTAATAAAATAATTAAGGCAACCTGTTCTGGATTGGTTGGGCAAAGATTGAAAATTTGAAATGTTAAAAAGGATAGTATTCGTACAAATAATATAAATTGTTGTAAATCCCAGCTCACACCGTGCGATTTTGGCCACAATTTGGTAGTCTGAGACTAATTTTGAAAATCTTAAATAGGGCTGGGCGATAATTCAATAACGATAATTATCGTGATATAATACATAAACGATATGAAGAGTTCGATAAATGTTCAATATAATGTTTATGCGCCAAAAGCGGAACGAAACAGCATGACTCATTTGAAATCGCACCACACGGACTGTTTATCCGCTCGGATCAAAATCAAACAGCCGCACGGCGCGAGCTCACTAGAGCAGATGAGACTGTTACACGAGCACTAAACACTAAACAGTGCTGTGAGATCCAGTGTGAAGTGCTTGCATTCAGCGATGAACACAAATGACTGGGCAAACGTGATTTAAACTAGTTTAAAGCCAAACAGAAGAAACACTGTGTGCAACAAACGAGACAGTCAGAAGGCTTTTCAATCTACACACCGCCATCATTTACCATGGATGTAGCATCACTCACTGCACCATGGTATTGTGGCAGAAATGTGGGATATTCACAATGAATTTTATTACAGGAGTAATGCTATATAGTGTATGTATTTGTGATTAAGCTATAGCATGTGTGTATTCATAGTGAATGTTTTTAGACTACTGTTTTTCATACAAATAGGCTACCTAAAAACCATATGGTTGTATTTTTACCATGGTATTGAGGCGTTACATGTGTGGTTTTAACTGTTTATCATGATTTAAATGTATGCTACTATGGGAGACCAATGCTTAATAAAAAAAATTGTCAATAAATTTAGCCATATAAAACTGAGGTTTCTACAATTTTTACAAATGTTACTGATTTTAAAAATGAACAAATTTACCTCTGCATCCTAACTCAAACTACTATCAAATGTGCTTTTCTAAGAGGCAAAAAAGTGATATTAATATTATCAGGCAACCCAAACCTGTTTCTTGATTTGAAACAATATCACTCAGAACATGCAGAAACTAAGAAATTAACTTTTCCATTTAGATATTTATTTTAAGGAAAATTAATGGTCTGGTTTCAACAACTTTCACTTTGGAGCAAAATTCTGGCTTTAAACTTGAAGTAAAGATTTGACATTTATCGATATCGACTGATATGAAAAAATTTTTTTTTGGCCATATCGCCCAGCCCTAATCCTAAAAGATTCCTATAATGCTAGGCTAAAATCTGTAGTTTTTGATCGCTGGTTTGACATGTTCACAGACAGCTGAATAATGGCTGCTGAAATCAAATTTTGTAAGAAGATTTGGTGCACAGTCCTGCAGTGTGACTTCTATGAACGTCAAACTGTCTCCATTTTTCAGGACAAGCCATGATCAGAATTAATGCTAGAGATTTCTTTTAACCACCATAAACTCTGGCACTCCTGTCTTCCGCTCACGGAATTCAATTGGTATGTTGCCTTTGCTATGATAAACCCCAGTTGCTCCGCTGTTTTCATGTGGGTGTGTAGTGCTGCTTATACTATTCTTAAATACGCCGCTATTGTCGCCATTCATATACTTTTCATGAATCATTTTAATGAATATAATTAATGTATGAATGCATAGTCACAAATCAAATGACCCCCCAAAATAAAAACAATTTAATTATAAAATTATTTCTGCAATAATTATTCTAAAGCACCATTTTACAGAAATAGTGTTTAAAGAATAAATGTTAAAGTGAACAAAATATTGGTAATATTTTAACATTATATTTTAACTAACTTTTTCATAGAATACATCACATCCGGTCGGGCGGTCGCATACGGTCTAGCCGCAGAAGTTCAAATATTTTTATGCATCCGAAGCTCAAATCAGACCTGAATTTTCCACTTGTGCATTGGAACTCCGTGCAGCTCTCGCACTACTCTCCATTGGAAATAAATGAATTCCAGTCTGTTGCTTGTCATTTGTCTGAGATAGTGGAAAGGCAGCTTATGGGTTGATAATGTAAAACTCCGGAAAAATTTCCTTGCACCCATTTTTAACTAGTCTTGACTGTCGTACAGTCTGACATTAATGACAACCAAGATCCTACAGTGTGACATGATCATGTTCGTACATCTGACAAACAACAAACGTAAAAGACTACTTAAAAACAACAACAAAAAAAAAACGTGTGAGCCCGGCTTAAATAAAAAGGAACTGTGCATTAAATGGAACTAAACACTGCTAAGAGTTTAGACAGAAATATGTAATTAAATTCACTGCCATACCTGGTGATCTGCTCTTGAATGGCTTCAGCGTTGGCCTCGGCAAACAGATACAGCATGGTACAGCTAAAGTAGTGTGTGTGGCTGTTTGGATAACGCAGCTGATTGGCTATCGCATTCAGGAACAGATAGCGGCCTGAGAGGAGGAATACAGGTCACAATGTGAACTAAAACTAAAGAGCGGGGAAAAATAAGTTACATTCTCTTTTTTTCCCCCCCATCTCACCCTCAGTGTCTAGATCGACTGCGAGGTTCTGGAATATGTCCATGTGAGCCGAGTGAGTGATGGTGCTCATGGAGGGAGTGCTGCCCTTGTTGTGGATGTGGGCAATGGCCTGGGTTCCAACGTAGAGCACCAGAGCATTGATCAGCTGAATGTTGTAACGGTTGCCTGGCTCGTTGGACACCTGGAGGTAGAGAAAAAAGTCAGTCTCACTGACTAAAAGAGCTAAATTACAAAAGATGAACATGCGAGTCTGTTGGGAATGTTTTGTGATTCAGAGTGGCGCCCCCTACCTGCAGGTTGCTGCGCAGCTCAGAAAGGAAGGTGACAGGAGAACGGGTCTTGAGGTAGGAGTCAAGATCCTTCTTAAACTGGGACGGCATCACACCGGTGAAGTTAGTGAGGATGCGGGGTGCGATGTTGATCTCACTCAGCATATCCACCTGGTGAACACAGAAATTGTTACATACAGCACAAGATGTCCACAAGCATACTTTAAGTTACAACTACATACTAAACCACAATGCATCAAATCTGATGTCAAATGTGCAACTCTCTACCTTCAGATTAGGGGTGAAGGGGTCTGGAAGCCTCATGTTGCGGGGGAAGGCACTCAGGATCAGGTTCCTCAGCTGGATGCAGTTGGGAGGGATGACATCGCAGAAGCCATAATGGTAGTCGCACAGGAATTCTGGAAAGTCATGTAGCAGGACAAGCAGCACACGAAGTGTTCCCTTGGAGAATAGAGAGAGTAATAAAGCAAAGTCACAAACTGACCTAAAGAACCACCAGACAGGCGTTCAAAGGCAGGACTAAGCCAATACCTTGTAGAGAATTTGCATAGGTTTGTTGAGTTCAACATTCCTTAAGAAGGGTGCAAGATACTTGAACAAGTCTATCAGCAGCTGGGCATACATTGGCCAACCCTACGAGAGAGGAAAGAGACGTTTAAGGCACAGAAGACAGTCAGCGATTGGGACACAGACAGACTCATGGGGTGTCCAATCTTGCTACTGGAGGGCCATTTTTCTCCAAAGTTTAGCTCCAACACAACTGCTTGGACAATGTGAATGATCATTAAAGGGATAGTTCACCCAAAAATAAATTCGGTCATTAATTACTCACCCTCGTGTCGTTCCAAACCTGTAAGACCTTCGTACATAAAAAATATCTTAATTTGTATTCCGAACTCGGAGAACTCTCCTCTGTGTCACCCTATAGCGCCATTTTGGAGAGTATCACATACGTAAACAACGCATGCACGCAGATACGTTGTTCACACTTTGATCTAAATGTAAACAACAGATCCGCTTACATACTATAGGCACTATAGGGTGACGCAGAGGAGACGAATTGTTGAATAAAGTCATTTTTATGTTTTCTTTGCGCACAAGAAGTATTCTCGTAGCTTCGTAAAATTACGGTTGAACCACTGATGTCACATGGATTATTTTAACGATGTCCTCGCTACGTTTCTGGACCTAGATCGTGTTGGTATCCTTGCTGGCTATGGAAGGTTAGAAAGCTCTCAGAATTAATCCAAAATATCTTAATTTGGGTTCCGAAGATGAACAAAGGTCTTTCAGGTTTGGAACGACATGAGGGCGAGTAATTTATGACCGAATTTTAGACTTTGATTAGCTGGTTCAGGTGTTTAATTAGGATCAGCAAAACTCTGCAAGAAGTGGCCCTCCTGGATTGGACACCTGATACATATCATGCAGCAGATACAGACCTTCTGTTGTGGGGTATGCGCAAGCATCCTGGCAATGAAGATGCGGTGCGAGATGAGCTCCAGCCAAGCATAGACAAAACCAGGTGCTTTAGTTGGCCTCAGGATATGGAAGGTGTTGCTGAAAAGAGAATGTCCTTTAATACCCATTCAAAGACTGATCAACATAGTAAAGGAGCAGTCACATTTCTGTGAAATTTCCCAAAAAAGGTCTATTATTTGTCAATAGCATAGTGATGTATGAGGGAGAGCTTACATAGAAATCACTTTCAAACCAAGCAGTTTTCTATTGGTAAACATGACAAAGCTGCACGACCAACTCAAACCCACTGATCCTACTGAATAGACTGAAATTCGCCAAACAATAATAGATGTGACTGCACCTTAAAACTAATTTCACGTGCTTACCAGAAGGCAGTGAGGGTCTGGAAGTTGATGGTCTCCAGCACATGCTCTGGTGCGTTAAGCTCCAGCAGGAGCATGATGAAGATTCTGTGGTACGGAAGCTGCTGGAACTCTGTCTGCCTCACATCGTGATCCTGGATCAATACACCCACCACAATGCCTAGAACCTGCACCATGACAAGAAAAGCAGCATTATTAGTTTTTGGAGATTTTGATTAAAGTCACCACTGAGCCACATCTAACCATTGTAAGCATTCCAACCTTGTTGAGCAGGTTAATTTTGGTGACCGTGTTGGTGGCCTCTCCGGAGTGTTTGACAAGAAGCGCAATGAGCCGAACAAAAGCATCCAGGTTATGGTAGCACTTGGCTCTGATGATGGCGGGGCTGGTGGTCGGGTGCTGCTGTTCGGCTTGAGCACGGTAACTGATCTCCACGCACATTTCTGTGCACAGCCGGAAGAAGCGAGTGATCAGGTCATCGGTCTTCAGGATGCCCTGCTGGTGCATCTGCAAGAGAAAACAAGGCAGGTCTGAATGAAGTACAATTACAGCCTTGAGAGGAAACAAGTTGAAACTTCTGTATTTTGAGTTATTGCTAACCTGGCCAACAAATGCAGAGAAGGCCTTGGTGCTGTCTCTTCCTGCAGCTGCTGAGTGGTACAGGTTGACCCATTCTCTGAGCAGGTACTCTGCCTTCTCTCTAAGGCCTGGTGGGTCATCGTACTCAGAGGCTTGAGAAATCCCAGAGTGCATCATGAAGTTCGGCCCACCATGATGACGATCGATCATGGCCTCGTAGTTGGAGCGGACAACATCCATCAGCTGGGGCAAACTAGGGGTTCCGCAGAAGTAATTCCAGTTTATTTAAGTTTTCAGTAACCAATCGGACAATCAATTGCAGGACCAGCAACATAAGCAGTTGTCTTACCCTTCAGGAGCATTGGCTCTGGAGTGGGCATTGGTCCTCATCAGCGTCTCAATGGTGTGGAAGAGATCTGCTTCAGTGATGTGACTCACGCTACGTTCGTCAACCAGTAGGAGCTTCACCAGCTGCATGGCGAATGCTACGGCCATGTAGTTGAGCCCGTTTTCCATGGACTATACATTAAAAAAAAAAAATTTTTTTTAAGTAATTCTTACACCCATGTGTTTTTTTTTTGTTTGTTTGTTTTTTTTTGTTTTTTTTTTTTTATTTACAACAGTTTTGTTTCAAGTCCTAGAGATACTCTTCACCTGAGCCAGGTGTAAGTCATACTGCTGCATGTTGACCAGGTGGTTTCTGATGAGGAGCTCTACGGCCTCAACGTTGTACTTGTATTCATCTCTGCACTCAATCAGGCATCTGCAGGGGGTGTAGAAGAAAAGGTTAGGACCTTCGAGACCCGTCTATGATGGTAACATAAGTTTACGCCGCAGTTGTAGTACTGGCCTGGTGATTTGTTTGTTGCACCACTGTGGGCCGTAGGCACGACCGTCTTGTAGGGCCTTCAGCACCAGTAGGTGGCACTCCCTGTAGCTCAGTAAAAGATCAGGATCAGCACCACTGGTGGCATCCAGCAGACCCTCGACAGCCTGAGAGTGAGCAAGCATAAGATTTGTTAGATTTAAGCTGAGATTGTCTTGCAGGGATGTCCAGTCTTAAACCTGTAAGGCCAATGACCCTGCAGAGTTTAGCTCCAAAACATTTGCTTGAATGTTTCTGGTGATTCTAAAGACCAAAAGGTCTTAGGATTTAAGCTAAACTCGGTAGAACAGGGGCCCTCCAGGAACAGGATTGGACAACACTGCCATAAGGTCAAGTTTTTCTCCCAGAATCTCTCTAACCTTCTGCAAAAGGCCCAGGGCAGCGATGCCATCACGGGAGTTTCTAGCCATGACAACAGCCTCCAGAAGGCTACGTATGGCCTGGGTCTGTGGGTTCATGGCCAGGGCAGGTGGAATTGCATGCAGGTGCTGCTCCAGGTCTGAAATGCACTTATCATAGATGTGAGCCACATCATCTGTAGGCCATGCCTGTTGCTGCAATGCAGAAAAGAGAACCTTTGAGCTACTTAACCAATGTGACAACCAAATACAACCACTTCAAGCACAGGGTCTGTACCTTCATTGGTTGGGCAAGGAAACCAGTGGGCTGAGACAGGTCATTACTGGGTAGGAAGCCTGGAACATTACGGGCGAACTCCTCATAAACAGCCAGCTGTTTAGGATCCACTCCACCGACCTGGAAAAGAGAAGCAAGTCAGAATTGAACAGTCGCACAGAATAGTAAACCACTGACCCAATGAGAAGTTAGCAAAGAACTCACCTTCAGTCTGATCTGCTCTGGCATGCGCTCAGCCTGATAGGTGAGCACCATGGGGTCACAGTAGCGACGGCCTTCTTGGCGAGCGTGCTTCCTTAGCTCGAATTCCTGCAAGACAGAGAAATTGTGTCCAAATCAGACTGTATGATATTACATGACCACACTACAGGTGACATGCAGCTGTTCCTCAACTGCTGTAACAATCAGAACAGTGTGCAGGGACTCACAGTTGCCAGTCTCTTGTCCATCTCTGGTCCAGCTTTCTCCACTGCTGTCTTCTGTATAAAGCAACAAGCAAGCTCACAGTTGTCCTGTGCAACACGAGCAGCTGCCTCTTCCATCATCTCTCTCTGCTGAGGTGTGGGAGCCTGAAATGGACATGCTCAGCGAGTCAGAAAATGCTGAAAAAGAACTGATTATGTGTCAGGATGGAGTTGAAAATTTCCCTACCCTAAGAGCTGCAGCAAAGCTGTTCTTCAGGTTGGTGGCAATGCTCATGAGCAGAGGCTCCCTGCAGGTGATCATGGCCATGCCAGCGGTCAGGTTACGCATCATGTGGTGGGCGGCCACACGCATGTGAGACTCCTCAGAATCTAGTGCGAAGTCCTTCCTGACTATCTGCTCACAGGTGGTCATGGCGATCTTGATGGATCGGTCCACCACTGGGTGAACCAGTTCCTGTACAGCACGCTCAATTGCGGGTCTCACACACTGCTTCAGCTGAGGGTGGGCCTGTAGTAATGGGATCTACACAAAAAGCAAGGAAGAAAAAAAGATGTATTTATTTGAAAAAAAAGATTCAAGTTTAAAAGTTGTCTTGGTAGAGTGAGAGACTAACGTTAATATTGATGTTGATGTGTGGGGCCAGGCCAGCCAGGGCATACACATTGATGTCATGGTAGCTGAACTGTGGTGTGGGCGGTCCAGTAGCCGTACAGGTCGTGGTGGTGGCCGGAGTTGACGGAGCAGCTGTAAATGGAACAGAATCTACTCCTGGTTAAACAGGAAAAGGTATACTATGGAAAAAAGTATGCACCTTACAAAGTGCCTGTTGTAGTGTTATACCTGTTGTAACTATAGGCAGCATCTCTTCAGGAGGCTTGGTCTCTTTCTTTGGTGCAGAGAGCTGTTCCTCTAAGTTCTTCAGCTTCTCTTTGTCTCTCAGTAGGTTTCCTGGTTTTAGCTCACTGATGTCCAAAGACAGATTCTTGCAGAGCACCTCAATCTCAAACTTGAGGTTAAGCTGTGAAGAGAGAATTGTGGGACTGAGTGAAAACTACTTCCACTCAATGTTCCCTCTAAGCTGCGCGCGCGGCCGTGCACTTCTTCCACTGTGGCCGCACAGAGAAATAATGTGCCGCGCACATGCAAAAATTAGTTGGGAAAGCCATTTGATTGTTTTCTAGTGAAAACTAAAGAATTGCAATGCTCGGGTAAACCGCTATAGAGCTGCTGCCGCTATAGAGTTAGAACCGGTGAATGCGGTTTACAGGTTTCATAGAAAGAACGATGTGCGCCTGTCGCTGTAGAAACCAAATACTTCAATGGTTGCGGACGAAATGGCTCAAATGGGGAGCCAACGCAAACACAGTGACATGTGAAATAAACGTCTTCGTGTATTAAAAAAAGAATAGCTTGATTAAGTGCTGGAAATAGCGGATGATGGGCACAGAATGGTAACAAAACTCTGAGACATTACCAGTCACATACAGGTGTATCGTGCAAACTGTACTTCATAAGGATGTTTAGATAGCTATAGAAGAATTCACGTTTAAAAAAAAATAACTTACAGATCTCAGTTTAAATGCTTCAGTTGATTTTCTGTTCTCTTCTATCAGTTTAAATGCTTCAGTTGTTTTGATATTATATAATATTATGTTAGGCCTATATTATAAACCTAATAAATAACTGACCTTGTTTTTTAATGGAGTCACTTATGCTGTACTTATCAAGGCTGTATTTATTTGATCAAAATACAGAAAAAAACAACAACAAAAAAAACCTCCAGTAATATTGTGAACTCTTAGGCTATTGCAATTTCTAATATTGGTTTTCTATTTTAATATATTTTAAAATAGTGTATTCCTGTAAAGCAAAGCTGAATTTTCAGCTTCATTACTCCACTCTTCAGTGTCACATGATCCTTCATTCTAAGATTCTGATTTATTATCAGTGTTGAAACTCTTGTACTGCTTAATATTTTTTCTTTGATTAGGCTAATAAAAAATTGAAAAGAACAGCATTAATTAAAAATAAATATTGTCTTGATGCAAGTCTTTATCACTTTTTATCCATTTAACACATCCTTTCTAAATAAAAGTATTAATTAAAAAATAAAAAATTACTGACCCCAAACTTTTGAATAGTAGTGTATATTGTAACACAATTTCTATTTTGAATTAACACTGTTCTTTTTTACTTTTTATTTCTCAAAGAATCCTGAAAAATCTCACAGGTCCCAAAAAATATTAAGCAGCACAACTTTTTCCAACATTGATTATAAATGAGCATATTATAATGATTTCCTGAAGGATCATGTGACACTGAAAATTCAGCTTTGCTTCACAAGAATAAATTATATTTTAAAGTAGGCCTATATTAAAATAGAAAACTTTTTAAATTGCAATAATATTTCACTATTCTTTTGTGAAATAATATTCAGTATTTTTTTTATCAAATAGAAACATCCTTCATGAGCCTAAGAAACTTCTTTAAAAAAAAAAAAAAAAAAATGTACTGATCCCAAACTTTTGAACGGCAGTGTATTGTACAGTAAAATGTTTTCTCAGATAACCTAAAATGTACATTTAGTTACATCAAGGGTCAAATCAAATATAAATACACATTAAAGTTAAGTTACACACTTTTTTTGTGCATGCGCTGTACAGGTCTGGTATAAAGAATGTTTTTGCTCAGGTGGCCGAAATGTCCGCCCAATAGAGAAAAGTTTTGCTCAGCAAGAAAAAAAATTAGAGGGAGCATTGCTTCCACTGGAAGCTTATGTACAATAAGTTTAGCGTCAATGAAAGAAACTGACCTTTAAGTCATGTTCCTGGTGGAGCTCAGCCAGTACATTCATGATACCCATGGTCCAAGGGTTCTGCGGTCTGAAGATCTACAAAACAGGGCAACAATTGTTAAAAGAGGTTATATCCTGATTTGCAAAACTGGCCCACACTCAACACCTGACAGCAAAATTGGGAGGGAAAATTGCATGATTATTACCACACTCCGTAGACTTGACTCCAAGACTTTGGCCACAAAGGGGACGACATACAGTAACTCCTGTTGGCCTTTCACATAAGCCTCCAGCAAGAGAGATTTCAGCTCCAGGTCCTATAAGAGCAAAACGTTAATTCACTCAACACAGCAGGTATAATAACGAATTGGATCCTTCTATAAATGTTTCAAGCTCTGGCGATGAATAAAAATGAACTCACTGTGTACAGGATGGGTTTGTTTTTAGCTAGGGTGATCATTCCAAGCCAGTGACCCAAATTCTTCAGCAGGGATCGATCTGAGAAGTTAGCAGCTGCCTTATCAGAGGTAAGAAGGACCTGAAAAACAAAATGGGACAATATTAAGTCATCATAATGTAGGCATACCTAGGTTTTATGATTTTAATCATGTTATTTTTCAAGAAAATTACCTTGATGTTTCTGTAAGTCTCATTGAGAACCATCTTGACAAACTCTGGGTTTTTCAGTGTGTCCAGGAAGTTAGAATACAGGCTGTGGAAGTTGGGCTCAATGCTGACACGCTTCATAACCAGGTACTGAGAGACCCAGGGCATGAATTCTTCTTTCACAGTCTCTTTCAGCTCCTCCACCTTCAAAAATGCAGCAAAAGATGATTTAGGAGGTAAAAGCAGAAACTTATGATATATAACTTAAAGATACAGATTGTAAGAACAAACACCTTTTGGGACATGTTTGATTGGGACAAGTTGTTGAAGATGAATGCAATCTTCTCCTGAACATTCTCTGGGGGCTCAACGATCCTTTCGGTTTGGTCTGTGGCCACCAACAAGGTGTCAATGTTTGTGGTGTTGATTGAAGGCTGTGAAAATTTAAACCATCAAATACCACAGAGATTAATCCATCTAGGACCAATGATACATTTCAGAAAATGACATTAACGGAACAATAATTATGTGCACTCACTGGCACGTCCTTCTTCGGTCCAACAGCTGTAGGTCTCGTGATGGTGGTGGTTTTGGCAGCGGTTGTGGTTGTGGTGGCTGTGGTCACTAAGGTGCTGGCCTGGCCAGGTTGAGGGGCTTTGGGGGTCTGAGACTGAGCTTGAGCCTGGGCTAAAGCCAGGCTACCTGGGGTGGTAATGGAGCCTTGCATCTTCACAGGAGGGTCTCTGGACTGCTGGCCATACTCTATATACTATTCACAGAAAGTGGACAACATACAACAGCAGACTTATTCAGCTGAAAGTTTAACTAACTAGTGCAGAGTGAGATATTACAGGAAACGCTGTGGGCATGATCAAAATAAAATGAAAAACTAGGTTACCTCTTGTAAATGGTGCGGAAACTGCAGGAAATGGGCTATTGACGCCAAGTGCTGACAATATTGGGGATAGTCCTTCAGTCTGAGGAAGAGAGCAGTTCAGATTTAATACAATTCAACATATCAAGATGCTAATTAAATCTTGTGTGGTGGCTGGGAAGCCAAGACAAACTACTGACAGTACCTATTTTTAAATCTATCTAGTGCAGCGATTCCAAAGTAATACATCTTTGATCCGAAAGGTTTGCGTAAGGCTTCCAGGACATATCGTAAGGCCAAGCCCAGTGCCATGTATGTGACCAGGCCTTTCTCAATGATCCCCCCAAAGAGGCAAGCGGTGATGTGTAGCTCTTTGTCCGGATACTGAGGGAAGAATCGGTACTCCTCAAACAGATTCCTCAGCATGCAGTTAAAAACTTCCCGTTCCCGCTTGATGTTCGAGTCCTTAAATCTCTGCAGCATTTCCAGCACCTACATTGATAGAGTCACTATGAATTTGAAAGCTGTACCTGAGAAATTAGCACTAAGGTATTAAGAATGAGCAAAAGCTCCATTCTACTCAGTTACTTCTGCCGATCTCACCTCATCCACAGACATCGTGGGGTGCGGCGGATGGTTGTAGATGCGCTGGAAGTAGCTGTTTGCCTCATCGTCTATCTCCTTACTAAAGTGCTGGTTTGCCTCTGGCCACACCTGAGAGAGGTCAGCTGTAGCAAAGGAAAAACTTGTTACAGCACTTTATGAATTAAAAAAAACAAACAAAAACACTTAATTTGAAGAAAGACTGACTAAAGCGCAAATTCAGAAAAAAACAAAATAGTTCCAGGCAAACAGTTTGTTTTCCTTCATATGTCTGATGGAAGAAAATATTTACACACGGATCCAAGCTGGTTGCCAAGAACATCTTGCAGTAATGTAGACTGACCTGTATTTCCTCTTAGGTTCTAATGTCATTTTTGGCCCAGAGATGAAAAGCTACACAGAGATAAGACTCTGAAATGTGTCAAAAGGACTTTTGTAAGGCTCTGAAGTGCCAGTTTTGAGAGGAAATACAGCTTGAGGCGCCTGGCACTCTCTCAGCCACATCACCACTTACAGGCCTTCATCTTACTCTGCTGGAAGGTGGGTGGGTTCAGCCCCGGTGTGCTCATCTTCCTGGTGCCGAAGGGGTCACTGCTGACAGCGGGCATGCCCAAACCTGAGCCAATACCAGTCAAGCTTGTGCTCAGAGGACCTACAGAAGCAATTCAAGAGATGCATTTGTAATTAAATAAACTGGAAAACAATAGTACAGCCTCACTAGTTTCTAGACCGGAGTTTCATAACTTCATAAGTCTCATGGTACCTTGGAGCTGAGAAGAGAGGGGGTTGATTGGGAAAGCTGTACTGGGGTTAGGGTTGGGCAGGTTTGAGAAGGCTTTGGCTGGGGACTGGGGGTTACTGAAGGCAGAGCCCTGCAGGTTGGGGAATCCTTGCATGCTCGGGGTGTGAGAGGTGGACGAGACACCTAGACTCAAAGAGCCCATCGCAGAGAGAGGGTCCATCTGGAATAGAAAAAGACATTTGAGTACAACCCCATCAAAATACAGTTCAGCCAATCTTGACACTGACAGCCATTTTCATTCAGTAGATAATGCCACAGTTACCTGCACAGGTGAAATAGCATCTAAGCTGCTGGTGCTGGGAGCTCGTCCCTTTGGCAAGACTCCTGGTGGCGGCTGCCTGGCCTTGTTCATCACATTGCTGCAGTTGGCCACCATGGTCAAGATTGTCTCTGACAGCTCTTGAGACACACTCCTGCTCAAAGAAGCCAACAAAACCAAGTGTTTAACTTCACCCAAGCTTTTCCTTAAAATGCTTAAAAACATGCGCAAGGGCTCTATATACGCACCCAGCACAAGACTGCAGACAAGCAAGCATGGTAGCCAGTGTTTCAGGAGGAAGTTGAGCACTTTTCGGCTGGTCTTTCTCTGGGGCCAAACCACCCATGATAGAGGGACAACGTCTCTTCAGGAATGTGACACACGCCTGGATGAACGGCTCCTAATCAACAAACAACACATCAGTCTTCATGTGCATTGACTTATGAATGGTATGATAACTTTTTGAATGGACACAACTTTTGAACAGTAGTGTCAAACTGAAAGCTCACTTACCCCGTGCTCTCGAATTTTGTCAGTGAGCCATTTGTCAAGTTTGAGGTATTCACGGCGAGAGGCAAGTGCAGCAAGGTCAATAACAAAGGCAAATGGAGTACCATTCAGCAGCATCGATAGAGACTGCAATGCACAAAAACAAGAGCATTCAAAATATTAAAGTACCACTTTTATTTTATATAAAAACTTGTTCTCAGTCTCCAACCCTATTAATCTACTCCTCATGAGAGCAGGGGCAGGAGATCAGTACCTTCAAGTCCTGAGCCACATCCAGGATGCGGGATAGCTTGGCCTGGTCGTATTGCTCTCCTCTCATGTACCACTCAGCCATAGAGTGCATGATCAGCTGGCGGATGGAGGGGGACTGGCCCTGCAAATAAAACCCAGGCACATTAATACACAGTGACAGTAGAACAGAACTTTGCGCCTCTTCAAACTGATGTTAAATCCACCTACCTGTCCATGCCAGGCATAGTGCAAGATGATGGCAGAGTTGGGGTGGTTGCCCAGGAAGATGGGCATGAGGGTGGAGATGAGCTCATGACGCAGGGTGTGCCAGGAGGTGCTGATCTGCAGAAGCGCCAGCACTAGCATGTCCGGGCAGTGCTTGATGGGGAAGCTGAAGAGCTGCTTCACCTGTTCATAATGCCCGACTTCAGAGAGGCGCAAGAGGCTCTCCACTAGGTCCAAGCTCTTCCTGTTGAACAAAGCGAAAGGAGAAGATATAAAACATACAGAACACAATTTTTAGAAAAACTAGATGGTCTTAAATTGGTCAAGACTTACCATGTGGCTATTTCTCTGTTGTCATCCTCAGGTGGGGCCTTCAGGATGTCAATGGCAACAGTATGACAGGGGTAGTCAGCAAAGCAGAAGACTTCTGGACTCATCAGCGAGTGCTGAATGAATGACAGCTGGAGAACACAAAAGAGCAGGACTTCAATATGCTACTTCATTTCCAATGCAAGTTCTAGACAAATTAGTTTAATCTGAATTGGCGACACTTTAAATGAAGACTTTTCTACCTGTCCTTCTGCATGCTTCCATGGTCTGTAGATGAGATCCACTGGGAAGACCTCCATTCCCAGACCCCTCTGGATACCAAAGACCACTATCTGAAGCCCCTTACTGTCCCGGATCAGGAAGCCTGGGTGATCCAGCTCATAGGTCACCTCTTTGAAATTCAGATTGGGGTTCTGAGAACAACAAGCACAGTTAAGCAAATTAAGTTCTGGTCTGCTAACTAACGTTTGATCTGGTAATGCATCTAAAACACAGCCTTACCACTTCTTTGACCACATCAATTAGAACTTCAACATTCCAGGTGTGGGCCTGAGAGCCGTCACTCTTGTCCTTCCCATCACTCCAGATCCCACCGCCCACTGGATTTGAGATGGACTACAGATAAAAAGAAAAACTAGTTATTCAAACTTGTTCAGACTCCTTATCTGATCCTTTAACTCAGACTTTGTTACATTAGAATTCCAGCAGAACCAAAACCAGGCCCAGACAAACTCTTTTAATAGTTAAAGCTGCAGTCTGTAAGTTTTGTCTGTAAGTCGCCATCTGTTTGAAAACCTGGAATTGCAGCTCTGTGCGGAATTATCTTCTGTGTGTAGGGTTGTGCTCCAGTGCTACAGCACGGATGAATCTAATGTTTTGAGGAGTATGTGTGTCAATCTGTCAGTCAACACGCCGGTGTGGATACTGTATTTAGCAATCACAGATTCTAGCCTACATCTTGGAATATATGACCCAAATAAGAATTTACACCGTATATTGTCATCTGAACAAGTCTGCCACGTTTGTTCAGACCAACTGAGGAAAAAAGCATTACAATAATCGCGCTACCAATGGTGATTAAATCTAACGATCGGTTAGTTTATATCACATAACCGTGCAAATTATTATTATTGTTATACTTTATTCTCAAGTTATTAATGTTAACAACATCAGCATTGCGTGACATTGAGTATAGTGTGTATTAGCGTGTAGATTTCAATTCCTGTACAGTCTAATATCTAATTGTCATACCATTTGAATTTCATGTTAAGAAATTCTTTTAACCCAACTATGCTCCCTTCAAACTGGTTGTCTTTAAAATACAAATCCTGTGTAATCCCAGGCTATCTGTAATCAGAAGCACATTTAAACCTGGAATATAATTTAATTTCATTCACATGTGTTTCATAAACACAATCCTTTCTGGATTACAATCCGCCATCAAAATGATACATTTAATTATTCCAGCTGCTGTGAGAAAAGGCTATAAACGATCCTCCACCTGCAGGATCCTCACATGCGATAGCATACTAGCCGGGAAAACTTCTGTTTACAGAAGTGACGTAATGACGCAGCAGCATGCTAAAATTTCCCACGGAAACCTTCCCGTACCCCTCAAATTAGAAAACATTATTATAAGCTAACCGTTGTGAATCAGGCTAAAGTAAGGTGATAGTTTTGAATACCAGCTGGTTATGTACTTGCTCAAATATTGATTTTGGATCATTTTAACCCCCCCCCAAAAAAAAGTTACAGACTGCAGCTTTTTCTTTTCTTTTCTTTTTTTTTTAAAAAAGAGTGCAAAACATACAACATACGGTGAACAAAATATAAAAAAAAACAGCAATAGAACAGCAATGAAGATAAATAGCTACGACAATCTGAATAATAGTAGTAGTATGCAAGTAGTACTAGCATGCATAATAATAATAATACTAAATTGAGCGGACTGCAGCTTTAACAACAACATACCTGTAGGCCGATGCCATCAGACAGCCCAGAGTGAGTGCGGGCCATCATGCCCAGCACTCTGGCCACCTGACTGGCTGTCACCTCTCGCACCCCATACTGCAGGATTATGTTCCTGCACTCTTCAAGACTGGGGAAACATACAAATCAATAAATACATGGGAATCCCTTTAAATAAACAGCATCAATAGTACACTTTCAGGTTATATTCAACTAAAACTGTCATTTACATTTTTCCTCTCAAAAGAAATTATTTTCTACTGCCCACATTCATGCCAATAAGGAACAGCATACAGGTTTGAAATAACATGGTGTAAATGACAAATTGAATTTTTGGGTGCTTTTTCCCCCCATTTAAGCTGTTAATACCTCGCACAAAAGCCATAGCCAACTTCTTGCATGAAGTCAGCAAGTGAACTCTCCATCATGGTCTTGTTTAATTCTCCAGAGTCTGGCAGGATCCTGTCCATGAGAATGTCCCGTTTGTCAGGGTACAGCAGTGGTGCAAGCACCACAGGACAGCGCTCCTGCGGGAAATCTGGGTCACAAACAAAAACACGGGACTAAATGACTCTAGAGCACAGCGTGAGAATCAGTTCCCATTGGGAGAGCTAGACAAATATAACATGCAAGTAGTAATTATTTAGTGAACTTTTCCACTAACCTCTGCACAGTGTTTTGAGGAACGCGTCAATCTGCTCTTGTCCGACTCCGCTCGAGCCCTTCTGACCGAACAGAAGATGGGAGAGGAGCAGATGCAGAACCTCTATGGCAATATCCTGGAAGCCACCTTCCTGATTCCCTCCGAGGTCTGCGTCCACGTACGAGCGGAGGAGGTCAGGGAGCTTCTGCTTCACAAATTGAGCAGCTGTGAAAGAAAGTTACAGGGGTTTGAGCCGAAAACCCTTGCAGAGAATCTAATGCCACAGAAGTGAAACTGAAAACAAATTAAGCGTCAGGAAGTGAACACTTACCAAACCCTCGGAGGTCTGCGTTACTAGAGTTCAGCAGAGCAAGGCCAAAAATCACCTAGCGAAAGCAGGTACATTTTTAAACAGCCACTCACAATTTTTGACGTTATTTTGGAATATATTAGAAGACTTTGACTACCTCCTGAACCTTGCTTAGCTTGAGAACCTTACTCAGCTGAGTAAATAAGTGAGGTGATGGTTTCAAACTCTACAAACAAGCAGACATGAAACCAATGAACTCAATGAGTATCAAACAGGCACTTAAATCACAAAACTGTCAAATTTGAATACAAAAGGTTAAATATTTTGAAAGCCAGATCAACAAACCTTTTGATAGTGCAGGGGATTGTCAATGGCGTAGCAAAGCGTTGAAATAAAATTTGGTTTCGTAATAAGAGACACACACTCCTGGATCAGAAATTGTGTCTGAAGCAAATAAGAGATGGGTAATAAAACATTAAAACTAATTCTGAAACTAATAAACTTTCATTTTTGATAAAGAGTCTCAATTTTCAAAGCAGAAGCTACATTTATTACCTGGTGGAAATCTTTGCCACTGCTTTTACCATCGCCACTGAAATCCACATGGGAAAAGAGACAGCGTAATAAATGCCGGTCTGCCTCAGGGCCGTGACGATTCACAATCTGAGGAAAAGTGATGCATCAAATTGTCAGTACCTTCAGTTCCCTGATGTAACTAGCAATGCTGACTTAGGTCTCTAAATTTCAGGTTTAAAATTAAGCATACTTAACGACACCAAAACACCATCGACTCACATGTTGTATTTCCTGCTGGCTGGCTCTGTAGTTTTTCTTAGTTAAATTGTCCACCAGGTAGCTGATTTGAGACAAAGCCAGCGAGAGCGAGTCAAGATTCATTGCTGGTTGGGGCGGAAGCAGGCGGCCGAGCCCGGCGCAAAATCACCATTATTCCCCTTTAGTCACTTCAGTGATAGGTTACTTCTGTCGGTCCCCCCCCCCCAAAAGGTGTGAAAAGTGTCCGGTGTCCAACAAGCGAGTCTCTGGGTGGATGCTGATTCCAAGTAACGTCCTTCAGTGCAATTCTTAGTGTAACATCTGGACAAACAATGATTAAAAGCGATTAGAAATTGAAAATTAAAGCAACAACACATTAAATCTTCACATAAAACAATTTCCATAACACTTTGAAGGAATAATTGTCCCAAAAATTAAAATTCTGTCATTATTTAATCCTTCCTTTCTACTATGGAATACAAAAGATGTTTTATTGTTCAAATAATAAAGTTAGGTCACCAAACATCCATCTAAATATCCTGAATTCCAACTTATGCACATTATGTACCATCTTGTCTATGAATCTTGTGAATTTAATTTGTCCTCCAACATAAGTCTGGTAGCCCTCAACCTTCCCTACATAAGGAATGCTCCAACAGTTGAGTGCACTTACTATCCAACATTCCACACTTAGTTTTTCAGTTAAATAAGTGCATCATCTGGGTATCTGAAGTGGGCTCGTTCCTTTTTAGAATTTTAAGTGTGAACACACTTGTTACACTTTTTCTACTAAAATTGGCATACCAATTGACGCATACTGTATAGGACCTACCTACACAGGTTTGAAATGACATGAAGGGGAGTAAATAACATTTTTCATTTTTGGGTTAACAGTCCCTTTAAAAATATTCAACATTCTTAATTCATTAAAACACTACAATATAACTGTAAACTGTACCAATTTAGATTTTAAAAGAGGTTTAAATCTCCAGTTCTATGAGTTAAGTAACTTTTATTTTTAACGCGCTGAGAGGAACTGAACGGCACCGCTGCAAAACCGGAAGTCATACCCATTTAGCCTCTCACAGGCCTTGAATAAAGTTGAAGGGTCGTACAAACAGTGAATAAACCTTTAGTACTTGTAATTGCTGATACATTAAAGCAGTCAAGTGCTTGTAAGTATATTTATGAGAAAACAGATGTTTAATGTGTGAAAATTAAGACGAGCAAAAGTGTTTTCCACAACATGCAGGAGCATTTCTAACCTCGTTTACCTGCTGAAACAACTTTCTTGAAACATTTAGTCTAAACGATCAAAAGAAACACAAGGATTAGTTAAATAATTTGAAGTGCAGGTTTTAATCTATAATAAAGAACTAAATGTTCAACTTCAAATACTAGTCACGTAAAACCACACGTATGACCGACGAAAACGTTCAAAAATTTAAGCAGATTTCAGTCTGCATTACTAACAGGTAACTTAGGTGTTATTTTCACACAACAGCTCCCAACAGCAACAGTTTGACTTCAAACCATCAAACACTCCTAGTTTGGCTGTGGACAACACCGTTAGCATATTAGCATTCCTAGTGCTAACTCATCTTCCATCTAAGTTGCTTCTAACTTATTAATAACTACCTAATTATGTCCTGAACATCTCTTCGGGTAACGTTTTAACACTTAGTCTATCCGAAAAAGGAAAAAGAAAAAAAAAAAAATCTCGAAACGAACTCCCGATATCTCTTTAACAGACAGTTCTGTCAGATTCAACAGCAGTCGTGCTAATTCAGAGCTGGCTAACTGCTAGGCTAAGCTAACAGCCTAAACCTCATTGTTCCGAACGGAGACGAGCGCTAGCCTGTTCCTGGGGTCTGTGCGACATGGTCAGCACCTAGCTGACAGGAACCAGCTTGCCGATTTGTTTCGGACATAATCTTAGAAACGTGCGCGAGTTTTGGTACATCTTCATGCAGCTATAAGCTCGTGCATGTACAAGAAAAACGCAAGCAAACGTTTCAATATAATACAGTTCTAGCATAAATATAGCTAATATTTGGCAACCAAACATGTTACTCCTGTGTAACTTAAATGCGTATTAAACGCACTGATATTCGAGTAAAAAACTAATTAATGTACATGTAACGTTAGGTGCTTGTAAAGCAGTGTTAGTGAACACTAGCAACCATGCAGGTTGTAAACAGCTGCACTGCTGTCGTCTGGGCCTCACTCAACACATTTAATGTTATACGGCTAGCGAAACCGAGCAAGGCAACAAACTCGGTGTCTAAATCACTCCAACAGTGTCCATGTAGCCATAGCGCTCACCACACGAGCCTTAGTCATATTTAGAAAGTTTTCACAATTCATATTAATGATTGCATCCACCGAACTGTTACGGGCCGTTAAAGAGAAGTTCATCGTTGCAATACGCGCAGGGTCGGTTGGGTTTTGAACAATTTTAGGTCATTAACAGCAATATTAGCTACACGCTAACGAGCTAACGTTGAATTAGCCGAGCAGACAACATATGAGAACCAATTCATAACTTCAGCGATTTGTGAGATTGTAGCGAAAACCCTATCGCGGCGAGAAGACGCGTTACCTCTATCCTGGAAAAATTACGTGCGGATGATCATTTTCGTTGTATTTCTTCGTTCTGATCTTGACGGATAAAAAGGTCGCTTTCTCCCTCGGTTCGATTTGGATTTTTCAAAATAAAATGGCGACTGTCACGGCACGCGCGCGCACCCAGTGCGGTGCTTATTGAGCTCGAGCACGAGCTCGCGGCAACGCAACATAATATATGACGCGCGCTGACACTCCTCCATTCCCATGCGCACAAATGTACAAAATGATGGGAGGCTTCGCGCAGATGCGAACGCACACCTGTTGCTGTGTGAACGAATCGTCAATTACGATTAGATTGGATATCAGTTGGGTTTTTGCAGGAATGTATTGTTAATTTGTCTCTCTCTAAATAACCCAGAACACACACACACACAGTTATTAGAACAATCATAATATGTATATATCACATTTTTGTAAATATTTTATTATATCTTTTCATGTGACAACACTGAAGAAATGACACACTGCTACAATGTAAAATAGTGAGTGTGCAGCTTGTATAACAGTGTAAATCTGATGTCCCCTCAAAATAAATCAAAACACAGCCATTAATGTCTAAACCGCTGGCCACAAAAGTGAGTACACCCCTAAGTGAAAATGTCCAAATTGTGCCCAATTAGCCATTTTCTCTCCCCGGCGTCATGTGACTCGTTAGTGTTACAAGGTCTCAGGTGTGAATGGGGAGCAGGTGTTAAATTTGGTGTTATCTCTCTCACTCTCTCAAAGGTGCTGTTTACACCTGGTCACTTCATGCGTTTTTTCTGATTCTGAAAAGATCAGGTGTAAATGTCCTCCGAAACGCATTCGAGACGGATATAAATCCGATAGCTCAAACCGCTTCAGGAGGAGGTCTGGGCCGCATTTCAGACGAAACTGGACAAGTGTAAACGCATCTGGTTGTTGAAACCACATATGCTAATTTTACTCCTCCCAAAATATTAAAATAATAAACGTGTGAGAGCGTTTTATAGGCTATATGGCATGTTATAGTCAGATATGACAGCGCTAATGCAACAAGCATCACCGCGGTTGAGTAGCTCAGTATCTCTTCAGCAAGCAGACGCGCAAACTGCCGCGAATGAAACTGAAAGTAAGACGCAGAGGCGCAACACACAATCATCTTCATTAAAAGTAGTGAGACTAACCTATCTTTCCAGTGCGGATGCCGTGCTCTCTCCTGTTGCGGTTTCTGATATTGAAATTAGCTGGTAATGAATAAAATGCAGCGCATATCTGTTGTTTTCATTGACGTAAACTCCGTTAAATTTGCATATAGCGCGGGAATTAAAGAACGGATTTATATAAATTATGGAACTCTCTACCCAGATCACTCTGTCTTGCCAATAGCCTGTCTGAATTCAAATCGCTGCTCAAAACTCACTTGTTTTCAGAATGTTATCTTTCTTAGTTAACTTCTTTTTATTCTGTCTTATGTTGTATATTACTCTTTGGATTTATGATGTTCTTTTCTTTCTGTTTACTGTTTGATGTTTTCCTCCCATTTCTGATGTTTATTGTAAAGTGTCCTTGAGCTCTGGAAAGGCGCTATATAAATAAAACGTATTATTATTATTATCCGTTTTACGAAGACACAATTATGTGGCCAAGTGTAAATGGAAACGTTTAAACAAATCAAATAGATATCCGATCAGAAAAAACGCATGAAGTGACCAGGTGTAAACAGGCCTATACTGGTCACTGGAAGTTCAACATGGCACCTCATGGCAAAGAACTCTCTGAGGATCTGAAAAAAGAGTTTTTGCTCTACATAAAGATGGCGTGGGGTATAAGAAGATTGTCAAGACCCTGAAACTGAGCTGCAGCACGGTGGCCAAGACCATACAGCGGTTTAACAGGACAGGTTCCACTCAGAACAGGCCTCGCTATGGTCGACCAAAGAAGTTGAGTGCACGTGCTCAGCGTCATATCCAGAGGTTGTG
This sequence comes from Onychostoma macrolepis, assembly GCF_012432095.1. Classification (NCBI taxonomy): domain Eukaryota; kingdom Metazoa; phylum Chordata; class Actinopteri; order Cypriniformes; family Cyprinidae; genus Onychostoma; species Onychostoma macrolepis. The sequence continues at coordinate 11,628,693 of NC_081179.1, read as the reverse complement.
TTTGGGAAATAGACGTATGAGTGCTGCCAGCATTGCTGCAGAGGTTGAAGGGGTGGGGGGTCAGCCTGTCAGTGCTCAGACCATACACCGCACACTGCACACAATTGGTCTGCATGCATTCCTGTAGCTCAAATAGTAGAGCATGGCGCTAGCAACGCCAGGATCATGGGTTCGATTCCCAGGGAAAGCAAGAGCTGATAAAATGTAAAAACTGTAACTTGAATGCAATGTAAGTCGCTTTGGATAAAAGCGTCTGCTAAATGCATAAATGTAAATGTAAAATGCATGTCGTCCCAGAAGGAAGCCTCTTCTAAAGATGATGCACAAGAAAGCCCGCAAACAGTTTGCTGAAGACAAGCAGACTAAGGATACTGGAAACATGTCCTGTGGTCTGATGACACCAAAATAAACTTATTTGGTTCAGATGGTGTCAAGCGTGTGTGGCAGCAACCAGGTGAGGAGTACAAAGACAAGTGTGTCTTGCCTACAGTCAAGCATGGTGGTGGGAGTGTCATGGTCTGGGGCTGCATGAGTGCTCTGGGCACTGGGAGCTACAGTTCATTGAGGGAACCATGAATGACAACATGTACTGTGACATACTGAAGCAGAGCATGATCCCCTCCCTTCGGAGACTGGGCCGCAGGGCAGTATTCCAACATGATAATGATCCCACAACCTTGCTAAAGAAGCTGAGGGTAAAGGTGATGGACTGGCCAAACATGTCTCCAGACCTAAACCCTATTGAGCATCCTCAAACAGAAGGTGGAGGAGCACAAGGTCTCTAACATCCACCAGCTCCGTAATGTCATCATGGAGGAGTGGAAGAGGACTCCAGTGACAACCTGTGAAGCTGTGAAGGAAAATAATGGTGGCCACACAAAATATTGAACCTTTGGGCCCAATTTGGACATTTTCACATTAATGGCTGTGTGTTGAGTTATTTTGAGGAGACAGCAGATTTACACTGTTATACAAGCTGTACACTCACTACTTTACATTGTAGCAAAGTGTCATTTCTTCAGTTTTGTCACATGAAAAAATGTGAGGGGTGCACTCACTTCTGTGAGATACAGTATATATATATATATATATATATATATATATATATATATAGATGCATAGGCCTATATATATATTTTATGATTGTTCTAAAAACTTTAAAATTTAAAACATGAATATAAACCATTACACTGTGTATTTCAGCAATGCCTTCTAAAAGAAAATGTAAAAAAAGAAAATCAACTTATGGAGAAATAAAACTGATTTCCAGGCCTAAAAAAAATTAAGTGTGTGCATTTTAAAGTTGAATAGAATAAAAAAAAAAAATAATAATAATAATAATAAAAAAGAAATCACAAAAAGGTGACAAAAGAAACGAACAAAATATAATTTATATATATGTGGGAAACCAATATACTAATTATGATTAGAACTAATTAATTACCAATTATAATATTATCATCCATGACCAGTTAAAATTACAGTTTTACTACGCTTAAAAAGTGTTATACAAGTAAACAAAATGAATAGAAAATTATTACAAAAGACAATGTTTCAATGTTACACTATTATTCCTCTGCTAAACAGTTCTCATGGTCTATTTCAAGGCCCAAATAATGAGATTAATATTTAATTACATTGTGTTTTGAATATTCTCGTGCAGCTGGAAAGCAAAGTGCTCTTGAATCATTGTTAACAAAAAACAAACAAATAACACAGAAACATATTCACTCATAGAATTTTTAATATGTACAGGCCACATTGTAAAACTGAAAATCCCAATTTCAAAAGCCTTAGCTGTGGATTACAGTGTCACAAAATATTCAACAAAATTATACAACCATATAAAAATTTAAAACATTTGAATGCATTGAAAATGTGAGAGGACACTCCATAAACACGTAATTGATTGTAAGACCAGAAAATTGAAAACACAACAGAGAATGCCAAATAAATACTGTACAGCAAGTACTGCATGGTACAAACCCCGCCTGCAGGCCAGCAATGTTTTTGACTTTTATCAAGCACATTTAGATATTTGTGTTAAAACAGTAACAATAAAAAACAGTGTAGTGTAACATAGCTAATGCAGGACATGTTTAGTGCAGTGCGGTATTTTTTTTTTTTTTTTTTTTTTTTTTGACAGACACAGAAGCTGCTCCTCCAATCCTCCAAACAAAAACAAAACATCTCAATCAAAGTTCTGACTGCAATATATGTGTACTTTGGCCCAAATCCTGATCAGACAAATAGCACCATAACAAACTAGGATCTTAAGAAGAAAAGCAACAGGTGCTACATTAATGGCATTGTGATTTTTGTCTTCGAAATGGATCAAAACTCAAAAAAATGGAGTATCTTAGTCCACAATACACCATCATAACAAAAAAAAAAAAAAAACCTTGGAAGATGACATACAGTAACAATACTGTGCTGGTTGTAATGACCTGTTCAATTTGGTGCACCTTTGGGTTGACTGAAGCCCTTTTAATAATTGGTATCAAAGCTGTCCATCAGAAAAACAGTCCATATGTGAGCCCTGAGCTGCTGTACTTGTACCTCAGCGAGTCATTCGAGTCAATGAAATCCGTGATGAAAGTTCCTGGAAGCTTATGGAATGCGTGTTATTGCCTGAAGAGCTTTATAGATTATGTTGGAGTTGCTATAAGTGTTTTAAAAGAGAACAAACTTAGAATAGAAAAGAAGAACTTTTATTTACTAAGAAATTTTATATTGGGTTAGATAAAACAGCTCTTTTTGCTGCCTAGACACCAAAATTCAAAAGCAAGACCTGACTTGATTACATTATTTGGCATTCATCAAAAGGAATCCAAAACCTTGAGCTCAAACAATTACCTGAGGTCTTTCACACAAAACCAGAGTAAACTACCTCAAAATCACACATATATCTTACAAAACGCGCCATATTTCAATACACGGTGTTGGTACAACTGCAAAAAATTCTCTCTTAAGACTTACTTTACAAAAATAAATACTCTTTTCGTTTCTTTGTAAAAAGACGAGTAGCCAAATACATTTCAACGTAAAAAAGGTAAAAATTCTCCTTGGCCATCTTAAACGTCTCACTATACACAGCACCAGTTCAAACAGTGTTTCAGAATTTGATGAGGCGGCTGAACTTTATACTTATGGAAACAACATGTTTCTGAAACCAGATCCTTAGAATAACAGTAAAAACCAGCCAAATAACAGGTGGTCACATTGCTGGTTGAGTACAAATGCACAATTTCCCCCAAACATCGTGAAAGACACTGTGAGGTAAAAATGAAAGATTTGAACATAATGGGACTATTTGGGCAGGTACTTTGATTAAATATTAGCTTCTTATTACACAAGTTTGTTCTTACCCACAATGCAATACAGATATGGATGAAATTTTGAAAAACAGCTAAGCCTTCGCACAAATTGGCTGTATGACGACAAATATCTAAACATGTTTCATAACAGATGCATATTAAGACCCCAAAGAACAGCAAACCTCCTAAATGCTCAATGAAATAAATTGTTCTCTTTCATCAGTAATAAATACGTAATTTAATAACAGTATAGAAAATAAAAATCAAGCACCAAGATAAAGGAATAAATTAAGGGAAAATGTCTCTTGCCTCATTTGAATGATACCGTCAAGCACCACTTAATGTCGGTCTCAGGATTCCCACTAGGTGGCAACAGAGGACCAAATATAGCTAAACTACCCAGCGCTCCGCAGCGAGCTATATAAAATATGACAAGATGAATACAAATGTCGACAAAAATACATTTTTTTTTTCTCTTTAATTTCTCTCAAAATGTGAGAACATTTTGACTGACAGGTAGTTCAAGCAGTCGTCCTGGATGAATTTTGTCTTGAGGCAGTTATGCAAATTTTCTTCACTGGAGGAATTTGCTGGGAAAAGTTGGTTGCAATCACAAAATGAGAAGACCAAAAAAGTCAAGCACCTTTATGAAATCAGTTCATCACTCTTTCTTAAAATGTGCATCCTCAAAGTGATGCGTTTCTGTTGTGGGAAGCAGCCTGGCGGCATGCTAGTCTTTACTTTTGTGGCGTAAACCTGATTTTGGATGTCATCGTTTTCAGTCTCATTTCCTTTCAGTCACCTTGTTTCTTTGGATGCATATTAGCAAAACTAGGAAACCACGTTGAAGCGGTTATTCAGATGATTCCTAAGCTTCGGGTTGATTGGTAGCTAATACCATGCTTTTAAGCAAGTGTGTTCAACCAAACACATTTTACACCCTGTCACCTTTAACATGCACGCTCAGCATCCCAAACCTTCTGCAAGCGGCGGCAGCCATCACTGGAACTACACAAAGAAGGGATTGTGTCTGCTCAATTTGAGAATCTTGCCCAATCGCTGCTTCGCCGTAGCCATACCTTTCTTCGGACGTTTACCTACAAGAAAGAGAAAGGCGCAAAAAAAAAAAAAAAAAAAATTATATATATATATAATTTTTTTTTTAATAGAAAATGTATTTATAAATAAACAACAACCAAAACAGAAACAAATAAAATAAATTAAAACAAATACAAACATAAATAAAACCAAATAAAAACCAAAATATAAAACATGAATAATAAATTAAAAACAAAAATGAAAACGACAACAACAAAACAAAAATGAAAACAACAACAATAAACATAAATGAAAACAAAACAAATAAGTAAAGAAAACAAAATAAAAGCAAAATCAAAAACAAACATACAAAACCAAAATGAACAGGATTGACTCATATTTTAACAGTGAAATATGTATGTTTTGTGTTAAAATTTTTAATGTATAGAGAAAATGGTGATGCTTTACCTTTGGTGGCCTGATTGCTGATTGGTGGGGGATTTGAGGCAGGTCTCTTAGACGGGTGCAGAGGTGGCGATAGGGATGTTTCACAGTATTGGTAGCCCAAAGTGGGGCTTTCCCCATGGGCTGGGGAGTGTGTGTGACTGCTCCACGCCTCACTGCTGCTGTTGCTGCCACTGCCCTGGCTGTCCATGAAGTTCTTGTGTTCCTGGATCCTATGCTTGAGTTTGGCGTGATGTTCTCCTTCTGAATCACGCTCCCGAAAGCCCTCCTAAAGATAATAATAAAAAAAGATTTAACCCAAACATTGGCCACTGGAATAAATGCAAAAATTAGTATCAATTTAAGTTTAAAATCAATAAAAAAAAAAAAGCAATCTCTCCTGTAAAGCAAGCCAGATTAAGATTGGGTTTACCTGTGATGAATTGCTGTCTGAATCCTGGTTCTCCTCTCCTGATGCAACCTCCTTTCTACCTGAGAACGGTAAAAGAACACATGCAATGGTTCATCAAAATAATATTTAATTGGAAAAAGTGCCGTTTAGCACTAAAAACTCTCATGAACTCTTACTGTAGTCAGGGGAGGGATGGTTGGTTCGGGACCACCAGGATTCCTGTGAACTGCTGGGATCTTCTGACGGGTGAGAATACAACAGTCCTGCCATAGACAGCATTCCCTGGATAGCATCCTCTTCTGTGCTTGGCGAGGTAGCGGATTCACTGCAAATACGATCGAGCTTTAAACCAGTACATTTCAAACACACACACAACCCTAAAAACCCCAGCATATCGGCTCTTACCTTTTAAGACGTTTTTCAAAAGGGTCAAGGTTTTGCCTGGATTGATGCGTATCCGTTGTGTAGCCAGAGCAACTTTTGGTCTTACTTTGGTCGTCTCCACTCCTCCTAATCTTTTCATCTTCCTCTTCCTCTGAAGAGCTTTCAGATTCTCCCTCAGAGCAGTTCTTTTTCTGCACGGATAGGAAAAGAGGATTAATCCTAAACTAGGACTCTATGCGCTTCCAGTGCATGAGGGGAAATGGCAACATACCAGTGTAGTGTAGTCCGCATCTGATTCAGAGTCCGAAGAGATGTCTGAAAGTACTGATTCTCTGTTCCTGAGATCTAAACTCTCTTGCTTATTAAAATCTGTGGACAAAATAGCTCACTATTACGGGCAGTAATAGTTTTTAATTATATTTTATGCACAAGCTGAGAGAATAACCAATACAAACTGCTGCAATGTGGTTTAATGCTAATATCTAGTGACTAGAGTACACAAAATTGCTTAAAAGGAAAAAATGTAATAAAATATAAATAAATAAATATTGCACACAATATTAACTGAAAAATATTTTAATTTAATTTTGTGTATTATCCATTGACTGTAGTGCTGAATTTGAGACTTTTGATTGTACCTGCGAAGGGCTTCATGTCTCTTGCTACATGATGCTGCTCATCCTCCTCTTTGATTTGAATGTCCACTTCCTGTTCTTCCTCTTTAGGTACTAGTTTAATCTTGAGTGAATCCATCTTCAAATCTCTGGAGCCTTCGTCTTCCTTTATCCTTGGTCTTTTTTCCCCAACATGCTGCCTGTTATCTCTGCGTGGACAATCAGATGGGGATTTAAAAGGATGTGCTCCCAAAATTAACCAAAAAACAACTGTTGCAATTGGAGTGCTAAAATGACTTTTACCTTGCATAATCCTTCTAAATTTAGCACTAACTGTCATAAAATCCTGCATGAGTCATTTGTATTTGGTAACATGGTGATTCATGCTAAACTTCCTTCAGCTCTTGACTAATGTGTGATAATCTTCATAAATTAATGCGGTTTACCTGATTATACGTCCATTGCACAGCACCAGACGCAGGTTGTTGTCCAAACTCCGCTCTGCCATTGCAGCTGAGGCCGTGCAGACCTTGTTGAACTTGCCATTGACCTTCAGGTTAAAGGAGGCATCCTAAAAGACAATAATTTTTTTTAGATGATTCTCTATAGATTAACAGTATACTTTAATCCCACTCACCTCCTCATAAGGACCCATTTCAAGTCTTTTTAAGACTTCCTGGGTGTGCTGCTCAAAGATGTCGAGGTTGGAGGGAGCTTTAGGGCTGTGAGATTGATGATGGTGATGATGGTGCTGGTCACGAAGACGTCTGGCTGTCCTGCGTGCGTGAGAACTTCTCTCGTGCGCCGACCTCGTGGAAGGAACAGAGATTCCTTGAGATTTCATTAGCTTGTTTCCGCAATTCCCATTCTGATAATCCTAGGGTGTTTGAAACAGCATTGTAAGTGAAATACAACAACTACAATATTAGTTATAATGTACTTTTTAATCTCCAAAGAACCATAACACTTAAGACTATACTGCAAAAATTTATTCATAATAAGACCATTTTACACTTTACATTTTAGGTTTCTTGGGTTTGCTATATTCGTTAGAATTTAATTAATAATAATAATAATAGCAATAATAACAACAAAAACAACATTTCATTGTGAAATTTTCACATTTATTTTTATTTATTTACTTATTTTTGTTCAATAAGTACACTATTTTAACTGATTATTTGATAAATTGCATGCTATTTTGTCTTAAATTAAAAATAAAAACAGAACTAAAATCGGTCATTTAAACACTATAAGTGAATTTAGGCATGAAAAATGGATATGATATATTGAATAATATTACTAGTAGCATACTTAAAAATTAACCTTATGTGAATGTAAGCTGATGGCAAAGATAATCTAAACATAAAAATATGGGAAATGAGCATGAGCAAATTTATTATTCTTATTATCATATAATAAAAGCAGCAACATAACTAAAATAAAAGCAAAAGCAAAATAACAACAACAACAATAATAATAATAATAATAATAATAACCTTCTGATTTATGTATTTATTTTATTAATTTTTTGTGGTGTTGTTAGGGTTTTTTTAAACGCCTTTTTGTAGAAACTTTATTTTAAAAAAGTAAATAACCTACAACATAAAAACTGTAAATGTATTCTTGTAGACTTTACTGTCCAAGTAAGCAAGTTTCAGTATGATTCAAGCGGTCTGGTTTACCTCAAGGTACTGGATTTCCTTGGTGAGCAGTTTAATGAGATGGTTGGGTCTGATATGGTCAGGGACCTCGCTGGCTGGCTCTGTGACCTGCGGAAGATGAGCACACATGGCAGACAATAAGGGGTTTGTGCCACAGAGCAAACCTCAGGTTCCCACCCAGAACCACTGACACCAGATACCGGCCCCTGTGGGATGCCCCTTGCCCTCATTATTCCAACAGGGATTACAATGTACAATGTGGTTTTAGAGTCAATTTTAAGTTTGCATTTAATCTGATGCAGTTTCTGGTGTGGTAAGCCACTATTTCCTTCACCTCTCTCTTTAGCCAGTTCCTCAGTGCAGTAATCAAAGCTTTCACTCCCTTGATCAGGTATTCTGGAGGCAGGCAGTTATCTTCCCGGGATTCTGACGGCAGACAATAAACAGACGATTAGGAGGGACACCCGGGAACGAAGTGGCAGCACGCCAGTGATTTAAGAGCTCTGTATTGACATTCTGAGTGATTTAAGATGACGTACCTTTGAGAGTCTCCAGCAGATTCTTTGCTACATACCAACAAATGGCCTCAAAATAAGGAAACTTAAAGAGGTCTGGAGTCTTCAGACGCCGCTCCATCTCATAGCACCTAACATGAGGACAGAATTAGTTACACTTGAGCCACAATATATACACAACTCAGAAAATGATACACTTATTTGGAAAAATGCAAAAAACACTAGACAGCAAAAATGTTTCTTTGATAAGACAATTTTTCACTGTTTTGGTTTCCAAGGTTGGCTGTATTATTAATACTTTCTTTTGTTTCACTTTTATTTTAGCTCTTGTTGCGGTTTTTATTCTTATTATTGTTTATTTAGTTATAACTGACAAGTGGTCAGTGCATAAAAGATAACTATCAATATTAAAGTATTTAATATATTTTGTTGTTGTTGTTGTTGTTATTAGTATTAATAATAAAATTTGCAGTTCTTTACTTCTTTTACTTTCATTTTTTGCTTTGTTGCAGTTTTGTTGCAATTATTATTATTATTTAGTTATAACCAAATAAGTGGCCAGTATAGTCTAGTCATCAATATTGAATACATTATTATTTTTGTTGTTGTTTTTAATAACTGTTTTCGGTCACCATTTTGTTATTACATTTATTAGTAATATTAATATATTAGTAATATTTTTCTCCAATATATCTGTCTAGAAAGAAAATGCCCCTAACAGAAGAAAATATAAATTAATAACCATTACTGTTCTTGTTATTTTATTATTATCAACATTATTTCTTCACTTTTATTTTTGCGTTATTGCGGTTTTGTTATAAATATTACTCAATATTATTACTACTACTACTACTACTATTATTATTATTATTATTATTAATTCCTAACAGCATATTATTATTATTAATAATAATAATAATAATAATAATAATAATAATAATACCACTTTATTTTTCCAATTAAATTTTTGCTTTGTTCCTCTGTTACTTTTGTAATAATAATAATAATAATAATAATAATAATAATATGCTGTTAGGGAATTCTTTTGGAGAAAAATAAATATATGTGGAAAGAAAACATGTATATCTGCTTAAGTGTAATTGGTTAGAATTTAGGAGACGCCATCGAAGCTAACAGACTTATTAAAAGCCACAGCACTTCATTTCTTAATTTAATGGCATCTTAAAGAAATGAAAGTGCTCACTCACCTGAGCTGCATGCCTATGTTGAGGTTGTGGAGGAAGTTTCCTCCAAAAGCCATGCAATCCTGAGAGGTGAGAACCGCATGGATCCATCCTGCAAGAGAGGTCAAGAGTGTGTCAACAGCTGACCGACAGATGCAGACATCTGGTCTGAACTGCAGCTGTGCCTTAGCAGACAGTGAGCCATTCATATCCGCTGTACAGCAAAGCTGGACCCAGAGAGATTTCACAAAATCCATTGAAAGGTTTTGGACAATTCAGATTTTGAGTTCATAGAAATGTCACTCTTAACACCTCCAAACATGCTTGTTCAACTAACAACTGTATAAATGCACAGGACTTTAGACATAATGGCAACCGAAAGTTGACATGCATTTGCTGGGTGGGCGATTCTACGGCTAACTGAGATCTGCTGAGCTGAATCAAACCCCAAGAGTGTTCCAAAACCACTGCAGAGCCCACCAAACAACCAGTCTGTCAACTACATCCACGACTTCCTGTCTACGCTCAAACATATAGGCCACATGCAAAGGGTGGAATGCATAAATATACGTTAGATTGAGGGCAACTTTCATACCGTAGGTTTTGAAGGACTTTTGAAGTCTGTCTCACAGTGGGGGACATGTAGGGTCTCACGGTCTTAAACCGGTCTGTTAGTGCCATCAACACAGCTGGGAACCAGATTCATTTAAGACCACGCATCCTGGCCTGCTCATTTTGAGTGTGGGGGTTCATAAAACATTCAGATTTATGATACCACCCATAAATATCCTGTTATATGACCTCATATATGATGAAGTCATGATGACGATACGCTACTGGATGAGTACTGTAACTCAAAAAAGGCTTTTGAGTTTCACTAATGAACCATTGGCACCAGATTGGATAACACATTGCTAAGATTCATGTGGCTTTGTGGGTGGTAAGAGTTTCTGCTCGTTCTTGCAACGTCTGAACTTGAAACGAAGAGCACAAATCAGCCCTGGCCTTCCTGTGGAACCGCCATTAAAGACAGCTGCTCCACAATAAGTGGAATACCAGTTTCTCTACGGTTCCTCTTGCGCCAACATCCGTGTGTCAGTAAAAAGTCTTGAGATAAACATAATACTTCCTTTTTCTCCTCAATGGTGAAGTGTGACATTTTTGCATTACTAGAAAATAAAATAATGACTGTTTTTAAGCAGGTTTTCACTTAAACAGTAGCCCCGCCCCAAACTCACACCATTGGTTAAGCCTGTTGCTATGCCAGGTTGGCTTAAAGTCAGAATGAAGCTGAAGTTGTAATTATATTTTCTTCCCTGTTGTGACATATATAGACTGAAACAGCTTCTCGAACAAGAAGAAAAATGAACGGTGTGACTTGATTTTGTCCATCGGAAATAGAATAGATCATTGTCGTTTGCTTTTACGATCTCGTCATAATACATAATACAAATTTAATTTATTTTAAAACACTGTTTTTATCATCATTTAATATCATAGATATATAATTAATTAATTATTTTTAAATTTAATTTAAAATGAATTTTTTTATTAAGATAAAATAAAATAAAGTACTAACCTGTCGGAATCAGAAGAGTTGTTCCCTGTCGCACGACACACTTGTAGCACTTGTCCACTTTCTCCCCGAAGAACACTTCACTCTGGTTTGGAGATGAACTCCACTCCTCATATAGTGCAAGGTTGGCTGGGGTCGGCTTTATCAAGTAAAAAATCTTCTCCCCCTAGATTTAAGAGAGTTAAGAAGTCATTTATTATCCCTGTATTGTAGTTGGTATCAAATAATTCAGCAATGTATTTTTGAAACAAACAATAATGTACAGCATCGTTCAAAAGTTTGGGGTCAGAGGATTTTTAAAGGGGTGGTTGACTGTTTTTTTTCTAGGCTTGACTGTGTTTATGGGGTGCAGTCAAACATGTGTTCATGCTTCGTTTTTTAAAAAACACATTATTTTTCACATAATTTACCTTTACTCTCTGTCCCTTCTCTGAAAAACGGCCCGATTATTTCCTGTTTTTTTGAAGCCCCTCCCTCAGAAATACGTGATGGGCTCAGGTTGGTTAGCTGGTCCAGTGTGTTGTGATTTGCTAAACCGCCTCTAGTGTGCGTCTAAACGTCCCGCCCCTCAGCTCAGCGACATGTGCTTCGGTTGTATTGTAAACAATGGCGTCGTCTGTATTGCTTATCAATTTGGGCCCGATTGAGATGCAGAAGATATTAGTGAAGAGGATTGTGCAGAACTTGTGCAAGCACGGCTCTTAATGGTATGTTTGTTTGTTGTTGGTTCATACTTTTAGATACGCTGTTATTTGTAAATGCTACTTCTTCTGTTAGCTTTTAATATACGGTTTTATCCTGATTAAAGCTTTAATACAGCACAGCAACCGCACGCGCGTCCATGCATAACACTTCTCATTGCTATGTGAAAATAAGTGTATAATTGGAACAGTTTGTTGGAGCTGATCTGACGATCTGAATATGAGAGAGAGAGAGAGAGAGAGAGAGAGAGGGCGAGGGACAGAATTAAGAACCGCTGCTTTAGAACATATGATTTTGAAACTTGTGAATCCATTAGAATCGTTAGAAGACAGAATCGAGATTCATATATGAATAGATTTTTACATGCACCCCTAGTTTTCTCTTCTTCTTCTTCCTCTAAAGCAGCACAACATGACCTTGCACCCTTCGTTACATGTTCCCGGGGGCGGGGTTTATCTGGGTCCGTGACGTAACTCTTTGTAGTCCCTACGAGCTGTTTTTGTAGGCATGTAGACATTACACACTAACTAACGTTAAAAAAGTGAAAATCGCAAATCAACCACCCCTTTAAGGCTACATTTATTTTATCAAAAATACTGTAAAAACTGTAATATTGTGAAAAATTATTACAATTTACAATAACTGGATTCTATTTTGATACACATTTTAAAATGTAGTTTATTCATGTGAAGGCAATACTGAACTTTCAGCAGGCATTCCTTATTTTGAAAACAGCTGTACAGCTTAATTTTGTGTAAACCATTATACTTTTTTTGTCAAGATTCTCTAATGAATAGAAAGTTCAAATGTTCATCACGTGAACTTACCCAGAGGACATGGTACCACACAGATGTGCCCCCAAAATCAATATGGAAGTCGGTATAACTGTCCTTCACACCCATTAAGCAGTACTTCTGCACAAAGGGCTTGGGAAAGTAAGAGTCATCAGGCCAGTAGTTCTCCACCCAAGACATCTTCTGAGCAATATCAGGAACCACCACCAGCTCTGACATCCTGAGCACAAGACATTTAAGTTATCATCAAAGTTTTCTCTGCACTCAGGAAAAAAACACCTTTGTGTTCAACATCACTTTCAAATAATACTAACTTGGTGTCTGAAAACTCCAGACTGATGACATTGAGGACTTTGGGCCGCTGAGGGCTGTAGTAATACTTCACAAACGCACTCAGTTTCATCTTGCTGTCTGCTTGCCTGGCCACATCGATGACATCAATCACTTTGTCGCCTCCTGTAAGCAAAAGGAACAAGTTGAGTGATGTGCATGTGTGGGCATCAAAGGAACAGAAACACAAAACAAATATCATTACCCAAACAAACTCAACAGGGATAAATTGCAATAATCAACATCATTAAATGGCCATAAAGCATATTTTAAATGAAAGAAAGACTGCCTATTGGCACTAAACAGTTTCCCAGGGCCATCTCTCCTCAGATGCTCCTCAGAAATGTTTCTTTACAAGACATTAGCTGATGTTTATAACTGTGAGAGATACAACTGGCAGGAAGAACATCAAAACCAATCAGAAAGCTGCTGGGAAAAGCCACAAACTCAAAGCAGGACAGCTGGTTCTTGTGTACACAAACGACACCCTAGTGTACCTAGCCAGAACCAGACTCATCCCACAAAGAAGACCATAAAGAGATCATTTACTGCTGTTCTGAGATCAGGTACATCAACATGACTTGTAACACTGCCAATAAAAATCTCTATTGGATCCTTTATGGATTCAGATCTGCAGTGGTGGCTACAACAAATATGGGTTTGATTTAAAAATCCAAGCACCCCAAGCTCCAAGACTGTAATATGTGTTTATACGTGCATAAATTAAAGCATTTATGCTATTAATTACTCCTTTTATCCAGTAACAACAAACATTTTAATAGTTCTGGAGACATAAAATGTCTTTTGATCTCAAAAGCACATTTCCAATGCAGCGTGGGACAAAAGTGGCTTTCACAAAAGCAGGTGGAGAGTGCGGTTTGTCATTATAAGAAAATTGCAATGTGGAAAAAAGCCACAATGTTCGATTTTGCTGGCTGGGGAGTCATGCAGGCAAGCTGCCCATTGAAGTAACTGAATTAGCCGGGCAGCTAGCCTGCAGTTAGAAGTCTGAAGTGCATTAAGGACGAAAGCTAGAGCTTTTAGTGTGAGCTCCAGACGTAACGTCACTGCAGTTAACTTTAACATTCATCAAGCAATTCAACTTTTCTTTTTGGTGGGCATATCGTCAGACTATCAACTTAAAGTAGCAAACTTCTTAAATTTAATTGAATTTAAGCTTTATCCTACACATGCTAAACAAAGTATCTTAGCATGACATCGTCACTTAGCAAGCCGTTTAGAAACCAATTTGAAACGACTTGACACTAAGGAACGTTGCTCCTATTGATGGTCGTTGCTAAAAAGTCACAAATTGCTTAGAAAACTGTACAGACAAGCATCTCTGACATTCCTCACAAATTCCCTGTCATGCATCTCAATAACTCATTTTACCAGCAAATCAGCATGTTCTTGCAGAAATTGGAGCGAAAATGTCAACAATTAACATTTTGTACTAACATTAGCAATGTGCTAAAATGTTTACAGAGAAAATGAGGGATTAAGAGGTTATGAAGAAAGAGGTTTTGTTGGGTCACACAATACAAATCTAAATATGTATACATAATATACATCTGAAAACTTTGGTGATATGACCAAAATCCTGTATCACGATATGAGTAATTTTATTTCACGGTAACACATACATATATACACACACACTGTATCACAATATAGGTATTTTTGATTTAAATAAAGTCTTTATGATAATAAAATGTTTGATATCATAGAAATTTCATAGTCACGAGTGTCAATATCACAAAAGAATTAATAAATTCTAATAAACTCAAGCTCATTGAAGACATGTATACAGTCAGTGATTAAATAAGAAGAAACTAAACTAAAAAAAGCAATAGTACAAAACTACAGTAGAACATGCTACATGCATTGTATAAGTAATCAAATGTATAAAAACGCTGCATATTTTTCACTGTGAAAACTAAATATATATTTCTTCTTATTAAAGTTACAAAAGTGATTTAGTCAAGGGCAGCGAGAGATTTTCTCTCTTTTGTTGTTTGATTGACAAGAATGACAGACAGCAGGAATATTAGACTGCTGTCACTTTAAGAGCTACCCGGATCCAACATACTGTTACACGTGTTTTCTTAGCTGTTTGCTTTCACTTAAGACCATGGCTCGAATTGAGGGGGGATGCGGGGGGATGGCATCCCCCTGGTTAAAAAAAAAAAAAAAAAAAGCATCCCCTCAGTAAAACCACCATCCCCCCTAACCATCCCCTTTAGATTAATAATATTGTGTAATATGTAAAACTTATTGCGCAAATTAAATGTTAATTGAATGTGTACCGAGACTTGCTACTGTCAATATATCCACAACATGCTGCTGTGAGCATATAAGAAAAACTGCTGCTGCAAATATAACATACATGAAATAACCCCCTATAGCATACGTGTATCACCTCGTAGCAGATCTATAAAGGTGGAGCTGGGGAAGGTGGAGGATTTCTGAAGCATGCTGCAAACTGCTACAACAAGCACTAGTCATATATTTTAATGTTGAGCAGAGAGCTCACTGGCTACCGATACAGGAGAGAACCAATCAGCTGTGCCATGTGATAATGATGTCATTAGGTCATAAATAAATAAATATATAAAAAAAAAGCTTATAAATAATAGTTTGTTTAATAAGGCAAATTTTCCATTAAATAAAAACCTTTTTGACAAATTTTGAAATCCTGTAAAATTAGCTACAGAACATAAACCCCATTAATGTACTATACGCCATTAACCGCAATGCATGTAAACAATACGTTTTCGTGACCACGTAGCACAGCAATGTACAGAGACGATAGTCCAAAATCCCTACCGGCTGACACATTTCTACCGGTTAATCGTGTCGGTATGAAATTGAGGTAAACAAAGCTAACTTTTGAAAATCAGTGAAGAAAAAAAAACAAAACACTTAGCAGGCAGCTAGCTTAAATGGCTAAATATATTAGTAGTGGCCCAAAAAGTGTCATGCGGTCACCAGAAGGTGTGGCAGTAGCAAACCTTTTGTCACCTCACTGTAAGTGCAATGTAATCACACTTCATTCCCAGTGGGCTGCAGGCTCCCCCTCAGGACCCAAATGGAGCAGCTGATCGCCGCGTGTATCATGATAATACATTATACACTCAAATGTGAGAGGTAGAGGAGTGAGCTGTAACCTAAACTTCATGGACAAAGCTCAGTGGGGAAGATATAGTGGCTGTGTAAGCGGAGACTGTAAGGACCAGACTCTCAATGGGATGAGGCCTGCTAGGCTGGTGTAAGGAACACCACTTTTATCTGCACTCTTATTTCATTAAGGGTTGATTAATGTTTGCTAAAAGGTTAGACCCATCTGACTCACCTAAGATTAACATCTGATCTCAGCAGTGGCTGGACTGTAATGCAACTCCATTACATGAAGACAACTCTTAATGGAATTAATATTTAAACCCATAAAGCACTGCTGCTCAATGTCTATAATGTAGAGCACAATGGGTAAAGGTGAAAGAAACAGGGTGAAAAGGATGATCCACTCTCCCTCCTTACCAACATAGCGCTCAACATCCTTGACGGAGAAATCCGGTGGAGGTAAACGAAGGCCGAGCCCTTCCATTTTGTGTACAGCGATGGGATAGCGGAAGCCATGCCTTTCCAGATATCTCTGGGTGACCTGACTGCCATGCATTTGCTGAAAGATCTCATCTCCACTGCAGATTAAAACACAGGAGAATTACAGATTAGCGAGCTAGTTTATTCTCTATTTTTTTTCCTTTTATGGTTCTTTTGCATTCCTTGTGAAGCTCCAAAGAGCTAACTTTTTGTTTAACTGAAGAACTGACTCTACACTAAACAGAGATTTCTAGAAAATGCCACAATAAACACTGGCTTTCAGAGAACATAAGCTGTGCTCATATGTATCGTGTGGCATCATGGGCAGCACCAAGCGCTGGAGTGCTTTGTCATGATGGTGTTGGTTTCCTACAGCTGGCACACGTACCTGGGGAAGGTCTTGGCCTGCAGCTCCCGCACAAACACAGAGGTGCCAGCCTGCACTGGCTTACTGCCATCATCTGGCTCTGTGTAGTCGTGTCTGTGCCAGTTTCTTCGCTTCTTCACTGTAAAATCAAGCAGAGAGAATTCAATATGTCTGGCCTCAGAACAATACCACAGTCATTACTAGACTACCACAAGTACATAACATCTGTTGCGCTCCACTGCTTGTTGATCACAACAGTTCAGCTGACTAGACATACTGTAAAACCTCTTAAACCAGTTACTGCCTCCATCTGATAATTAGAATTCCTGACAGGGAACAGAAAAATCTGCAGAACTTCATATAAATATAGTGGTAAGAGTGAATCAATAGATTCTAACAGTCCAAAAAGTGGGCACATACTCAGAGAGGGTCCATGGTGGACGTCACAGTTGGGACAGTGGTAAACGTCAATGTCCACAGCATGGTGCTCTTCTACCTCAACACAGCTGCGAGAAAATAAAAATGTAAATGAATTAATGATTTGTAGGCATTAAATATTTTTTGATGACACTGTAAAATCTGAAAACAATGCATCGTTCAAAAGTTTGGGGTCGGTAAGTTAACACTTTACAATAAGGTTCATTAGTTAACATCAACTAAGAATAAACAATACTTCTACAGCATTCATTAATCTTAGTTAATGTTAATTTCAGCATTTACTAATGCATGATTAAGATCACAAGTTGTGTTTGTTAACATTAGTTAATGCACTGTGAACTAACATGAACAAGCAATGAATAACTTTTTATTAACGTTAACAAAAATGAATACTGTAGTAAATGTACTGTCCATAGTTGGTTCATGTTAGTTAATATAGTAACTAATGTTAACAAATGACGCCTTATTGTAAAATGTTACCGTTTTTTTGTGTTTGACTGTGAAGTAGTTTTTAATGCTCTCCAACGCTTAATTAATTTGACCAAAAATACAGCAAAAACTGTAATAGTGAAATATTGCATTTAAAAAAATAAATTAAAAAAATTATATTTGAACATCTTAAAATGTCATTTGTTCCTGTGATGCAAAGTTGAATTTTCAGCATCATTACTCCAGTCTTCAGTGTCACATGATCCTTCAGAAATCATTCTAATATGCTGATTTGCTGCTCAAGAAACTCAATGTTGAAAACAGTTCTACCATGACAACTCTCAGAAGATTTTAGCATGGTAATGGATATGACAATGTTAATATATTTGGTTTAAGTGGATTAGATCTGCTACGCTGCTGCTGCGGAATTGCTGCTGCTGTTGGTTATTGCTGTAGTTGCAGACTATTGCTGCAAGCAAGTACAGGAACTTGCTACTGCCAATGCATACGTCGAAACAGTGCTGTGAGTATTGAAGACATACTGTTGCTGCACAAATAGCATATAAAATAACCTGTAGCAGATCTATACAGGTGGAGCTGGGGAAGGTGAAGGGTTTCAGAAGAACTCTGAAGGCACGCTGCAAAATGCTCGAATGTATGCTAACCAGCCTTTTAAATGTAAAGCAGTAAGCTCAATGGCTGCATATGCAACATGAACCAATCAGCTTGTGCCAAGTCATTTAATGCTGTGAATATCATCAGTTGCATTAAGAACCCATCAGCCTGCGCCATTCATTTCATGATAGAACTCGGCATTTGTGCTGCTTGATATTTTTGTGGAAAGTGAGATACTTTTTTCCTGGATTCTTTGAACATTTATTTACATTAAATAGAAATCCTTTGTAACAATATAAATATATTTACCTTTGAGAAAGGGGAAATGATTTAACCAGATTAAAAAAAAAAAACACTGGGTGGATTTTTATCATTATAGGGTGGTTGTGTACACACACTGACAACACACATTTCAGTTCAAACAACTTGTAAGTGTGCATGTAGCATCCGCTTTAATGAATCCTTTCTGAATCTTGACCCCAAACTTTTGAACGGTAGTTTATATTGTGCTTCTTGACTCAAATAAAGCTAAACATGACATTGTTAGGCTGCATGGTACTTAAAGTCAGTGCTAAACATAAGTTGCTAAATGTTCATCAAACAATACAACAGTGGCTAGCACTTGCTGAAGGAGCTTATTAAAACATTTCCCCACATCTGAAGTGTTCAGTAGCTTTGCCAACAAACATCTTATCGCTCAAGACCCGTTTGCCCCACTTCTTCATTTTTCCACTTCCAGCCGCACCCTCCAATTAGCTTAAAGGCATGTTCATTCACAGGAAGTCATATGACGAGCTAGCTCTTGGCATTGTGTGGAGATTCATTAGCCAGGCAGGTAATGAGGCCTTGCATACTTCTCTGGCTCAAGTTTTGCTCGGTGTTGCCAAAGAAAGCAATTTCGTTAACTCCTTGGTTTAAGTGTAACATTACCCAGAGTGAAGTGCTCCAAACAATGAGGGATTCACATGGAGAACGCTTGACTAGCTGGAAGTAGCCTGAAGTAGTCAGATACTACAATATAACAAACGATATGCAGGATATGCAACGTGGCTTTTTGAACAAACTTCGCAGCCTTGATTAGCACATATAGCACATTAAAACATTCCAAAACATGCTTGACATGTAATCCTGCCAGAGATTGAGCAGATTCTGCAGTGACCGAGGAGTAACTCCAGACTGGGTCATCTACGGTCGATTATGTTTAACCCCAGACAGGCCTGGCTAAACCAGAACTCCAGATGTGAGGTTACATTTGGTTGGGCTCCAGGGCACGAGACATGAGGTGAAGGGGGAAGGGAGTGTGTTTGTGTTGGAAACAAGTGTGGGAAACAGCAGCATTGAGTGGCAATGGTGTGTCCACATCAAAAGATGTAAATTAGCCTTCCTACTGGGAAAATTTGGGGTTTTTTCAATGTCACAAGAAAAAGAGATATTACATAGCCACATTATTAACAACATTTGCTGCAAAACAAACAAAAGAAAAGTTAATAAATTTCAGTCATTTTAAGCTTTCTGCAAAATGTTTAGGCATAAAGTCAAAGGATTGTGAGACTGCTGCAGAATTATGACTGACTTTTGCAATTCTGAGTTTCCTCTTGCAATTCTTGACTCCTCTCACAATTGATTTTTTTTTCTGCCACTGATAAAAAAAAATAAATAGCTAAATGTAATTGTGACTTTTTACCTCATAATTCAGATTTTTTTTCTTACATTTGCAAGTTTATATATCCCAATTTAGACTCCATTACAATTATAACTCAATTGTGAGTTATAATTATCAGAACTGTGAGATAATTACTTTATCCTATGGTGGAAACAAGCTTCCAAATACCTATGTATATGGTATTTTCCCCAATTAAAAAAATAATTGCATATTGTTCTTTACATAATATATAATATAAAAATACACAAATTTCTATCATACACCCCAATTTTCTGCTAATTTTTACTCAACTTCGATTTTACAAAAGTGCAAAAAGTTTTCATCCAAAAAAATAAAAATAAAAATCTCAAATCCCATTCACACTTTCACACAAGTCACCAAGATCGATTACATGCACCAATGGTTTTTGGTTTCACTGAACTGGATTCATGCTAACCAGCTTGGTTTTGAGTGGCATAAGGCTGAGAAAACCATTCGCATTATCCAAAAATGAACTAGTCAATTGTTTTATATAGAGAAAATGACACACCAATTGGAAACAAGTGCACCATATCAACATCTATGTACATTTTTGTCTTCCTCAAAGCAGCCAGAACAATCCGATCTAGCGGTCACTGCAAATGCTGGCCAAGAACTTTCCCTCCTTCGGTTTCCTTCAGACTTTCACTTGACGACCAAAAAGGACATGCAGGAAGTGACTCATGGACATCATTACATCACAGCGCCTCAATTCTTGACCTACTGTAGGACGAAACACCGGCTTTCTCCTCAAATCTGGGAGAAAGGTCTACTCCTACTCTATCTGAGTAATCTGTGGCGAGGAACACTATGTCACTAAAAACAGATCTGACTCAAGAGTTATTGAGCCACGATAACAGATGCTGAAACATTCTGTTGCCAAGCAGGATGGGTGAAAAGAACAGCGCTGGGTGGGAGAGAAAAGACTGCTTGAGTTCTGAATCTGAATGAGTTCAGGCCTCAAGAGAGCTTACATCACGAGGGATCGGTGGGTTGCTAGCGTAACAAAAAGATTCAGGCAGAAAGAGAGAATGATGCAACAAGCACAGAAAATATGAAGTGCAATATTATTGGCAAGTTTCTGCTGTGGAGAGTTAAATTATGAAATAATCGAGTGTTGTACTCAAATAACAAGTAACTGACTACTTAAAGAGATAGTTCACCTTCTGTTGCTGGTGCTCATTGACTTCCATAGTGTGGGGGGAAAAAACACTGTGCAAATCAATGGGGACCAGCAACTGAAGGTTGCTTTAATATATTTTTTAAAATAGTTAAAAATAAGTTTTTTTATTTAGAGTATTTAACTGTTTGTCTTGATGTTTTTATTAATGCTTATTGTTCATTTATACATATACAAATATGTAAATAAAACTTTATTTTTCCTTTTTAAATAAATAAACAAATAAAAGCAACAATAAGCATGGCATCAAAAACTTCAAGAAAAACAGTAACATTTTAAAATATAGTTAAATTTCATCGATGTTACTTTTAAATAATTAAAATTCATTCAATAAAAAAGGATTTACAACTGACTATTTTACCCTATATTTGTTTGCACATTGCACTATTTATGTGCCACTGTAAATCAGTTTAAAAAAAAAAATGATGTTCCATCTCTGTTAGGATCTTGTCTTTGAAGTCAGCTGATTATCGAGTGTTTCTTTCCTTCAATTCTGGTTTGGAAATACCTGAGAATAAATCTATCACTGTGCTTCATGTTCCTCCGTTAGAGTTTCCCTGTTAAAGCAAATGAGCAAGCCATGTTGTCACAAACAAATTCCACAAAACCTCATGAGACTTGCTAAACCTCAAGAGGGTGGTTCAGCGTAAAATAGGATAATAGCATTAAAGTATGAGAGGCCCAGTAACGGACTTGTTTGTTTCGGTGTTATTTTATTAATTTAAATCTCACCAAGCTATTGCATTTGCTCATTGTCAAGGCTTACGCTGTTGCACTGGTATTGCATGTTGTTTTGTCAGAAGTGGAGGGGGGGGGTCTTGACGGGAAACAGAATGTCATTGCATCTGTCCAAATCCTTTGTCTAAATAGGACACACATCACAACATTGAGATAATGTACTAGATCATCATATTGGATGATTGTTTGACTAAAAGCTGATTGACTTGAGACACAAACAAGCCTCTAGGCACTGTTCCATCAATATCATAAATCTGGGTTGTCCGTGTCTGGAAGGAAGAGCCTTTAAGCCCTAAAAAAAGATGTTGGGATTTGGCCTCAAAAGACATAAGAGCACACTGAGCGGCTGTGAAGGGCGAGATCCTCTTCCACGGTTGAAGAACGCTCCGACAACAGTCGTTCCTCACAGAGCTCTTATGACCTGCCATTTAGCCTGAATGGGGATAGTCATTACTCAGCGGAAATGTAGGCTTGATCAGGAGATGGAACAAGTCCAGGCAAACAATAAGAGGATGTGGCCATTTTTCTCAATGCTACGTTTTTTGGAGAAGTGCCCACGGGCCCCCCAATGAGAGCGCAACATATTTCTGATGGTTCCTGAGATAATGGGTGAGGGCTTGTTTTGTGCGGCTTGTAAGGTCAAATGCAGATCCTAGCAAGGAGTTTAATAGCAAAAGGTTGGAAAATGCTTGAAGGCTCCTTTGAAGAAGTCACCGCAAGTACAAAACCCAACACAACCAATGAGAACTCCTGAAGGCTTAACCAATCGTTCACGTAGACGGCAAGCAGATAAAAAGAGTTTCCATGGTGATGGCAAGTTCACAGGCAGAACTCACAGTATGTAAGCCATAGATCCCATTACGCTCTCAGAATCCCACTTTGTACTATGGTTTGAGCCTGAGGCCTCCTTGCCAACAAAAGCATGCATGAAGATATGGAGAATTTTGTGTATCATTCCATCACAACCGCTCTAGATTTGTGCTACTAAAGAATTAGGAATGGGAAATCAAAGGAATTTAATTATTCATAAAGATTCAGAAATGCTTAAATGGATAGTCCACCCAAAAATGATTATTCCGCCATCATCAGCTACTCATCCTCATGTTATTCCAAACCTAACATATTCAATGAATATGTAAAAAAAAAAAAAAGCATCTCAAAATGCTTTTTTTTTTTTCACATAAGAAAAGGAGCTATACAGGTTTGGATTCTTTGGAATAACATTTTGAGGGAAAAAATGTCTTGCATTTAATCACTTTACATTTCTACACATTTATTCCATTTAGTTTTTTTGCTGTCTCCATTTCTTTCTCTCATCATTAACATATAGCTCTTACATACTGTTACAGTTAATGAAGTCAATAGCTTAAATGTAGGTCTTTGTCGTCACAAAGTCAGAGTCAAATTTGCAAAAATTTGAGAAATTTGAACATGAACATGAAGGAGCATTTACTTTGGGCTAAGCATCTTTTTATTGGTAAACATAGCAAACTTGCATATTCAAAGTTTAACAAACTTGAATCCAATGCAAAATTTGTGTCGGGAAACGTTCCCCACATGAAATTCCAGATTGCATGGATTCCTATTCAGATGATCGCATTTCAACTGAAAAATCTGCCAAATAATGGTAAATGTGACCACACCTTAAAGCCCAAAGTATACTTTGTTTTTGTGTGCACGCTCGCGGAAGCATACAGTTGAACGCGTAGCCTTTTAAAGCATACTCAAATTGATAGCGTGCGCAAACGCAGGCTGTCGACACATGCGCTAAACTAAAGTTGCGGTTCTCTCATAACCTCCTCACACAAGCGCTTGTCGATGCGTGCATCTGTGGTTCTTGCAGTCTCCACTATTTTGTTCTTCTGTCTCTTTAGTTTAGTTTTCTACAGTAAAACAAAGCCTGGGCCACTGTTGCCACCTAGTGGAACTGGTTAGTGCAATACACGCACACTAATTTCGTGACGAAATTTGCATCACGTGCACAGCACGAGGACTCTTGCGTACACGTAAAAACTGAAAAATACTTTGGCCTTAAGACTTCAGAAGATTTTGAATATACCACATAGTAGTGTTTTCTAAAATTTTTAAAACGTCCATTTCCCGCGAACATTTGAGCGCCGTTGAGCGGATTCTAAACACAGATGATTGGCCATAGTGCTCACGCACTCAACAGATATGACTGTGATTGGTTTCACAGAAGGTTTCTGCTCACACAGAAGCACACGGGAGCATTTGAAAGTCGCATCTATCAGTGGATCCGTCTATGTGCATATAGTAGGGATCCGCTGATAGACACTGCTTTCAAATGCTCCCGTGTGCTTCTGTGTGAGCTCTCGGTGAAGAACGTGAAGCGATGATCATTGTAGCCTATGGACTGCTTTTTGAGCTTAACAACCCTTGGTCACCATTCACATTCATTGTATGGAAAAGAGCAGCATGAACACTCTGCTAAACATCTCCTTTGGTGTTCTACAGAAGAAAGCAAGCTCATACAAGTTTGGAATGACGTAAGGGTGAGTAAACGATGACAATTCTCATTTGTTTAACCTGCTGAAAGCCTAAAGTATAGTTCTATAACCTCAGGCCTGGGTGAACAAGTCAAAATTAGCTCATTTACTTGACTTTTATTTATGGGGTCCCTAATTATGAGGTGGAAGTGTAGGGTTTCCGAGTTGGACAGCAAAGCAGAACCTGACAGTGACCTCGTATCCATCAGTCCCAAGCTTGAGTTACTCATCATTTAGTGGACACCTCATCCTGTGTGACCTACAACACTAATTGCAAAGACAGTCCTCCTAGAATAAACTAAGGTTAAGTGCTTTGCTTGAGGGCATAATGACAGAACAGTAAGATAAAGCGGCTGAGCAGGACTGTGAGGTGAACCCACACCCTTTGTGTTAGCAAAGATCTCCACTGCAAAGAGCACAGAGGACACCGTCCGTTTTGATGCGAGACTGCACTTATTCGCTAAATTAAGCCTGGCTGAGGGAAGTCAGGGAGGAAACTGCGGGCAAAAAAAAAGCTCAGGCAACAGACAGTGAAACAGCAGGATGAGGGTAACGAAAGAAACTAAGCCTTCCCCTTTTCTACTTTGTCTCTTTGTGAACCCGACTGTCTGTCTTAAACGCAGACGAGCCCCTGAGAATAATGAGCACAGGAAGCTGCATTTAGCAGCATAGGAAACTAGGCTTTACTGCTTCAAACCCACAAGCTCGGCCAAGACCATCACCCCAACAAGAGCAGGGGACTTCCTCCAGACGCTACTGTGCTGCAAACTCTCACCTTTGTTTTGAGATCAAAACACAAACAAGACTGTAACTGCCACTAAAAACAGCATAGACTCATACGGTTTAAACAAGAGATTTACTGCCGTTTAAAAGTTTGGGGTCATTTTTGGAAATAATTACTTTTATTCAGCTAGGATGCATTAAATTGATCAAAAAGCAAATACATATATAATGTTACAAAATATTTTATTTCAAACACATACTGTTCTTTTGAACTCTTTTTATCCTAAAAATCACATATCATGGTTTCTGCAAAAACATTAAGCAGCTCAACCATTTTTAACATTGATACTAATGAGAAATGTTTCTTGAGCACCAAATCAGTATATTAGAATGATTTCTGAAGGATCATGTGACACTGGAGACTGGAGTAATGATCACAGAAATAAATCACATTTTAAAATATATAAAAATAGGGAGCAGTTCTAATAACATTCCACAATATTACTGTTTTTACTGTAGTTCTGATCAAATAAATGCAATCTTGGTGAACATAGGAGACTTCTTTCAGCCTTGGTTAGAGGCGATATTTCCACAGCTCTAACTACTTTCCCTTTTCAAAGCAAACACTATAACAGCACTTATTAGATATGACAAATGTGACAGATGACCACTGAGATCATCCGGTCTATTCATAAAGTGGATAATGGTCTTGAAATCAATAGGTTGGCAACCTAAAGCCGTTAATCATAAGCAGTCTGTGAAAAATCCATCTGACAAACAGCTCAAATAATGTTGTTACTAAAGACTATAGAAAACCGATATGCAGACTCTACTTGTTTAGAATCACGCAAGCCCCGCACATAACATGCAGGGAAAAAAAATAAATAAATAAATAGTAGGCTAAATCGAGGGAACGAATTAGTAAATCGAGCGCACGATTTAGTAAATCGAGGGAACGAAATAGTAATCGTGTGCACGTTTTAGTAAATCATGCGCACAATTTATTTATTTTTTTCTTGCATGTCATGTGCGGGGCTCCATAATGCAAGAGATTTTATTTATAAAAACACAGGGTGACTTTACGACCGGGCCAATCCTAGTAAAAACCTAGGTTGACAAGACAGAAGTCATCTATCTCTCCTCAGTGTTTTCAGCCTCAGAGGGACATTGATGAATGGGGCTTTGAACTTGCCTCTGGGCAGCGAGGCCTCCATCAATCTTTCCCCTCCTACAAACACACAAATGCACCCACGCACGTGCATCATGCATGCAAATACAAGCATTATTCAAAGGACGCAAACAGAACCACAGGCCTCAGAACTGATTAAGGAGGATTTGCTTAGGATAAACTAACCATTTAAACGAGTCATTAGGTAGCATTCCATTTCAAAGGTCACTGTAAATGCTGTCAAACTGGCCTGCACCTGACAGGTAAGGCATGTATGGGAAGTTTTTGAAAGAGGACCAGTTGTACAGTTTCAACCTATCAGGAATGAATATCAGGAGTTTCGTAATCCTCTGAGGCCTTCACCCCCAGCAGCTCCTGCCTCCCAAACCAGGCTGTGCATGGAGCCAGATAACAGCCAGGCCCTGGCGACCGGCTAGACAGCTTAATCCCATTGGTGGCAGGCAGCAGTGCCACATGGAACCTTTGAGTAACAGAACAAAACACATCAACCACGCATCCCGATAATATGATTATCCCGTGTTATCAACACACCACAATGTTATAATGCAGAGATATAAAACCCCCTTGGCAATTGACTTGCAATTCAAACACACATGCCTACTGCAAGAATGCTAGAAAACCAAGATAAATATTTATATTCTATCATAAGGGTGGGGAATATGGGAATATGAACGGTTTCTGATTGACCTCTGAAATGCTGTTATTTAGAAATTGAATTCAAACCATGGCAGTTCTAAGCTGCGTGATTTTTGTAAGACATGCATTAAAAACAGAAAAGTGGCCCAATTATATATAAAAATAAAAGTAATGATAAAATAATTTAATTAATAATTTATATAATGATAATAATAATAAATATTATTTCACATTTATGTTTTTATTTTATATATAAAAATGTTTAATATAATAAATTCAATAACAATATAAGTAATATATAAATAATACTTATAAACGATAAAATAATATATAAGTATTATTTGAAAATATCAAACTGGAGGTCTTGTGAAAATAATATTTTTAATAATTTAAACACACACACACTTCAAATGTTAATAATAATACTAATAAAAATATTATTATTAATTTCACATTTATATAAATTATTTATTCTATATATATATATATATATATATATATATATATATATATATATATATATATATATATATATATATATATATATATATATATATATATATAAAGTTGAAATATTTAATAATAAATGTAATAATAAATAATACTTATAATTATAATCAAACTAAAAATAATATTTTTAATAATTTACATTACATACACCATTAAAAAAAAAAAAATTATATATATATACACACACACACACACACACACATACATATATACACACACACACAAAATAATAAACTTCTACCTTGTCTATAACACATTTAATATACATCTTTTTTTTTTTTAAAGCTCGTAAACTAAAAACAAACGTGCCGCCCAGCTATTTCACACCGCAACACGATGTTCTCGCACGCTTTCCGGCAATATTTACAGTTCAAGCTTATTTCATCCCGAGCGTTTCACACATGTCTTGAGGTCCACGCTGCACACGTCAAACGGTCCCTGTCCCTTTAAGAGGCGGAACCGTATGCCCATATTTGTAAATCTGGGGGATTTAAATGCCCGACCCCTGCTGTCAATCAAAAAGACCAAACAATCACAGAAACCTTAGGCGCTGAGCTCCATTACAAACGTGACTTTCCTTTTTAGATTTAATACTCCCATAAAACCTAGCAAACCCCAAAATCAGACGCTACTTTCCAAGCAATCCGTAATGCACATTTAAAGCATTTAACGAGAGAAATAGGGAAGGGTCTGATCTCGTAAACTCAACCACACGTCTTTGTTTAGTTACCCCCACCGCCATTCCCCGTGTAACTTTTCATCGAAACCCCCCACGTTTCCTCACGCTTCACAGACTGTCCGCTGCAGAACCACCAACAAAGAAATAACCTGCATGTCACATACATTTAATTCACGAGCTACGAGCACTAAAACTCGCAATACATATTTAGCAAACCATGAAAAATAAAATAAGCCACCAAAATATCTATCCAGATGTTGTTTGGCCAGTCAGTGTTTATGTCAAAAGTGAATTTCTCACGGTCTAAAACTCTTAAAACTGTTTTATTTTCCGCTAACGCCTCTACAAAAGCAACCATTGCAGTTTAAAATATTTTTAACCACAAGAAACAAGATAAGTCTCGAGAAGAAAACATCACGCACGAGTTCACTCGAAAGCGTGCAAGTTTCAGCACCACATCAATCATGACTCAAAATCGTTGCTATTCCTTTTTAATCAGCTTTCTACTTCTTTTTCCGTATTAGCAGTAACGGTAGTAGCTATGTTGTTTTGAATTGTTTATCTCTCTACTTATATTAGCATTCCAATATTTGCTTTGACATGTAGCACGGTGCCTCAACTGCTGTTAAATATGCAATATAAATAAACCTTCACTTGACGCCTGACATACCACAATCTCACGTGCACTTAGATACTGACATTTATTTACTTTTATGTGACACAAAACTACATAAGGGGTTAATGTCAGCTGATGCTCTGCAACTCCTCGCCACAAAGCTTCTGAGAAAACCCTGCGTGAACCCATTTTTTGCAGCTCGGGTCGCTGGATTTTTTGAGAAGCCGCGGAAAAACAGTCAAATGTTACTGCAAAACAATGACAAAGCTTTAACCGACGGGTAACACAAGCGTTTGTGTTATGAAAAATTGCAAACGGGGCGATTAACGGTTGGAAATATTGACAAAGCAGCGCGTGAAATCGCCTCAGTGCGAGCGAGCTCAACGCTCGGCTTACTGACACCCGAAGTGCCGTTGGATTTCATATGCGGATATTTTTGTTGTGTTTCCGACGCAACGTGTTGACGAAGAAACGGTTGAAATCCTTACCTGCCGTGAAACCAGTCCTTACAAATATCGCATTCTATCATAAACCGGCTCACATCGTACGGCTGCCGGCAGACGCAGTACAGCTGGGCCGTCGCCATCTTCGGACTGTCCCCAAACAACGCAGCCAAGCTGGAATCGAGCTGGGCGGGGATTCATTTAATTATGCGGAAACAACACCGAGAGGAGAGGAGCGCGAGGGCGGGGCGCCGAGGGCATGCCGTGGCGTCATGTATCAACACTGCGCGCGACGCACGCCAAGTCACTTCATCATTACGTAATACGATGATAGAGTGATAATAAAAAGCACTGAATGAGACAAACGATTTATAGATACATAAATTCAAGGTTTTAAAGTTTATTTAGTCAAGACCAATATTTTTTTATATAAACTATAGCTAATAATTAAAATCACTATAATGTACATCGTGTAATCATATTTAACTTTCATCACCTTTTTTTTTTTAATTAAAGAATGAAAGGTACTAGTTTCCTCCTACTTTTTTCTTTCTTTAATAATAATATAGTTTTAAGAAGTTGCATTTTACATGTGAAATACGAACATGAAAGTAAAAGCTTTTTAAATTTGGAATCCTGATTTGAGTGCAACAGAAGTATTTTTAAATTGAAAACATTTAAATGACCTACCAGACAATTTAACATTTAATTTCAGGAGATTAGGGTCAAACACTATGTCATTGTAAAATTAGGGAAAAGATTTAAGGAAAGAGAGATATTTTCCACCATATTTTCAATACAGGCTGTTCAGAATTTACCTTTAGAAACACCTCTGGGTTAGAATTTGATGAATGTGATTATGTTTTACATATCTTGTCAAATTTATATGCTTTAATAGCCACCTTGCATGATGGGAAGCAGACAAACAAAAATCTTAAATATGAAAATTTTACACTGCATTTGTTTTTAACACTGTGCCATTATTTTTTATTTTATATTAAGAAAGGATATACCATTTAAATAAGGCTGGAATTGATCTAAAATATATTTTAATATTAATTCCTTTAAATAATTGACGCAAATTAGTTTGAAATATTATTTATATTTGGAAAACCTATATGTATTGTCATTTTATTGTCATGTGATTTTTGTAATGTAACTTTTTGTTAATATCAGTATGTTTTACCACATTTTGTTTTTACTCTTGATATCTATGATTCACATTCAAACAAATATTTTATGACATTCTTTTGACATTTTTATTTTTTGACATTATTTTTATGACAATTAAGCAGCCAAAATAAAAGGCAGTAGCCTAAAACAAAAGTTACATAAATATATTACAATTTAAAATATATAATTATTTTATTATTAATTTTGTTTTATAATATGTTTATATTTTATTATATGTTGCATTATGTAAAAAGTGTAAATAAGGATACCTGCTGGTCATAAGCAATGTCACTATAAAAAAGGATATATATTATACTTTTATGCTTTCTTTGTGTCATTCTTTGTTTCATTGTATTCTTGCTGTGTTTGTTACATCATATTGCTTCCCTGCAGTGTCGAATACAGTATAACAGTAAATCTGCTAGTCTCGAAACTGAGCAGAAGGCTGAAAAGGGCACCACCTTGTGCAAAATCTGATCATTGCAGCCGATGTAAAAGCGCAAATCTCTGACTAAATACCCGTATATAAACTGCAAGCGACGCGACAAACTACAACGGTTGTATTATAATTAACAACTCTGCGACGCGGTGAAATGAAGCGGCGTTGATTACAAGTTTGTCGCGTCGCGTCAGATGGGCTTTAATCTTCTGGGCGTCGCCTTGGCTCGACTCGGCTAGATTCGGACCAATCGGGATTCCGCTCAGTACTTTGTAAACAACACAGTTGCACGCTGTATGAAAACTTTACTACGAGAGGATGTCGCGTGCCGAGGACCGACAGAAAAATCTCTTAATTCGGTAAGGGGCATGTTTAAAATATTTACAGGTTTTGTGAGCTTAAATGTTTGTCTCGTCGATGATACAAGCGCTTTTCTCATCTCTGAAAGAACGAGCGCAACTACGATGTTGGCAGACATCCGGGACGTTTGTCGGTGAAAAATAGTGAACGCTTAAGGAACCTATTTCTTTGGCAAAATCTCTGTTTGTTGTGACACGACGAGTAGCTTTAGGAGTATCTAAATAGGATACTCTTACTAAGGTGGTCTTTTTTGTTTCTCGTTTGTTTTGTAAAAGAACGAAGCGTAATGAGATGCTTAACGTAAGTGATAAACTCTTGCGCAATTGAGCCCCTGGGGAACATCGGTGGGCGGCTTTGTTTTCAATATTATTTTAATATCGTGATGTTCAGGTGGTAAGATGTTTAGTCCACATTTTCACGACTGTTAAAGGTGTATGCATGCAAACTTATGGCTGATGATGGCTCAAAATGTGAAAGATATTCTCAATTATATACATGTACACTTATAGTAATTTTTAAATAAGGGGTCATGACGTGATGCTTGTTTTTGTCCGGAAGTTACTCAAAATGCAATTCATACAAGAATGATTTGAACACACTGTTTTATTAATCGTTTTATTTATATGTTTTAATGTGTGAAGTAAAAGCAATTTAGATTTTTGTAAGGCTTTAAGTCAAAAAAAGTCTTGGTGGTGTAACTGTCCACAGATTGTAAAAAAAAAAAAAAAAAGTCAAATTAAAAGGCTAAAATACTTCATTTATTGAAAAAGTGTTATATTATAACATTATATTATTAATCTTTTTTAATGTTTGTGTATGGAGAACTTTGTATAGGCTATCAAAGCCAGTAAGGAATTACCAATATAGAAGAGCCCATTTAGTTGTCATTGTTAAAAAAAAAAAAAACATATTTTGTAAATATCAAGATATTTTATTATACTAGTTATTAAAAACAATTAAGTAGTGAAGTAATTTTAAAATATTTACATTTTGAAATCATTGTAAACCAAAGTCAGTGTGGCATAGGCCTGACCAATATGTAAGAACTTTTGTTTTCATGTGAAAAACATATTTTTACCTTTTTATGAAGGCATATTTTGTCAGAGACACTGTTTATTTATTTCTTTTTTAAAAATCAGTGAAGCATTTTTTTTGTAAATCAAAGTCAGTGTTGCATAACCAACAATAAGCAAAATGAACCCAATAAGAATTTTTTTTTTTTGTCGTGTGTTAGTTTTTAAAATATAATTTTTTAAAACGTTTTTGGCAGATTTTGTTATTGTCAAGATCTTTTAGGCTTTAGATATTCATAATTCATCTTTAATAACAACAGTTACAAATTTTAAATGATTTTTGACATTGATAAAGTTGTTTATGTGTATTCAAGGTTTAAAAATATATTTTTGTACTTTACATTCCACTGTTTTACTTTTTTTTTTTTTTTTGGTCATTAAATTAAGCCATTAAATGAAATATGTGTTTGTAAATATGAACCTTTTTCCCCAAAAAATGTATAATTCCAACATGATTACAGAATTTTATATTTCTAAGAACTTGATTGATGTGTTTTAAAATCGATTTCTATCATCCTCACTCACTGGCCCATGCATGTGTAGAGGTCATGTGTAGAGGTCCAATAAGAGCAGAGTCCCTGAACTGTGAATGGCATCCCAAGCAGGCCAGAGTAAAAACCTTGGCTTTTATCAAAATCCATCAAAGAACAAACTTGTGGATCTTTTGCTGAACTAATCCAACCTGAGTGATCAAACCTAGACTATATAGTTTTATTGTGTAATATTCATCTTTGTGAGTCATTTGTTAACAACACATTGGATGCTTCTAAGTGCACCGTCAAGTTTCAACATCCTCATAGCTGGAAGGTATATGGCATTCAATAACTGTTTCTACAGCGTTTGTTTGCTTTAGTCATGTATGCAGTGCTTCCTCTGAGAAATCTGCTCAACACATGCTTTTCCGAATGTAAGCACAAACCCAAAAACAAAACAGAAAATGCCTCAGCAGTTTCAGTTTTTGGATAATTGCAGAAGGCGAGGGGCAGGGCTGGCAGGTGCTCGTTTAAGACATTGAACATGAACACAGGATGTGGGCTCAAGCTTCATTTTAGAGCCTCGGCGCTGCACGCACAGTGTTCATCCAGAGTCCTCTCTTGAGGAAGAGGAGGAGGGGAGGATGTAGCTTCCTGCCGGGGGGCTCGATCAGGAACACAATGTCTCTGACTCCTGAGACAGATGCAAGGAGGTCTTCGTCCTTCAGAGAGCAGGTTCAACGTTCAGTGGCCCCACACTGCATCCCAGCAGTGTATTTGACAGAACAAAATTATTTATTTAATTTTTCATTATCGCAAAGAATTTTCCAGATATGCCTGATTTCTATCAAGAGTGTTAAAGCACCCTTCTTGGTTGAAAATCAAAATGGCTGATCTTTCTGTGAGGCCGTTATGGTTGATTTATCTTCTGCGCATACTGTCACCTGCTGTGGTTTTAAGAGACTTGGCTTCTGAGAAATGACATTGTTGACTTTCTGTTACTTGCAAGATCAGTGTTTCGGTTTGGAAGAACAACTGAAGGAAAGAAGTTTTGGAAATAATATTTTAAAACACCAATTGTATCAAAGTATATTAAAGAAATACATTTTATATTGTATTTAATATAATTTAGTTTTATATAATATTATTTTATTTTATTTTATTTATTTAATATAAGTTTTTTGTTTTTTTTATATATTTGTAATTCTGACTAGATGTGTGCCTACACTGTAAAAAAAAAAAAAAAAAAAAAAGTTGAGCCAACTTAAGATTTTAAGGCAACCAGCTTCAGCAGATTTTTGAGTTTTCTCAACTTGTCGTTTTAAGCTTATACAACAAAAATGTGAGAATCTCCCACAAAAATAAGTTGAGCAAACTCAAAAATCTGCTGAAGCTGGTTGCCTGAAAATTTTAAGTTGGCTCAACTTTTTTTTTTTTTTTTTACAGTGGAAGTTGTTCAGTTGCTTTTTAGAAACATAGAAAACATTCCCTCAAGTAATTTTGATTTCACTCACTAAATTTATCACCTATTTCAAAGTGTTGAACCACCAACAGAGAATACAGTTAATTCAAAGTGGTAGAGAAAATATGAATCGCTCAACGCGTATGCTCATACTGTGCACTTCTTTGTTTTGTTTGTTGTTCTTCTGAAGCGGAAATGACGGTAGTTGTCTTCTGAGCAGCTGTTTGTGGGTACTTATAGAATGACAGTGAAAGGCTCATCTGGGGCAGCTCAGCGTCATTGTTTCCTGGAATCTATGCTAATGAAAATAAAGACAACAACAAAAAAAGTTATCAGCATGAATAGGCTTTAATATATGCATGATAGTTTGAATAATTTAATGATTATTTTGAAATAACATCTGCACTATTATAGAGACTGGCTTCTGGTTTTAGGTGAAAATATTATGTAGTAATAATATTATGTACAGTTAAGCAGGCCAAACGTGACACTAGCATGGTTAGTTAGGACAAGTACGAACCTTGAGGTGAATCATAACATAGTCAGAAAAACAGTAATAATTTCCATTGGGATGTGGCTTAGCAATAAAAGCTCTGATTTGCTTATGAGTTATTCATTATGGTAAATGGTTTGTATTTTAAACAGGAAGTCATACATGGGAATTTTTTGACTTTACTAAAGTCCCTCAAAATCTGGTTTGACTCCTCTCTTTCAGTTTATGCTGTAAAATACCGAAAACTGTGATTAAAAATGTTTAGCTAACACAGAGTGTTGGTAAATCTCAACAAAGAACGTGGAAGCCTAACTTTACACAAAGGAATAAGGAAACCTGATACGTTTCTTTGAAAATGCTGCCATCTAGTGGATGAAAGCTCATATTTGAGTAACACTAGAGAAAATTTGGTAACATATTTTCTGTTTACGGTACTGCAAGTAAATATACATTAAATTATGTAACTCAGTTATGTTTAAAAACATCAAGCTATTTTGTATATGCCATGTTGATCTATATTTTGCTTCTGATTTATATTAATGTATATGTAATGTGGCTTCGCTGACACATTCTGGAAGAGTAGCCTAGTTGTGCTCAATTTTAATGTCAATTCAGGTTTTGCTTCAGTTTTAATTTCAGCATGGTTATCAGTGTTTAAATGTGTTTTTATTATGCGTATTAATGTTTATATTATATAATGTGCAGTATATGTGTACATGAATAATACAAATAATGTATACATGAACAGTGTTATTATAGTTTAGTATTGTTTATTTATTATTACTGAATTATTATTATTACTTTTATATTTTAGCTTACATTTTAGCTGAATTTTTATTAATTTTGTTATTTATTTTTGTCATTTTTATTAATTTTATTAAATATTCCTATATATTTTAAATTTTTTTTACTATCATTATTACTACTCTTTTCTTGTCTTTCGCTACTGTGGATGACAATGTTATCAATAATGGTAACAAAAGAATGAATGAATGAATAACTCAATGAAAATGAATAATATTATTTAACTAGCTATTTTAAAAAAAAGTAAGAAAAAGGAAAAGGATGTGAAAAAAAAAAAGAATGTTATCTCACATTAAAAATCTACTTTTCTATCGACTCTTCTTTGTCTGGTAAATGTTATTACCAATAATGCCTCAGCTCCTATAATTAGTCACTCTCTAATCAAAATGACTGAAAATATTATGTTACAACCGATTAGTGTTACAAGAAATGTGGCACAACTGTATATTATTATTATCATTATTAGTATACATCACAACTGTACGCTAACATTATTGTTACTTTTTTTCTTATTTATTCTTTCTCTCCCTATCATATATTGAAAGGCTTTGGAAAATGTTTACATTCTGTTTATTCATGTATCTGTCTTTGGTTTTGGTATATTGCTTTTTGTTGTTGGTGTTGTTTGTTCATTTTTCTGTACTCTATGTCTACAGTCATTTTTCAATTTGTCACATTCTCAATTAAAAAATTTTTTTTTAATTTATTTTTATTTCAGTTTTAGTAATTTTAGTAGCAACTTCAACTTATTTCAGTTAGTTGCCAAGGCAAGATTTGTAATTTTCATTCAAGTTTTAAAATATATTTTAATTAAAATTTTTAAAAATAATTTTATTTCAGCTTTATTTTACTTATGGAAAAGTACAATAAATATACTTTATTTTAGATTTAAGTAACAATAACAATACTGTAAATCAATAAATGTGTTCTTATTGAATTATATTTTACATATCTTAA
Organism: Onychostoma macrolepis; assembly: GCF_012432095.1. NCBI lineage: Eukaryota > Metazoa > Chordata > Actinopteri > Cypriniformes > Cyprinidae > Onychostoma > Onychostoma macrolepis. Next base: position 11,592,134 of record NC_081179.1, on the reverse strand, counting down.
TTTTATTTATTTTGTTGCAACACTGTCAACTATATCTTAAATATCTAAAATATGTATATATGCATAAACACAAGTAAATACAAGTCTCAGGCTTGTTCATCTATCTATCATCTATCCACCCATCTATCTATCAATCTATCCATCTATCTAAAAACTTGAGTACCACGAGTATTCCAGTAGGTGGCAGCAAAAACCAACTTAACTGATGCTTGTTGCTCCTCAAAGAGGGATTTTCCCTAGTATTCTGAACTTTACTTGATATCCTCTGCTTCCTTTGGCAGAATGTATGAAGCACTGTCATATTCACCACTAGTGGATTCTAGTTTTTTTTTTTTTCTTCACTCTGCCACGTTAACAAGAAGCAGCCAGGATATTACCTACAGAGTAACCCGAGCCGTTTGTGGTCCACGACTGAAAAATAATGAATAAAGAGTTATTATTGACACACAGGATCCAAAGTTCAGTGACATACTGTACGCACGCACATTGGGAAAAACCAAGCGTGGCACAGCGTTTGAAATGAGACCCGCACACTGGGTGAAGTGTGGAATTAATGCAGCTCATTGAGAGACAGTGCTAGATGCATGTGTGAGATAGAGAGAGGTTTGTCTGAAAATGAGAAGCTATGGATGTGAATGTGGCTAGAGAGTGTGCGTCAGACTGAGAGGACTGTATATGTAAAAACGGGCGGTCAGCAGGAAAACTCTGCTGTAGACCTCCTCACCTTCCTGTTTAAGCAGACTGCTCTTAATTAGCTCGCCCTCCGCAGCCGCCCGGTAAGATCAACAGCTTAATCAGGCCGGGCCGATTGTAGCCGCTCTTAATTAGAACAAATAAATGAATCAGAGTCGCAGTGGTCACACACAGGAGTGCCTGTCGACAGGACATGAATATTGTAATTGATTTCTGTGGGAAATCTTTTTCACTGCCCTGGTGTAATTTAGATGCTGGTTTGCTTAAAGCGGCAGTCCGTAAGTTTTGCCTCTTTGTCGCCATCTCTGTTTGAAAACTCTGTGCGGAATTATCTTCTGTGTGTAGGGTTGTGCTCCAGTGTTCCGGCACGGCTCCAGCGCGGATGAATCTAATGTTTTGAGGAGTATGTGTGTCAGTCAGTCACTGCACAGGTGTGGATACTGTATTTAGCAATCACAGATTCTAGCCTACATCTTGGAATATATGGTCCAAATAAGAATTATCACCGTATATTGCCATCTGAACAAGTAACAAGTCTGCCACGTTTGTTCTGACCAACTGAGGAAAAAAGCATTACAATAAATTGCGCTACCAATGGTGAATAAATCTAACGATCAGCTCATATCACATCTAACCGTGCAAATTATTATTATTGTTATACTTTATTCTCAAATTATTAATGTTAACAACATCAGAATTGTGTCACTATGAGTATAGTGTGTATTAGCGTGTAGATTTCAATTTCTGTACAGTTTAATCTAATTGTCATACCATTCAAATTTCATATTAAGAAATTATTTTAACTCAGAAAGCAAACTATGCCCCTTTCGAACTGGTTGTCTTTAAAATACAAATCCTGTGTAATCCCAGGCTATCTGTAATCAGAAGCACATTTAAAACTGGAATATAATTTCATTTCATTCACTTTTGTTTCATAAACGCATAATACTTTCTGGATTACAATCCGCCATCAAAATGATACGTTTAATTATTCCAGCTGCTGTGAGAAAAGGCTATAAACGATCCGCCACCTGCAGGATCCTCACATGCGATAGCATACTAGCCGGGAAAACTTCTTTGTTTACAGAATGCTATGCTCGAATTTCCTGCGAAAACCTACCCGTACCACTCAAATTAGAAAACATTATTATAAACTAACCGTTGTGAATCGGGCTAAAGTAAGGTGATAGTTTTGAACACTGGCTGGTTATGTACTTGCTCAAATATTGATTTTGGATCATTTTTAACCCAAAAAAGTCACGGACTGCAGCTTTAACTAGCTTAACTAGCAAGTTTTCTTGACCAATAAAAAAATTAATTGGTCCTTTTCTGTTTCTTTAACATTCATCATCATCTCTTATCAAAGCTTGTTTACCTCAGGGAGCGTGTGTGTGTGTTTCAGAGATCTGTGGCACATACAGAAAGTATGTGTTTATGCTTGTGAATCAAAGCATTCAAGTATTCGCTTCTAGAGTACATCCTTGAGCTTTGAATTCATAGTTGTGCATGTTTGGGCCATCCGTTGACATCCATATATATATATGTATGTATGTATGTATGTATGTATGTATGTATGTATGTATGTATGTGTGTGTGTGTGTGTGTGTGTGTGTGTATAATATATTAGTGCTGTCAAACGATTAATTGCATCTAAAATAAAAGTTTTTGTTTACATTTATATGTGTAGTGTATATTTATGTATATATAAATACACACACATACAGTATATATTTTGAAAATATTTGCATGTTTATACATTTATATATTCAGATTCTTATATTTTATATTATATACAGTGCTGCTGGAGAGTTTGTGAACCCTTTAGAATCTTCTTTATTTCTGCATAAATATGACCCAAAACATAATCAGATTTTCGCACAAGTCCTGAAAGTAGACAAAAAGAACCCAATCAAACAAATAAGACAAAAATATTTTCTTTTTCATTTATTTATTCAGGAAAACGATCCAATATTACATATCTGTGAGTGGCAAAAGTATGTGAATCTCTTGGATTAGCAGTTAATTTAAAGGTGAAATTAGAGTCCATCTGTGCTGAGGTGTTTTCAGTCAGTGCAATGACTATCAAACGTCAGTACGTGACCTGTTTTATTCAAAGAACAGGGATCTATGAAAGTCTGATCATGTTTGTGGAAGTGAATCATGTCACGAACAAAGGAGATTACTGAGGACTTTGGAAAAAGAGTTGATGTTGCTCATCGGGCTAGAAAAGGTTACAAAACCATCTCTAAAGAGTTTGGACTCCACAAATCCACAGTCAGACAGATTGTGTACAAATGGAGGAAATTCAAGACCACTGTTACCTTCCTGAGAAGTGGTCGACCAACAAAGATCACTCCAAAGCAGAACGTGTAATAGTCTGTGAGGTTGCAAATGGTCCCAGGGTAACTTCTAAGCAACTAAAGGCCTTTCTCACATTGGCTGATGTTAATGTTCATGAGCCCACCATCAGGAGAACACCGAGCAACCATGGTGTGCATGGCAGAGTTGCAAGAAGAAAGCCACTGTTCTCCAAAAAGAAAATTGCTTGCTAAAGATCATGTGGACAAGCCAGAGGACTATTGGAGAAAGGTTTAATGGATGGATGAAACCAAAATAGAACTTATTGGTTTAAATGAGAAGCTATTATGTTCGGAGAAAAGAACACACTGCATTCCAGCTTAAGACTCTTATCCCATCTGTGAAACGTGGTGGTAGTTTTGCTGCATCTTGACCAGGACAGCCTGCCATCTTTGATGGAACAATGAATTCTGAATTATACCAGCAAATTCTAACGGAAAACGTCAGGACATCTGTTTAAGAACAGAGTATCAAGAGAACGTGGGTCATGCAGCAAGACAACAACCCCAAGCACACAAGTCATTCTACCAAAGAATGGTTAAAGAAGAACAAAGTTAATGTTTTGGAATGGCTGAGTCAAAGTCCAGACATTAATCCAATTAAAATGTTGTGGAAGGACCTAATCAAGCAGTTCATAGGAAGAAACCCACCAGCATCACAGAGTTTAAGTGGTTCTGCGCTAAGGAATGAGCTAAAACTCCTGCATGTTGTTGTGCAGGACTGATCAGCATTTACAAGAAACGTTACGTTCAGTTGCTGCAGCAAAAGGGGGTGACACAAATACTGAAAGCAAAGATTCACATACTTTTGCAACGCACAGGTATGTAACACTGGATCATTTTTCTCAATAAATAAATAACAAAGAAAATATTTTTCTCTCACTTGTTTGATTCAGTTATCTTTGTCTACTTTCAGGACTCAGGAAAATCTGATGATGTTTTGGGTCGTATTTATGCAGAAATATGCAGTTCAAAAACTATCTATCTATCTATCTATCTATCTATCTATCTATCTATCTATCTATCTATCTATCTATCTATCATATGTGTGTTTATTTGTCTATATCTATTATAATATTTCTCCTATTATGGTCCTTTTTTTTTCTTGGAGGTTGCATTTGTAATCCACTTGGTTCAGAAATTTGACATTATTAGTGTAGGTTATAGTCATTTTGTTTATAGTCAAGTATTTTTGTAATTTTTTGTAAATTAATTATTGTCTTAAATTTTACAATTTAGCTTTATTTTTCATTTCAGTATTACTTTTAGGAATTTAATTATTATAAATATTATATATATATATATATATATATATATATATATATATATACACACAAGTACACATTATATGTATGTGTGTGTGATGTAGTTGACAAGGCACTGCCTATTATTTATACAATATATATACGAATGCACACAAAGACACATAAATATGAAAAAGTAAAAAACAAACAAACAAAATATATATAGGAAGTTGCATTTGTAATCTGCTTGACTCAGAAATCTGAAATAGCAAATTTAAATGACCATGGTGCCTCTGGTTTGTGTTAGCGTTAACATGTAGAAACTATACATGGCTTTATACAAGAGCTGTTTAAGTCTATGGTATGTCCATTGAGATGGCAGGATAAATGTGTATATGTTTGTGTTCTTACACAGAGCTGGCAGAGAGCACAGCATACGCCACTGTGTGGGAACCTGAGGGCACACCGACTGAGAATGGCAGTGATGATGTCTGACCCTCTCCCACAATCCCACTGTTTCTGTAGTACTGTCCCTTCTCTCTCAACACTCCTTATTTCACTTTAATTCCAGCTCTCCCACAAACAAACGGTAAATCCTGACATCACCGCTTTTCCGCCACAGGATTCAAACTGTGTTTGATGCTCATGGCGCTCTAAAAGGTGGCTATTATGCTGTAATATGCGCGCTGTGATAGTTTTTGCCTGTTTTTACCACCACGCTTCATGAGAAATGGACGCAGGACTTGCCTGGGGAGCAAAAAAGTGGATTCAGCTGAATAATTGAGCTTTCCTTCATAGCCAGTTGTGAGAACGACCACTTTTAAAGTGTCTGTTGCTCTAGTTCAATAACGCTGAGAATGAGGCCTTTAACACTCAATAAGTTGTGTAAATACCTCTGTCACAAGCGCTCAATAGATCCTTCTGTGAGGGGAACCGCAAGCGACTGTTCAGTCAAAATTGAGTCGCTGGTATTGAAAATCTCCATCTGTGGTTTTCTGTTTGGATGGAGCTGCCAGCTTGTTCGTCACCATCGCTGTAGCCTAGTTTCTGAAGGCCAGGCCTGTTACGGGGACGCGGTCGGTCAGCTTTACATCAGCTATGTAAAGTAATGACCTCACGGTATGAATAAGCACAAATGCTGCGATTCATCAGATATGTATAGTTTTGTATGACAGTGTCACCCAACGGACCAATCAGATGCATCATTAGATATGATGTCATCACCCAATTTTGGATATTCCTCTGCTTTTTAAAGCAAGTCACGGTGTACTGCAGGACCAGCAGGTACCCCTAAAGGTCCCAAACTCCCTCCCCGGCACAGCGAACCCTTACAGGGGGAACAACCACAGCCTTTGTTGGCCGCCCCGTGGATCTCACACACAGTTAATATAGAGTTTTCCCACTGCATCTGCCAAGAGTCTGAAGTCATTTAATGAAGTGGCGCTGAGTTTGGAAGGAACCAGTGTGCTGCTCGGTGCTGACAGAATGGAAAAAGCGGGCGCTGTGCGCGCAACGCGGGGCCCTGATAGCTAGTCACCTCCGCGGTGCCGAACACAAGAACACCATTGAGACCGTGCAGGGATCCAGCCTTAACCTTGACACCCCCTGCTCATGCCTGTGAGCGATACGCATGCACAGTTGCACGCTAATCGGAGGGTTGCGGGACAGGGACGGGTGCCTTCTTTGTCGTGGCGGTAATGGATCTGTTAAGAGTAGTGCTTAGGAGGGTGGCCTGAAATGAATTACTGGTAAAGCACTTATTGGCGTCTATTATATAACATTTTATAGCTATCTCTGTCTTCTTTTGAATCGATATCTGGGACAATTACGTATTGTGTCCATGATAAAAGGAAAAGTCTTTTAAAAATCTAGTTTAAAGCACAGCCCAACTTTTATGCAATTTTCAAGAAAAAGCTGAATCTGGTGTAACCATCAAGTAAAAAGTAATTCATTTTTTTTGTGTGTGAGAATAGACATCTTAAGCGTTATTTTCCAAAATACTGTAATAAATCATGGTATTTGTTAAAAAAATACTTTTACTATGACATTATATAATTTGTACATTTTATAGCATTTTTGTGGAGTCGCACCACATGACATTTTATCTGGTCAAGGTCAAATACACTTAATACACTAAAACACATTAAAGTCGTGGTGCAACCAACATTCAGAAAAAAATGAATGTTGGTTGCACCACATGACTTTAATTATGCTTGTAAAACACGTTGGTTTCATATGGTTTTGAAAAACATACTATTTTAAAGAAAGTTTAACATTAATGACTTTAAAATTTACATGTCATGTGGTTTAACCAAAAAGGAAAAAAAATAATACATATTATTTATTTCTTATGAATACATGTGAGTGGACACATCTTAATCATTATTTTCAAAATATTAAAAAAATTCAAGGTAATTTTTTGAATGAGTTATTTATTCATAACCTTTTTGAGGAGTTGTGCCACATGACTTTTAGACAATTAGAGAATTAAGACACATTTGAGGGACTGAGAGGGTTGTCTCTATGATATAATTTTGTTTTATATCTTTTTCTATTTCAGAATGTTGGTTGCACAACATGACTTTAATTTTGTGGAAGTTTTTCAAATATTAATAGGAAGTTTCGCTTATTGAATTAAGCCAAACTACTTTTCTTTTAAGGAAGCTATTTTTCTTCAATGATATATGATGTATATTTTAGATATAAAAAATGAGCATCACCTCATTGACCTGTCTGTGAATTGTTTCGTAATCTCTGTGCACCGGACATCATAAATTGAGTGATTGTTTCGTAATCTCTGTGCACCGGACATCATAAATTGAGTGGTTGTTTGGATGAGAATAAAAGGCCCACTCTTAAACCTCACCATGTTTCTGTTGTTTTAAACCATTTCCTATAACTCTTAACTGAGTCTTTAGCTTGTAGCTGGTTCCCTCTAATTTTCCCCGCTCCCATTCAGATATCAAACAGTATGTTCACAGATTGCTTCCTCTTGCGCTTTCCCGTCACGCAGCTGTTTGGTTGCGAGCCCCCCTCCTGCCACCACCAGAACCCTTCAAGTGTCATCTTCCTCCAGTTTGATTCACAGTCCTCATCCGTCTCTCTCTCTCACAGACCCACACTGCTTACTGTTCTCCCCAAACCATTGAGGGACTGTCATCACACCGACTCAGTGTGTGTCTTTCAGAGGGCGCCTTGTTTTCATGGAGGCCATAAGCCTTCCCATAAATCCTCACACAATGTGGTTTTGTCTGGGCTTCGGATTTTGAGAGCAGGGCCGGTGCCTTCACTGCATCTGCGGGGCTTCTGTCGCCCTGGCTCCACGTGTCTATGTGCCTCTAATGAGGCCTGCTGCCCAACACACACAGAAACAGAGTCATTCACCCTGCCTGCGTTCAGCTGTGTGCCACTATGCTGAGCGTTTCTCTTGCTGCTGCCATACTTCCTTGTTGAGGCTCGAATGAACTCGTTGTCTGTAGTCTTGATCCTCTTGGTAGCCTCAAATTCCACAAATGCTCTTGCGTACATGTGGTATGATAAGCTCCAAACCCCAGTTATCAATTATCTGTCTTAAAACTAAGTAAGTCATTTTCCAGATATTTCTAGACATATGGATGCTAGGTATTAGGATGAGATGCTGGTTTGATGCTGTTCCGACCAGGTTTCTAAATTAGCAAGAGTCTCAAACAACTTCACTAAAAAAATCAGCCTGTTTAACCAGCAGTTTTTGGTAGTAAACAGCATTGCTGTGCTGGACCACCAGTTAGATGAGTGCCAAACTAGAAATTGCCAGTGTTAAACTTAGTATTTTTAAAATTGATTAGTCGGTTGGTTGCTTTATCAATTAATTGTCTTGAGGGATTTATGGATAATTAGTGGACTCAATTAGTGGTTTCCTTTCTTATAGGGCATTTATGCGACACAATGCACATCAATTAAAGCAACACTGCTAAAATATCTGAACTAAAAAATATTTTACATATTTTTAAGTTATATTAATATTAATTTAAGAAAAACTATGATATTTAAAACATTTATAATTTTTTTAATTGATTTTAGTATTCACAGCCTCATCTAGTATAATGTCACCTAACCCTATGTCGTTCCAAACTTGTATGGCTTTATCTTCAGGTAGAGTATAAAAGAAGATATTTTGAAGAATGTTTAAAGGGATAGTTCACCCAAAACTGAAAATTCTGTCATTAATTACTCACCCTCATGTCGTTCCAAACCCATAAGACTTTTATTCGTCTTCAGAACACAAATTATTGATGAAATCCGAGAGCTTTCTGACCTTGCATAGACATCAACACAACTACCACATTCAAGGCCCAGAAAGGTAGTAAGGGCATTATTAGAATAGTCTATGTGACATCAGTGGAACAACCTTAGTTTTATGAAGCTACGAGAATACTTTTTGTGCACAAAGAAAACAAAAATAATGGCTTTATTCAACAATTTAATCTCTTCTGTGTCAGTGGAACAACATGAGGGTGAGTAATTAATGACAGAATTTTCATTTTCATTTTCACACTATCCTGTTAAGCATTTTTTCTATACAACGAAAGTCAATGGTGTCCAAAACAATACTGTTCCCCGAAAAACACTGAGACTGTGTAAATTATGACATAACTTTCATTTTGGGGTGAGTTACTGTATATGACTTTCATCAGAAACAGCCATGAGATTGCTGTTATTTTCACACCACACAACTATCTGTTATTGCCGATGTCAGTTTCAGTCAAAACACGTTTCACACCACAAGACTTGGATTGCAGACAGGTTTAGATATTTAAGGGATACTCCACCCAAAAATGAAAATTCTCTCATCGTTGAATGATGTTTTTCTCACACACACCTATTGTTTAATTGATTTATTAACTGGGGTTGTATGAACTATCATGTTCGTGTTGTGTTTTTTTTTTTGGAGCACCAACTTCAAGTTCCTGTACACTTATCAATGTTATTTACACGTTATATGGACTCGTGTCGTGTGTTGGCGGCATAAGATGAGAAAAGGAAGAATTATCTGACTCTTTAAAGAAACCCCAGAGAAGGTGACTGCGTTCAAGTCAGGAGTGTGTTGAGCTCCCCCCAGAGGCCCCGTCGCTGCCTGATACGCACTGACATGGAGTGTGTGCGTTTGACTGGCGAGGAAAAAAACACAAAGTGTGCTTAGAGTGTGCCAGTTCACCAGTTTGGTGGTCTTCTTCTGAAGGCTGTTAATTAGTGCAGAATGCAGCCTACAGTTCCACTGCCAGCTCTGATGAAAAGAGAGAGAGAACGGACAGGGGGAAACGCAGAGATAGAGAGAGATCGAGGGTATAAGGCGAAGACTTGAGCGGCTGCCAAGAGCGAGGAATTCGTGATGGGTTTAGAGAGAGATCCCACATGCCCGTGTGGAGTGTGGAGCCTTGTTGCGCTGATGGCTTCTGACCCGGTTCAGTAGGGTTGACTGCACAAAGCGTTCACTTTACTCGGCGAGCGTCATAACATCGGTGCAGACATTTCGGCTCCTTACATCACCGGTTAATAATTCACGCTCTTGCGCTTGACATCGGCGCATTTCCTGCACGCACGAGGAACCGTACACCGCAAGGAGGTCAAGCCATGTGATGAGCCTCTGCTGAGCGTGTGACCGACCCCGACGGCACGAGAGTCTTGTGAAGTCGCTTGGGCCAAGCGAATGCGCCCGGCACCAGTGAGAGACATCTGAGAAACATCAAAAGCGCCTCTCACGTGTGGGCCGGGGACGTGCGCAGCCTGGCCTTATTTAGCGCTCTCTCACTTCGTGTGCACAATGGGAGAGCATGATTTAGCTCTAGTCTCTGCTTGTCACACTCTATTTAAGCACTTTTCTGGAGGGTACCCGGCCCCAAGTGAGCAGTTTCAGAACGACCCTCTTGTTTTAACTGCAATGTGTTTGGAAAACATCGGTCCTAGTGGCTTTGCTCTCGCTCCCACTAATCCGGGAGATATAAATGACTCCTGGCAGACAGACAAAGAAGTCTGCTTATACTTAAAGGCCATACGCTTTTATCGAAAGACAGCCTTTACACACACACACTCTCTCCCGGTGGCTTCTCTCGAAGGAATAGCAGAGTAGACGTTTGGCAGAGCGAATTGAGGAGGATTCCTCCATCGCTTATAAAAGCAACTTTGCCACCCTGAGGGGCCCTACGGAGGCCGACCACACTGGGGAGAAGGTCAGGAGAATGGAAAAGGACATTATGTCATTCCGGAGTGGTTCAAAAAGTTGGGATTCAAGGCCTTCCTGGTTTCCTCAGGCTTCATATGGTTTTCACAAGAAATACAACCAATTTTTATTAAAAAAAAGAAATAATTCTTATGCTTTTATTTCAGTAGGCCAGTAAGTGTTCAGGAAGTGGAGTGGGGGGGTGGGTGGGGGGCTAGCCAGGATTAAAGCTCGGGACGCCTGAAGTGCTACGGGGCTACATGTTGGCGCGCTGCCCATGAAGCTATTGGCGCCGACAATACCATGACATTTAAATCTCTACTTTGAGCTAACCACTTATATACTATTTAGTGTTCATTATTAGGGGGCTTTCACACTAACACTTTTGGTGCACACTCGGATTTGTTTGATGTCAGAGTTTGGTTAGTTTGGGTAATGTGAAGCAATAGCACAAAAAACTACAGTAGAACAAATAAATAAGAAATGCTACAAACATTGAATAAAGTAATCAAATGTATAAAAACTGCATATTCTTCAATGTGTAAATTAAATATATATATATTTCTTCTTATTAAAGTTACAAAAGTGATTTAGTCAAGAGCAGTGAGAGATTTTCTCTCCTTTGTTGTTTAATTAACATGAATATTATACTGCTGTCATTTTAAGAGCTGCCTGGATCCAGTATACTGACTGTTACACGTGTGTTTTCTTTCTCAGCTGTTTGCTTTCAATAAAGGCCTTAATTACTGTTTACGAGGATACTTGCAAAGATTGCGTTTCAATGGCTTAAAATCACTTGTTTTTAAACCACAATACTTAAAAATGTGTGCAAACAATAAGTTGTCATGAGCACGCAGCACAGCAACATCACGTGAGCGTGTAACCGCTATAGAGAAGATAGTCCAAAATCTCTACAGTTGAACAATTTCTTCCGGTTAATCGTGTCTACAGGTATATCGCCCACCCCTGGTTTTGACGAGAATATGTATTCCGTTTTATCATATTAACACATTTTAGACTATTTTACTCTCTTCGTTCAGAATAACTCGCTGAACTCGCTTCGCTAATATGTTTAGGTGCTAATATGTTCTTCTGAAAATGTCAATCTAGATTAAAACCTGAAGGTTCTTTACACCACCAGTGACGTAAACAAGCAGTAACCCAGATGTTAAGCTGTTCTATTGTTCTGAATTTGTTAAATTGTTACAACAAAGGAAACTGGCCAAACAAAGCACAATTTTCTCGATTTGTCTAGTTTCCTTCCATCATGGTTAATTTTGGGTTACTGCTGGCCAGTAACAATGTGGTGAAGAATAGTGCAGATGTCATACTCCATGACATCAAACTCACCCCTGTGCACGCACATGTGTCCATGAGGATTGATTTGTCTTCTGTAGGCATCACACGTTTGGAAAAAACCCTTTTGTGTCTGCAATGCAAAAGAAAAAGAAACACCGAACTGACATTGAACTATTTTAGAGAACTTTGCTCATGCACTCATGGCTATTCATTTGAAGCTAGGCTAGTCATGCTAAAAACATCCACTTACAATGGTTGTTGTAAGTCATAGTTATAGATAAAGTCAAGGATCCAAAAAAGACTAATTTTCAACAGATGTGTTTGTCTGTGAGGAACAGTTTCTGGTCTCTCCAGAGGGTGTTTTTTTGTAAGATTTGACGTTTCTTGGATGGTGTTTGTGTGTTGTACCAGTCACTAGGCAAAGCTGTATGATTCTTGGATGGACCATGAGATGCTAAATTAAAGAAGACACGTGTCTAGCCCTGTTTTGGAGAATGTTCTGACTAAAACCCCATTCTTTCAGATCCTATTGTTTTTATAAGGACTCAGAGAAATGTTATTTACAACTGTGTCACATAATCTTTAAAATTTGATCAATCTCAGCCCAAGTAAAAATATATTTCCTGCGTTACTATTCTGAATACTGTGCTAAAACTGAGTCACGGCAAGATTTCTTAACATTTTTGAAAGAAGTCTCTTATGCTCACAAGGTTGCATTTATTTTATAAAAATACAGTAAAACCATAATATTGTGAAATATTATTATAATTTAAAATAACCATTTTGTATTTAAATAAATATTAAAATATTTTTATAATTTTTTATAATTTTTTTTGTCTTTACTCTCACTTTTGATCAATTTAATGTATATTTCCTGAATAAAACGGTAATTGTCCTAAAAAAAAGTCACTGCCCTAAAAAAAAAAAAAAAAAAAAGACAGCACAATTTGTCACGTTTCCCATTGCCTGTGTTAAATTGTATTTATTTATAATTCATAGATGGCAATGAATAGTATTTTTAAAAAATAAAACAAATGTATTAAAACTAATTTTAGTATGTGGTTGCAGGGGTGGCAAAATATGGTGTTACAGGTCAGTGTTTCCCACAGAATTCAAAGACAGACTCTTTCTAGAGTGATGAGATGTCTGACTGCGTAACTGCTGGCCCAGCTGTCTTCATTTCTCAAGGCGCCTTTTCCTCCACCGCTCACATTTGACAGTGTTGAAGGTTTTCAGTGAAATTCTGCCCAGACCTAGAGAGCTGCGTCCCACCCCAAACACTAACCTGGTGGTGACAGAAGAGGCAAGTCTTCACACCTCGTCCTGTCCCGATGGGGAAATACTTCTAGCTCTCATGAATTAGGCACAGATGCGGTTCGTCTGGCCTAAAACTCTCCTTGTATTGCACATTGGCAAGAGACATTTCCTTCCTTTCTCATCTTTTTTTCTCCCCTTTGCTCCTCTGTACCCTTAGACTAAAAGCATCAAATGTCTTTAGTATGCTAGGCTAATGCAGTGTCACAACACTAGTAATGACAGCTTCGATTAGTAAGTGTTCTTCAAGAGGCTTCTGTTTCTCCCACAAAACCAAATTACAGAAGATTGCGCTCTCTCGATAACAAGTGTAATAATAAACCAAGAAAATGAATTATTTTGATTAATGTTATTCTAACATAAAGAATGGAGTAGATGGTTTATTTTGAGTTAAGGTGGTAAAAATGTATATTATGAAGAAGTTGACTAGTATGCCAATCAAAATCGGTAAAGGATGGAGCAATAGTTGCCCATTACCCCATATCACTTTTTTTTAGTTGTTGTTATATAAAACTAAAAAAAAAATATTAACATTAGATGAAAAATTTAAACATAAATTTGAAAGGTTCCCTTGGCAACTAATTGAAAAAAAAAGGGTTAAAATACTTTACTAAAATTACTAAAACTATACAAATTAAAGCTAAAAAGAAATATAAAAACTAAATCTAATTAAAGTGTAAATTCAGTGTTATTATACTAAAATAGTATACAAATAATACTAAAATATCCCTGGCCTATAGATATCTGTGATAAATGACATTTTTTTTAAATGTGTTATTTTGCATTTTTGTCACAACAGTTGCAATAAGCATCAATAGTGCTGCATGTCAAGAATTTTTTTCTTTGTTCAAAGAACCATTTGTTAACAGTAAATCCTAAATGATGCTTCTTAAACTGAAATCACGTTAAAAAATAGTATTCAAGAGAATTCAAACTGTGAAGGTCTACGAAAAAGATGACTGGCTCTTTTAACTGTAAGGCGGGGCTACAGCTGCCATATTGAGCATTATGACTTTTCCTATTCATTTTTATATGAGTGGAGTGCATAAGTCTCTTTTCCTAATAATGTCTGCTGTCTCTGCCATCCATGTTTAAACATCCATGTACGAAACATACACTTTAGATTATGTGAAATTTAGTTTACTGAAACTGGAAAAAAGTGTGACATTTAATCACAGTTAGTTATTTCAATTCATTCTTCTGTTTTATAGCCTGAGGAAGTTTTATAACCTGAGGAAACCGGTATCATTCTTTCATTGCACAGGTGGTGGCAGCACAGAACGAGAAAATGTTTCCATGGAACTTTGTGGAAAAACCTTGTTTGTCTCAGCCACATGTAGGCCTCTGTTAAACATGACCCTCATTCAGGTGATGTGGGTCTAATCTAGTAGAGCATCATGACTTGAACCCGTCACATAAGCGACACATACTGATGCTCATTACATGAGAACATCAGCCATTAATGTAAACGTTGTATTTCTGGATGGTAAACAGAAAGATGTGTGTATGAAGTTTGCGGCCAGGCAGCTGCAGAAACACGTCAGGAACCCGAGCCGTAGCGTATCTCCTGCCTTTGGGTGAGGGATGGAACTCTATGAATCATCACCTGTGTCCCATCCAGCGCATAGCTAGCATGCTTTCCCATTAGCCGCTGGTCAATTTTTTTGTACGGTGCTTGGTGCTGATCTTGCTACTTTCCTGAGTTTACACGTTCAAAAATGCTAACAGAGTCCTCGCCTGACCTTCTAGAGCCTCATAGTATGTTAACAAAATGGTTGTGGCCAAATGCTTATGCAAGCAGTTTTGCTTTGAAGTCCATTAGCTTAAAGTCCCTGTGAAGTCAAAAATGGAATTTTGTGGCTTTAAGTCCATGGCTGCATCTGAAATCATGCACTTCCCTACTATATAGTAGGTGAAAAAGTAGAATGTCTAGGCCTAAATTCAACTGTATTCATAAAACAGTAGGTGAAAAAGTGCCTGGATGATCTACTACATGCGGTGAGTTTCTGAAGTGTGTATTTGATCCTTTCCCATGAGGCCACTGGAGAATATTTATGAACGCAACTGACACTGGTAGGTGACATGACGAATGTAGTCTATATGAATTACATTCATTCTACACATTTAGGCCTATACTATATAGAGCATATTTTTAGTGGTCAGAAGTACCTTCTCAAAGAGTATGAGATTTTGGAATTGTTAGGAAGTTAGATTGTGGCTATGTGCTAATGTACTTTTAACTTTGTTTGTAGCAGAAATACGCACCTAAGTTGTACAGTTTTTACCTACTGGAAATAGAGTAAAAATATTGATGACTCATCCTGCCCTGCACACATTTTTAGCCAATCAGATGCTCTCCAGAGTAGAAAAGTCCCTCCCCTGGGGACCATGTAAGTATTTAAGGTATTTAAAGTTGCAATGAAACTGAAGTAGTGACAGATCTTTTCAACTGTATTGTGACATAATCCGAGTGAAAGAAATTATTGGAAAAGAAAACATTGGGGCGGGGTCTTGGTTCTATCAGTTTGTTGATTGGATGGAAGCACTACTGAATGCTTTCTTTTTTTGGATAAATACATTGTTCACAATAAGATCACTAACATGCATTTAGAGAATAGGGTGAATTTTAATTTCATATCAACATTACACAAAAGGTGTATTTAATATGTAAAGCTTAAACTCCCTGGTTTGTAAAAGCATCCATCTAAACAGTTCAACTTCAGTTGAGTTTTTTTTTTTGTATAAGTCTCCAGGCTTCTCGGGTCGATTGCTCACACCCCCAATTGGAATGCGTTTATCTGTCATAACTCTTTGCTTCATATGTGTCCAATTAATGCATTTGACAACACCCCTAAAATACAGAAGAAAGCAAGAAAAAACAAACACCAATAAAACTGTAATGATTCTTTTTCTCTCTCCCTCTCTTTACACTGTTTGGCTCCAAACGAACAACAAAGCTTTTCACAGCGGCCTACGTCATTTGGTTACATTAACTCTACAGTGGTTTTGATTGAATGCTTTCCTTGATTTTACTCTTTGAATTAAGCTATATTTCCATTACAGCCAGCAATTTTGGGTTTCTCTATATCCAAGTGTGCATATGTAGCTGCTTAATTTCGTCCTATTGCCTATATTGTGCCAGTGCTTCTACAAAGCATGAGAAATGAAGCTTGCTTCAATCATGTGCTTGGCTACAGTTCCAGATGAATTTGAACCATTCTTTTGTTTGTCATCTCATGAGAATATCACCCAAAAGTTTTATTCTCTCTTACTAAAAGCATTAACATTGATACAATTTGTTTACAGTTGAAAACTGGCTAGCTGTTGCACTAATGAACTCTCCTGGAAACATAACTTTGTTTCAGAGTGTTATGTTGTTTCATAAACTTGGTAGTTAGAGATTTGCTAACCCTAAATCGACTTTCTTTGCTTGCTTTAAAGGGATAGTTCACCCAAAAATTTTGTCATTAATTACTCACCCTCGTGTCGTTCCAAACACGTAAGACCTTCGTTCATCTTCGGAACTCAAATTAAGATATTTTTGATGCATTCTGAGAGCTCTCCGACCCTCCATGGACAGCAAGGATCCTTACATGATCAAGGCTCAGAAACGTAGCAAGGAGATCGTTAAAATAGTCCATGCGATATCAGTGGTTCAGCCGTAATTTTACGAAGCTACAGTAAGAGAATACTTTTTGTGCACAAAGAAAACAAAAATAACAACTTTATTCGTCTCTTCCAAACGAAGAGCGTCACCCTATAGCACCGCTTTAATCTGAACGTAAACAACGTATGCAACATATGTACGCAGATACGTTGTTTACGTTCAGATTAAAACGGTGCTATAGGGTGACGCTCTTCGTTACATATGTGATACTCTCCAAAATGGCGCTATAGGGTGACGCGGAGGAGCCGAATTGTTGAATAAAGTTGTTATTTTTGTTTTCTTTGACTTTAGCTAGTTTTCTTCACAAGATTCTCTTCAGAATGTTGACAGTATAACCTGAAAGAGAAAAAGTGATTTAATTCAAATGTTTACATGCTTTTCCCATTGATTGAACTACTTAAGGTGTACACCACCTTTTCCAGTCCAATCGAAATTTCATTTAGATCGAGCTCACTCGGGTTGTTTAAGGTGTTTATATGAAGGCTTTTCAGTCAGATTAAAGGGTTAGTTCACTAAAAAATGAAAATTCTGTCATTCTCATGTCATTCCAAAACCATAAGTCCATCGTTCACCTTTGGAACAAATTAAGATATTTTTGATTAAATCCGAGAGCTTTCTGATCCTCCATAGACAGCAACGCAGCTGACACGTTCAAGACCCAGAAAGGTAGAAAGGATATCATTAAAATAGTCCATGTGACATCAGTGTTTCAACTGTAATGTCATGAAGCTACGGGAATACTTCTTGTGCCCAAAGAAGCAAACAAAAATAACAACTTTATTCAACAATTTCTTCTGTTCCATGTCAGCCGTCGCATCGATCGACACATCAGTCTGTACCTGATCTTATGGCATAAACGTACCTGGGGGCACTTTTTAGCGAGACGCAAAATACGTACCAATAAGTACATATCACTGCAGTTTTCACACAAATTTACAGAGTTTTGATTAATAAAGCGTAATTTTCGCACAATTACTTGAAGAATATCATGTTATGACTTCAAAACAATATTAATTTGCTGGGAGATTTGAAAACTGATACTTTTGAACGTTAGCATCACACATATTTTCATAGACGGTCGGTTTGTTCTGTAGCTCACGGAGTACGTTCGAATCTTGTGTAACTACGGTTCGACAAAACAGTTCAAATCTGCATAAAAGGAAGTTTAAATAGCATGGTTGCATCAACAAATGCGTTTTTATATCAGTTTTGCATTTGTCAACACTATCGGGTAGGTTTAGGGTTGGGTTTGGTATAGGGCATATTTCCAACACGATAGAGCATTTTTTAGCGATGGCCCCCAGATATTTGAATTCTGAACCGTCGCAATACGTACCTGAAGCAACGTAATACAAAAACAGCAATACGTACCTATATCTACGTAATAAAAACGTGCCAGGGTTTATATATTGAACCTGTGTTTTAGCTCCACTCAGTGGACATTTCTCTTTGAAACTGTGGCGAAACGTGCAGTAAGGTACGTAAAAATGGTCTCGCTAAAAAGTGCCCCCAGGTACGTATAGAGACTTAGGAGTTGGCTCTTTTGACATGAACTAGTAAACGACCACCTTAAAAATGCCTTAAAGGGGTGGTTTACTGCGATTTCACTTTTTTCATTTGAAATAATGTGTAATGTTGCTGTTGGTGCATGAACAGTATCTGCAAAGTTGCTGCGCTGAAAGTTCAACGTAAGCGGAGATATCGTCTTTTAAAAATCAGGAAGTTTAATGCCTACAAAAACGACTCATATGGGACTACAACGAGATACTTCCCGGGTTGCATACGTAAAAAACCCATAACCCCTCCCTCCAGAACATGCAAAAGAGGGGGCAAGGCCATGTTCTGCGGCTTTGTCGAAGAGGAAGAGTTATAGTGGAGAGTTGTATCCATGCCGTCGAAACGGTGTTATTTTCGCCCAGCTGTCAGGTCTTCTGTGTTCGACGCTGTAGTTCGTCAACAATGGTTAAAATTTATGTTTGATTATGTTCTTGACAATTACAATCCTAATTTAGCTCTCTGTGCTGCGCATTTTACGGAAGACAGCTTCCAGAATCTACACGAGTTCAATGCCGGATTCACACAGAAACTATTACTAAAACATGGAGCAGTTCCAACTTTAAAACCAGAGGCAGCAGTTGTTGGGCCACAACCTGTAAGTAAGATTTCATAATTTTAAATGTATTTGCATGTATAATTTCAGACGTAATGTTTTAGTTTTATCAAGGATGTAAACAAATGCCAACGCTGGCTTTAGTAGCCAGTTAGTTAAATGCTATTTCGTGTGTCTATGACAAACGCGTACAAACATTTTGGACCCGAATTTGTAATTATGTACTAATTTTGTAAATGTATTTTCCATGTGTACTTTGCCGTAATTTTTCGATTTGATCAAGAACGTAAACACAAGCCAACGCTGTTTGGTTATAGTAGCCAGTTAGTTCGATGCTATTTTGTGTGTATAAGACAAACGTGTACAAACTTCAAAAAATTATATGTAATCACAACAGCAAACTTCCATTCAGAAACGTTTTGTAAGAGCCGTGCTTGCTGAAGTTCTGCTTGACTCTCTTCATTACCGCTTTCTGGGTCTGATTCTGGCTCAAACTGATACGGCAATATTGACACCATTATTTACATTTGACCGGAGCACATGCGACTGTCGCCAGTGAAGGTAATGGGCGTGAAGTTTCCGGACAATGTGCAGTACGCAGTTTAGCCAATCACAACACACCAGCCCAACTAACCAATCTGAGCCCATTGCCTGTTTCTGAGGGAATGGTTTCAGAGAATCAGGAAGTCAACCGGTCGTTCAAATGAGAGAGGAGAAAGCGGCTTACAATAAAGGTGAAATATATGAAAAATAAGGCGTTTTTTAACAAACGAAACACGAAGACATGTTATATTGCATATTATATTGTTATATTGTTATATAAACACAATCAAGCAAAGAAAAAAAGCAGTAAACCACCCCTTTAAAGCATCTTTCTAATGGATTAGGAAATAGTGGGAAAGTTCTTTAGATGAACTTCAGCACTTTCCATCACATCATAAGATATTCTGGAGTAATTGTAAATGTTCAGTTATTAAAGTTGGACGTTTCCATAAATTATGCATAAGCCTTAGGGACAGGGGCAGTGTTTTTTGATATGGACCAAAGGAAAAGTAGTACAGATCTTTTGAGGTGATACAGTTGCTGCAGTCTACATAAGCCTCAACTGCTATCTTTGGTCCATTCGCTGCCATCTAATTGGGCGTCACTGAACCATAGAGCCAAATGCATTGAATTAACGTCTGAAGTGCATTATTCTGTAATTTTCCCCTTTCTCCCAGGGCTTGGCTCTTGAGCAGATGGAGATATGGCTTCCTGTTACATAATCCCACTATTATAAATTTTGACTTCATTCGGGGTTTCCTGTGTGCACACACAGGCTCCTGCACATTTCCCCATTCTGTTCTTGTGCAAGGCCTAGTCTACATCCAGCAGCCCAGAGACTATGGCTACTACAGTATGTTGTCAAAGCAGACGAGATCAGCTTCCCAGCTGCTTCCTTCCCTCCCCTGCCTTCTCCTCGTCTCATCTCTCCTTCCAGTCATTTCCCTCTGGCCAGACATAGCTATCTTGTCCTTACTAGCTTTCTCAGAAACGGGGAACAGAAGGCCCCATCAGCGGGCCAGCTGTTGTCTTGACACATTCTCTCCTCAGAACAGGCCAGTTGAACTTCCTAAACTCCACTTAGGATGAAAAAACAGGATAAAGTCCTTTCTTTCTTTCTTGGAAGCAGGTCTAAAACACATTCTCGTCTCCATGTCAGTGTGCTACGGGAGATTTTTGTATGCTAGCTGTGGCGTGTAAAACATACTTTGAGCTGTTTTGGAGAGCTGCTCCGTTCTACTTGCTTTGCGTTGTGAACCATAAAGCTGTCAGCTGTTGGAATGGAGGGATATACCGAAGCGAGCGTCTCTCAAGTTCCAAGATTGTTCTTATTCCAGTTGCTGCTTTTCCAATAAATGGAATGGTTAGAACTCAAAATCTGAGCTATACTGGAGAGATGTACTAGAGAGGGTTTTTTGGTTCCAAACGTTTATTTTTTATTTTTTAATAATGCATTTACAGAACAATGCACAAGAGGGCACTCTGGTGGTTTTTTGACTCATGTGTTGCAAAAACCCCTTTGGTGACTAAATCAGAACTTTTTTTTGTTTTGCTGAGGGATATGTAGTCATAGATATTGTATGTCAGCGTACAATTTAAAGAGATAATTCACCCAAAAATTAACATTCTTACCCTCATGATGTTCCAAACTTGTGTGACTTTTTCATGGAACATAAAAGCAGAAAGTTTAAATAATGTCCTGGCTCATTTCCATGCAGTTACAATGAATGAAGCCTGGAGGTTTTAAGCTTAAAAAATGTCAAGTCTTGTGACTTGATATTCCAAGTATTTGTGTGACTAACAGATCGTTATTCACTAAAAAATCCCACGGTGAGCTGATAACCTCATTGAATCAGTGAGCTGAACACAAGAATCAGATCAGTCACATTTTTGTATGAATCATTCTGATTCTGGATCAACTGATTAATTAAAAAAAATTTGATTCAGAAGAATGAATCATTCACAAATCAGATGTCAGAATTTTCACTCCAATTTTTTACTCAAAGAGCTGTTGTATGGCTTCATAATTCTTAAAATATGTAGCACACAAGTCATTTGAATCTCTTTTACGATTACTTTTTGGGTCACTTTTTTGACGTTCATTGTATTGAGAGGAGTGGCCAGCATATTTGTCCAAAATTCACCTTTTGTGTTCTGCTGAACAGAAAAAAAATGGGTCTTGAACATTATGAACATAATTTTTAGCTGAACTGTTCCTTTAACAATGGGAACAGTAC
The DNA here is from genome assembly GCF_012432095.1 of Onychostoma macrolepis. NCBI lineage: Eukaryota > Metazoa > Chordata > Actinopteri > Cypriniformes > Cyprinidae > Onychostoma > Onychostoma macrolepis. The sequence continues at coordinate 11,570,474 of NC_081179.1, read as the reverse complement.
CTGAACAGCCTAACTTGCCTTGTCAAACCTCATCCTCTAGCATGCATCCTGTGGACACGAATGAGTCCGTGCACGTCTGTGGCGCCCACTCTTAAAGATTGCCTCCCGACTCTCCCTTTACGGTTGAAGGCCATGCATAGCAAGGCTGCACTTTCCCATGCGACGCTGTCCTGACTTGCTGAACTCTAGGACTTTAGCCAACCTTGTACATTAAACCACCCTTTTTTTCTGAATGGCATACCATGCAGGACCGTTTTTGGTGTAATCAGTGGAGTTTATCAGGGATTGAAGCACTACAATTCTCTGTTGTAATGTTTCACATTCTTAACGCACAGCTCACCACTATTGAGTCAGTTTATCGACTGTAATCAGCCCTGTTTTTTTGGTTTTCACAGTAAAAAGACACTGATTAGGTGGCAGGCTCTTTGAACATCTGTTCCAACTGATGTAAAAAGCTTGAATGTGTATGTAAATGCTTGTTTATGTGTACGTGAGGCGTCAAATGTGTTGAATTTCAATCTGAGACAATGCATGTTTCTTAGCCGGAAAAATTCCATTGACAACAAACACACGGGATTCACAGGACCTCTGGTCAATTACATGCAGTCATACCCGAATTCCTTTGAGGACAGCGCTCTGAATACCCGCAGTCATTGACTAGGGGCTTCCCTGCGTGTTAGACATGCTTTATACTCTCATTCCAGTTGACTCAGTGTCACAAGTAGATTTAATAAAGGGAATTCATTATAATGGTTAGGAAATGTACAGTTAGACAAGCATCTGAATGTGGAATGCAGTACTGGATTCATCCTTTAGATGGAACTCCTGCATTCGTAATATCGGGCAGAATACTGTGCATATTCATCCCTATGCCTGCTGTTTGTGCATGTGCTGGAGTGTTTATCATGCCCTCCTACAGGTGATGTTTAAGGTGATGCTAAATGCCTCCCTCATTCAGAAAACGTGACTTGAAAGTCAGTATAATATGATACACGACAGAAGTTGTGAAAAACTCTTATAAAGGCATGTGGATAATCACAACATTTGTTTGAATGTTATATTGCCATTTCATTTTTAAGACATTTTTTTTAGGCAATGTTATATATTTATTTAAAGGGATAATTTTTAAGAGATATTTTTCAAGAGGTATTACATATTTAAAGAGGTCATTTTAAAGGATATTTTAAAAAGAGATATTATATATTTTAATCAACTATTTCCATGTAATGAAATTTAAACACTTTAAAACTTTTAATACCTTTATTCAGCACATGGCAGTAAAGACATTTATAATATTATGAAAGATTTATATTTCAAATAAATTTTGTTCTTTTTAACTTTCTATTCATTAAAGAATCTTGAAAAAAATGATGATTTCTGCAAAAAAGTACACAGCAAAAACAGTTTTCAACAATGATAATAATAAGAACTATTATTAATAATTGAGCACTAATAATAATTGGTAATAGGTTAGGCAGCAAATCATTATATTAGAATGATTTCTGAAGGATCACGTGACACTGAAAACTAGAGTAATGATTCTGAAAATTCAGCTTTGCATCACAGGAATAATTTACATTTTAAAATAAATTTAAATAGGATAGTTATTTTAATTTGTAATAATATTTCATAATATTATTATTCTCCTGTGTTTTGAACAAATAAATGCCTTGGTAAGCATAAGAGACTTCTTTCAAAAACATAAAAAAAACTTTTTATATGTGATTTATATATAATTTTAATTATCAGTCCTAAATAGTGTCTGTGTTAGTGAAGTATACATTTTAACGAAAAAATAATACATGTATGCTTTATGTGAATATATGTTATACTTTTGTTATTTGTAATATTCATTGGATGTTTCTCTGTAAACAGTAGTTAGGACTTAGAGTTTGTAAGTGAATATATACATATATGTCTATTACTGTGAGACATTTTTTTTATATTTAATAAAGTCAGTTAAAGGTCTCTGAGATGAATTAGGACAGTTAAACCATTTTCAACAAAATGATTCAACAAACAATATAACCTAAAGTAGCCCATATGCATTTTTTACAAAGGGAAAACACTATATGTATATTTTTTTACTGTGAAGTGTAATACTGTACTGTTAGACAAGAATTTGGTTTTCAAAGATACTGATATTAAACAGCCCAAAACTCCAATAACAGCCACCGTGACTCGTAAAGTTAAGCTGAAAGCGTAATTGTTAATAACTGGAGTATTTACATTAATCTTCGTGGACAAACCCCTTTTGAGCAGCCATATGGCGTAGCATTAACACCTGCTCCATTGCCTAATTTTTGACACGTCTTTGTAATTGTCTTTTATATGTGTCATCAGTTCACATTGTTGTAGAGTCGGCGCTGGAATGAAATTACTCCGTGAACACACTAATTGCTCTTTTTCTGTTAGATTATTGTGTTTTTAAGCTGGGAGAGCTATTGTTCAGGACTGTAATGTGACGGTGGGTCGCTGTTTTGTAGCTGGGTCTCTCACAGGTGTGGAGCCATCTGGGCCCCAACCGTTGAACCAACTTCCCAGGCAAAGGGGCCCCAGTGCTTATTGAGCTCTGCTGCTGTCTCGACTGCTCTTTCTTGGTCTCTCTCGTATAGCTTTAATGCATTTGTGTATAAACAGGATACTTGTTCGTATGTGGCATCTGCATGCATGAGCCAGTTTTCACAAGGGCGACATTTTAGGAAGGTTTCGAGTCAGAAGTCCAATTACACAAATGTGTTTTCACTAGCAGTGGTTTTGTTTGTCGGTTTCAACTATCGAGTTCAAAATGATTCTAAAATTAGAATAACTATTGCGAATTCTGTTCAGTATGTTTAAAATGTTGTTAATTAATGTTACCTGCTGTTACATTTTACTGCAAATTTTGCTTATAATATCCTTTTTAATGGCAGATTGCGCTGTGACAACATGCCTTGCTTTTCCATAAATTAACTGTAACAGTAGTCTGTTTAATAGCTTTTTCAACTAAAAACATTAATGTAGTAAAAATGTGACAACTAGCCCCGGTCTCCTCACAGTGAGCTCTCTCTGTTTTGGATTTGTTGTTGTTACTGCTTGCCATCATATTATACAGGCCTGTCGTAAATGTTGCCTTGCATGCCTCAACTCGATGACATGCGTAGACGCTTCCTACCATTAACCACACATTTCACTAGAACATACATGGTCAAACATCTAACCTCATTTGTGCTGCTGTTTCCAGAGATGTGAATACTTGGAAGTTCACCGAAGTAACTTTAATATAGACTATCATGATGGTCAGCATGAACTGGATTGGATTTGAGTGTATCCAAAAATGACTTGAGCTTATCTTTCGAAGGGTTTGGATGTAGTCGAACGCAAATCCTTGATCCAGGTTGGTCAGTTTCACTGGGTTTTCCCAGTTAACATGAGGAATGTCACGTTTGAACCTGTGGGAGTCGGGTATCTGATGATTGTGAACCAATTTAACCACAACATGCATATAAATCTAGTGCAAAATACTCCAATAAAAGCAGAATAATGTATTAAAACAAGTTTTGCATGTCTTCCTGTTTGCAGGTTTCATTTAAGAGGGTTAAACCAAAAGCACGCGTCCGGTTCTTAGTATCATATAGTATGTCTTCAGCAGGCTTCTCAGAATTTGAGGCAGTTGACGCTCCGATTGTATCACACATTTGTTTCCTCCTCTGTTGCATCAATATTTATATGAGTGGTGAACCAATAGGCAACAGCTGACATGTCAGTGGCGATGTCATCCCCTTGGCACCTCCAGATGCACTGTATTCGTGAATAAGCAGTTAGGTGTTCTCACCTGGCCCCTATCTGTGGCTTGTGGCACTGTAAATATTAGCTGTCTGTCAAACTGATGATTGTAAGCCACTGGCATCAAATAAGCAAGGTTATATTGAGAGCTTTCACATCTGCTGGGAAAAGTGATTTAGTGGTACACTAGTTTGATTATGTAATAATTACCGTTCATTGATACCAGGTGTCTGTCGGAGCCAAATGACCATCTGGTGGCCGAGCACTTTGTGTAACTGTAGAGTCGACGGCGCTTTGGCGGGAATTAGATTTGAATGTTAACAAAAAAGTATTTTCTGTGTTTTGTTAAAAGAGATAGAGAAACGTTACACAGGAAATGGTTTAGAAACAACAAGATTGCCAGTGTGGTTCCTGTTTATGACATTTTACTCTATAATGTCATCATTAAAACGGTCAGGCTTTTTAATAGGACAGTCATGTGACTTCAGTTACCTTTTGTTTTACACCTTTCCATCTTATTATCGAGAAATGATCGAAGAAACCAGATTAATGAACTCTTTATAAAAAAGCAAGTAATCATGTTCAAGCGATTGGGAAAAGAATGTGTCATTTTATGGAATACTTCATTCTGATTGGCCGTTCTGTTGTCAGGTAGTTCTGTATAATGTAGCTAACTTTGTCTACATAGATCTCTTTCTTTTCACAGAAGCAATTTTAAACTCAAATCAGTATTCAATGTTGATATATTTGATATGTTATTGGAAAATAAACCTTTATACATATATTATGTAAAAGATAGTGAGTCTAATGATTTATGAAAGAACTTTCTGATACAATATTAACAATTATATAATTTTTTTTGTTTTTGTTAACACAGCAAATAACGTAATATGATATTTTAAATAATTTGTTTAAATTAATTATTTTTAATCTCTGTAATGAGACAATTTTGACAGAAGCTATGGATATCCCCATGAGATTCCTTTAAAACCCTTTAGGCTGTTCCTGGTGACACATCACTATGAGTATATGAACTGAACAGAGGGTTAGACTGTCTTTCTCTTAGATTAGACTTCTGCCCACAGGCACCAAAAGTCATGGGATCAACTACAGAGATGGAAAGGAGGTTGTCAGCCGATTGTATTTGTAATGACACCTGCCTTGAGGAGGGTTTTACTGGGATTCAAACGCATACCGGAATGCAAAATGTTAAACCACAGCAAAACAAATACAGTTTTTAATGTTCAATACTGTTCAGTACTGATCAATAACTAATACTGAGTGCCGGAATAGCATCTGCTATTATTATTATTAGTAGTAGTAGTAGTAGTAGTATTATCTTCAATTATCCCTTTGTGGTCAAAATTACATTTAAAATGTTTCTTTTTTTACACGTTTAGACACATTTGTCTATTGTTAATAGTCCCCTTTTAATTAGCTAATAATGAATAAATATTTTGTAAATATTTGTCAAATATTATAAAATTTCAATACTACTGCTACTAATATTATAATAATTATTATTCATGTATTTTTACATCAGATTATCAGCATTAGCATTTTACCTTTTATTTTATTCATAAAATAAACTATTAAAGGGATAATTCATGGTATCCTCATGTGGTTCCAAACCTGTATGAGTTTCTTTCTTATGTTGAATATTAAAAAGATATTTTGAACGCTTGTAATAAACCAGTTGATGGTCCCCATTGACATCCATAGTATTTCTTTCCATACTATGGAAGGCAATGGGGACTAACAACGGTTTGGTTCTTCAACATTTTTCAAAAAAACTTATTTTTTGTTCAACATATGAAAGAAATTTATACAGGTTTGGAACGACATGAGGGTGAGTAAATGATGACAAAGTTTGGGTGAACGGCTAGCAGTGTTGGAGAGTAACTAGTTACATGTAACTAAATAAAGTAAATAAAAGTAATTGTAATCAGTTACAGTTACTGAGAAAAAAAATGTAATTAAATTACAGTTACTTATGAAATTGTTAAGGATTACAAAGGGGGTTACATCTGATTTTTTTCACACAAACTCCCACATACAGATTTAATTGATTTCTTTCATAAATTGCAGTAACTGCTCTAAATTATGAAATACCAATGTTTCAGGAGTTTAGAACATGCTTATTCGATAACTCTTTTATTTCCTATATGGGTTTATGTATAGCGATGCTTCATTTTTTTTAAAGATTAACTTTGTTAACATTGTTAGATTCCAGTGTTTCCTGTTATAGCTATGCAAAGATTTGATTTCAAAAACAGTATCATAGATAATAAAATATTTCTAGTTATGATTTTAAATATGTATTTAACCTCAGAATGATCTCAAAGTAAGTCTGATTTTTGCAGTGGCTGTGCTTCAAAGGGGACATTGATCTTCCACAAGTTGGTATGATTCTTTAGGGTCTTCATGAAAGGTCTGCAACATACATTGATTAAAATTCCTCAGTGTTTGTATAAAACAACACCCTTTTTACTTTGCTCTGTTCACAGCGACTCATTTTGGAGCAAGTCCCTTTAAATGCTAATGAGCTCTGCTGACCTGCCCCTTTCTTCCGTGGAAGATCAAAGGCGATTTGCAAATAATCATAAAAAATATAAAGTGTCAGACTTGCGTCTTCTGGAGGTGCAGCTGGATCACGAACAATGGGTACTGATCTATCCTTGAGTGTTAACTTTTTAACAAAACCTGCCTTGAATTGTCCCTCGTTCAGAAAGCAGTGTGGAGTAAAATTATTTGTGGAGACATAAACCAATTTAGGTGTATTCGGTGGCACATTACCATTTAAATCAAAACTAATGCACTGCGTCTTCAGTGGCTCTGATGTTGGGAAAAAATTAAGATTCTTATGTTCTTCTACGTCACAAAACTACAAAACACCTGCATTGCTTACAAGACATTGTCGATACAGCTGTTCGAGCGTGGAGAAAATTATGGACTTCGTACAACTGACTGAGGGTGAAAATATGCTAATATTGGACAGTACTTCAGCAGTTGTGGGTGGGGCCTGAGCAACATGACATCATACTGCTCAGAAAATCAAAACGGCTTGATAATTGAGACTGTTTAGGATTTTGGGGGAATAAAAAAAAGGGAGTGAATGGATTTTTATCATTTTAGGGTGGTTGTGTCCACATACTGCTAAGACACATTTATATGCAAACACCATGTAAAAGTGAATTTTGCATCCAATGTCTACTTTAAAATTTAAATATAATCTTAATTCAAGTGATGAAGGATTTCACAAGTCTGACAGAAATCAGTGTTGAGTACTACTGTAAGGTTAACCCTGCCTGCTTTACATGTTTGGGAATGATTAACAGTTGAAAACATTAGAAGTAATCAAATGTAATCAGTTACATTAATTTAATAAAGTAATTGAAAAGTTACACTACTTATTACATTTTAAGTAGGGTAACTTGTAATCTTTAACCTATTAAATTTCCAAAGTAACCTTCCCAACACTGACGGCTAGTTAGTTAGTATTACTTGAAGTACGTCAATAAACTAATACTTCTTTCTTTCTTTCTTTCTTTCTTTCTTTCTTTCTTTATTTATAAAGCACTTTCACACAACTACCAGTTGATCCAAAGTGCTGTACAATACAGCTAAAATAAAACAGATAAGAGACAACAGAACATCAAAACACAGCATAACAATACAATTGACATGGCTAGACAAAAGCTATTGACAGAAGATGTTTTTTCAGCCAGCATTTAAATGCAGGCAAAGAGGGCGCAGCTCTGATAGAAGCTGGTAATTTGTTCCATAGACTAGGACCAGCAACAGCTGGTTATTTACTTGCTTAATTTTTTATTTTAGCCTTTTTTTGTACTTTTAAATGACAGGACAGTGAAGATTAACAGGAAATTGTTCTTTGAAGAGGGGGGAGTTGGATCAGCAAAGGACCCTGGGTCGAGATTCGAACCCAGGTCAGCCAGAGGCGCAGTTGCAATATATGTCAGTGCGCTAAGCACTAGGCTATAGGCACCTCACTTGTTTAATTTAACAAAATTCCAAAAAAAGGAATTTTGAAAAATGTCTTTCCGTAAGTGATATTTACCTTGATTTTGTTAAAATCACACACTACATCTTATAGCTATATTTCAAGTATGGTCTTCACAGACACTATGTAAAATGTGTGTGTGTATTTTTACATGACATCACAATGATTAAGTCAGAGATTACCGTTATTAAGGAAAAGTTGAAGAAGAAATGAAGAGTATACAATTCGGAAACTCATAATTGCACTAATTCTGTCATGACGTGAATGCAGAATTATTGAACCATCTCGATATGTTTTGTCCTTGATCCAAATAGGAAGTGACTGTATAATCTGATTCCTGATTGTTTTTGGACACAGATCAAACCTTGCTTTCATTTGGCTAACTATAGGTAACTTGTGCGAAACATGACGCTTAAGCTCCCGGATGGCCATGTCATGCGTTTCCCAGTGATTACTCTCAATCCTGGAAGACCACCTCATATCTGTCTGCTCTGGGTTTGCCATGGCTTTAATCAGGTGTGCGGTATCTGAGTGCCTAGCAGCTTGAAAACAATCTGGGTCGACCTGAAGGGTCTTGTCTAGCTGTTTGCCAGGTTTATACTTGTGGAACGACTGGATCAGTCATGGATTATAAAAGGAAGAAGGTTTTCCTTTTCCAATCTTCAGCCGGTTTTAAATGAGATTGGGCTCAAAACATTTCACACATGCTCGCGTTTTAACTTAAAAAGTAATACCTAAAGTAGAGAAAATTGCGGGAAAGCTCTCGAAATCTTTCTCGGCTGTTGGAGAGCATGCACAGATGTCTCTGTTAACCAAACACTTTTGCTTTTTTTTCCTTTCCTAATCTTGACATTTATGAGGCTTTGGTTTTAGCCGAGAGATGAAGGGGGGAATGTCGGCCCGGGTGGTGGGTGGTCCTGATGTGACAGTTGCCCCGTTACTTATGTATCCATTGCGTTCAGAAAGGCCGGACACTGGCCTTCAGAGACCCTCCTGCTTCTCCATCAACCTTCGACTCAGATTTTATGGCCATCTGCTGGTTAGCAGCACTGATCGCATGGGTAGCTTTCCAATGGTGGGCCGCCACATTTGACCTGTGCTTTCCAGGTCGTGACCTTCACCTCATTTCCTTACACGCAGCCATTCCGACAGCAGGGTTGAGTTTATCTGATATCCCCCCTTAGTGCTGCTGCAAAGTGCCAAGTTTCGGAAAGCAGACCACTTAGCTTTGATACTTCAGTTTCTGTTTTGACCCTGCTCTGTCCTCGCCAAGCCTGGGTCCATCTGGACAGGTCTGCCCTGGCCTCCCTTCCCACCACCCAGGGAGGGAATACCAAGCTTCCCATGCAGGGAATCACTGTTGTCACTTTTTACCTTTCCCCTACTTAAATGCACAGGGAAACTTGGAGCTATGAGTGAAGTAACAAAGAATAAATTGCGAATATGTTTTGTTTTAGTGTGTTTCATGTCGGTTTTGAGTGCTAGTTTACGGAAGATGTAGCAGTCATGTGGTGCGACCAATATTCAGGAAAAAAACTTAAAACAGGAAAGGATATCACAGAGAGACCCCTGACTATGTGTCAAGGTCATTTAGTTTTAAAATATCAGATAATTTGACCTTTAACATGTCATGTGGTGCGACCACCCAAAAACAGATTATTTAATGACCTATGATATTTACAGTAGGAATCAGCAGGCTAATTCATGATCTTAAAATATCAAATAATTTGACCTTTTTATGACAAGGCAAGTTGACTTCAGGTTATGAAATGTCATGTGGTGTGACTTCACAAAAATGATATAAAATATTACTTTTGTATTTATGAATTAATCATTCATTATATTTTATGTTTTTCTTTTTTTTTTTTCTAAATGCCAAATAATTTGACCTTTTTATGACAAGGCAAAGTTAGTTTAGGTTGTTGCATGTCATATGGTGTGAACCCCCAAAAACAAATTCTATTAAATATTATTGTTATATTTATGAATTAATAATTCATAATATTTGAGAAGTCTCTTAAAATAGCAGATAATTTGAACTTTTTATGACAAGGCAAGGTTAGTTCAGGTTCATGTCAAGTGGTTCATGTCATGTGGTGCGACTCCCTAAAAGCTTGTCTCATTAATTTATTCATGATATTTGTAAAAAAAAAAAAAAAGAGAGAGAAAAAATTATCTGAAAATAAATGTGTATATTTACATGTATTCAAGGTGTAAGAAAAATATATTATTAATTTTTGTTGTATAATTTTTTTTTTTTCAGAAGCATATGAAACTAACTGGGCAAACGGCAAAATATGCTATTAATTTTTAATTGATGGTTCCACCACATGACATTTTCATTTACAGAGTCATTCAATTAAAAATTTTCCCGAAAATTATACACTGCCCGTCCAAAAAAAAAGTCACACACTCTAATATTTCGTTGGACTGCCTTTAGCTTTGATTACGGCACGCATTCGCCTTGGCATCATTTCAGCAAGATTCTGTAATGTCACAACATTTATTCCCATCCAGAGTTGCATTAATTTTTTGCCAAGATCTTGTATTGATGATGGTACAGTCGGACTGCTGCGCAAAGTCTTCTCCAACACATCCCAATGATTCTCAATAGGGTTAAGGTCTGACTCTGGACTCTGTGGTGGCCAATCCATGTGTGAAAATGATGTCTCATGCTCCCTGAACCACTCTTTCACAATTTGAGCCCGATGAATCCTGGCATTGTCATCTTGGAATATGCCCGTGCCATCGGGGAAGAAAAAATTCATTGATGGAATAACCTGGTCATTCAGTATATTCAGGTAGTCAGCTGACCTCATTCTTTGGGCACATAACATAATCATCCATGCAGTAATTATCCAATGGGAGGATCTTACCTATTTGCTTAGTTAAATCTAGGTGGTGACTTTTTTTTTTTTTTGGACAGGTAGGGTACAAAAGCTTTTCAAAACCATATAAAAACAACATGAAAACAAAAAGTACTGTACATTTCTAAGAAAGAATTAAACTGGATTTTTAAAAGATTTTCTTTATCATGGACACTTATACGTCATTGACCCAGATGTTTAAGTACATTTTGTGCAACCCTGTCTGCTGCTCTTTCCAATAGCTGCAATGCATGATAAACAATTTGCTATGTAATACTAGAGGTCTTGTTGGTTCCTTGCAACAATTTTCCCAGAGGAGCTTGTCTGGAATCTGGGAGGCTGTGATGTCAGGGTTCAGGCTGACCTCGGGAATCTGTTGGAGGTCCTCGTAGCCAGAAGTTTTTGCATTCTGGAGCTAGCGTAGCGTAGCTTCCGGCCCACATTCAGGGATTCTAGGAACAGCCGAACTGGTGCAAAGACTGCCTTGTGTAGATCAGAAAGAGCAGGGACAGAGAGAGCCGAGGGGCGGCGCGGGTACGCGAGGCTGTACATCAGATGAACACAATGCTGTCGGCCGAGGGAACATCTGGGTTTTTCCCTCCAGACAATACTGACATGGATATGCACAAACATGGCCAGAGGGACATGCAGGCAGAATAGACGGAATGGAAGAATAGCTTGAAGTTTATGTACTGTGAGAGGAGAGATATTTACAACGTAAGGATTTTGGAGGCTGATCAGTATAAGGTTTTCAAAAAACAGACTTAAAGGGACAGTTCACACAAAAGTTAAAATTCTGTCATTATTTAGTCACCCTCTCGTCATTTCAAACCTGTATGAATTTCTTTCTTCTGCAGAACATGAAAGGAAAGAGTTTGAGAAACACATTAGTTGTTGTTTTCTATGCAAATACGTTGCTTTCAAGATTTAAAAAGGATCAAAAAAGTATCTGGTCCGTACAAATGTTTTGATGTCATACGATCATGTTGTGTTAGAAAACAACTGAATTTAAATCGTTATTCACTGATGATCTTCGTCTCCAGTCAGTTTGAGTTGGTGAGTCATAAACAAATCGAGCACATGCTCAGAAAAAAAGGTACAAAAGCTGTCACTGGGTTGGTACCTTTTCAAAAGGTACTCTTTTGTAACTTTTTGGTGCTAATAATTATATACCTTTTAAGGTACAATATGGACTTTTTAGATACAAAGGCGTACCTTTTGAAAGGTACCACTCCAGTGACACCTTTTGTACCTTTTTGCCGGTTGCATAAACTGCTAAGATTACTCTTAAAAAGTTATTCATCAAATTTAAGACTGGTCATAACTTTTTTAAAGTCAGTTATAAAAAGGTAGATTGGCCCAATTCGAATCAGAAAAGTAAGGCTGATTACCTCTTGGCTAATCAAAGTTAATCAAGCTAGTGGTAACAAAGTTTATGAAGCTGGCCCCAGGTTTGTGACCTGAATCAACTGATTAATTGAACTGATCCATCTCAAAAGAATGATTTGTTCACTACTTTTCTCATGAACATGTCAAGGAGATCTAGATGTCAAAATGTTGGGGTGAACAGTTCCTTGAAGTTGCCTTTGAAATGTAGTGTGGAGGTCATCTTTTGGATTCCAGAGGAAGTATGCATGTGGAGGTGAAGGTGCTCTTCTGGCATGTGTTGATGATGATAACCTTAGGCTGCTTGCCTTGTGAGAAGCATCAGCTTGGAGCAAGACTCCTCACAGCATCCCACCCACAGGTGCTCTACATCCAGTGCATGGATAAGCACCGTTAACATTTTCTTCAAAAAAATTAACGTTTGTTTTATTTCAAGTAAAAGTAACAATAATAACCCTGAGATATATCTATGTGTGTGTGTGTGTGTGTTTACTTTTTACTTGAAATAAAATAAATGTTAATTAAAAAAAGGAATTTTATTTTAGATAGTTGCCAAATCAATATTTCCCATTGTTGTTTAACTTGAACAACTTGAACAAACTAAAACTAATTAAAAAATTGTACAGATTAAAAAACACAGAAATATTCAAATGAATAAAAAGTAATAAAAATACAACAAAAGTACTAAAATTATACATTTAAAAAAATTACTAAGAATATAAAAACTAAAAAATATAAGAAAATACATTTAAAAAAAAAAATCTGTGATTATTTACGCATCTTTGCAAACCTTGTATGACTTTATTTCTTATGTGGACCACAAAAGAGGAATTTTGAAAGAATATTCTTGCCTAAACTGGAGTTCTCAAGCTTGAAAATGACAAAAAAAAAAAGAAAAAAAAAAAAGGCCATATTAGTGTCATAAATGTTATCGGAGTCGTGCTATATTTCAATATTTTGATTTGGATTGTTTTCAAATGAAGCAGCTGATCCAGTTCACTCTAATCTAACATCAAATTGATCCACTTCTGAGCTGCAACTCAGTGATTTAGGGGCAGTGGTTAACATCTTTTGGAGGGAAACATTTCATTTGATTGTGTCTGTTTCTAACATAAAGCTATCAGACTTCAAACGGTTTGGAACATAGTGCATACGTCGTATGGACCACTTTTATGATACCTTTGCATCCTTTTTGAAGCGTGAATGCTTGAGCAGTCTGATAGTGTAGATGAGGGGTTTTAGCGCGTGTGTTGCTCCACCCTCCTCTCATGTGGTATGGGCCCAGGGCCCAGGCTGGCAGGGTGGAAAAGCCCCTATCACTCAACCAACAGAAACGCTTGCTCTGCGCTTGGTGTGGTGTTATTGTTTTTCCCTCCTCTTTTATGCCCCACAAGAATTTCTGAGAAATCCACCTTTTCATATTTCCTCTGCCTTATAAAGCAGAAAGTGGTTAGCATTTGCTCGTGGTGCAGCACTGCTTCTCTTCTAAGTTTGCTGTGAAAGGCCATTTTGCCAACAGGCTGCCAACAGAGCAGCACCGAAGGCCTCAGCCGTTTGCTTTTCTAGACCTGCAGTGCCACTGAATTTATGACCTTTTGCTTGCATCAGAGCCTTTATATGAAATAGTGTCTCATTTAGTTTCTTCACACTTATGGGTGACGTCACAACTAACCTTTTTGTTTTCTTTATGCACTACATTGTTTCCTTGTTAAATATCTAGTTTCATTCGGAAATGTCACATAACAGAAAACCCAATCTGCGCATGGTTTTGAAGGTGGAAAAAAAAAAGAGTTCATAAATGATAAATAATACATTTTTCCATCGGCTTTTTGCTTGCTTACTGCTTGTGTGGAGTCATTTTTCTGTACAGATAATTTGAAATTATATTGTGTGTTGTATTATACGTGTTGTACTAATGATTTTAAATTTAACTGAATCGAAAGTATTATATTTATTTCAGAAATACATTATTAATATTAATAACATTATTTATACAAAGTAAATATTTTCAAAATATTATTTTAATAATTAGAGTATTTTTATTTTATTTTATTTATTAAAAATTAAAAAATATATTTTTTATTTTATATTTCCAAAACTAAATAGTAATAATACATAGTACAATAATACAAGTTTAAAAAAAATGTTAATACATTATTTAATTTTAATTTTAATTAATTTTAAAAATATAATTAAAACATTTTTTTTAATTAAAATTGTAATTTAAATGTAAAATTGTAATTTTGGACATTTGTCTTTATCACATTGTACTATTTTTCACAATTTGAAATATACATCACCGTTCAAAAGTGTGAGGTTGGTAAAGTGTTTTTAAAGAAGTGTCTTCATTTATTGTTCTGCATTTATTTGATCAAAAATAGTCAAAACAATAATATTGCAATTTATTCCTGTGATGCAAAGCTGAATTTTCAGCATCAGTATTCCAGTCTTCAGTGTCACATGATCCTCTAATATAATCATGTAATACGCTGATTTGCAGCTCAAGAAAATGTATTATTATCAATGTTGAAAAGCGTTTGCTAAATGGCATAGTATACGTAGCAAAGTAACATCCTCCTGCCTACAGCGTCTCTATAGTGTGGACTGCAGCTCCTTCTGACATCACTGGCATGCACAGAACGTTGGGTCTGTTCCCATGACTTTCTCTGTTCCCACTCCTTTGCTCCATAGCTCAGCGTAAACGAAAACTGCATTCCTGTGCAGCTCAGTTCAGATTACCTGATTGCTCTAAAAAGTATACTGATGTGCCTATGTGAAGCACACATCGAAAAATCCTCCAGAATAATTGTTGCTGCATGTTTGGCTCAGTTTGAGGCATTTATGTGACATGTTTTGTAGAAACAGACTCTCTTCTTTGTGAAAGGACAGTAAACTGAGCCTATAAGTGGTTGCCGCTTTGATCTCAGTATCACAGCTTCATGGGAAGCCTTTTAACGTTTCCGACATATACAAGTCTCTTGTTCACCAAAGCCGCATTTATTTGATTTAAAAAATGTAAAATATTATTAAAATTCAAAATAACAATTTTCTACTTGAATATACTTTAAAATGTAATTTATTCCTGTGATGCAAATCTGAATTTTCAGCGTCATTTCTCCAGTCTTCAGTGTCACATGATCCTTCAGAAATCATTCTAATATGCTGATTTGCTGCTCAAGAAACATTTATTATTAGTATCAATCTTGAAAACTGCTTAACATTTTACATTTTTTTAGGATTCTTTGACGAATAGAAACTTTTTTTTTGTAATCTTTAGTGAATACCTTTACTTTCACTTATGGTCAGTTTAATGGATATTCATATTTGTGTGTCATTGGCATGAAAAATGTAAAAAAAAAACAAAAAAAACCTGTACAAAGTCACGTCAGGAAAGCGTTTGCTAAATTGTAACATGGGAAGCCTTTTAACATTTCCAACATAAAGCCTTTATTCTGTTATTCATTTCTAAAATCTGTTCCCTTAATTTTGAGGAACAAGGCACTCGGGATATTGTCATCGCTACCCATTTCGAACGGTTTGAGGTCTCATGTTTCAATTGAAAGTGACAACTGTGTTATTTACCGTACAGTCAGATGACGGGTGAGTGGAAACCCGATCGATCCTATCAGATAGTCAGCGTTTGGGAAGAACATGTTGGAGCATCGCTCCACGACGACACTTTGAACGTCAACCTCGTCTCTTTGGTCAGGAGTTCATCCATTCCGCATTCTTGACTAAGGGATAAAGCTGCCCTAATCCCTTTTACCAGGTAGCCAGAGTTGGCAAGCGCTGCCTAAGAATTCCAGTGGCATTCCTGGTCGGGGAAGTTGCTAGGGGCCTGGCTGCACGGTCCCGCACAACAAAGGAGAAACTCCCATTCAAAGAAAAATAGGGTTTTAAAGTTCTGTGAGAAAGTCGGCTGCCACTGAGACGGGTGTCATGTGGAATGTGACACATTTGAGGAGAGCTTTGGGAGCCGTCGGCGCTCTAGAGGCAAGGGGCCGCGTGGAGCCGGCCCTCGAGGGCAGACCGGCCTGGAATCGTGATGTGACTGGACTAGGCTGTGCTTAATCCCATAATGAGCCGGGCTGCGGAGTGACACGAGTGGGGCGGCTTTGAGGTGAATGTCAGCTCACCTGCTGTAGCGAGCCGACGGGGCCGGTGCACGACCTGACAGCCATCGCCTGACCTTATTAACACAAACAATAATGTCACGCCAGTTTACACTCATGGTAACCAAAGATCTTTTGAAAACAATGCAACTGGGGTAACCTGGTGTCAGCCATCACATCATTCATTCATTCAAAGATTGATAGAAAGATAGATATATATTTACAGCATTTATCTCATAAGGATCTCATATTTATTTCTGATTTTATACATTAGTAATAATAATTTATTATAATAATGGTGAAAGCTGGTTTTATGTTTAAAAATGATTAAATAAATGTTTGATTTTTATTTATTTTTTTAAATACAGAAATCCTTACAAAAATATTCTCAAATTAAAGATGATTAAAAATTTTATATGAATGTTAATATGAAATTATGGTTTCAAATGTGTGTAAAAACTATAGTTTTATTGACAAGTGTTAGAATAGTTGTGTTTGTGGCGTGTTGTTGCTTTTATTTACACTACTATTTAGAAGTTTGTTGTCGGTACGTTTTTTTTTTTTTAATTGTACTTTTATTTAGCGATGATGCATTAAATTGATCAAAAGTGACAGTAAAGACATTTATAATGTTAAGATTCCTATTGCAAATAAATGCTGTTTTTTTAATTCATCAAAGAATCCTGAAAACAATGTCATGGTTTTCACAAAATTATTAGTCACAACCTTTTTTGGCTGTGATTAATAATAAGTAGCTTTGGTGAACATAAGAGACTTCAAAAATATTAAAAATCTTACTGAACCCAAACTTTTGAATGGTAGTGTATGTACACCATAGACTGCCAGTATTGAAATTAATGGTCAACCAGTGTGGGATTTACAGAATAAGTAAAATAGTAATAGTTGCTTTGTCAGAATTTGGGTTGTGCTTTTATCAGGTAAAGTGACTTTCAGGCTTGAAGTGGTGGAGAAATCCCTCAGTTACTTTACATTCTTCAGTCATGTAAGAATCCAGTAAGGAGAATAGGCGTCTTTTTTTTTTTTTCTTTGTCTGTTGCTCCTTTCTTTGTGAGAGGATATCTAATTATCTCCCCGTCTGGGTGCTCATGAATGCTGCATAAACATGTGCTCTTGTTGTAAAATTCCATTTAACAGACTATAGGGTTGAATAACGCACTGTAGTCTGAATGAATCGTAGCCTGTCTGAAGGAGAAACTTGCCATTTCCTTTCTATTAAATGGTTAGTACATCCAAATTGCATTTGTATCAAAGCTATTGTATTCTTTTTGTCATTTTTGCAACTCAACAGCACCCGTTCTCATTCATATTCATTGTACGGAAAAGACTTGTATAAGTTTTGCAAAGGCTTTTGTAGACGATACCAGAGACAGAATAAGAAGGGTGATACCAACGTTGTCAGATTGTATTGCTCAATGTAAAAAAATTAGTAATTTTAACTGTAAAATATTGTAAAAATGCTATAGAAAAACTGTTAATATGTTAACACTGTTCCCGCTCTCTATACAGTGAACAACTGTAAAAGATCTAACCAGACGTTTCATGTAATTTTACAGCAAAATGCTGTTAATTGTACAGTTTTTAGAAGTAAAAACAACAAATCAACAAAATTTTGTCAAAAACTTAGATTCTGATATTCCCAGAATTCCCTGTATGAAATTCCACATTTGAAAGTATTTTGTTTAAATATCATATTTCTTAATAGTTTTTGTTATCAGTTAAGCACATTTGGGTTTTATGTTACATCTTCTGTTTTTTAATGAATGTTTATTGCATTATTTACCATGATGGTGTTTTCTACCTGATCTCATGACGAAAACGTACCTGTGGGAACTTTTTCGCCAAGACGTGAAATATGTACCAATAAGTACATATCATTTCCAACATAAATTAACACTAGAGGCGGTAAAACAGAGAGCACTTGTTATCCTTTTCGCACACAGTTATGATTACAGCTTCATATATTTCACTTTCATAACAAGGTTGCTTGGTAGCTCAGGCAGCACGGAACATGGACTTGGTGAGGAATCCTTGGGTACGAATCCTGTGAAAAACATGACTCACGATGGAAGAGCTGAAAGATCGAAAAACAAGCTAAAACGGCATGTTTGCGATTTGCGTTTTTACGTCACATTCGCTTCTGTTCATACTATTGGGTAGATTTAGGTGTAGTGCAGATGGTACGTTATTTTAAAATGTCACGCAACATTAGTTTTAGCGCCACTCAACATACATTTCAAGTCAGAACTGTAATGACTCGATCAAAATCAACAAACGTACCATATATATGTTCATCTGCTCCAGGAAAAAAACCAAACACTCTTTTAGCGCTACTCAATGGATATTTCACATCGAATATGTCTTGAAACATACATGGCGCTGCGTATTTCACTTCTTGTGAAAAAGTTCCCACAGGTATGTTTTTGTCATGAGATCAGGTTGCGTATTTTGTGTTTGCATATATATATATATATATATATATATAAGTATATACTGCAGCCTGTGGAAAAGCTATTGTGATGAACTTTGATTCTTCATGTGGCTTTCCCTTTTACCACCTGCATTATTATGGTGGTTGTCAGTATATGTTAAAGGTACAAAAAAGGTTTTAGTAGCAGTGTATGTTGTTGACTTTACTGGGTTTGTAAATTACAGTTTTATACTGTAAAATGTACAGTTTGTTCTGTAAATGTGTTTACAGGTTTTCTGCATTTTTAAAATTACTTTGGCAACCACAGCCACCAAACTTTTGTAAAAACTACAGTTTTTGTTTTTTACAGTGAACAAACAGAAAAAGTTTGGTGCAGAATTTACTTTGAAACCATTTTTTCAGAAATTGCTAAATTTCATAAATAATTTCAAAGAAATGGCAAGTAACACATTGAATTAAACATGGAATGAAGTAGCATTTTCAACATACATCAATTATATTTGTTTTATTTATAACAAAAAAAAAAATAAATAAATTAAGCATAAAGCCATGCAATTTCCTCATATATTTGGATATCAATACACTGTAAAAAGATTTTTTAAACATAGATTATTGCAGTAGGTTTTACAAGACAATACTACAAGTATGGCTGTCTTTCTACTTCAAAATTTGAATCAATGTTGTACTTGTCATTTCTTTGTAATTATTTGTGAAATTAGCAATTTCTGAGTAAATCCTACACCATTTTTTAGTGTATAACAGCTCTCTTGCTTGCGATATGTATGCTAAAATTCAGTGTTTTTCAAGATATTGTTGAAGCAACAGAAAGATAAACGTTGGCGAACACGTCTCGGCTCGATTGTCTAGTTTGATCCATAACCAGAACCGAGTTGACAGGAGAGGAAAAGATGTCTACTCCTGATGTCACTTTAAAACAATCACTCCTTCACATGATCGACCAGCTGTATCTACTCTACCTATTTCCAGAGAGGAAGACAAGACAGGCACAGAGAGACAGAGCGATTGAGATATAGGTAAAGGAAAGACTGAGACAGTCATTCCCGACTTGTGTGAGAGAGCGAAAGAGAGACTTTTTCCCACACAGCGACAGTAACTCTGCCCAGAGGAGCAATGCCCATTCCCATCCATCTCACCGTTTCACAGGCTGGAAATCCCCCGGCTGCACAAAGAGCCCAAATTTAATACTGAGCCTCTGCAGGCGCAGGAGGGTCCCCTGACCAATATTGATACGAGAGGTACCTTTGTGTGAGAAACCTTAAGGGAGCAAAACAATTGTTGTGGTTGCCGGCTCCATATTATGTCCAAGTGCGGCGGATACGCGTTACGTTTTGTTGATTAAAGGGAATTGTACACTCACGTTCGCAATCGATTCCTTTTCTTTGCAGACATTTAGCCTTGTACCTGTCAGACTATTTTGGGAACTCGGGTCGTGCTTGCGAGTTGTGGAGCGAATGAGACGCTGTGTAATTCGAACGTGTGTTGTCCGCTCAAGGCTCGGATGCCACCAACTGTGTCAAATATGCACAGTCACCTGGTTGCAGGCCCAAAGGTAATGGAAACGTGAAGTGGGTGGTTCACTTTCTGCCATTGTGTCTTTGTTAAATCAGCTAGCTAGTAATTGTAATTCAAATCGTTTATATATCACCTACAATCAGCTCACGAGTGATGCTTGGGGACAGGAAATGAACAGAGCTCAAATTACACAAGACATGGATTTTGTAGTACTGTGTAGGGATTTGCAACATATGCAACAAAACGCTTTCAGAAGCAAGTAGTTGGTTGTTTGGTATCTTTATAAATGTATATAAGTGTTTACAATTTTTAATAATATATAAATAAATAGATAATAAATAAATAAATATATATATATATATATATATATATATATATATATATATATATATATATATATATATATATATATACATACATACATACATACATTTATATATAAATATATATACTTATATTTATTAAATACATATATTTATAATTATATTTTATTACTATACTATAGACTGTTCTTCTTTATTGTTTTAAAGAAGAATTTTTAATGTTTTATATTGTATGAAAGTCCAGCCTAATTATACCTTTTTCTGATTAATTTTTATATAAAAAATATAGATAACATATATAATTTTATATATTGTGTAGATTGTTTCATAAACTAATTGCTCTAAGAAAACACTATAATTTTCCTTTATTTAAATTATTTTAATAATTATTATATATTAAATAATGGTTGGTTGGTACCTTTTATTAATTTATATTCAGTTTTTATCATTTATAATAATATATTAGTAATTTATCAAACATAGCTAGGCTGTTTTTATAAACAGTAATGTATAAAAATTAAATCTAGATAAAATGTCTCTCTCTCTCTCTCTGTGTATATGTTTACACACACACACAGAAAGAGAGATTTTTATCTAGATTCAATTTTTGTTTGTGTGTATTATTTATTTATTTATTTATTTATTTATTTGGTAACACTTTACAATAAGGTTCATTAGTTAAAAACATTAGTAAACATGAACTAAGAATGAACAATACTTCTACAGCATTTATTAATCTTAGTTAATGTTAATTTCAGCATTATTAAAATCACAAGTTGTGTTTGTTAACATTAGTTAATGCACTGTGAACTAACATGAATAAACAATGAACAACTGTATTTTCATTAACTAACATTAACAAAGATGAATAAATAGTGTAATAAATGCATTATTCATTGTTTGTCCATGTTAGTTAATACATTAACTTATGTTAACAAATGACACCTTATTGTAAAGTGTTACCATTTATTTCTATATATATATATATATATATATATATATATATATATATATATATATATATATATATATATATATATATATATATATATATATATATATATATAATTGTATATATTTTAATATACAAATATATTCTTATTCCTATAATATTACACTATATTCTTATTTATTTACTTATTATTATTTATATTATTTGTATTATTTATATTTATTTGTATTCTTATGTTGATGTATTTTAATAATAATTAAAATTGTGTAATAATATTATACACACACACACACACACACACACACACAAAGCTACATATTAATTAAATGATTAGAGCAGATTCGATTAGGTTTTTATTTATTTACTTTATATTTTTATCCAGATATGTTTATATAGTCAGTGGCCCATTGCGACCCATTCTTAATATGGTGAGAATATTACAGTGTCTCTGGTTGTGTGTGAGCGTGTACAGGATACATTGTTGAAGTTCTTCTGGGACCAGGATTCTCCGTCGCTAAATTATTCCAAATTCAACCTGGACCTTCCAAAACGGCCCCATTCCATGTCTGCGTGTTCCTCTCCTCCTCTCTCCGCTGTATAATGAAGCTCTGTGTGTATCGGTGGTTTTTGAACGCACATCAGACAGCGGCGCACATACAGTTCCATATGTACTGGCTCTCTCCTCCAAACCACATCATATTTACAGTCTAATGAGAACTGCAGTCAGGCAGCCCTGCTGTCAGTCCCCAACCAAGAGTATGCACTAGTGACTGCTCCAAACAAGAAAAGAATCCCTTTCACTCTACCATTGTACACTCATTTTTTTGATTGCATGGAGAATGAGCAAAGGCATTTTCTCAAAATTATTGGAACCAGGCGCGCCTTCATGTGGTTTAGAGGTTCTCATCATTGGCTCTAAAAACAGTGCGGCACGATTGCATTTTAACCCTTTACCTGTCAATCAAAACATTCTGCCCTCATCAGGTTTAAAACAGGACTGTCAGTGTAGCACATTAATTATAGTTGATTAATAATAATAATAAATTATTATTATATCTATACATTAATTACTTTTATTGTAAATTTAAATAAATAAATATGAATTTGTTGAATTCTAATATACACTGCCGCTCAAAAGTTTGGGATCAGTAAGATTTTTAATGTTTTTTAAGGGAGTCTCTTCTACTCATCAAGGCTGTATTTATTCGATCAAAAATACAGAAAAAACGAATATTGTGAAATCTTAACGCAATTTCTAATATTGATCTCCTATTTTAATATACTTTAAAATATAATTTATTTCTGTGATGCAGCACTGAATTTTCAGCATCGTTACGCCAGTCTTCAGTGTCACATGATCCTTCAGAAATCATTCTAATATGCTGCTTTATTATGAGTAGCTGTTTTATAATGAGTAGTGGATTTATTATGAGTAGCTGTTTTATAATGAGTAGTGGATTTATTATGAGTAGTATGAAACTGTTGTGCTGCTTAATATTGTTTTTTCGGAACCTGTGATACTTTTTTCTTTGAATACAAAGTAAAAAAGAACAGCATTTATTTAAAAAAGAAATTTTGTGTTACAATATACAATGCTATTCAAAAGTTTGGGGTCAGTAATTTTTTCTTTCTTTTTTTAAAAGAAATTAATACTTTTATTCAGGAGGGATGTGTTAAATGAATAAATGTCATAGTAAAGACATTTTATTGTTAGAAAAGATTTCTATTTTGAACAAATGTATTTGTATTCATCAAAGAATCAAAGAAAAAAGTGTCACGGGTTCCAAAGAACAATATTAAGCAGCACAACAATTTCAACATTCATAATAAAATCAGCATATTAGAATGATTTCCGAAGGATCACGTGACACTGAAGACTGGAGTAATGATGCTGTAAATTCAGCGGTGCATCACAGAAATAAATTATATTTTAAAGTATATTAAAATAGGAAACCAATATTAGAAATTGCAATAAGATTTCACATTACTGTTTTTTTTCTGTGTTTTTGATCGAATAAATACAACCTTGATGAGCAGAAGAGACTCCCTTAAAAAAACATAAAAAATTTTGGTAACACTTTACAATAAGGTTCATTAGTTAACAACATTAGTTAACATGAACTAAGAATGAACAATACTTCTACAGCATTTATTAATCTTAGTTAATGTTAATTTCAGCATTTACTAATGCATTATTAAAATCACAAGTTGTGTTTGTTAACATTAGTTAATGCAACATGAATAAACAATGAGCAACTGTATTTTCATGAACTAAAATGAACAAATATTAATAAATAGTGTAATAAATGCATTGTTCATTGTTTGTTCATATATATATATATATATATATATATATATATATATATATATATATATATATATCAAAAGTGGAAATAAGGTCATTTATAATGTAATAAAGGCTGTTTCAATTAAATGCTGCTCATCAAATTTCTATTCATCAAGGAATCCTAGAAAAATTATTTATAGACATGTATCATGGTTTCCACAAAGGTATTAAGCAGGAAAACTGTTTTCAACAATTATTGAACATTACATATTAGAATGACTTCTGAAGGATCATATGACACTGAAGTCTGGAGTAATGATGCTGAAAATTCAGTTTTGCCATCACAGGAATAGATTACATTATAAAATATATTCAAATAGAAAACAGTTATTTTAAATTGTAATATTTCACAATTTTACTGTATTTCTAATCAAATAAATGCAGCCTTGTTGAGCATATGACACTTATAAAAAAAATGTTAAATCGTATTACAAAAAAAAAAAAAAAAATATATATATATATATATATTATGAATTTATTAGTAAGTTTAATTACATTTCATTAATTGACATTCATCGATTTGAGAGAGAGAACTGCATATTGTTGAAACATATTTTGTGGTCATGATTCATAATCAGCCACTGTAAAGTTCAAATTGAGCACTCTGTCCAAACGAAACGATCCGTACCAAGTACAGAGATAAAAACTGTATTGTTTTGTGTTTGCTATAAAACCTTTTGGCACAAGAACTCACATATGCATGAGCCACGGACAATTAGCCTACTGGGTAGTCGAGGAAACGATGTTGCTTTAACGATAACGATTCCAGACATTCCTGCAATTATCAAAAAGGCATATAAAGAAGTCTTGCTGATTGCCCAACCAGATAGCACAGCTCCAGCCAACAGGTTGGATGCATTTCAATGCATTTCAATGTAAAATGAGTTCATACATAGATGGACCTCTGAGATACAAGCCGGTTCTGTTTAAGTGTCGGTTGATGGATCCAACGACTCGAGGAATATGTTGTCGGAATCAGCCGTACTGAGGACTCATACTTGCGGTTATGGATTTTGAATAAATATAGCTATAACCACAGAATTCATCACATTATCAGAGCCTCAACGAAACGGTTTATCATTAATGTCACTTCTGTGCATAATGTGGTGCTACTATTCCAAAATGAACAGCTGTGCCATTTTAAGATTTTTCTTATTTTGACCCATTTGTCAATGTAGACGCCAAATTATGTAATGCAATTAATCCTGGATCATTTCTGTTATGCTGTCATGTCACATTGTTGGAGAGCAACAATGCTGCTAATTTTTATTTTTTAATTTATTTTTTTACAGTTCAGTGCTCAACAGGCGTGTGAGCGAATGCAAATGATTATTTTGCGTCCTTTTGAATTTGGTTTTAACTTCCTTCTCTGTTTATTTGCCTGGGGGCTGAAATTTTAGGGGAATTCTGAATTGAAAGCCTATTTAAAGAGTGCCTGCCTGTGTCAGTTTACCACTCAAGTGTGTCTGTATGTTATTATGTTGTCATGTCACCTGTACCCTTGCCTAACCACATCTTAAACTGGCCACACAGCTGCTATGAGTCTGGAACTGACTGAGCGTCAGTCAGTTTGTCCATCTGTTGGCTTTCTATGGTGCTTTTACCGTCAGTTGCCAGTGACTGGATGAGAACTGCATCAGAAGGGTATTTGTGGTATTACCTAGATCCGTGCATGATACTATCTATTTTAATTAGGGTTGATACTGTTATGATCTATATAGAGGTTTTAAAGTGTAGATCTTCATGTTCCTGCTCTTGGAGGGCTGATGTCCTTCAGAGTTGAGCCTCAACACACTTACCTGGAAGTGTCTGGTGATCCTGAAGACCTTGATTAGCTGTGTGTCTGATTAGGACTAGAGCTAAACTCTACAAGAAAGTAGCCCTACGGGAGCAGTATTGGACACTCCTGTGATAGATCTTAGTCAGGTTAAGCCTGAGATACACTGCATGATTTTCGGCTGTCCCAGACGAAAGATTGGCATCATGAAACAATCGTGGTGATTTCTGTGATCGCGACTCCTAATCAGTGGTTCTGTGTCGTATAGTGAGAGCGGTTCAAAAGATGGCCATTGTCACGGTCTTGCAACCAAAGATGGCCTACGATACAGCATGATAATCGCACAGTGCTGTTACGATCCACGTTTACTGACCAACCAATAAAAATGCGACATGAAATCAACACGACATGGCGCTAAAACAAAATTGCTTACCTCAAGCTCTTATCCCTCCCTCTTTCACCGCTTGCACTTTTATTCAGCACACATAAAATCTAAAACTGCTAAAGTGTGATTTATTATGCTCTTTTTGTTTACCACTGGCACATGCTGATTACATTTTATTCTTCTACAGAAATGTGCTTCGTAGCCTACGTACAGTCTACACTCATGTTGTAGCCAAGTTTATTAGATCCATGTTGCACAATGTGATATGCAATGATCTTATAGGATTGCTAAAATCGTGTAGTGTGTCTCGGGCTTTAGGCTAGATGCCGTATTGAATTTTACATAGTTAAAAACAAGGCTGTGAGGGATAAAAATAGATTCTTTACATGGCACACACTGTATAAAGGTCCAAAATCCCATAATTTTCTCAACTTCCAAAACTTGCTTTGGATTTTTTCTCTAAAGTTATTTTCAGAAAGACGTTTCATCAGCTGAACAATCATATGCTGTTAAATATGGTACTAACCTGACTGGAGTCTATACATTTTAGATCTGTGGCTAATTATTTCTGTTGTGATAAAATCAAAGATATGAGAAATGAGTCCTAAAATCTAGAAACTATTCTAACTCAAATTTCAGAGAAAATGTTGTCTGAAGCTTAATAGTTGTGACGTTAAAGTCATGCAACCATGATGATATTTGTTTATAGCCTAATTTTAGCTCTTTATTCTGCTGATTTGTATTTAGGCTTCGAAAATAATGGAAGTTGTGTTTATTTGTGAAGATTACCTTGGAGAACAAAACATGTAAGAATCATAAACTTTTGTTTGTCACAGAGCTTATTTTCTCCAATAACCCAGAGGCCAACGGGAAAAGTTTATTGAGTTTGTGTTGAGGAAACCAGGGTGATGCAAACTTGTGGGTTGGCCAACAAAAATGTCATCACCTCAACACTCTGTGTTGGTTCTTGGTCCACAAACTCTATTGGTGGTTCCGGGGTGATATTTTCCATTGGAAAGTTTTCATGGATTTTGAAGGTTCTTCATGGAACCATTGATGCCGAAAAAGGAACCTTTATGTTTAAGAGTGTAGATAGCTGATGATTTCTTTTGTGATGCTGTCCACACTCAATGGTTCCAAGTACCTTCAACGTCAACTGCTTTTTGGCATCAACTTTAACCTTCAACATTTTTGATTCTGTGAAAAACCTTTAACATCAATGGAACATTTCCATTGCACAAAAGTGGACGTAGGTTCACAAAGAAAAAAGATATTTTAAGAACTGTTCAAAGAAAGGTTCTTTGTGGAAGCCAGATTGGTTCTTCAATGACATTGCTGTGAAAACCCTCTTTTGGAACCTTTATTTTTAAGGGTGTAGATCCTAACAGCTGGTGATGTCATGATTAATGCAATTTAGATTTAGATATAATGATCCTCATTGTGATGCTGGATAGCTCTAGATTTAAACAAATTGGATCCAGATAGCTGGTCATTTCCATTGTGAAACAGTTTAGATTCTTGGATAGCTGGTGCTTTCATGAATTTTACCGTCTGGATCTAGATAGCTATGGTTCACATTGCATTAAAATGTTGGTAATTTCATGAGTGATCAATCTTCTAGATGCATACAGCTTGTGATCTTGACATTTTGTGAGCGAAACAATCTAGATCTAGCTGGTGATCCAATGATGTACAAAGCGCTGCAGTCTTATGGAAGGGAAGGCCTTTTTTGGTGAAGAGTACAATTGTCTATAGAAGAAGAATGTCAGGGGAAGTGGGGCAGAGAGATTGACACTTTCTGAAGGTCCTTCAAACAATATGTTCTCTGAGGCAGCTGTTATGCAACTAAATGTACTGCTTCATAAATGAGGTATTCGAGTGTAGATTAAGAAAATAACGCTCAAAGAGCTGTATTATTTCTGTCAACGAGAGCTCAGTGGACACAAAATTTAGTATTCAGCTGTGATATTTGCTTCATAAGTTGGCTGGTATTTTGAGAGCTGCACATCAAAATAGATTAGAACTACTAAGCATTGTGATGTTACACCATACTGACAATGAACAAAGAACATTCATGAAGTTCTTCACAATGAGAAGGTTTCACTGGATACCCTGTGGCTTCATTGAGTGAGCAGGTGGATTCCGTGTCTACAATAGATGAGTGCCTTGAGTGAACATCCCCGCCATTATTTCTCAAGCTCACAAAGGTTATTTATGGCCACAGACACATTCATTAGCCCCTTTGTCGCAAGAAAACAACTTTGTCTTCACAGTCACTTGCTTTTCCCTTTCACTTTCTAAAGGTGGTGAGTTAAAAGTCTCAACAAGTCGCAATGCAAGACTCTCTCATACCGCAAGGCCTTGCAGAGATATGAGGGGATTTCATGCTGTTATGAGAAACTTTAGGTCTTGTATTTATATGACTGTCAGTTCCCAACATAAGTGAGGGCCTCTTCTAACACTATGCATCTTCTAAGAATCACAAAAAGACAACAGTCCCATCAAAAATGGCTTTTTAGGGCTAGTTTTGCCAGGTGTTCCATCATGGATTCCTGCAATTTCATATGGCAGAACCATTGTATAGCGAAATAGATGTGCAAACACAAACATTGCAAACTCAGCACAACACCCACATTATGAAATTGACTTCATTAGGAGGTGCTATAAATAAGCTTAAAGCTCGTAAATCTACACAAGCTCGGGTACTAACATGCACGCCTACACATTCTACAGTTCAATGAGTGCATCAGTACAGATACAGGGACTTCCTGTATGCATTGAGCTCAGTGTTTGAGTTTACATATCTTTAGAGATATTCTGTTGACCAAAATATAGTCAAGGCTCAATAATAAGGATGGTCCGATGCTCTGAGGCCAGTTTGAGAGAGTTTGGGCTTGTTGAAAGAACTGTCACTTGGCCTGTTGGGCCACATTGTTGCTACATTTTACGTTTGTTGATTATGTAAATGTGTTTTGTTTTCCTGTGATGTATTGAACAGTACTGTTGTAAATTCAGTTAAATTGTCTAGCACAGATGTTTAGTTGAAACTGCAGGAAGGCATCAGTTAGAATGGGATGAAAATGACATTTTTGCACTGTATGCAAATAATTTTATTATTATTTTGGTAACACTTTACAATAAGGGTACATGAATAATCATGTACTAATGCCTAAATTAACACTTAATTCGTCACATACTAATGATTATTAAAGGAGCTCCTTAAAGAGGCTGTTTGATTTAGTTTACCCATAAATGTTAATTAATGCATTAACTATCAAACATGTAACATATAGTTAAGGCTGCCTTTATTCATGCATGAATCCGTATGACTCCAGTCGTAGTTAAGGATAGCTCTTCGTTAGTTCATAATTAGTTAACTCCTTTAATAGTCATTAGTATGTGATGGATTAAGTGTTAATTTAGGCATTAGTACATGATTATTCATGTGCCCTTGTTGTAAAGTGTTACCATTATTTTTAAATATTATATTACTTATAGACAGCTAATTTATTATTTTAGTCTTGAAAAACTTCATTACTATATACTATTAATATTACATTAATAATATATTATGTACAATATTAAGTAAAGACTGCTATTGTTATTTTTATTATTATTTAAGAATGGTAATAATAATAAATTAATAAAAACAATAATTATTATTCTTATTACTGTATTCTTTATTATATTTATATTATTGTACTTAAAATAACATAAATAACAATAGTAATATAATAATAATAATAATAATAATAATAAAATGTAATAATTATATTATTTTATACTAATTATATTAAATACTACTACTACTACTACTACTACTACTACTAATATTATTATTATTATTACTACTACTACTACTACTACTACTACTAATATTATTATTATTATTATTATTATTATTATTACTACTACTACTACTACTACTACTACTACTACTACTACTACTATTATTATTATTTAAACATTATGTACAAGAATAAAAACAGTTGTGGTGAGGCCAGTAAAAATGTTGGCAGGGCAAATGAAACCTGAACTTCTGGCTCAACTGGATTATCGAGGGGTCAAAAATCATTAGGCTACTGAAATTGATATTTTATTTCCCATTAAGACTCATCGTGGAGCCGAACCATGCCAGAGGAAACATGAATGCTTCTGAATGAGATGACAGCACTGTTCAAGGTGTGTTCACCCCTGTCTTGGGGGTTATGTATATCGCCCCTAGTGGATGGAGGAATTCATGATGGTTTTCTCGAGCGTTTGTGAGAATCGGCCATCTTTCCGTTGACAATTTTAACAACTAACAATCCCATTCTTCCTGCAACTGTACTTAAGTTGTTTGATAAATGAGTCCCATTCAACACGATTAACCTCATTTTAGTCCCAGACAAAAGTGATTTGTTGAACAAGGATCATATTTTGCCATCGGGAAAAATACGATAAAATGAATGCTGACTGTAAGAGAATGATCTATGTTTCCAGGTTTGGACAAGCATGAGGAACAAAAATGGATAGGGCAGTTGCTACGGGAAATGCAAACAGTCACTTGACATTTCGAAACAAATGCTAAGTGTTGCTGCTGAAGCGGCGTTCCAGGAGACGCAGAGCTGGGCTGGGTCCTGTCGGAGGAGAGAAGAACGAGAGAGATAGAGGTGAACAGAGAAAGAGTGAGAGAAAACATGAGGGAGCGCCATGCGGTTGGATGGTATTCTTGGGAAAGTTTGCAGCTCTTGCAGTATCTGGTGCTCAGCTGGGGACAAATACCACATGGAATCGAGAGGAAGCCTGCAGAAGTAGAGAGGGCCTTCTGGAGGAATGTTTCACTTCAAATGGAAAATGTTTGCAGCTGTTCGCCATCGTTTAATGTTGTGTTATATATGGTATCCCCTCTGATTCTGAACAAACAGACTCTTCTGTTGTCACCTGGACTTTTTAGGGCATCATGGTTTAGGTCGTTATTGTGTTGAAGGTGTTCACCAGCTGGAGTGAACTTTTCCAAGTTTTTCAAGCTCCAGAAACAAACTCCAAACAAACAATATTTTACCCTGATTTTGTTTGAAATTATGTCACCCCAGATCATTCTTCAATTTCGCTTGAAGTATAATGGGGCTGTCACAGTACCCTTTAAAGCAAGTCAGTCACTTTGCGGGTATCTTTTAATCTTAAAGGGATAGGTCACCCAAAAATGAAAATTCTGTCATTAATTACTCACTCTCATGTCGTTCCAAACCCATAAGACTTTTGTTCATTTTCGGTAAGGTGTCTGCACCTTGAGTCTTCTACTTGTAGGGTGTGTTGGCCTTCTTTCTGCTCCAATAGCACCTGACCTGACCTCTGGCAAGCTCCAGGTATGGATTCCTTAAGAAGACGCTACCTGCTTTCACCAAGATGCCAACCTTAGAGCTTGGCTGGGCGAACTTGGCACGCCTGTAATGTCATTGTACTCCAGCCACTTATTGTGAAGTTCACCTCAAGTCCATCTATTTTCATCATTCAATGGCTCCTCTGTTCTCTGTGGTTTATAATAGCCCCGCAGTTTGGATGACAGCAAGGTGTGGAAACAGTTATTGGAAACAGTTTTCCAGTAGGCGCCTTCGCCTATGCCTGCTCTGAGAGGCCTCGCGCAGAAAAGACTAGCCTTTTCGGATCTGCTGGAGGTTTCTTTGTTGTTCTTCACTGTCATGTTTCGTGGTTATTGTTGTTGATGAGCTAATGCTGTTTCATCCTCACACATGCTGGTGGTTAGAGTTCACGGACACTTGTGTGAGAAAAACGAACAATGCAGCAGGCGAGAGAACCTTGCCGTTGTTGTATTAGCCAATTCGGGGAAAACCCCTGAAATGATTACATTTTTCCCTTTGAATAAGTGTGTGTGCACAAATTGTACACTGTGTTTTCATGTCCGAGTGTCTTGGTTCCTTGGTGCGAGGTATGTTGTTCTTGCACCAGTTGCCTTTCTCCTGATGACGCCACCCTGTTGGAATTCACCTCCTTGTAGTTGGTGTGTGTGCACATGCACCAGCGCGGACACACACCCCCATACATAAAGGGGAGTCGGGTCCCCCCAGAGCCCAGGGACTCAGAAGACCCCTCTGTTCTGCCGCTGCTAACCAGGACCATTTGCTGCTGTGTTTTTTCTTGCCCCGCGTCTCCTCCTTTCTCGTTTTCTTTCTTTCTTCCTGCCTGTTTTCACCCGCTCCCCTTCCTGTCTGGGTTATGGCAATTGTACATAATTTTGTTTCGGGATACGGCCGAGCGTTGCATGTGTGTGATGTGGGGGCGCGGATCGGTCCTCCAGAGGCCGTGAGGGGGTTCGCCTCAGTCTGATTGATGGGGGAGGTGTCGCCTCTGTTCGCTCATCCATCACATACTTTATTTGGGTTTTAGAGAAGAGGAAAAGGAAAAGGGAGGGCAGGAGGGGGGTCCTCACTCCTCCAAAAATATCAGACCGGTGAGCCCGCCGTGCTTTCTCTACCCCCCTGAGCCCGCGCAGGAATAGACGTCTTACCCTTGTGACCCAGCACCATTCAGCAGTCTCAGCACTGGCAACAAAAGACAGATAAATGTGGCTCAGATAGATTTAAAGCAGATTAGGGAGCAGGTTCCTGTGTTCTGGAACTTTCTATTCTTTCCTTAGCTGTGAGGAGTGGAAGAGGAATTCCGGGATAGTTAGTGGGCGCGTTGGCTTTGTGCAGGACTGGAGGTGTCTGTTTTGATGTGCTTTCTGTTTAGACCCTGACAAACAGACTGTACTAGTTCTGTCAGCAGCACTGCTAATTATGTAGCATCTGATATATTTTCTGGTTCCAAAATGTTTTGCCACACCTGGTAATGGCCGGAAAATGAAAATGTAAGAGTCATAAACATTTCTATAATAATAATAATAATTATTATTATTATGGCTGGTTAGAAATATTTATTACTGTTAAATTTTCTCTTCTCCCTCATAATTTTTATGTTGTTCTATAAAAAAATATTTATTTATTTATTACAAAATATTAAATAGAGGTCGACCGATAGTGGATTTTACCGATACCGATAGCTAGGTTGGACCACACTGGCCGATACCGATTAATCAACCGATAGTTTTAAAAATGGATACTGAAAGAGAGCTAGTGCTTTACTATTTAAAAAAAAAAGTGTACTGAACCATACTTTGTAAATGAATAAATATATTAATATTATTTACTATATTGATCATTAAAGTTATTTCATAGTTTGCTAATGTTAAAAGAAGAAACTTTAAATTTAAAAAATGTAGCCTATTAGTAGCTAATAGTGAATGTTGAAATGAACACACTCTAACAAGGAACAATACTTCTACAGTTTTCATTAATGCTACGAATGGACTCTTATTGTTAAGTGTTACCATTTAATTTCAACAGTCATGCTTAAAGATGGCCATCTTTAAATACCTACACAAGGCCATAGCATTAAAATTACATACATATGGATATTGTATGTGTACTCACACACTTTATTTGCTTCTATTTTTTAACGCTTGATAATTATCTAATCAAAAAAAAGAAAAAAAAAAGCGCTGCATCTAGGAGAACTCAGAGGTATCACACACACACACACCAGACGCTTTGTGTTCAAATCAAGTGGCGGTCTAAAATAATTTATTTAATAACCAAACGGACATAAGTTTGCTTCAAGAATGAACATTGTGGCATAAATGAGTTTGAAGTTCGGTGTTTAAAAAACAAAACAAAACAGAGCAAGCGGAAAGAGAACGCGCGATCTGTATTACAGCTCTCTAAATGAAGGATACAGACTTTATTAGAGCCACAGAAAAACAAACGTTTTGCTTAAAATTGCACAATACATGATTTATAGCCTAAGGTGAAGTCATTATGTACATTCACAACGATTTGGGACAAATATAATGTAATTTAATAGAAAACTATGTGAATGGCGCTCTGTTCCGCGGCAGCAGGATTTTCTGTCGGCTGTATTTAAATGAGAGTCTGGAGTTTCCCGCTCTGTGCAGCGCGCAGTGTCACGTGTCAAAATAAACAACACGTACTGTCAATGATTTCTGCCTCTAGAGGCCACTCTCGTACTGTATAATGCCAGCGGACCCTTCTCAGCCATTCCAGCAACGGTTGCAAACCGGAAAACTATCGGCATGGATTTTTGCCGATAACAGATAGTTGTGGCAATCAACTATCGGTGCCGATTAATCGGCAAAACCGATGAATCGGTCAACCTCTAATATTAAATAATAATAACTATGGAACTATTCTACTTTATTTAGCATTTAAAATAATAATAATAATAATAATAATTTGTATTTATTAAATGCCTTTTCCACAGCTTAAGATGGCTTCACAAACAAATACATGTTTAAAAATGTATATATTATAAAAATACTAGCCACCTGGCAAGTAATTGTTTTATTTACTTAAAACTGTTTTTTTTCTCTCTCTCATATTTGCATATTTGTTGTGTGTTAGTATAAACACCTGCATGCTTAACTTCAGGAAATATAACAGGATTGTTTTTTTAAGACAACACATCTGCTTCTAAAGATCTATGAATAACTGCTTCTAAAGATAAATAACAATGAATAACAATATCTCAACTGTTTCCTGTCTATTCATGCAGTTTTTAAATGCTATTAAAAATATTCAATCCTTCTTTTTCTTATAGACCATGTAGTGTCACCACTTCTTGTTGAAATGACTTTTCCTTTCAGCTTACATAATTTAGCCTGTGCTGGCAAGGAAAATAAAGTTAACCAATAGACAAACAGCCACATTTAATAAATATTTTAGGTAATGCAACATGTCCAACAGTAATTAAATGCGAGTTTACCTATATAATAAAGGTTATAGCAGTTGTAGCAAATATCAGTAGATTTGAAAAAGATGTTTTACCCTTGGTATACATTGAAATGATTTTCAGCTTCCATGTTCTCATGTCAACACTCAGTTTTCAGCAGAGACTTCAATGTGACCTGGACAAGCTCTCACTCCATTTTAGTTTGTAACACCTATTTTTCATGATCCAGTTCCCTATTTTTTTTTTTTTTACTCTTGGAAATGCATCCCATGACAGAAGTATAATGTATTGTTAATGTTTAATGTCTTTAAGAATAATTGTTCATTGTTTGTATTGCTTACATGATCAGCAAAATTCAGTCTTCTATGAAAAAAAATACAAATTGTATGCAGGTCACAGGTTTTTGCGATTACATTTGTGTCTTGTTTTGATTTAAAAGCAACTTGAAATATTTCACTTGCATGTTTTCAACTTGTTTTTATGATTTTTACCTCTCAGTGTCTTGGGACCAGTTAGCAACATCTCTAGCAAGTCTGTATTATTCACGGTTGACTTCATTAAAACAGAGGAAATAGATTTGAGTTTGAAATGCATCATTTACCCTCTGTCAAATGCTAGGAATGCACCCTTTGAACTGTCCGGGGCATCGTCTTGACTCTCACTGTCCTTTTCTCATTTTTATTCATTTTCCTCTCCAGTCTCTCTTTGTCAGAGAGGCTGGTGTTGTCAGGCAGCCAAGACGCTCTGATATCCATTTTGCATGCTTGTTAGAAAAAAAACACAGTTATGAATATTCAGGGCATTCAGCAATTTCAAGGAGGGGGAAAAAGATGGAAGGTAGCAAAAAGAGAGCGGGGCAGAAATTTAGCTTTGTACTTATTTTAAGTGCATCAGTCATGGAGGGGAGTAGCTCAGAGGCAAACA
The DNA here is from genome assembly GCF_012432095.1 of Onychostoma macrolepis. Taxonomy (NCBI): domain Eukaryota; kingdom Metazoa; phylum Chordata; class Actinopteri; order Cypriniformes; family Cyprinidae; genus Onychostoma; species Onychostoma macrolepis. Next base: position 11,534,846 of record NC_081179.1, on the reverse strand, counting down.
GCTTACTGTAAAAGTCTGTGGCGTAGGGAGAATGGCAGCTTCAGATTAGGCATGGTCTCCGTTTGAGGGTCCCATACTGGACTGGAGGATGTCTGGTGCCGCTGAACCCCATGACTTCAGACAGGCGTGTCTCTGGCGAGAGACAGTGTTACGAGAAGCTCGCCTGGTACGACAACATTTATCATCACCTACTAAGTAAATTGTCAGTCGGTCAAAACAGAACTGAACTTGTTGGAAAAGTGCATTAGCAGATAATTCCATGAAGACAGAGAGCAGAAAAAGTTCTTCAATTTCAGACAAAATATTACATTTGAAGACTTCATACCCATTCCAAAAATAATGATTTGCATCTCGGATAATTAAATTGCATGATAATTGTTGGAAGAAAATGTTTGTGTAAAGGCAGAAATCACCCATTCACATGTTTACATTTATATACATTGCCCATATTATTTCTCTAATAGATTCATCTTCATAAGCTTCTTCATCTCATTCAGTACATTCATCTTCATGAGCTTAAAATCTTGTTTTAATTCAATTAAAAGTAAATGAAAAGTAAAAAACCAACTGTTTTTACTTTAATTAAAAGTGTTTTATTTTATTCTTCATTTAATTTTATTATTTAATTTTATTGTAATAGGTTAATTTGTTTCATATCCATCGACGGCATCATGATATTTTATTATATATATATATATATTTTTTTTAATTTAAATAAGTGATTCATATTAATCAGCATAATGACAACATGCATTTAATTTTTATTTTATTGTAATGGGGTTGATTTGATTCACATTAATCAGTACAAAGGTATCATGCTGTTTCATTTTATTGTTTCATTTTTAATTTAATTTAATTTAAATTTATTGTAGTAGTTTGGTTGCCCAGACCATTTTTAGTTTTAAAAATTGAATTTTTCTATATAAATGCAATTGTCTCATTAGTCTGGGCCTGCGTTCAAATCCTGACCTATCAAATATATTTGTTAAAAAAAATGAACAGATAGTGATCACCAAGTTATGTGTATGGAAAATAGCAGCTTTAATGTTTTGATGATAACTCCTTAAGTGTTCCACTGGAAACGAGGGGGGGTCAATGATGACACAATTTTCCATTGAAATGATCTACAAAATAACTGAAATGTAGTGATATGTTAGTAATAACATGTTGTATTAAATGAGTGGTTTCTGCACAGCGGTTTTACACAAACACTTTTTTACTTCCTACAATCTAGCAACTTAAAGATACAAATCATTTTCCAAACATCTGAAGGGCAATCCAAAAAAGTTTATCATATTGATGTGACTGTTTTGCAAATGCCACAACCTTATGGAACATTTTCCATGATATTATTAGGAAAGAGCACTTATTGGAAAAGCTTGCTGGACTTTGGCCTATACAGCGATTCAAAGAGTTCAGCATATTTTTGGATGGCTTCTCAAGGAGCACTTGTTGCCTCCTCATCCTACGCAGTGCACTGGACCCTGATCCTTCATTATTCTCATGCTCTTTTCCAGCTGTTTCTGAGCAGCATTCCTCTGTTTACCCCCCCTCTGTAACCGTATCCCCCTGAAATCTCTTTGGGAAGTCCTGTGAAGAACGCCGTGGATTTTATTCCCCCTCGTGTTGGTGTATAGATGCTGAGTTTTTACAACCAGGAATCAGTTTTAAGACAGTGGCAGGAGTTACCATCACATGCCTTGAAGCCTCAATGCGAATATTTATCTGAACTGCGTACTTCAAACGAAACCTCACACTCGTTATGAACAACTCTTGACAACATCCTGTCATATCATGTATCAAAAGCTCCAGTCCAACTCGACTGCATTGCCGGGTGAGCTTGTGGCTAAGGAAGAGAATGCTAAACATGATCTTTATCCAAAATAACCGGGAGAGGTTAAGAGGCCATGTGCGCTACAGACTGCAGTCAACTCTATCATTATCTGAAGCTTGTTATACGCATGGGCCACTTATGACACCCCGCAGGGCTCTGTTGTGCCCCGCCACACCAACAATTTGCGATGAGTCACAAATGTGTGGCACGCTGAGTTCCTACGAGAAACACCACCAGGGACGACAGCAGTGGGTAATGGGGATATGAGCGGACAGGAAAAGAAAAAACCACATCATAAGGTGATGCTTCTGTGACTCACCGCCTCTGGAAGCATAATGTTTATCCAATAATGTCAATGAAGTCCTCTGGGTTTTCAGATGCCTTGATCATGTTCAAGCTGTTCGTGTGAAGTTTTAGATAAACCTTAGATTAACCTTTAAAAAAAAAAAAGAGTAAAAAAAACCCACAATGTTATTTTATTTTATTTTATTTTTAAATAAAGTATTTTTACATCATAATATAACTATTTATTTTTTTATTTACTTTTTTTATTTATATCAGTTTTTGCAAGTTGTTTTGTTTTGTTTACACACTTTGCTATATTGAAATGTATTTTTATTAAATTAGTTTAGTTTTTTTGTTTTGTTTTGTTAGCCACTGTGATACAATTGTATTCGTTACTATAGTGGAATACAATTACAATATGGCTTTTTTTTTTTTTTTTTTATTTAATTAAATTTGATTTATTTCATAACTTTTTATTAATATATTTTTTATTAATTTGTTTTCTGATCAATTCAATACATCCTCTGTGAATTTTCTTTTTTTTAAAGTGTGGCATAGCACTCTGAAGAAGCTGCGTCTTGGCTTGTGATTTTTACACTTTTTTTTCAGCGTCTCACAACATTTCAAGACCCCTGCATTCTGTTCTGTTTCACTCCGTCTGTTTCACAACTTATTTATAACTTTATTTATAATAAACTTTTATTAATAACTTTTTTGCACATTTCAGTTTTATTTACATCATAACATTACTACTTTTTATTTATTTAAATATTTATTTTATTTATTTAAATTTTATTTGTTAATCGTTTTATATTTCTAATACATTTAATATAAATAAAACTACTTTTTATTACCATAAAACGCCCAACAGGTATATTAGCCAGGCGAATCTGTTATGAAACATTATTCGCACCAGATAAACCATTTCAAACTATTATATAATATAAATTCGTAAAAAGAAGCAGGGAAGACTTCTTCTCGACCACCATGTGTGAAATAATTCAACAAAGTAATACTAAAGAATTTCTTCACATCCAGTTGGCTTGCATGCTCTCCATTTCTCCTTCCTCCTCTGTCATGTTATCTAGACAAACAGCAGCTCTCAGCATGTTAGCAGGAGAGCTCGAGGTAAATGCTATTTGTCAGAGTTCCTGCATCAGTGCCAGCATTAGGGTGGGCTCTTTCTGGTGAGTCCTGCTCAAAGAAGCCGGTGTAGTAAGTTAACGTTCTTGAACAATGCGGTGGGGGGAAAACAAAGCAAGGTCTGAAGGGAGAGCACACCTCAGAGACTATTAACAGCACAGTTGGGGTCTGCTAATTGCTAGAAATAACTGCAGAGCTTGGGAATATGCTCCAGTCTGCCGGAGGGAGCTACGCAGAGCAATTTTATAGTTTATAGTGTCTTGTAGTTCAGTTTTGAGATCTTTAATATTGGTGGGATTTGCACGTAATTGAATGGTTTTTATGATGGCTTCATCTGGAAGTGCAAGATAATTAGGTTATCTTTTCTGTCTCCCCCTTGTGCCCCCATGTCCACGCCGGTCGGTCTTGATGGCTCTCTGGGGGCTTGGCGCTTTTCAGCCAGGGAGGAAATGAGTTTTTCCATGCTCCTGCGTGTCGGAACATTTATCACCGCCATCACCAGGAACTGCAGCGCAGGAAAAATTGGCTTGGCGTAGGATCTGTCACCAAATCCTCGAAGTATATGACACAGAAGTATTTAGTCCTTCCTCTGTTCACCACTGAAATCATGACCTTCTGTTTAATTGTGTGAACTAGCAAAGAGTTTAACCTACCATGTCGCTTTGGTCCAACATGCTTTAACAAATCAAAATAACAAGACAGACTTATACAACCCAGCGATTGGGTTACTGCCCAGAAGGTTGGGTTAAACATTTAACCCAACTGTTGGTTGAAAACAACCCAGCATGTGTTCTGTCCAATATTTACCCAGCACTGGGTTGTATTTAACCCAGCATTTTTTAGAATGTAATACAGATCTGCATCAAATCAACAAAAAATCTACATAGGTCCTTTATAAAAAACGTGCCTCTATTTACATTTTTGCAAAACTCCAAAAACATACCAATACATAAAATTGGTGAAAAAAGCTGAAATGAACACTATTATCAGTAAAACACCAACAACTTTTATTCCTTTTCGCACAAATTACAATTACAGTGGCAGATTATTAATGACTAAAGACTTATTTTTTGCCCCTTTTTAATTGCACAATATTGTTATGACTTCTATATGCTTTTATAATAGTGCATGATTTGTAAACAAATACATAACCAGCTCATTTTATATGGCTTTTCTGGTGTAGTAAACTTGCTTGGTATCTCACCCGGTACAACATTACATGAGTTATGATAAAATAGCTAGTGAAAATGGCAGCAAATGTTTTTTTTTTTTTTTTTTATCTCTCGTTTGATTTTGTTGACACTATTAGGTTTGTTTTCCAAACTGCCGCGATACGTACAACAACCAACATACTAAAAACACTGCCAAATTCACATTCATCTGTTTTGGATAAAACTGAACATCCTTGTATCTCCACTCACTGGGCATTTTACAGAAATATTGCCACAGGCATGTTTTCATGATGTGTCTGGGTTGAAAAAAATCATATTTGGGTGCACTCAGTGGGTCAAGGTTTGAGACAAATGGAAAACCATCACATGGTGCCATTTCCACAGATATTTAGCACTGTTTGTTATTGAGTGTGAGCAACATCAGCATTTCTGTCCCTCACTTGGTCTATTCAGAACAGGATAAATGTAATACAGGTGTTTGACTGTGTGCATTAGATGTCCCTGAACGTCACGGATGAGTCAGGAAGGCATTGTGGAAACGTGTTCATCAATAGAGGGGAAGTGTGTTGCATGTAGAATAACAAGCGCGCACCAGGCCGAATAGGATAGTCTAATCGTGCTCATTCTAAAGGGACAAATATATCTTATTTCAGGAACAATGCTAAAGTGTGGTCACGCCTGGATGACACACAGGTCAATTGTTTCATTCCAGGCGAGAATTACCTGGTTTCCAAAGGAAAGGCATCCTCTGTGCAGCTCTGGGAAAGTGATCCATTCTGCCAAGTGCCACGATCACCGCCCAGGTCGATCCGGAGTCAACAGTGCAGGCGGCACGGGGGGATTCCAGCGGCATCAGCCCGAGCTATTCTTATCAGATATATTTCAGACACAAAAGGAAAGGGCGGTATGTTAATAGCAATGCCTTTGTCACATGCCCAAGAAAGAAGCTTGCCCATCAGAAATAGCAACTCTTCAGGAAAGGGAAACAAATACTTTACTTCTGGTTTGGGTTGATCTAGAGACTCTATGGATACCATTAAGAATGAATTGCATCTGCTGATAGTGTGGCTGATTTGCAATTTGTGCAATTTTTGTTTTTGTTTTTACACTCAATTCACTAAATGAAGTAAAGAAATCAGTTGGAATTTTAAAATTTTCAACTTGTAGGTCAATTCTGAGTGTTCAGTTGTAGATGATTCAGCAAGCGTCTGTAATCTGGTGTACTTTTATTGGAACTGTACAGTATTACTCCACAACTGTGATCCAGAAGCTTTTATTTAGTTACATTTTACACTATGATTCATTGGACTTAACGAGATCTGTCATCATTGACTCACCCTCGTTCCAAACCTGTGTAACTTTTTTCTTCTGTGGAACACAATGGAAGATATATTTTGAATAATATTTTTTTTACATACAATGAAAGTCAATGGGGTCCAAATCCACATCGACAGTTGGACATTGAATGGACTGTTTCCATTGTCTTTTGTGCTCCACAGAAAAATGAAGGTCATGCAGAATTGGAACAAAATAAGGGAGCATAATTTATTTTTATTTTTTGGTAAACTATCCCTTTAACATTATTGTAAACTGTTACCATGTATTTTCATTTAATATTTTTTACAAATTCTCTTTTCTATGTCATATCTGTACTGAAAGAGATTTTCAGTTGTATTCTACTGTTATGCAGGTAAGTGATGTGTCTCAGTAGTCCAAAGTGAAACACCTGTGGATAAACTTGGCAGTGCTAGTGTGTTATAGTTTACTGTGCACTATCACTGTTTTCAACGTATGCTACACCAAACAAGTATAGCCGCTGCCAGAACAAGCGCACAAGTTAATGGCTCAGAACACATGCTTATTCTGACCATCAGCTTAACAAAAGCCATAATTATCTGCAAAATAAACTCAATCCCATGATTGTTAGACAAATAATTCATTAAATACTTCCAGATAAACTATACTCTGAATAGCCTGAATCCTCTGATTCACTTGTACCATTTTAACGTTGACCTGTATAGAGATGAGTCATGATGGTCTCTTATTCTTACCAAGGCTGAATTTATTATTTATTCCTGTGTTGGCAAAGCCAGTTTTTCAGCAGCCATTACTCCAGTCTTCATTGTCACATGATCCTTCAGAAATCATTCTAATATGCTGATTTGCGCAAGAAATGAAAAATGGAAACCATGATAGATTTTTTTCAGGATTCTTTGAAGTTCAGCATTTATTTGAAATATATATATATTTTGTAACATTATAAATGTCATTGCTGTCACTTCTGATCAATTTAATGCATCCTCTATGAAATTTATTTTTTGAAAGTATGGTATAACATTCTGAAGAAGCTGCATCTTGGCTATCATATGATTTTTCAGACTTTTTTTCAGTGTCTCACAACATTTCAAGATCTGTTTCACACCGTCTAGCATCTAAACGTGAGAACGTGTCTAATGTAAAAGCCTCCTTCAGGCAGCCCACGACTTGTCGATTTTAAAAAACATGCCCTGTTGCACATGCCCTAGACCTGTAGGAGTTTCTTCCATTCTGCTTTAATTTGGAAAAATAACAGGTATAGCAGATTAAGCATTGCAATGTGATCTTTGTTCCTCTTGAAGACAAATGAAATCGGGTCCTCTATAAAAACTTCACCAAGTGTTTACTTTCTTTATGACTCAGCATTGTCTGACCCATGAGATTAACTTTATATAGGCCCAGACATTATTTTTGGCGTTTTCCCGGCCTCCTCCTCTTCCTATGCAGGCTGGAATTCCTCCAGGAAGGCCAAAAGAAGCCTGGCACTTGCTTGCAGCTTGCAGCCAGGCTTGGGCAGCTGGGATCTGGAGGGAGTTCCCTGCAGTTCTGGAGCACTCTGGCACCAATCACACCCCCTACATCAAGCCCGTACCGCACACCCCGCCTGCTCCCGCTCCACCTTCTTCAGCGCAACACAATACAGAGGAGCTCTGTGCTTCTGTACACCCACACCATACACACACAACACACACACAGCGAGGAAGCTGTAAATGCGATTCAAGGATTCAGAGCAGCGCTGGTGGAAAAGTGCATCAGGCGCCCCTCGGTTGCCTACTCGGCTCTGTGTGGCACTTGACACAGGCGCTCTCGCATAAGCTGCCTATTATTCATTGTTAGTGGCGAGACTCTTCAACACACTTCAAGGTCTATTCATTTGCAGAAACGAGTACTGTACTGGGTATCAGTGCTGTGGAAACGGTCCCCCCTTTGCCCTTTCAAATTCGGCTACTGTGCGAGATGCAGCGCTGACCTGGAGCTGTTTCTTCAGCTGGAATCCATAGCGGTTTCTTTCCCCCAGGAGCATCACGACACCTGCAAGGAGTCGCTGAGAGTTTTGGCTGCACCGGTAATGCGCCGCTAGCCCCACCTATCTGCTGAAAGGCAGCCCGCTGACACCCTCCCGATCGGTTGTCTGGGGTTCTCAGCAGCCAAAAAAGCAGTAAAAAAGGAATTCCTTCCTAATGGTCCATGAAAGCTGTGATTCACCACTTATTATTGTTCGAGCCCTGGCGAATCTTTCCATATTACCTCAGCATTGTAACCTTCAGAAAACCTATCCGTCACACTCTAGGGTTTATTTTCACATCGCGCCCCCTCGTCCCGCTGTTCTGACTTGCTCGGGCAGATCTGCGGAATACAGTTGAGTAATCAATGGCCCAGAAAGCCCTTCCAGCTGGACACTTGTCATTGGTGATGGAGGAAAACCATGACAACCGGCCGCTTCTAAAGGACCGCTGGCGTTAGGGAGGTCAGTGGCCTGCCACGAACCCCCTCGCGAGTAAACAGACTTGACGGGGAAGGGCTCTCAGACTTGGACTGTGTTCTTTTCAATAATTGCGCTCATTGTTCTCCAGCCACTGTCGGTTATGGTCGCAAGCTGTTTGGTAGGCCCCTGTCTGTCTGCCACCCCCCTACGCTAGCAGTGGTAGTGTTGCACCCTCATGGGTATCTGCTTGTGCCAGGGCTGAGATGCCAGCTTGGTGACCCTGATGCCCTGAAACTGATGTGCCTGACAGTGACAGTGTAGGTGTGCCTAGTAGAATTAAAATAAAACCCATCCTTTTGATATGTATAAAATTAATATTGAAACTGCTAAAGTGTTAATATGTGGGAGATTAATATTATATTAATTATGCAATTGGAAGATGATGTTATTTAAAGCAACTGATTATTTATCTATCTATCGTTCTATCATTCTCTATATATGTCATTCTATCCAGGTCTCCATGTTCGTTCTATGTATCTATCGTTCTATTATTTTTTCATTCTATTTATCATTCTCTCATTTCATCTATTGTTCTGTTATTCTATCTATCTATCTGTCTGTCTGTCTGTCTGTCTGTCTGTCTGTCTGTCTGTCTGTCTGTCTGTCTGTCTATCTGTCTGCCTGCCTATATCTATCGTTCTATCTCTTGTTCTATATATTGTTCTATCTATGGTCTCTGTCTGTCTGCCTGTCTGTCTATCTATAATTATATCTCTCGTTCTATCTATCTATCTATCTATCTATCTATCTATCTATCTATCTATCTATCTATCTATCTATCTATCTATCTATCTATCTATCTATCTATCTATCTATCTATCTGTCTATCTGTCTGTCTGTCTGTCTGTCTATCCATCCTTCTGTCTATAATTATATCTCTCGTCTATCTATCTATCTATCATCTATCTATCTATCTATCTATCTATCTATCATCTATCTATCTATCTATCTATCTATCTATCTATCTATCTATCTATCGTTCTATCTATCGTTCTATCTATCGCTCTGTTGTTCCATCTTTCGCTTTGATAGAACAATATATAGAACAAGAGATAGAACGATAGATATAGGCAGGCAGACAGATAGACAGACAGACAGACAGACAGACAGACAGACAGATAGACAGATAGATATCGTTCTATGTCTATCCATCATTCTGTCATTCTATTGTTCTGTCTATTGTAGGCTTTTTGACTTTTTTGCTGCAAACTTTTCTAATTATGTTTTTTTTTTTTTGCTAAAATTTTTACTAAATTAATTATTGAAAAACAGTGTAATCAGTTTTGAATTCACAACCTCATATGAATACAACCCGAAAGTACAGTACTATAAATCCACCATGTTGGCATTGACATTGTTGCTGCCATTTTCAATCTGGGTATTTTTCAATCTGGTATTTTAAATCTTTGATGTTACTAGCGCCATGCTTTACCAGTTGAGCTACAGAAACTAGAGGAAGTGCTGGTTTCTGCATCTCACATCACAGCGCACCCGAAGGCACATGCCTCACAGATAAACAGCTGGAACATCATCAATATTAAGATTTAAAAGCGAGAAATCAGCGGAGCCCTTGCTTTCTGACATTAGTGCATTTCATTGTACTGTATTTCATTGTACTTCTTTGTGTTTATCAAACAAGAGAGTCCCGCAAGTGGGGCCTCTTAGACAGACTCACTGATATGGAATGCAACATAAGAGCCATTCAAAATGAGCGAGGAGGGAGTGCTCAAAAAAAGGAAGTCTTAGAAGGGAGATCCTCACCCTTTCTTGTTTTTTCATTCTCTTCCATTTTTAATCTTGTCCAGAAGCTTCTTCACATTATGGCTGCAGGAGCTGATCTCTGCCAAACAAGCGTGGGAACTGACCCGGCCCATCCAAAGCAGCCTCATCTGCAGCCTGTAATGATGGAACCTCAATGACATCATACACGTTTCGGAGCAGGGCTCTGGTAACTGCGCCGTACGCCTCATCCAAATACCAGTGGCTAAACAGAACACACACGCCGAGCTGAGCAATGGAAGTCAGATGGTCTGCGTTTTCTTTCTTCCCCCCCTGACTCAAGCGCAAGCGGCTGTCGGGATTTAGAGAGAAAGAGACTGAGGGGCCTCCGCGAGGGTCGGCCTCGACTGTAAATGTCGGAAAGCGAACGCAGGCCTTCGTAACAAAGTGGAATCTGATATAATTTACCCCAGGCTACGGTGTTTGATCTTCACCTACTTCAGGGTGCTTGTCAAAGCCGTGGAGGGGGGACTGGTGCAGCTTATGGGCCAAAAAGTTGGCGCTTATTATCTGACGTCATGTGCGTTGAAAAGTATTTTCATGTGTGGGTTGACATTTTGAAAGTTGCGGATTGTATGCAAGCATTGCTGCTGTTTTCTTTTCATGCTTCCTGCATAAATGCAGACATATTTAGTTACCTCCAAGGACTCCTGTAATGTAAAACATTGCCTTCGCTTCATTCCTCATCAGCCAATCTAGGCATCTTGAATTTTTGCATAGTTCGTAGCCTTCGCTATGTAAAGATACGACTATAGATGTTCAGTCGGACAGTATAGAACCATTTTGATTTATATACACTAAGAAACTGACCCTACACAATTACATTTATTTTAGCATTGAGCTTTGGCTGGAGTAACTTAGCGGTTAGCGCACATGCCCTGACACATGGCGCTCATGTTGAGTTTTCCATTCCAATTCTCTCTCTGTTCATCATTTCTGTTTGTCCATCCATCTGTCCGTCCGTCCATCTGTCCATCCATCCATCCATCCATCCATGTTTGTTTGTTTTTAAACCTTAAACATCAAATCAATAACAGAATCACCTCAGATCGTTTTTTAGGATTTAAAACAATAATAATTATAATACTACTATATTAAAATATTACAATTTTAAAAAGTATATATTTAAATATTGAATGATGGAATTTATATTTATAATTATATTAATTATAATTATTTATTTATATTTATTATAATTATATTATAATTATATTAATCAAATATATATATATATATATATATTGTTTTTTATTTGCCCCCCTAATTTAAACATAGCATTTATAAAAACAATATTTTTAAATATCTAATTATTATATTTAATAATAATAATAATAATAATAAATAGTTAACATTTAAACTGAGTTAAATTGGAATTTAACTATTTATATTATATTATATTTTCCAATAATAACGATGATAATAATAATAATAATAAGTTACCATTAAACTGAGTTGAATTGAATTGAACTATTTATATTATATTATATTTTCCAATAATAACGATGATAATAATAATAATAATAATAAGTTACCATTAAACTGAGTTGAATTGGAATTGAACTATTTATTTATTTCCTAATTAGATGAGGAAATGTACATTTGATTCAGTAAGTTTTCAGCATTGATAGAGTTTGTAGTCACATTATTATCATGTTTTGTGTTTTGACTATTTCCCCATGGCAGCATCATCTCTTTCCTAACAATTTCCTAGCAAGCTGGTGTAATAAATTAAAATGATGATAATAATAATAACAACAATTTACAGTAATTCAATCATTTACAGTAGTTCAACATTGTTTTGAGTTTGGTTTTGGAAAGTTGTACACTTGCTTTAGCATCTGTCCTTCAATGGTGGCAGTTATGTTAGTTTTCTTCCTTTTTAAAGGGCGTTTGAAGTCTCTCAGCTCTGTAATCGGTCGGTGACCACCACTCCTATAGTTAGCACACCAGGACATGTGTGAATTTAACTGCAGCTCAGAGTGCACAGAGTTCTCCATCTTGGGCCCATCAGCAACTATATGAAACAATTCCATGTTTATAACACTTTACATATGAGATTCGTATACCCCATTATCTGCTACAGGAAATTCCCGAAGCGTATGATAATTACAATAATTTGGAGCTTATGGCTCTTGTTGTCTTCCCATGCTGGTTCGTCTCCTGGTGGATCTGAAGCCTCAGTGAACCACAGTGCCGATCTGCTTTGTGGCGGTTGCATTTTAAGTACCTTCAAATTACAGGTCTATGGAAAATAGGATGAGCTAAAAACATGCACAGTGCAGATATAGAAGCATGAGGGAATTTTAAACCAAACTATGATATTTCAAACACTCAAATATTTGATGCACACGTTGGGCCTGCTGCGCTTTTTCTGACACCTCAAGTTTCAAATGCGGTAAAACGGTGGCAAGGAGTCAAACTTTTCACTGTTTTTTGAAAATACTTCAATTTAGTGAATTTGCTGGAAGTAATTGTACTTCATTATACATTTTTCAGAAAGTAATTATACTTTATTATGAATTTACAGAAAAATTACATTTATATTTCCTCATTTATTTACATTGAATAGGTCATTAAATAGATAATATGTAAATACTGTAAAACAAACAACAACAATACGTTAAACTTTGATGACTTTGTTTTTGGAAGAAAACAAAAGGAATGCAGTAGGAAGGCTAAGCAAAAAAATAGACAATGCAGCAGTGTCTGTTTTGCATTAAGGAGAAAATCTTAAAACAAATTTCTCTGCAACTTATTAACAGTTTTCACGTGCCAAAAAAATTCACTGTTTCTGTTCATAAAGTGACAAAGGCAGCCAAATGACTGGTTGATGCCAGAGCGGACCACCTTTGAAGGCTTCTCCCGTGGCTGAAATACCTCTGTCTCACATTACAGCCTTTCAAGAACAGGACTAGCGTAGCCTGTGATTCCAGGTTAATAGTCCTCAGAAAATCGGAAACGTCGAGCACGTACTTTGCTGTTAGTTGCGAACATTAGTCCTTTCAGTTGTGTGTTAACATTGTGCTATCGTCACCGACATGAACCAGTTTTTTTTTTTTGTAGTGAATCAAAAACATATAGCGCGCACAGTGTAAGTCCAATTCCAAAACAAATGACTCTAATAAGTTGGTTCTTTTTAGTACATCAGAAACATATTGCACAAGAAATGTAGTCTGATTCCAGACCAAATGACTCTATCGATTTAATTCTTTTTCATGAATCAAAAACATGTAGTCCAAGCATTGTAGTATTAGTGAATCAATACTTTTAGCACAACTAGAGTAATCTGATTCCAAAACAAATGACTCTAATGATTTGCTTCTTTTTTAGTGAATCAAAAACATACAACGCAACCAGTGTAGTCCGATTACTGAATGAATGACTCTTAGTGAATCATTACAAATTTTTGTACAAAATTACAAAAATATTTTTGGTGAATCAACTTAAATCAGTTACTGACTGTTCTGTTCTTCGTATGACAACATGTAGATAAAGATACCCATTATGCATTTTATCAGTAATATTTGTAAAATATTAATGAATAAAATATGATACTAAATGTGTATTTAGTATTGTTTAATATATAGATTATTGGACTGCCACCTTCATTAAAAGTCTCTGTGTAAACACACCTTTTGCAAGAGCTGTATTTATGGAGTTATTATTTAGTAAATAACATTATTATTAAAATAATTTCATTTTTGGCAAGGAACATGATAGTAAGTTTAAAGCTCAGGGATCAATACACGCATGAATTATCAGGCCAGTATGATTGAGTCAAGACCTAGTCTGCCTTAAAATACGATCTCAGTTACCCAACTTACCACCACTTCCACACACTCCTGCACATACACACACATACTCGGCCACTTAAACCAGTTTAAATAAAGTCAGATTATTATCAGCAGGTAGAGAATGGGCGTTCTGTCGAGTGTGGATCCATTTACTAAGCCAATCTGTTAAAGTTGTCCTGCTGGGAAGCCTTCACAAGCGACAATTTATTTTCCTTGCAAGTTACTAATTGACCGGGCCTGTTGATGGGGATGCATGGGAGTCATATGTGACTACAGCAGTGGATCAGGGGTCCATTTGCAACCATTTAGCGTGCGGCCAATGCTTGCGAAGCACACGCAGCGTGCGCGGCTTGAACAAATAAGACCTGACAGAACGCTCGCTTTCTCACTATCACCAGTTAAAATGTGGTTCCCTTTGTGTCGATGACAGGGACAAATGCAGGGATGAGGTTTTCCTTCACTGCGGCTGAGGACTTTGAACTAATACAATTTCCTGCTATGATTATTGTATATTTTCGGGGACTGGTAATTCTTACCGTACCGCCACACAGAAGCGTATCCCACAATGCAATTCAGATGCTCCACTTCAGAGCGCGATATAAGGTTTGTGAACTGCGTATAACCTCAGGATGACTAACAAAATTGCTCCAAGCAAGCATTAATTGCACTAGCGGAGGTGAAAGTTCACACAAGAGGGATTGAAGTTCTCGCGGGAGTGATTTATTTTATTTCTAAAAAGTAGTTTTTGTTATTGCTGCCATTGGCAAAAATTATGTCAGTCCAGCCCAGGGTATTTGCTTTTCAGGAGTCAGTCCTTAGATTGATTGGTTTAGAATTATGTAACCACCAGGCACAACGAAAGAGAGGACAACACCGTAGGCCCAGTGTGTTTTTCTTGTGGGAAACCTTTGTCCTTCGGAAGGTGCGTCAGACTTTCAGCTGAGCCTGTGGAAAAGTACGAAAGAGCCAAGAGTAGGACAAGGGAGGATGAACTTTGGCCTAGATGTTTGTACAAACTGCAAACATCCACTGGGAGTCAGCCTAATATTTTCTAAAAGCTTCTTGTGAGTCGATGTGCACAGGTGAGTTCAGGACAGGTGTTGGTAACCAAGCTCCTCTGATACAGTAACTTACTGCTGTTTAAAGGGACGGTTCACGCAAAAATAAAAATAATGTTATTATTTACTCACCCTCATGTCATTCCAAACCCATATGACTTACTTTCATCAGTGGAATACAAACAAAAGGAGCCATTTCGACGAATGTGCTAGTTGCTCTTTTCCCGAGTAGTTAAAATGAATGAAAGTAAAACAAATCTTTCTTTTCACTCAGATTCTTGAATCGGACGATCCAGTTCTCAAAACCGGTCTGAATGATTCGTGTACAAAATTAACTTTTTGTAGTCACAGAGGGGCAGATTTACATTTCTACCTTAAATTATAGTCTGATTCTCACACAAAACTATTAAATGACTTTGGAAGACTTGGAACATAGAGCACGTATGGATCAATTTTATGGCATTTTAATAGTGTTTTTGTGTCCTTTTTGAAGCTACTAGTCTTCCAATGTTTAAGTAATCCAGTCATTCCAATAGAAATCCACACGATTGTCAGTCGGTTCTTTTTAGTGAATCAAATATATTTAACACAACCAGTGTAATACCAACCTGATCTCACAGCAATTTGTACATATTTTACTAGGTGGCTAATTCGTACAACCTCACTTGTACGAGTTCATACGATTTGTGAAAAATCATATGCATTTTATGAGATGGCAAATTCGTAAGAATTCATACGAAAGACCCCAACCCCACCTCTGAACTTACATCTCACAGAAATCATACAAAATTGCATGAGTGAGGTTGTATGAATTAGCCACCTAATAAAATACGTAGGAATTGGTCGTGATAGATGAATCAATGTTACTGATTCGTTATGACAGTGTGTAGTTAAAAATGCATACTATCCCTTTTAACAATTTGCACAATCAGCCATCATTAAAAAAAATTATGACGAGTGTTTTTTTTTTTTTTTTCAAAAGTCTTAAAAAGTGACTGTCCGTAATAAAAACATTGACTTATCTCGCCCATAAAGCCTAGTTAGTCAAGCCCTCATTTTAAAAGCCCATCTCGCCCAAGTTTAGTTTGCACTTATTGACCTCAAAAGTTGCAATTCTCTTTATCCGTCCCACCCAAGGACAGCTCGGCCCAGCAGATGTTATGGATCTGGAAGCGTTAGCCGTGCCAGTCGCGTGCCAACCTCGCTGGCCATGCCACCAAAATGGGCATTTGGGGTGCGTCTGGCACCAGTGCCTAGTTCTGGCCAATTTTTTTCTTCTTTTAATTCAAATTCTCATTAAATAATTATTTTAAACCACCTCCCTCCCCGTCCTGTCCCTCCTTGTCCTGTCCCTCCTGTTACCCCGGTGCATGCAAATAGGGCCGGAGGTATGTGTTAGTTATCTCCTCACTGGAGACATGCCCTTGTTGCTTCATATAGCTCAGCTCTAAAGCACCGGCCATTGATAAGGCTAATGTCTCTTGATAGCCACTGTGCTTTCAAGTCACCCGCACAAAACAGCCGGCATCCTTTCATGTTATTTTCCCAAGCCAAGGACAGACAAGCCTCCCCACGGGACTGAACTGGCTAATCAGTAATCGCTAACTTGTTGAGTCCAGCACTGCTTCATATGGACTGATTGTCTGTCATTTACTGTCTGTCTTCTGATCTTTCATTTCACTTTCACTCCTTTGCCTCATTTTCGAGTTTGAAAGGGGAACGTGTCACTAGCAATTTAGTTGGGAGGAATATCATCCTCTTTTCTTGTCCACATCTTTGCTTCTGCCACCTGCCCTGTCTCCCACCCCTCCTTCCCCTCATTTTTTTCCATCTCTTCTTCCATCTCTTCCATTTTATTTGGTCTCTCCGGTCCAGCCATATAGCAACTGTTGGTCTCTGAAGATGAGGGTCAGCGGGACACAGCGCAGACAGGGATGAGCATCACACAGCAGACACATGGTGCTAAATTAAAACATTAGTACCACTTTATGACTTTATTTAACTTACGCCAAAGAAAACTGATTACACGTCTGCTTCGCGACAAAAGGGGAGTTGTCCGCACGGTCTGGATTTCTTTTTTGGATTTGAGGGTTTTATCCCTTTCAGAAATGGACTTGATGAACCCTGCGGTGTCAAGCTGCGCACCGTGC